>NC_042980.1:7831673-8494529 GCF_901001165.1 Salmo trutta
TATTCTGTCTCTCACTGTTCAAATAAACCTACCATTAAAATTATAGACTGATCATTTCTTTGTCAGTGGGCAAACGTACAAAATCAGCAGGGGATCAAATACTTTTTTCCCTCACTGTATGTAGCCTGTATAATGAGTAACTAAAATGTTCAGCATAAATCTAACAAGGTTGGACTGGGAAAGAGAAGAATGTGTGTCTGTGTGTTTAAGTAAACACCAAGAACTGTTCAACTGTGGTTGACCTGACCTAGCTTGAACTCTGAGGGTTTAAGATATGAGAGGGAGTTCCCCTCAAGGTTTCCCTAATCTCAGAGGAATGAAACTGTTGGCGGGGTAATGATCTACAGTGTTAAGAGATCTGGGGCCTTAATGTTTGTGTGTATATGTGTGCGTAAGTAAGTGAGGAGTGAACTATAAAAATGATGTCTCTGTACAATGGACTTCAGAACGTTCTTGTAAATAAACATTCTGCCTCTTGTAAGCTGGGACTCTGTCTGTTTCATTCAACCAGAATCTTACCAATTCCGGGTTGCAGACTGAGTATTTTAATTGAAGTTAGCATTGAGAACATAATTCTCCTAACAGTTTGACAAACGCAATTCAGTCTAACAAAGAAAAAGAACAGCAGTTGTGCACAACATCCATTTTTTTAACACGACTGAGGTATTATCCCTTTTTTCTGAGATTATGTAGTTAGTTGTGTGATATACAATCTGTTCATAAATGAATCGACCGTATGACTCCACAGGTTGGGACGGGACAGATCCGGTAATTAGTTCTTCTACAGCAAGTTTTACAGAAGCTGATCACTTATATGCAGTGATCGCGGTATTCTTGTAATTTCCTTTGGCGGCTTGAGATTTAGGAGTCAAGAGTCTAATTCTGTAATTCGTCAACCTATGTGCCATGGATTCAAACAGTTGCACATGTCCAATCAAAGAGACAGAAGTTGTCGAGTTATGCTGAGGAGAACAGGATGCATGTAGTCAGGCACAAAACCAAACAAAATGTTGAACAATGGAAGCAAAAACAGTGTTGACAACCCCTTTACACCATTTTGCGGAATGTCAGTGTGAGCAGCGTGAAATGCATTATCCTTAAATTGATTGTTTGATCTTTCAATTTGCAGTTGTTGAGAGTAAGGATAGGATCTTACATATCCTCTGCCTTTGGGGACAACTTTACCAGGGTGCAAGCACCAATCACAACCATATTCCCCATTGAATTGTTTACAGTAACGAAGGATTGGCCTGGCTATTGCATCTGAGGAACAAATCAAGGAGAAGACCTTTGTCCTCTTCAGAATCCTACTGTTATCTCTCCAAAGTAATGGGTTTTGGGCTAAATCTCAACATTCATCAATAAAAGGTTTGAAAAAGGTATCCATTCTGGGGTTTTCTGGGCCAAACCAAAGTCCTGCAACCATCACATTTTCTTTCCGATGTATGTAAGGCAGTTCATTTATGGTAAATTGAAGGGGCCAAACTGAGTAATTTGAGGAGTTAAAAATGGGTACTCCATCACAGTTCCAGGTTAATGTTAAATCATCAGCAGATAGTCTCATCTCTTTCAGTAATGTCTGGTACATTTTTCCATCCATGACATCCTCAATTTCATATTCTTCTTCCTTCACTGTTTTCCTCAAAATATCTATTCCATCTATTCTGTTCTCCAGTGTATCTCGCAGAAGGTCCCTCAAAGGTATTGACAAAAATAAAAGTTTTGTTTCTCTGATAAAGGACGTTCCACAGTGTGAGCAATTTGTGTCTTCGGGTTGCTTTTCTAAGTAGTTTTGGCATTCGTCACAAAATAAACGAGACAGCTGTCAGGGCTGGATTACCCAAAAGCTTTTTGAAGAGATATTTAGATGTTGGAACCAAGTTGGGGACAAGGAAATTCAGCAAGGCAAGTAGGTCTATCAGGGCAGTTCCAGTCAGGTGATGATGCATTGCCCTTTTGTTACTGATGCCCCAGGGTAAATCATTTCTTTGTTCTGAAAAGATTTAGATTCAAGTTATTTTTAGACATTTGTTTAAAACCTCTCTAGGTTAGGTGGGACGAAATCGTCCCACCTACGTAACAGCCAGTGGAATCCTGTGGCGCGTTATTTAAATACCTTAGAAATGCTATTACTTCAATTTCTCAAACATATGACTATTTTACACCATTTTAAAGACAAGACTCTCGTTAATCTAACCACACTGTCCGATTTCAAAAAGGCTTTACAACGAAAGCAAAACATTAGATTATGTCAGCAGAGTACCCAGCCAGAAATAATCAGACACCCATTTTTCAAGCTAGCATATAATGTCACATAAACCCAAACCACAGCTAAATGCAGCACTAACCTTTGATGATCTTCATCAGATGACACGCCTAGGACATTATGTTATACAATACATGCATGTTTTGTTCAATCAAGTTCATATTTATATCAAAAATCAGCTTTTTACATTAGCATGTGACGTTCAGAACTAGCATACCCCCCGCAAACTTCCGGTGAATTTACTAAATTACTCACGATAAACGTTCACAAAAAACATAACAATTATTTTAAGAATTATAGATACAGAACTCCTCTATGCACTCGCTATGTCCGATTTTAAAATAGCTTTTCGGTGAAAGCACATTTTGCAATATTCTAAGTAGATAGCCCGGCATCACAGGGCTAGCTATTTAGACACCCAACAAGTTTAGCCCTCACCAAAGTCAGACTTACTATAAGAAAAATGTTATTACCTTTGCTGTTCTTCGTCAGAATGCACTCCCAGGACTTCTACTTCAATAACAAATGTTGGTTTGGTTCAAAATAATCCATAGTTATATCCAAATAGCGGCGTTTTGTTTGTGCGTTCAATACACTATCCGAAAGGGTAAAGAAGGGTGACGCGCCCGACGCGTTTCGTGACCAAAAAATTCTAAATATTCCATTACCGTACTTCGAAGCATGTCAACCGCTGTTTAAAATCCATTTTTATGCCATTTTTCTCGTAAAAAAGCGATAATATTCCGACCGGGAAATCGTGTTTTAGTACAAAGAGAGAGAAAATAAAAACATGGTGTCGCCCCGTGCACGCGCCTCAGTCTGATGGTCCTCTGATAGACCACTTACCAAAGGCGCTAATGTTTTTCAGCCAGGGCCTGGAATTACATCATTCAGCTTTTTCCCGGGTTCTGAGAGCCTATGGGAGCCGTAGGAAGTGTCACGTTACAGCAAAGATCCTAAGTTTTCAATAAACAGAGCCAAGAAGCCCAAGGAATGGTCAGAGAGGGTACATCCTGTACAGAATCTTCTCAGGTTTTTGCCTGCCATATGAGTTCTGTTATACTCACAGACACCATTCAAACAGTTTTAGAAACTTTAGGGTGTTTTCTACCCAAAGCCAATAATTATATGCATATTCTAGTTTCTGGGCAGTAGTAATAACCAGATTAAATCGGGTACGTTTTTTATCCGGCCGTGTAAATACTGCCCCCTAGCCCTAACAGGTTAAGCGAGAAGGAAATGTATTATACATCTGCAAAGGTAGAAAAGATTGCTAAGGCCTGAGAGTTGTGTGTGTTTGTGCACCTGACACTAACCATCTCAGGGTCATCATCACGGTCTAAATCATCAGAGCCAGGTTGATTGGGGTGTGTTAGAGGGTCCTACAAAATGAACAGAGAAAACCAACACAGAACATTATCTAATGAAAATATTAGCTAGAATATGTGACACTGACTTCACAAGGGTGAGGCTAAGAAACGAAGAAACGGAATGTCTCTGTGTGTGTGGGGGGGGGGTAGTGTAACTGACACGCGACTAAATCCTGATTAAACGCTAAATAATCAGAGCCATGTTGATTGAGGTTTGTAAGTAGCTAGCTGGAAACTAGACACTGAATACAAACACTGACAATGTACCATCTAGCTAACAAGTTAACTAGCAACTGTATCTAGCTAGCAGATATACAGCTAGTGTATACATA
This sequence comes from Salmo trutta, assembly GCF_901001165.1. NCBI lineage: Eukaryota > Metazoa > Chordata > Actinopteri > Salmoniformes > Salmonidae > Salmo > Salmo trutta. The sequence goes on from NC_042980.1 coordinate 7,835,642, forward strand.
CCAGTAACAGCATAGCTAAGCAATTGAAAACCCCAAGCAGTAATATGGTTGTAATGACATTAAAAAATAAATATAGTTTTCTAGAGCTCACACCTAGCTAAGGCAATATAACAACAACAATACCTTAATATTTCTGCTTGACCTGGTCTGTCAAGGAAAAGGGGAAGTTTTCATCATGCATCCATTTTTTAAATGGTCCCCTTATCACTCGGACTGGAGGCATTTCTTACAAATTAACTAATTGTTGAAAACTGATTGTATTCTGTCAACTGCTAATGAAACTGATTCCGTTGCTAGCTATAAAAAAAACTTGCTTGCAAAGCATAAAAGGCGCCAAGCTCTACGTAACTAAATCGTGCGCATGTGCGAAATTCAAAAAACTAGGTGCGTGCAAAAAAAATAACGGTTTACTCTCAGTTTGCACTTTGCAGCAGAAGCAAAATATCACCAAATATGTATGCACTTGTGGATTTTTTGGAAGAAGGGACATCAGAAATTGTTCAATTGGAAAATATTGAAGAGTTTGATGGGACGTGCGACAATTGTCGTGGAAATATTCAGTCAATAATATTTCTCAAATACCGGAGCCTGTGAGTTCAAATGGACTTTTATTACAGAGTAACATAAGCCGAGCTGGTTCATGAAAACAACTGCCTTTCAAGCCTTGGCACACACTTTTTATTCAGGTTTCATCCTTATGTCACACACATAGTAACTCCTCTTTATGTTAATGATTCATCCCCTCTGACATTTAGCTACCATTATCTTTTAGCCTTGCACTAATTTTAGTTTGGTTTCACATTAGGGCATGGAAACTTTAGAGCCATAGCAATGGTTCAAAATAAATAGACATGTTCACTCCCAAGACAGGTGCATGTCTAATGGTGCCTAATGACCTATATACACATACAGAGTGCACTTAATCTGCTGACCACTCTGAGATGAGCACACATGTTCTGGAAAGTTCCCAATAGGTGTAACCATAGCAACAGTAAATATTAGGCCATAGCACTGGTACATAAATAAACAGTCATGCCCAGTCCCCAGACAGGTGCATGTCTAATGGTGTCTAATGACCCAGACACACATATGGAGTGCACTCATCCTGCTGACTCCTCTGAAATGTATAATGAACACATATGTACTGGAAAATTTCCAATACAATTTGAAAGATAGTATTGTTAATTGGCAGTGTACGGGGAAGAGATATCCCACTTATGTCATGGCTCTTATGTCATGGCTCTAGCTAACTAGCTAGCTAACGTTACCCAGATAATGACACAGTATAACGTAGCTAGCTAACAATATATGGTTAATGTTATCAATCGTTAAACTTACGTTATAAAAAAGTTATACCGCCAAGACATTGGCTATAACAATAACAACTAATGTAGCTAACGTTAGCTAGCTAAGGAGCTAGTTATATCACTTAAGTTCACTAGTATGTGTAGGTAGCATGCTAACCACTGGCTAGTTAGCTGTTCGGCAGGCCGATCCACCAGCTTACTAGCTGCTGGTTAGCACGTAAGCTAGCTAACACATACTAACTGGGCTGATTGCCAGGCCGTTGTTGTAAATAACAATGCGTTCTTAACTGACTTGCCTGGTAAAATAAAACAAAATATATAACTAGTAAGCTAAGTTGGGGTATGGAACATGGTGAGTGATGTGAGCCGCTCTTAGCTATCACCTAGCTAATAATGTAAATTTTTACTTTGTAGAATATCGCAAGAGACTAGTAGAAATTTCAAAAAAGGTCAGAATGTGCAAGATAAGAAATGGAGAGGAATGAGGGACAAAAGAAAGAACCCGCATTATGTGGAAGAAGCGGAAAATACTACTCAAAATGTATGCTTAGTTGTGAAGTTGACTAACGTTAGCCATATCTTTGCGCAAAACCTGTAATTTCCTGACTGTAGCTACGTTACTCTACCAGAGTGTATCACAGAAAAAGAAGAGGGCCGAGTCTGGAAAAAAAACATCAGGCGGAACTAATGACCAGTGTATCACGTCAAGTAAGTTCCTAACACTTTGTAGCATCAGTTGTGCAATTAAAGTTCATGCATTAAAGGTGAATTTAACCCTGTCTCATCTACTTAATGTACTAATCACTAACATTAGCATAACACTTGTCATAAAAATCTGATTTCTCCTCAACGCAACTAAATACATTTAAAAAAATAGTTCTGTGGTTAATAATTATGTCTGAAACATCTCCAATCATTGAGACTAAAAAACACCACAAATAGTGTCAATTGCTGGTCTTTAAAAAATATGTCCCCTATTCATGTCTAAATGTGTAAGCTGTACAAAGAATCTTTGTCCTTCCAGGCCAGACCTCAAAGTGACATAGAGAGTGAGGACCTCACCTTAGCATCAAAACAGAATATGCAAATGCCGCTAACCATGAAATCTTTCAAATATGTGAGCTCAAAAGAGAAAATGCAGCACTCAGACAATCTCTCTCCGTGATTGAAGGTAAGCATTCCTGTGGATGCTCCCACAGACTATTCTCACCATGCATGCAAGTCCAGGTTTAGTTTGGTATTTTTCCATAGATATCAAAACAAATCAAATCAAAGTTTATTTGTCACGTGCGCTGAATACAACAGGTGTAGACCTTACAGGGAAATGCTTACTTACAGGCTCTAACCAATAGTGCAAAAAAGGTATTAGGTGAACAATAGGTAGGTAAAGAAATAAAACAACAGTAAAAAGACAGGCAATATACAGTAGCGAGGCTATAAAAGTAGCGAGGCTACATACAGACACCGGTTAGTCAGGCTGATTGAGGTAGTATGTACATGTAGATATGGGCTTTCCTCTGACACCGCCTGGTGTAGAGGTCCTGGATGGCAGGCGGCTTAGCCCCAGTGATGTACTGGGCCGTACGCACTACCCTCTGTAGTGCCTTGCGGTCAGAGGCCAAGCAATTGCCGTACCAGGCGGTGATGCAACCCGTCAGGATGCTCTCGATGTTGCAGCTGTAGAATCCTTTGAGGATCTCAGGACCCATGCCAAATCTTTTTAATTTTCTGAGGGGGAATAGGCTTTGTCGTGCCCTCTTCATGACTATCTTGGTGTGTTTGGACCATTCTAGTTTGTTGTTGATGTGGACACCAAGGAATTTGAAGCTCTCAACCTGCTCCACTACAGCTCCGTCGATGAGAATGGGGACGTGCTCGGTCCTCCTTTTCCTGTAGTCCACAATCATCTCCTTAGTCTTGGTTACATTGAGGGATAGGTTGTTATTCTGGCACCACCCGGCCAGGTCTCTGACTTCCTCCCTAAAGGCTGTCTCGTCATTGTCGGTGATCAGGCCTACCACTGTTGTGTCGTCTGCAAACTGTGATACTGTGAGTAGGTACAGTTGTATAGTGTCTACCAATTGATAGTTGAATGCATATTACATACAAGTGTAATTATAGCACATTATGTTCTATATTTTCAGAGTTGCCAGGTTTGCTCCAGGAGGTGAAAAACCTAGAGGGAGAGAATGAGACACAACTTCAAAGGGTGTCTGTGTGTTTGGTTTATGCATGATGACCAAAATATGAGGAGTAGAGATTGGGAGTAGGAAAGATGATTAGAAGATGGAAGGAGGTGGTTGAATGGATCTGTATTCACTTTCTCTAACTGTCTGTCATATTGTGTGTTCCCAGACATCATGGCTAGTGGATCCACACCCATCTCCAAAACTCACAATGGTGAGAGGAAACACAGTTTCTAACGGTGAGTGTGTTTGGTTTAAGCATGATGATCAGAATATGAGGAGTAGAGATTGAGAGTAAAAAATATGATTAGAAGTTGGAAGGTGGTGGTTGAATGAATCTGTATTAAATCTCTTTAACTGTCTGTCATACTGTATATTCCCAGTGACCTTGAGCTGTACAGCAGGGATGCGAAATTGTCACAATTTGAATACAAAAGCAGGTGTATTAACACTAACAATACAGCAAGCAGAAAAATGTTGTATGCATGTGCAGTTTTGCTTAATTTAACGTAAATGTTTAATGCATATTGTAGTACAATGATCATTTGTCTCATTAGTGTTTTAATTTATAGAGTGCCATATAGGATTATGCAAAACATATTCACAAAACTATTTCTCGTTAACTACTAAAACTATCTAACGGAGTACAGCAAGCAAACAACTTGAGTAATGGCAGAAAGGACGACGAGAAGGGTTTTATAATTCAAATACATTTACTTACTTAAAGGGGTGGTTCATCGAAAAATACTTTTAACCTCCTTAGAACATTTGCTTAGGCATTAGCCTTTACCAGAGACCGTTTTTAGGCTAGTTGGATCAGTATTTAGACTTTTACAATTTTATTTCAAAATGCGACAATTACGATTTCATCTAGAATGTATGAAAAACGATGTATTTATCCTCACTTTATGCAACAAATGTTGTCTTGTCATTGAATTGCCCAAGAACAATCTGTTTTGCTTTAAAACATGTTACAAAAATTGACCTACTAGAGGTAATGTTTTCTTCAGTTGGCGTCATCTGGTTGATACTCTACCTCTTGTTTCAAAGATTTGTAAGTAAATTCTGACTCTGACCCAAGTCGCAGCTTGGCGCGAATTAATCTAAAATTACTTCCTGGATTTTAATGAAAAAATGTCCGATATCATTGGGAAATATTAGGCTAGGTAAATACTTTAGCAAAGTAATCTTATTCCTTAAAGAATACTATAGTATGTCCGAATTTACCATCAGAATATTTCTATAATAATCTTATAGGATCACTATAACATTGCTATAGTTATTGCTATATTTTTATTATAAGAATGCTATATTCTATAGTATGTCCGAATTTACCACAAGTTTTTACACATTTTTTTTGTTATATATGTATAATACTCTTTTATAGTAATCCTATAGTGCTTTTTCGTGAGGGAAGAATCACAATTAAACATTTTTCTTACAGTCTGATTTGGAAAAATAGCACTGGAGTCATACCTACTAAAAAAACTATATTTGAGACAAGAATGAAAATCTTCAGTTTTAATAGTGCAGCATAACATTAGAAAAAGGACTTACGCAATTTCACCAAAGACTCTTAAAAGAGCCTGTGATGATAAGGGTAAACTACGATGATCACACTTAAATAAATCTGTATACATCTTTTTAAAAGAGATCCATTAATAAAGGACAGGAAATTATCAAAACAAAATCTGATTGGACAGAGGAAAAAGTCATCCTGCCACCAAAGTACCTGAGAAAGAAAAAACAACTTTCATACGATATACGCACATCTCGTAAGAACCGTTGAAAAAAATACTTTTTTGAAAACACGTTTTAAAAACATGAGCTTTGAGAAAATATATACAATGCACTTATGTATCTGGCACATCGCCCATCAATAAGAGACTTCAACATGGATGATATGGGGGAAAATCTGATAAATGTTTAGATAGGAAATAAATGATCAACTTTCATAGGATGTATAGTTCCAGAGTGCCTGGGTTTTTCACAAGTAAAAATAGGCTACAGGAACCACATGTATTAAACATCCAAATACATCTCACAGCTGGTTTCCTTTGTGCATGAATCATAGCTGATGGTAATAAAAGCTACTGGCTAGGGTAGATTATTATTTTATTTTTTTACAATGTGAAAGTAACAACTGAGTTGGACAAAGGTAAAACATGCACTTGAGGGGCTGAACTTTTTTCACTTTACAGGGCAAGTTATTACTTCCTGCAGTTAGCTCAAGTCATAAAATGTCTTCCATCCACAATGGGTGCTGGGCAAACACTCCATAAAGTTCTGTACGCAGGTTGACAGCTGGTGGAATAACATTGAGAACATGCCCTTTGTCATGGTGTACATCAAGGGTTACAGAAGAGACAGTTCACTTTAACTGATCAAACATGTGTTTAAGTCAAATAAAATAATCAATAGAATAAGGGTGAGTGGGTGATTTGCATTTCATGTGCTGATCAAACAAAATGTGTCTAAAATACAATTGTTGGATATAGAAACTATTATAGCATAAAATTGTCCGTTTTCAACAGGTGAAAGATATTCAATCAGATCAGGTCCACATTCGTGGCTCTGCAATACCCACCGAAGTGGTATGAATAATCTCAGATGCAATAACATTTTCTCTTTAAGACTATGGGAATCTAATTGGATGAAAAATAGTGCTTCTGTAACATACTGGAAAATCCATGTACTTGGTCTGTCTTAAATCCTTTTTAGTGTCATAACAGTAAAGACTTTAAAAGAACAAAAAACATTGGAGTAAACAATTTTTCGGAGAACATGAAGGCTAGATACTCAGAGGGTCTTTGTAGTAGTCATTTTTCAAAATACAAACTAAAGAATACTTCATTCGAATTTCATGGCGAAGTACAGTATTTACACCTGTTTTGAGATGGTTACTGTTTTCGGTTGGAAAGGCAACGGCATTATAACTTCTCTATAGCAGCTTAGCTTAGTCGAGGGGTTAATGTTAGTTCCCATTCTAACACATACAAAAGGCTTCATCACAGTTTGCCTTCATGATCCAGCATTACCTGGATGCCAGGGACCAGAGATGGAGAGATGTAGAATATGGGGGAGAAATCAAATGCTGTAGTGCCGTCTCCTAATCTCAAACTTCTGAGACTTCTTGTTTACAGGAACTGCTACTCTGTGCTGATCAAGGGACAGGTCCTCCCTGTCTATATAATCTTATTCATTATGATCTAAAAGGCAAAACGGATCCTTTATCAATACTTTAACTCAGACTATTTGTGAATACGCCCAGATCTCTACATCAGATGTGTAAGTCACCTAATAGCCTGATGATCAAATCCATGACCAACTTGTTCCACCCATACTATTTCTACATTAACGAGAATTCATTTTGCCTGCTCCCAAACCTACTCCTGTGAACAAGCAGCGACCCTTTCATTGTTACAAATTGCTGCCACGGGAATAACAACCTTGCTCTTCTTATGAAACCACTCTGTCCCATTATTTAAACGTGTACCATTTGAAGTGGCCACATGACACTATGAATCATTGATAAAAGGCCGGCACCATCAAGTTTCTTTCTTTTTACACATCCAACACAGCAAAACACACAATCTCAGTCAACGACGAGTCGCATCAACGCTGTACAAAGTAAAAAGAGTTCATCTTGTAGAGATGGAACATCAACTCCACACTGCAGAGAATAAATAGGTTGAATAAGAGGCACTGGGGGTAGTTCAAGGGGTAGTTCAAGGTCTCTGTTTGGTTGCTTCAAGATTGTCACTTCAGCATGCCGCTCCGCGCTGTATTCACAATCTGGTGAGAGACAGAAAAAGGTGAGAGAGTACACCTTGTTTTTCTATTGAAGACAGATGTTTGCAGGTCTTACTGACTTATTCTGATATAAAAAGGGAGATCTGAAAGACATCCATTTCATGTGCCTGTTGTTCACATTGTCATATTTTTTTATCTTGCCGATATCAGGTCGTTAGATGCCCCAGGGAGGGTCTCAAACGCATTGTGACTAAAGCTGTGCTGCCTGTCTACCGGAAGTTGATGCTGTTGCTATGCAACTTCTTGTTAGCTTAGCTTGTTAGCTTAGCTTGTTAGCTTTGCTTGTTAGCTTAGCTGGTTAGCTTAGCTGGTTAGCTTAGCTGGTTAGCTTAGCTGGTTAGCTTAGCTGGTTAGCTTAGCTGGTTAGCTTAGCTTGTTAGCTTAGCTTGTTAGCATACAACTTCATTAACAAAATCCATTGAGAACACACACCTATACCAACCACTTAGCTAAGCTAAGAGTGACGTGAATAATCAAGTCAATAAACGCTGGGTAGTTAGATAGCATATAGTTAATATACTGGTAAGTTCTATATATTAGTAGCCAACTAACGTAAGGACAGTAGCTAGCTAACATACCGGTACATAAAAGAAACTGATGTAATGATATGCTACGTGGTTCGTAAGGCTAGCGAAGCTAACAAATTGCCAGACAACGTAACGTGTAACATAACTTCTTTGAAAAGGCATTACTTTAATACATTGCTCAACATTTACTTAACATTTGTCATAATTAGTTAAAGCAATGAATTTGTATACACTCTCGTCGGACTATCTTCTGCCATTTTCTTCAAATCTGAAATGTTCTGAAGCCACGCCCATTTTCTGAAGAATTGCATTATGTGCTCCAAAAGCACAGAAACAGTGTAAACTGCTTGTATACTTCGTATTTTGGCGAATGTAGTACGACATTGGGTAACTTTTGACATGCTAACTATATCCATACTATGACCAATAAGCTTTACTACATTCTCAATTTACGTCACAAATAGAACGGTTAGTGCGGTTAGTATGAGTATTCAAACACAGCTTAAGTCATCATTGTTGCTATGAAAACCACTGACAGCCTCCAGCTGGTTGCGTAGAGAAAAAAAAACCTTGCTACATCATCAGCATAAATCCAGCAGAATACTAGCTGCATGTCTACCTTGGTAAAAAGGGGGAGGGTATTTATCAAACAAATCCTGGATAGTCTGGAAGCTCAGAATAAGTACTCAATGGTTAGCTCTAATACAGCATTCACCAACAGCACATCTACGAGACACCATGTCTTCATCTAAAATGTATTGAAAACCCTAAAAAGGGAAAACTAATTACATTTTTTCACATGATGAAATCCAGATCCCTTGGAGTAGGTGGGCGATGGTCTTATCTAAAATATTTACTTGATGACCATCCTAAGTCATGTCCTTCCTCTCTCACGCAATACTGTGTCTAAACATTAAAGTAGATAAATGCATGACAGATGTTCAAAGACAAACAAATTACATGATTATAGGAAGTGAGTTAATCCAGTGTTTTCCTGACGATAAGTGGCAAATATCATTGGACAAATAGAGGAAATATTTGTGTCTGTTATCAAATCCAATGTTATTAGTCACATGCGCCGACTACAACAGTGAAATGCTTACTTATGAGCCCCTAACCGACAGTGCAGTTTCAAAAAATACGGAAAAGAATAAGAGATAAAAGTAACAAGTAATTAAAGAGCAGCAGTAAAAAAATAACAATATATACAGGGGAGTGCCGATACAGAGTCAATGTGCGGGGGCACCTGTTAGTTAAAGTAGTATGTACATGTAGGTAGAGTTAAAGTGACTATGCATAGATGACAAGAGAGTGGCAGTGGTGTGGAGAGGGGAGGGGGGGTGGCAATGTGAATAGTCTGGGTAGCCATTTGACTAGATGTTCAGGAGTCTTATGGCTTGGGGGTAGAAGCTGTTTAGAAGCCTCTTGGGCCTAGACTTGGAGCTCCGGTACCGCTTTCCGTGCGGTAGCAGAGAGAACAGTCTATGACTAGGGTGGCTGGAGTCTGAACATTTTAGGGCCTTCCTCTGACACCGCCTGGTATAGAGGTCCTGGATGGCAGGAAGCTTGGCCACAGTGATGTACTGGGCCGTTCGCACTACCCTCTGTAGTGCCATACCAGGCAGTGATGCAACCAACCAGGATGCTCTCGATGGTGCCGCTGTAGAACCTTTTGAGGATCTGAGGACCCATGCCAAATCTTTTCAGTCTCCTGAGGGGGAATAGGTTTTGTCGTGCCTGCTTCACGACTGTCATGGTGTGCTTGGACCACGTTAGTTTGTTGGTGATGTGGACACCAAGGAACTTGAAGCTCTCAACCTGCTCCACTGCAGCCCCGTTGATGAGAATGGGGGCATACTCAGTCCACAATCATCTCCTTTGTCTTGATCACGTTGAGGGAAAGGTTGTTGTCCTGGCACCACACAGCCAGGTCTCTGACCTCCTCCCTATAGGCAGTCTCATTGTTGTCGGTGACCAGGCCTACTGCTGTTGTGTCATCGGCAAATTGAATGATGGTGTTGGAGTCGTGCCTGGCCGTGCAGTCATGAGTAAACAGGGAGTACAGGAGGGGGCTGAACACGCACCCCTGGGGGGCCCTGTGTTGAGGATCAGCGTGGCGGGTGTGTTGTTACCTACCCTTACCACGTGGGGGCGGCCCATCAGGAAGTCCAGGATCCAGTTGCAGAGGGAGGTGTTTAGTCCCAGGGTCCTTAGCTTATTGATAAGCTTCGTGGGCACTATGGTGTTGAACGCTGAGCTGTAGTCAATGAATAGCATTCTCACATAGGTGTTCCTTTTGTCCAGGTGGGAAAGGGCAGTGTGGAGTGCAATAGAGATTGCATCATCCGTGGATCTGTTGGGGCGGTATGCAAATTGGAGCGGGTCTAGGGTTTCTGGGATGATGGTGTTGATGTGAGCCATGACCAGCCTTTCAAAGCACTTCATGGCTACAGATGTGAGTGCTACGGGTCGGTAGTCATTTAGGCAGGTTACCTTAGTGTTCTTGGGCACTATGCTGGTCTGCTTTAAAACATGTTGGTATTACAGACTTGGACAGGGAGAGTATGAAAATGTCAGTGAAGACACCTGCTTGTTGGTCAGCACATGCTCGCAGGACACATCCTGGTAATCCGTCTGGCCCTGTGAATGTTGACCTGTCTAAAGGTCTTACTCACATGGGCTGTGGAGAGCATGATCACAGTCTTCTGGTACAGCTGGTGCTCTCAGGCATGTTTCAGTGTTATTTGCCTCGAAGTGAGCATAGAAGTAGTTTAGATTGTCCGTTAGGCTCGTGTCACTGGGCAGTTCTCGGCTGTGCATCCCTTTGTAGTCTGTAATGTTTTGAAGGCCCTGCCACATTCGACGAGCGCCGGAGCCGGTGTAGTACGACTCGATCTTAGTCCTGTATTGACGCTTTGACTGTTTGATGGTTCGTCAGAGGGCATAGCGGGATTTCTTATAAGCTTCCAGGTTAGGGTCCCGCTCCTTGAAAGCAGCAGCTCCAGCCTTTAGCTCAGTGTGGATGCTGTCTGTAATCCATGGTTTCTGGTTGGGGTATGTACGTACGGTCACTGTAGGGACGACGTCATCAATGCACTTATTGATGAAGCCAATGACAGATGTGGTGTACTCCTCAATGCCACTGGAGGAATCCCGCACCATATTCCAGTCTGTGCTAGCAAAACAGTCCTGTAGTTTGCATCTGCTTCATCTGACCACTTTTTTATTGGTCTCGTCACTGGTGCTTCATACTTTAATTTTTGCTTGTAAGCAGGAATCAGGAGGACAGAATTATGGTCAGATTTGCCAAATGGAGGGCGAGGGAGAGCTTTGTAAGCATCTCTGTGTGTGGTGTATAGGTGGTCCAGTTCTTTTCCCTCTGGTTGCACATTTAACATGTTGATAGAAGTTAGGTAAAACTGATTTAAGTTTCCCTGCATTAAAGTCCCCGGCTACTAGGAGCACCGCCTCTGGGTGAGCATTTTCTTGTTTGCTTATGGCGGAATACAACTCATTCAATGCTATCTTAGTGCCAGCCTCTTGACTGTGGTGGTATGTAAACAGCTGAGAACTCTCTCGGTAGGTAATGTGGTCTGCAACTTATCATGAGAAACTGTACCTTAGGCGAGCAATAGCTCAAGACTTCCTTTCGATATAGTGCACCAGCTGATGTTTACAAAAATACATAGACCAGACGGTGCTGTTCCATCCTGCCGGTACATCGTATAACCAGCCAGCTGTATGTTGATATTGCCGTCGTTCAGCCACGACTCCGTGAAGCACAAGATGTTACAGTCTTTAATGTCCCGTTGGTAGTTTAATCTTCCCAATAACTCGTCCATTTTATTGTCCAAAGAATGCATGTTTGCGAGCAGAATTGAGGGGAGTCGGGGTTTATTAGATCGCTTCCCACTCTTCAGAAGGCAGCCCGCCCTCCGGCCTCTCTTTCTCCGCCTCCTCTTCACGCAGATCACTGGGGTCGGGGCCTGTTCCTGAGGGTATCCATGTGTATGTGTGTGTATAGTGCGTATGTTATTGTGTGTGTGTGTGTATGCGCCTATGTTTGTGTTGCTTCACAGTCCCCGCTGTTCCATAAGGTGTTTTTTTTATCTGTTTTTTAAATCAAATTTTACTGCTTGCATCAGTTACTTGATGTGGAATAGAGTTCCATGTAGTCATGGCTCTATGTAGGTAACCTCAGATTGTAACAGGACATAGAAAAAATTAAGTTGTGTCTCCTTACCCTGTGACTGGCTGGTGGATCACGAGCAGAAGCTTTCGTTGTCATGGGAGACAGTGTGTAAGGGAATAAGGCTTTCACACTGTTCACTGTCCTCTGGCAATCTGAGGGAAGAGGATTATCCTTATGATCATAATCACTACCTGAATGGGAACAACTAGCATTCAGATAAGAATTGAGTGCAATCACAATATATCAAATTAGCGCCATAAACGCAAAATAATTTAAATACAATCCCAGCGAGCCTAAAGGCAACCAACACTATCCATTGTCCTGGATTCAATGGGGCACATTTTAATTTGGGCAAATTTAAGTGTGTGTGTGTGTGTGTATACACAATTACTGTGCAAGTAAAACTTTACAAAGCATTGGCCAAGTAAACAGTAGGCAACAATACAAAGAGTAGCAAGTGTTTTTCCCAGTACCTTTGAATCCGATGATTCGAGCGGCATATGAAGGCAAACACTCTTCGTAGCCCCACCATGACGGGGTCCCAATTGTTGTAGTGGCATAACAGAGTGGCGATGAAGAAGGAGAGGAAGACGGGAACCGCTCCAGCAAAAAACAGCCAGGAGAAACTCACCTGGGGACCGAAATATAGCAGTAAAGAATGTGATAGCTGCTTATATAGTACACCTATAGATGTACAGCAAGTGCCAGCTGCTTAACAGTTGGTCAAAAACATTCCAATACTTGCAATACAGCTACATGTATAACAATCACCACCATCTCAGAAGGATGGCTTCTTACAAGATGAGTGCATTGTACTTGAACTTCACTGTTACTAGATAGCATGTACTGTATTTATGAAATGAGAGTTGTTGACTTGACATCTCAACAGACTGGATATCCAACATCAGAAGCATGGGAGTTTTCGAACTATTGCCACAAAAAAATATGCTATTTTTAAACTTCAAATGATGCTATATCCCATGCAGTCTACTAAGGGAATAGCTTCTAAGGTTTCAAAGTTAGATCCCCACAGGCAGACAGACAAAGCTCACTCATAACCTTGCTAGATGATACCCTGTCAAAAAATTCATTACGCTAAGTGCCATGTGACAAAGCATCCATCACAAACCAATTCCACTTTATTTGACCTATAAACTGACACACCACCTTTGGTAGAGCAGCCATGCTCAAGGCTGTGATGGCAACATGGACATGCAGTAATAATAGTGCCCTCTCTTACCTTCTGCATGCATATGTCTGCTATGATGGACAGTGGGATGGTGAGGCTGAGGGCCATAGTGCCTATGAGGGAGGAGGTGAGGAAGCAGCCCCTATGGAGAGAACACACAACAATAGATTGAACACACAACAAGGTTACAATTAAATCAAATGCAAAAATGCCCCACTTATACAATAAATAACATTTTATCACTTGGCATAACTCTGCATATCACACTATGGCCCAGTGGTCACCAACAGGCCGATCTCCTACTGCGCTGGCCAATCGGATTGCTCAAATCACCGTGCCTACAGCTTCCACAACCAAAATTGGATACAGGCCTACTGAGATTTTATAACTTTTAAAACCATTACCAGAGAAAGACTGTTCATTACATAACATGCTTCTCCATACTTCCACTCGTGCTGCAGCTGCAATGAATGAGTAGCCAAGTGTATCGATAGGCCGGCGTTTTTTTATATTATTATCAGTGTGTCGTGTCTATTTTAATATTGAGGAATATTTCACATTCTCTGGTCATAGGAACAACATGAATTTGTGCATAACGCAGATGCGGTCTGACTTGAGTTTCACCATTAGGTGGAAGACGGTGTCCCCTCTCTCTTGTCAGTCTCACCGGAGAAAAGGAAGGAGAGAGCAGGGACCGTGAGAGGCGGACCCTCTGCTGCTCTCTCCCCCCCTCCGCTGAGACTAATGCCGTGTTCAAAACAACTGGGAACTTCAAAATCTCCGACTTCCAACATTCAAGACAACTGAAAATGAGATCCGACTGGACAAAATTGTTTGAACGGTCATCCAACTCAGAATTCCAAGTCAGAAACTCTGGCATCTTTCTAGAACTCCGACTTTCCGACCTGAAGATCACTGATGTCATGATTTGACCTTGTTTTTTTCCCCCCCAGAGTCCAGTAAAATAAAAAATGCTTACTGCACAAACCTCAATACTACAGAACAGTTTTGATTTTGGTAACGTTACATTATCTGTTTTTTTAATATGAGCGGTAGATCTCGGCTTGCTTTTTGACTGTGAAAGTGATCTTGACTGGTGACCACTGCTATAGACAGAGGGACGAATCTTAACCCAAGATATGTGTGGGTAACTTGCATTTTGGTGCATATCTCCCATTCACATCAATGCAGGACTTACGTGCAAGTCCAAGTTACGCACACACATATCATTTTCCGATTCAAGATACGTGTTTCTGCACAGTGTGTGTTTCTGCAGTGTGAATAGCAGAGTGGACAAGGAGTAGTAAACATATGTGGTCATTCAATCAATCAAACCAATCAATCCATCCATTCATCAACCGAGACGCACCAGAGCCAGAGGAACTCGGAGAGCACAGTGCCGATGAGGCCGTTGATGAGGATGTAGGTCCACACTAGCTTGCTGGGCAGCTCAAAGGCCTCAAAGCCTGTGTAGTGAAGCACAAGGAAGCCTGGCCATAGGAGGAGCAGGTTGAACAACCCCACAAATCCTAAGAGACACAAATAAGAGAAGATGACTACTTTATTAATACTGATATGTTGACATTTAGCACTATTTGCAGGTGAAAATTTTATATATTACATATTACAAACATTTAATTGAATATAATTACTGTATACACAATTCAGGATCATTATATGGAGTTATATCAGTGAAGAAATGAGCATCTGAAAATCAGCAACAGACCAAGCTGCCACACCTGACTCTAGTAAGATGTTTAAGACCTAACTATGATCTACTTACCAAAGAACATAGGATGTCCAGCTTGTCCTCCCGGTCCACCTTCCTCTTGATCATGACGATGTAGACCGCGTACAGCGCAGCCCCAGCCAACGACCACAGGGAGCCTGAACATTACACGACTTCATCATGTTATGTTATGCTAATACATCCCTTTCTCATGGTTACTCTCGAAATGTTTTTTCTGCAATGCAAGCAAACGTGACATCGTGGCATGGCTTGCACGTCTAGAGATGATTTAATGCTTAAATAATACAATGTATTTATATAGCACAATTCCAGGACACAAATCAAGTACAGTACAAGGCATGACAAATGCATACAATATGAAGTGGGATAGAAAAGTAACAGGAGGAAGGAAAAAAGACAAAAACAAAAGGTTTTGAGGAAGGATGTTTATCTGGAGCATTTCTATCTCCATTGTTACCTGTAGCACCTTTCCCATCGGGGCTGTCCATGCTGGAAAAACTGACCAGAGCCACTCCTCCCATGCTATGGGGAAAGGGACCAGACAAACAATGTAACTACAGATAATAGTAAGAACCCAGAGTAACTACAATTATTCAGCTGATGTCATGGCTTACCTCAGAGCCACAGCTAAAAGCTTGGACAGAGTAAAGCGGTCACTGCTGTTACTGGGAAATACAGCCGCCAGGATGAGGGTGAAGAGACCTGGTGAGACAAATACCAGCGAGAATACCAACAACTTGTTCAAGGTGACATGTTGAAATACCCATTCTGTAGTTTTCTAACATCGTAACATTTCTTTGCAACAAAGTTATTACAAAGGAACAATAATTACCTTTTTTTTTTTAATTAGAAACATCCATGTTTTTTTTATTGTAAGATCCTACATGTAAAATTAGCTGAGTAAAGTCATATTTAGTCTACGGACTCACCTGAAGTGGAGGACAGAACGTTCACTATGGCAACCGGAGTGTCAGACAGGGCCTCTTGGTAGGAGAGGTTGGCTAGGAACCACTGTGGGAGAGCAGGAGGGGGATACGTGTCAGCATGACACACTTCTGATGTGTACCAAATATGGTAGATTGACGATTACTCGTGTGTAGTCTTCCCTCAGTTCTGGGTCATTGCTCATGTGGGAAATGAGTGATGATACAAAGATTTGTTTACATGCGGAATTTTGTAAGATAAACGAGTTCAGGATTCAGCATGCATAATGTGTTATTTTACACTAATTTACACTATTCATGAAGGGCAAACCCCAAAGCCATGACTTGTTGGAGGGGGGGGGGGGGTCGTCATTCCACCTCAAAAAGCACAAGAAAGAGGTTTGACACACGCCATCTCAGATTTCTTAAATAGTTTCTGTAGTTAGAAACAGATAAGATTAGCATTCCTGTAACATTTTGTTGAAATAGAATTTGATCTCTGAGAAATTAAGCAAATTGATTGCACCCAAATTGGCCACTTTAAATGTTAGGATTCATATAATATTCAATACATTAAAATAACATCCGATTTGGACCTCCAAAAATTCTAACAATGAGTAAGACATGATGATTCCAAAGAAATGGTAAAAAGCCACCCACGGAACCCCCACGCCAATCCCACTCTAACAACGAGTATACACAGTCGTGGCCAAATATATTGGCACCCTTGCCCTTTTTTCAAATAATGCACCATTTCTTCCATAAAACTGTTGAAAAAATATTTTGGTATGCACATATGTATGACTTTGGTTTGCAGTTGAAAAAAACAATAATAATTTACAACATCTTCGCTTATTCCACAAAGAAATCCTAAAATGGCCCAGACAATATTATTGGCACCTTCTGGAAGTAGTTACAAATAATTTCATTTCAAGCAGGTGATTCTCCTTTACTTTGGAATTAAACTCACCTGGGGTGCCTGCAATATAAAACACACTAATTCAAACAGTTTTAATAGAGAAAACATATCATTCTCCCTGTTTTGTGTCACTGTATGTACCGCAATGAGTATGGAGAAAAGAAAAACAGAATTATCTGAAGAGGTCAGACAATATTATTTTTTTAAAGTGTTTTTTATTTTATTTAACTAGGCAAGACAATTAGGAACAAATTCTTATTTACAATGACAGCCTACTGGTGAACAGCAGGGCAGAACGACAGATTTTACCTTGTCAGCTCTGGGATTCGATCCAGCAACCTTTCAGTTACTTGCCCAATGCTCTAACCATTAGGCTATCTGCCGCCCAATTGTAGCCAAACATGGACAATCTCAAATCCCCAGAAACCTTGATGTTCCTGTTTCCACAGTACATAATGTTATCAATATGTTTAAGGCCCATGCCTCTGTAGCCAACCTCCCTGGACATGGTTGCAAGAGAAAACTTGATGGAGGCGAAGGATTGGTGGAGAAAGCACCTCGATCAACTGCCACACAGATTCAAGACATTCAGACCCAAGTTAAGAGAGTTAACTCGCACCATCCGACACCAACTCAATGAAAGGGGGTTATATGGTAGGAGACCCAGGAGGACCCCACTGCTGAGAGAGAGACATTAGAAATCCCGACTGCAATTTCATCCTATGTAATGTATTCCCAGTGAGTTTGGTGATGTTAATATCCCCTGTTCAGAGAAATTAGTTGTTAGGTTTATGTCCTATCCTGCATCCTGATATTACCAGGTGTAACCAGCCTTCGCTGTGGCTCAGTTGTTAGAGCATGGTGTGTGCAACGCCAGGGTTGTGGGTTCGATTCCCACGGGGGGCCAGTACAAAAAAAAATATATATATTTTTTTTGTAAATGCATGAAATGAAATGTATGAAATGTATGCACTCACTACTGTAAGTCGCTCTGGATAAGAGCGTCTGCTAAATGACTAAAATGTAAATGTAACCACTAGATGGCACTGTTCCGGGTGTTTGTTTTTAAAGAATTGCATTGGATTTGTGCCACAATGCTAAAAAGTTATCATTTGAAACAGTGGGCAGGTAAACAAAACCAAAGCATGGGTGACATGTCTGGTGAGTATGCAGGCCGTGGAAACCTGGGACATTTTCAGCTTCCAAGAATTGTGTACAGATCCTTGCAACATGGGGCCGTGCATTATCATGCTGAAACATAGGTGTTGGCAGAGGATGAATGGCACGACAATGGGCCTCAGGATCTCGTCACGGTATCTCTGTGCATTCAAATTGCCATCGGCAAAATACCATGGTTTTCAATGTCCTTAGCTTATACCAGCCCATACAATAACCCCTCTAGCACCATGGGGCACTCTGTTCACAACGTTGACGTCAGCAAACCACTCGCCCACAAGAGACCATACACGCTGCCATCTGCCCGATACAGTTGAAACCAGGATTCATCTGTGAAGAGCACACTTCTCCAGCGTGTCAGTGGCCATCCAAGGTGAGCATTTCCCCACTCAAGTTGGTTATGATGCTGAACTGCCGTCAGGTAAAGACCCTGGTGAGGATGACGAGCACGCAGATGAGCTTCCCGGAGATGGTTTATGACAGTTAGTGCAGAAATTCTTCAGTTGTGCAAACCCACAGTTTCATCAGCTGTCTGGGTGGCTGGTCTTAGACGATCCGTAGGTGAAGAAGCCAGATGTGGAGGTTCTGGGCTGGCGTGGTTACACATGGTCTGCGGTTGAGGCCGGTTGGACGTACTGCGAAATTCTCTAAAATGACACATGGCTTACGGTAGAGAAATTAACATTCAATTCTCAGACAACAGCTCTGGAGGACATTCCTGCAGTCTGCATGTCAATTGCACGCTCCCTCCAAACTTGAGGCATCTGTGGCATTGTGTTGTGTGACAAAACTGCACATTTTAGAGTGGCCTTTAATTGTTCCGAGCACAAGGTGCACCTCTGTAATGATCATGCTGTTTAATCAGCTTCTTGTTATACACCTGTCAGGTGGATAGTTTATCTTGCCAAAGGAGAAATGCTCACTAAAAGGGATGTAAACAAATTTGTGCGCAAAATTTGAGAGAAATATATTTTTTGTGCATTTAGAAAATGTCACGGATGTTTTATTTCATCTCATGAAACATGGGACCAACACTTTACATGTTGCGTTTATATTTTTGTTCAGTGTAACTTAATTTCTCAGAGATCCAATTTTATTTCAACAAAATAATGTTGCAGGAATGCTAATCTTATCTGTTTCTAACTACAGAAAGGATTTCAGAACAATCTGAGATGGTGGGTGTCACGACTTGCTGAAATGACATGGAACGACCCTGGGGGTATTCTTCAGCAAACACACTGCAGCAAAATTAGTAGTACTACCAGCAATAACTCATCAATGATAATAATAAACTTTGTAGTTAACACACCTACTACTTTTGGAAGCAAACCACTCGATTTCGTCTCTGCGTTATATTGGTATCGAACATGTCACCCTCCCTAGGAGAGGGGGTGACCTTGATAATTTATTGTTAAAACGAGAGGCTGCTTGGATCTTTAACTTAAAGACCCTTGCTCCCTTTGGTCTCAACATAGACTTTGATCTGAAGCCATTCTTGTGACTATTGTGACTTTGCCACTGTAATTGTTTGTAAGCTTGTGTAGTCTAAAATGAATCTATGATCGTATGCTATCCATTTGTTATGCTGTTCTTTGTATGCCATTTTTATATTTGACAATTAACCAATGATATTAGGCCACACTTGCCCATGATTACAGACACCTGTGTGTCTTTTGACACTATATAAACCAGTCATCCCGCAGTGTTTGTGATTATACCCTGATGAAGACAGCTTGGCTGTCGAAACGTTGGATATTACATTTTTGCATCTGAGCTCCTAGTGTACGGCTCTCCCTTATTTTCAAACTCACCTACTACTGACAGTTAACAGTAATGTGACAAGTTTAACTAGTTAGATTAAGTTGACAGACATTAAAAGATAGAAAAAAAAGCCTTTATTGCCTTAGGCAATTGAACCAAATCCCAAATGTATATACTCCAAAGATGTATTTAAGATACTGACTTTTCTTCCTCCAACTTAATACGGAGGTGCCCAGCTAGTATGCTAAAGTTCGAGAGTCTACCAAGTCAATAAGTCTACAGACACTAACAAAACAAGTTCTCACACTATAAACATTTTACTCACCACAAAGCAGAAGAAGAAGCTGATCTTGGCCACGTCGGTGACGGTGAGCTTGCCCACAGTGCGGAGCATGGACTCCTGGTCCTTGGCGGCGGGGAAGGACATGCGGGACAGCTTGGCTTCCAGGGCCTGTGTAGATGGGAGCTGGCGCACCTCCATGATGTTGCTGAAGCGCACCCGCTGTTTTTTAGAGGCTGAGAGGTGGGAGGATAGACGGGTGCAGAGAGAGCGAGAGAGATCAGTGTTTTAGGCCTTTGTGTCTTTGTATAAGAAGTTAATAAAGTTGTAGCTAGATGGATCACAGCATGACAAATGAAATGAACGAGACAATGAACCCTTCATCTAACGCATTCTTTTATTCTACTTTTGTAAAAAAGCAATGAGTATGAGTATTTAGCACTCATACAATGAGTATTTAGCACAGCCATTTTCTAAAAAGCATCCGGTGCCCTATACTGGGCTTTTGGCACAATAATAGCATGGGATTGAATTGGGCAGCTTTGATTGGACACTTGAATGTGTAGGACCCTGGAAGCAAAAATGTACGTAAATCTCCAAATGTACTATAATCATTCTATAATGATCAACACAGACAGAGAAATATGTAATCGTTTCATAATGAGAAACAATTGAGAAAACTAAGCTAGAGGGTCACTCAAAAGGTCAGACCCAATTCTCATGAGACAACCTTTTCTTTCACATTGTTTATCAACTCACTCTCATGGGTCAAACTTGAGGACCATCACATCCCACAGCTCATCAGAAATACTACACCAAACATCTTGGTTAGATGTAAAATTGCGCAAAGACGACCTCCTAGACAAAAACATCAAAATTACTTAGATTTCTTGACTCGATATTAGATTCATTCTGATTAAATATATACTGGCTATTTTGTTGCTATGGCATCTCAAGAGGGACAAACGGTAATATTGCCACTTGTTTCTAGATTTTCAAGCGAATGTCTTTTAATGGAGTATGCGAGACAGAGACGTTAGCGTCGCCTAGCCGAGTTCTGCTAGGAGCAAACCGAACCTAATATGTGGGCGCCTTAAAAGGTACATTTCACGGGTGCTCTATTTCACTATATATGTCTACATATCATATGCGCCATAAAAATGTGGAATTTTCTCACTACACGCATATACGAGCGTTTCTGCATCCCACCAGTAGAAACGGGCCAGCTACATTTCCTGGTTGTAAGCAAACCACAAAGAGGACAGCCCCGTGGAGGTGTATCGAATTGATGCGAGACATATCAAAATGTCTGTTTGTAGCCAGCACTTTCAGCCAGAGGACTTCGAAACAGAACAGTAATCTCAACTGATGGGGTTGCCATGTCATCAAACTTTGAAAAGTGATGCTATTCCATCGATGTTCTCCTTCACTTCAAAGAGGAAGGCATCAGCCAACATTAGCGCAGTATAAAATAAGTCAAGCTGAGGTAACGTTACCTGGCTAACGAACTACGTGTTTATCTAAACCAACATCTAGCTAGCTTTCATAATACGCTGGCTAGACATTCCAAATAATATGAATGTAATTAGCCAGCTGCTATCTGGTGATGTGACTTGTAACTTTGCAAGTTAACCTTAGCTTCGTTTGGTTACATTAGCTCGCTAGCCAACTGCCGCAGAGAATAACATGACTAACATTGTGCTCTATTTAGAGTCCGATTCCATCAACACCTGCAGTGGCATCAACATCAAGCTCAGTACCTGGAACATCTTTCACCCAAAATCTTACTAAAAACGCACGGAAAACGGTACCGGAGCGCCAAGTCTGGGACCAAAAGGCTCCTTAACAGCTTCTTCCCCCAAGCCATAAGACTGCTGAACAATTAATCAAATGGCCACCGGACTATTTACATTAGATACATTTTTCCATGACTCAATGATGATGAAATAAATATACTGGAGCTAGGCATAAACATAGTCCGTGTCTTGTCATAGCTGGTGTGTTTACAAATGGGCTACAACTTCTACTGTAGTTCTCTCTTGTATTGTGGAGGCATAGTTGATTGAAGGCTTGAAGACTAAATTTGAGAAAAGGCAGTATTAGTAAGGGGCTGGTGTGGGTGACTGACTGGTGGGTTTTGTGTTTGAAGGATAGTATGCATAAGGGGGGTGGGTGGATATAGTACCTTGTTTGAGTGTGTATTGATGGCACCGCCCATGGCGGCAGACTGACCAGGGTGGCATTTTCTGAGCTAGATGCACCAACAACACATAAAGCCTCACATAATTCTGCCCCAAAACAACAAAAATGTCTCTCAACCAATGGCATATGGGCTTTTTAGGTGAGCGCTGATACCTCCCTGTGATAAGCAGTGCCCACTTTGTCAAAGGCGCAAAATATTTCTCTTGTCCATTCCCAGCGCGCCTCTCCAGGGTGCTGTTAGGAGAGGTCGCAGAGGCACTCCACCAACGTTCCGTCTAAAAAAATAATCTAACATAAATCATGTAGCAGATAGAGTATGTGGACTTTTTCTGTAGCCTACAGGCTAGAGATAAAATGTAATGAGATGGACACTTTTTACATCATGCAGGTTTCTCCGATCAAATAGCCTAACCTAAATGGCGCTCAATCAAAAGAAAATGCGCTGTAATGTTAACAACAATGCGCTGTAATGTTAACATATCCTAAAAAGAGGACAGGTCAAAGTAAAATGGACAATCTGGAATGGACAATCACAACTGTTGTCCAGGAGTTTAACCCCATTGTCATGATCAGTGGTTTCAAGTTTTAATCTGTACATTTTTGACAAGCTGATCATAGCGAAAAAGAAAATACTTCTGCATTTCCCACTGTGTAAACACATTGCAAATAGGCTCACGATAACTCCTGATAAAGTTGGGTAGCTGATATTAAGAGCTTAATTAGCCCAATTGAATAGTCACAGAAATCAGGACCAATAAAGCCAATGCTACAGGCGGTGGGCCTACCACAAGGATGGGCATTCATAAAATTCCATTGTGGGCAGACATGGTAGGCTACACCCCAGTAAGCACAAGCCAACGTCTTTTGGAAGGTAGGCTTAGCACATGGATGGGCATTCATAAACTGTAGGCTAGTAAGCATGGACCGATGCCTTTTAGATGTTTATTTTTGTGCAGTTAGGACCGGCCTTGATTTCCACATCCACGGACATTGGTTTTTGGTCCGATCCGGACCAAAAATGAACCAATCACATACGTCTATGTTTGGTTCAAATTTTGTCTGGTCTGGACCAGCCTTGATTTGGCCCCAAAATTTATTTTTTTCCAACTTTCATTCAGAACAAAAAATGTGCCTGATTTCAACAACTGGAAAAAATATATATTTTTCAAAGTCTGGAAAAATATTTTAAACATTCAAAAAATACTTCTTCACCTTTCATTCTGAACCTAAATCGAACATAACTTCAATGTCATTTTGGTACTGAGACTACTCAAGTTTTGCAGGGGGCTTGCGTTTTTTGGTTTCGCCTTGGGCAGCAGAGCAGCAAGGACCAGCCCTGATTGATGGGAACAAAGTAGTAAGATGTTGGCTAATCACTGACTACTGTGTGTCCTAAAGACTAATCCTTCTGCTAATGACCTTGACACCAGTTTTAGTAGTACAGAGCCCGTAGACCCATTTGATGAAAGCTTTCAACCTGGAATAAGCTCAAAATCATCTGATTTTGAAACAAGCCAGGACAGCCAAAGGTATTTATGAAAGCACAATATTATTTAAACAGGTAGGCAAGTTGAGAACAAGTTCTCATTTACAACTGCGACCTGGCCAAGATAAAGCAAAGCAGTTCGACACATATAACAACACAGAGTTACACATGGAGTAAAACAAATACAGTCAATAATACAGTAGAAAAATAAATCTATATACAATGTGAGCAAATGAGGTAAGGGAGGTAAAGGCAATAAATAGGCCATGGTGGCGAAGTAAATACAATATAGCAATTAAAACACTGGAATGGTAGATTTGACAGTAGATGAGTGTGCAAAGTAGAAATACTGGGGTGCAAAGGAGCAAAATAAATAAATACAGTTGGGGAAGAGGTAGGTGTTTTGGCTATTTATAGATGGGCTATGTACAGGTGCAGTGATCTGTGAGCTGCTCTGACAGCTGGTGCTTAAAGCTAGTGAGGGAGATAAGCGTTTCCAGTTTCAGAGATTTTTGTAGTTCGTTCCAGTCATTGGCAGCAGAGAACTGGAAGGAGAGGCGGCCAAAGGAGGAATTGGCTTTGGGGGTGACAAGTGAGATATATCTGCTGGAACGCGTGCTACGGGTGTGTGCAGCTATGGTGACCAGCGAGCTGAGATAAGGAGGGACTTTACCTAGCAGGGTCTTGTAGATGACCTGGAGCCAGTGGGTTTGGCGACGAGTATGAAGCGAGGGCCAGCCAATGAGAGCGTACAGGTCGCAGTGGTGGGTAGTATATGGGGCTTTGGTGACAAAACGGAATGCACTGTGATAGACTGCATCCAGCTTGTTGAGTAGGGTGTTGGAGGCTATTTTGTAAATGACATCGCCAAAGTCGAGGATCGGTAAGATGGTCAGTTTTACGAGGGTATGTTTGGCAGTATGAGTGAAGGATGCTTTGTTGCGAAATAGGAAGCCAATTCTAGATTTAACTTTGGATTGGAGATGTTTTATGTGACTCTGGAAGGAGAGTTTACAGTCTAACCAGACACCCAGGTATTTGTAGTTGTCCACATATTCTAAGTCAGAACCGTCCAGAGTAGTGATGCTGGACGGGCGGGCAGGTGCAGGCAGCGATCGGTTGAAGAGCATGCAATTAGTTTTACTTGTATTTAAGAGCAGTTGTAGGCCACGGAAGGAGAGTTGTATGGCATTGAAGCTCGTTATTATCATTATGTTGGTAACCAGTTTAAAAATAGCAATAAGGCACATCGGGGTCTTGTGATATATGGCCAATATACCATGGCTAAGGGCTGTGTCGTAGCACTCCGTGTTGCGTCGTGCTTAACAGCCCTTAGCCGTGGTATATTGGCATATACCACACCCCCTCGGCCTTATTGCTTAAATATACTAAACTGTCTACAAGACCTCCTCAAACTTTTTACACCTTTGCAGTCAGTTCTTTGGCATGGGGGAAGAGAGGCTGTTAGTATACTCTCCTAGCCTATTCACACTGTAGGTGATCATACACAACTAGACTGTCTACAAGTCAAGTCCCCCTCAAACTGATCACATCTTTGCTAACAGCCCATTTCAATGCCGCATTATTGACTCTGAATGTAACCAAACACATAACAGTCTACTGTACCCTTTCTTGTGTACAGATGAACATGGTTTAGTGTATGGCTGCACATCCTCATGATCAGTCTTCAGGTCAAAGCAGTGGGTGGTGAAGAACATCGCCAAAGCCTGCTAACCAGCTGCCATTACCCAAAACACAAGACATTCAACCAGTTGAAGAACATTCCGGAACCTGCCTGGAACATTCAACCAACACAACATCCATATTCAGTTAGACTGATGTAGCATAATATAGAATGCCTAGTATGCTCACAACTGCATTGCGGTATAGACATTGCTAGCTGTTTTACATAATATTTTGTGTGTACTGACAAGTGACTAAATGATTCCAGCTGCATCTGAAACTAATAAAGTGTTGACTTCAACTTCAGGATCAATTCATTGTGATATTAATAAATTGTATTTGGATAAACTAGCTACAATCTTATTGCTAAAACAAATGATGCAGGGAGTTGGTTAATCATTTAAAATAATTTGTTGGCAAGTAAACATGTTTCAATAAAACAGTAGATTAGTCTGTCAATATAGCATATAAGTAGACATGGCTTGTAATCAAGACAGCGTTTATTTGCTCTGGAGAGTTTACACAGCAGTATGCAGGAACAGTTATGGCAATGTATGACATACAGTAAAAGAAAGATACCATTAACGCTTATAACACTAGTTCTAAAAAGGGAATACTTGCATATGGTGTGTTTGGGTGGTGCAGTGAGGTGTTCAGAGTCACTTTGATACAAGGGAAGATTGTTATGGGACCTTTCACATCTCCACTTGAGTCAACTTCTTTGTGTCCAAGCGGTATTGTCTGTGAGAGAAAGGCAAAAACCACCATTAGACAATCATAGGCAATCATTGTGTACTGTTTGTATTCCTACTGTAGCAGCATGGTGTAGAATGAGACATCCCACAGACACACACTAGCTAGCTAGAACACACAGGTATAGTTACTCCAAGACTAATATGAGTCATAAAGCCAAAGTCATTTCTTTACTCTCTGCCATCATTATCAAAACACTTCTCCAGCTTTGCTCTTAATGACAGGCACTGAGGCAGTGACAGGCACTGGGGCTAACTAGGCATTTTAGGTAGAGCAAACACAGCTAGCTTGGCTTGTAGTAATACTAGCAAGCCTGGTTATTGCCGAATCGATCATCAAGTTGTACTGTACTGAACAACACTGCCACGTGTAAAATGAAAGGTTATATTGCTACCTGGCTACTGACAGCAAAACAACTTGTTTGTTACTTGCCCTCCTGAGTCCTGGTTCAGCTGGTCTAAGCTGCCACCGCTGCTTGCCGATCTCGCAATTATTATTTATCCTTGCTGTCTCAACTTGTCTTCAGTGTATTCCGACTCAAATAAATAGGGCTGCATGTCCTAAAGAAAAAATAAATGTTGTCCAGCTCTTCTTGGAAAGAGGAATTATCAGTAGCAGCCATTAGCTAGGTTTCCTCCAATTGGCGACAGATTTTCATGAAAAAATAATCATCTGCATTAAGAAAATATGCACATTTTACCACCAGTGGTGCGTTTACACCAAACGGACTTGTGGATAAAAATTTGTGCACGATGACGTAGTGCACACAAAATTAACTTTTTATGTACCCAATCAAAATCTAATGTTCAATGTGTTTCCATCACATTTTCAACTCCACCGATAGTTTGGTCACAAAAACATATGGTAAATAAGAATGTTTCTAAACACTTCTACATTAATGTGATTGCTGCCATGAATATGATAATCCTTAATGAATCGTGAATAACGATGAGTGAGAAAGTTAAATGCAGAAATATCATACTCGCAAGACATGCTAACCTTTCATCAGTGGGGGGGGCGTCTAACTTTCTCACTCATCATTATTCATGATTCATTCAGGACTATCCGTAATCATGATAGCATACACATTAATGTAGAAGTGTTTAGAAACATATTCTGTTCGTATTTACAATAAAAGTGACGCAATACATTATTTACAATTCATTTCTATTAGGTACAAAATAATCTGAAACACAATCACAACAAATGCATCCAACAAGTTTGTAGTCACAAACTTGCTGTAATCATTGCGTGCTAGGAATAAGGGACCAAACACTAAACTTTTGAGTACTTTAATACATATAAGTGTATTTGTCCCAATACTTTTTGTCCCCTAAAATGGGGTAATATATACAAAATGTGCTGCAATTTCTAAACGGCTCACCTGATATGGATGATGAAAATACCCTCAAATTAAAGCTGACAGTTTGCACTTTAACTTCATAGTCATTGTATCATTTCAACTAAAAATGTGTCACTGTCCTAAAAAACTTTTTAGAGCGCTCCAGTGAACCTGTAAACTAGTACATCCTCGGTTTTGAAAAGCCTGCCTTCGAGGGTCGGGAACAATTCATTGGGCTCCCGTCAGGCTCTATGTAGTCTCTTTACAAAGCCAGGCAAAATGAGTCAACCTAGAAATCCTGCAATGTCCTGGCAGATAGTCCAATGGCTCTATTTTTTTATTTTTTTATTTAACTAGGCATGTCAGTTAAGAACAAATTCTTATTTACAATGACGGCCTACACCGGCCAAACCCGGATGCCGCTGGGCCAATTGTGCTCCGCCCTATTGAATTGAATTTATTTGGGGTAACAGACATATACAACAAAATGTACAATGTGGACCCAGAAGATATCACTTGAAAGCATTAATTAAAACGCTTGTTTCCAAAGTGGTCCTCGATGGTAAAAACAATAACGCATATAATGGGACTCCCAATCACAAACAAGGACGACCATATCTACTCACTGCTAGCGTGATCATGCAATTGGCAAAACACAAAGGCCACAATAATTGCAACAAAACATGACTCCATTCAATTTTAGATCAGACAGCAGGCTTAATCAATCAATGACATCATTGGTTGAACTGTCCCGGCACAAAAAAAAATCTAGAATGGTTGCTTGTGATATAAATCATTGTTGCTATGGCTTTGCAATTCATATACAAGGGACTCTAGAATTCGAAATGTTTGGTTAAATTGTTGCGACAAGATGAGAAACCAATACAACGAGGGAGGGAGGCAGGTGGGCACCGGTTGCCAGTCAAATCACAGGACCATTCGTGTTTGTAGCCAGCGTGGGAAATGAACACCCGCCAAATAAGGGTCGATTTTGACATTGGCGGGTAAGAATGTCTGTTTCACGAGCCACATTGGCAGGTGGTCTCACACAGCATTTGGGAACAGTTTTTTTCATTCCAAACCCCAAATGTAGAAGCTGGTGAAATTGACCTGAAATGCTACTAAAGTGGGACTTTGTCCTCGTGTTTCTTGGTTAGTTACATCGTTTTGTCACACACTGGGTTGTTTTTCAATATTAGTTTGAATTTGCTGCAACTCTCTGCTGCTAGCGCAGACACAGAGATTCTCATCTCTGACAGACAGACGCAGAGGGGCAGTTGAACATATTTGTTTTGCTCCTAAATGTATTTGTGTGCTCCTAAATATCAACACATGTAGTCCTTGTAAAAAATGCCAGCATTACAGCCCTGAACTAACAATAATAAATAAGCCGTATCACTCAGCATTTTGTGGCAGGGGAGGCACTTTGTTGATTCTTGATTGATGTTCAGTTGTAGAACTGTTTATCGGTTTGACATTTTTATTATTTTATCAAAGTTATTTATTTTAACCTACATTGGTTACATTGGTTAAAACACTCTGGTCACAAAAATGTAATTAGCAATATACCACATTACTTCTTACTAGTAATACATTTATTGTTTTAGAAATATTACAAAACACGCTCATCAGTGATTTGCAATACATTTTTGGTGTAACTATGGCAAAAATATTTTGGCTGGTAAAAAATCTGAGTGGCTGGTAGATGTATAAATCTACCTGCCAGTGTCTGGTGGACCAAAAAGTAAAATGTCCCACCCTGGTTGTAGCCTGTCGAGAGGGCCTGTTATATCTAAAAACCATGGACATCAATAAAGAAATTCAAGTTATGTGAGGCTCCTTATCCCCACTGTGGTCAGGATTATCATATTCTGTCTGTCAATCATGAATTTAACCACAGCACTCTGATGTAGAAAACAAAGATTGCCCATAGGGTGAAACAAGTAGCCTAAATGATTGAACATGGAAAAGATCATCTCAATCACCAAGACAGTCCACAGGATTCCTACTCTCTAACATGATGAAATATTGATTATTGAAGGTTTCTTTAAAAAAACGCTCATTAAACAACCGCTGCTCCCGAGTGGCGCAGCGGTCTAAGGCACTGCATCTCAGGGCTAGAGGCGTCACTACAGACACCCTGGTTCGATTCCAGGCTGTATCACAACCGGCCGTGATTGGGAGTCCCATAGGGCGGCGCACAATTGGCCCAGAGTCGTCCGGGTTAGGGTTTGGCCGGGGTAGGCCGTCATTGTAAATAAGAATTTGTTCTTAACTGACTTGCCTAGTTAAATAAAGAAATGTAAGAAAATATATTTTAGGCTTTGTTTACCAGCTGAATAAGGCAATATGATTATTTATAGATCTTCATCAAATATTTAATCTACACGGTTGGTTAGTCTGGTAAAGGTTTTATTTCTATATATAAAAATATATATATATTTTAATACTCACTGGAATCACAGACTCCATTGGCACAGTTTGTCTGTTCTGTGGGAAGGTCCTGAAACTTCACAGGAACGTACAGGGGTTCACTCTGAAGTAAGAAAGAAAGTCTTCAACTAATGCACTCAACTAAAAGCATTTCTTTTCACATTCATTACAGTATATTCAGCCAGCCAACAGTAAAATCAAAATGTGAGTCAGGGAGAATACAAAAAGCAAATCAATTATACTCACTAGGGTATGGTCATTCAAACTGGTGTCGTTGATACAGGGGGTAAAGTAGGCCTCGGCATCAGCAAACTGTGGAAAAATACTGTAGGTTAGACTGGGCTGTTTCATCATAGCAAATCAACATTACCT
Organism: Salmo trutta; assembly: GCF_901001165.1. NCBI lineage: Eukaryota > Metazoa > Chordata > Actinopteri > Salmoniformes > Salmonidae > Salmo > Salmo trutta. Next base: position 7,865,936 of record NC_042980.1, read on the forward strand.
TAGTATCAACAACCACTACAAATATACTGCATGCGCTAAGCAACAATTTATCTTTAGAGGGAAACAACGTTTCGTCGCCCCCATGTGGTTGTGAGACGTCAGTGCTATACGTACAAAGGCAGCGTGTCGTCCCCGAAGACTGCCTGTGCACTGCTGCCTCCATGGCCTCCACAGCAGGAACCCCAGCAGGTACAGCACAAACATGGAGGTCTTGGTGAACGTGCTGAAGAAGGGCTTATTGTACTCCTGACGCTTGAATATGTACTGGGGCAAAATAGAGGTGAAAAAAGTATGACTTACTGTTCAAATGTCTGGCACTTCAAACTGATCCAGTGCAGATTAAAGAACAAAATAATTAGGGTGAAGTCACTTTGAAACTATTGAGATGTGGCTATTCCTAGTACAGTGCGGGGGTATTAAATATGTCTGGCTAGATATTATGAGCAACATGGCGAAAACGTGACCCCACTAGTAGGCAAGGTGGAGCTACTACCATATTCCTAGTCAATCCTTTCAGATCTACACAAGTGCCTATGGGTTAGGGGTTAGTGGTCAAGCATTGTCGTGCAATTGAGCACTAGTCTTAAGATCGAGCATATTATCCGAAATAAAGGGTGCCTATCCCAGGCCACCCATTTCTGCAATGGTGCTGGTTTTCATTTCTCCCTGTACACTGTAATTGTCTGTAGATTGCACCTGCCAATCAGTTCCAAGCTGAAAAAGCAAATACAAGAAGTAGGAATGTGGCCCACGAAACCAGAGGAGATGTGCGCCCCTGGTCTACAGGAAGTACTAGTGTCTTACTGAGGTGAGCTCAGAGGAAGCCACCCAGATGACGTCCACCAGCAGGAGGATGACCACCCCCAGGGCCATGCGTCTCTGCTGGGCCACCGTGCTGCCCTGAGAACCCATCCGGTTCATGATGAACACCCACACCATCTGGACAAACACACAAACATGTTATTACACACACACACATTTTCAAAACTGTTCATAAACAAATACCAAAAACAGATATCTGGGAGATGTTATTCAGATGTGACACAGTGACAGTACCTGGAAATCCTAATACAGGATTCTTCAGAGTTTTGGACTTTCTGACTCGGAACAGGCAGGAATCTGAAACCGTGTCAAAGTAGATAATGAGAAACACTGTCCAACAGTCCTATAGGGAGTGCACAAAATTCATCAACTGCAATCTACTATACGACACACTGAACGTTACTGTTTGGGTCAAAATCCATATAGATATCTGAAACCCAGACAAAGATGATATAGGCTAGGCCTAACTGTTTGGTGACAATGGTTTCACAGGACACAAGAATGTGGGTTTTCCTCAGAGCTGCCTCAGCCAAAAATTATTTGTGATGTTACAAACTAATTTTAACACATTCTAACATCTGTACACTTTTCAACTGGTTTACCCATAAATATTAGAGTTTACAATATTTTTTTAAAAACTCTTTAGGATCTTACCGGGTTGACCCCAGGAAAGGCACGTTGGCTCTAGGAGTTGCTGTGCAGACCAGCTCAGGAAAGAGGAACACCAACATGGGGCTTCACAGGCACCATACTTCACATGCAATGAAGTGGGAAAACCAAATAAGAACCTGACAATGTTCATTATCATAGCTAAGACAATTCGAAAGGTAGGGCTCCACACAGACGGGTATGACGGGACTATTCACTGATTAGTCTGGAAAGTCATTGATGAAGTATGCTATATGCTCTCCTAATAATAACACATAAGCCTACAGCATTCCTGCTAGATTTGACTAAATGCTCATTTTTGCACCACCTGAGTAAACACATCTAGCTCTCTCATGGGTGCTTACTAGGAAGCAAACAGGTCAAAACAGGGACCAACCTGAACTTGTCCATTATGAAACTGTTTTAGTTGGAAAACGCACCAGCACTAATGCACCTGATCTTGGAAGGGAAATCAGAGGTGCCTTAGGGTCAGAGCTAGGTCCTTTTGAAACATGGCCTATCCACAAGGGGACTTGAGACGACTCATGGGACCATAGCCCTACTGGTAAAATGCACATGACATGAGGGGGTACTTCAGGGGTACTCTGGGCAGAGAAAAAAAATCCGTTGGTGGTACAGTAACCGAAAAAGGTCGTGAACCACTGGATTAGCAGATGAATGAACGCATTCATTGTTCATAATGTTTGCTCAGTGTTGCCTTAGCTATGCTAGTCTACTAGGGAGGAATCATGTGTGCTAACGTTACAACCATGCATAAGTTGATTGATCCTTTGCATAGGGTGTTTCAGATTTGCATTATTTAACTAACGTAGAAAGTAGCGCTTCATTCACAGCAACATCAAAGAACTGTGGAGTAAATTCCCGGTGAAGGTCAGAAAAAAAATCCTGGTATTTTTAGCCAAGTAGCTAAATCGAATAATCACGGTTAAGGAGGAATGCACAACATACATTTGTCAAAGGGGTGAGAGGCACGTCACTCCGAGTCTGACAGATTCCTGTCTGTAACACTATAACGTTAGTTAGAGGTAATGCTTGCAGAGGTGTCCTTCATTTGATAATCAGATATTTCTAAGCAGCTCACTAGCTCGATTCATCATTAAAGGACAAACAAGAGCGAAAAAGAGGGTGATTAGCTTGCTAACTTACTAGCAAGATAAACCATTTCTTACTCTGCTCGCAAGGACTCACGAGCTTGTTAACTAGCTGCAACATCATGCCGATTAGACAGCAGTTATCTAATTTAGCTAGCTAGTTAGTTTACCTGAATTACTTTAAAATTAATGTAACAAGTTATTTTTGCAATATGGGAACTGCAGTACTAGAGCCATTATTAGCCAACGCGTGAACAAGCTAGCTTTCTCGAAGTTTACAGCTAACGTTAGCTACAGAGTAGCTAGTTAACGTTACCATCAACAAATCATTCTTATTAAACGTTACCTAGCTAGCTAGACGGTAAGTAGGTTTCGTTCTATTTTGACGTGGTCGTTCATTCTTCGTCTTTGCAGGAAAATACAATAGCTTGATCATCGGTAATACATGTACAGTGTGCGATGATAACCATATCTAAACAAACTGGTTTTGTTGTAAACATTAACAATCCTTATGATTCCTGCTCAGGTGACTCTGCTTAGTCATTTAAATAAGACGCAGAGACTTTTGGGATATGTAGTCTTAATTTGGGGCCATGTAGAATATTTTAGACTCAACAAGACTTCATTTTCCATGAAGCAGCTAGAGTGCAGCTGGGGTTGGTAGAAAATCTACATTTGACATGTAGGCCTCCACGCAATCAAACAAATTATACGGGATGTATATTTTATTGACATGTACAGTATACAAAATATATACATTAATAAAATCCATCCATATATTGAAGGAAATACTATATATCACAGTATTTAAAAAAAATAAAAATAACAGTTAAACCACCATCAATCTAAATCTACATGTCATTGGAGGCATGTGTCAACATTCATTTATTAAATTTGATACAATGAATTAATACAATTGTTGAAGCAATTGTATTATGGCTACCATATACAACACAATAGATTAATTGCATTTGGTGACGGAATACTACACCATAGATCAGAGTTATTTTGAATAAAATAATTGCAATAGACTAGTGCACATGCCTGAGAAGAGGACCATTGTGATATTGCAAGCTTTTAGAAATCCATACTCCATGCCCTTTTTCTCAGATTTGTCAGAAAAACAAAGACAGTTGGAACCAGACAGATCTTTTAGAGGTCCTCAGGTGCAAGTGCTATTTGACATACTGCATCTGTCTGATGATAATGATGACCCATTGTATCTGATGACAATTTTGGAAAGGTCTAGAAAAAAATGGCAGAATTATTTGGCTCTGATTTGAGGAAAATTATGGAATTACATGAAATGAAGTGGGATGAAAACAACACACAATACAAATAGGTATATGGCAACATAGACAAATTGGAAGGAAGTCAAGTATATATTGACAAATTAGATTAATCCATTGGCTAATTTCAAACTGTCTAATGCATGTTTGTATTAGAATGCAATGGTTTAATTATGTAGCTAGCACCGTAAAACTCATTCCTGGCCCAGAGCTCTCTGGTCATCATATATGCATAGTCACTTTAACCATATCTACATGTACATACTACCTCAATCAGCCTGACTAACCGGTGTCTGTATGTAGCCTCGCTACTTTTATAGCCTCGCTACTGTATATAGCCTGTCTTTTTACTGTTTTATTCCTTTCCTATTGTTCACCTAACACCTTTTTTTGCACTATTGGTTAGACCCTTTAAGTAAGCATTTCACTGCATTTTCAAAGCTTTTATGCGCTCTAACCCTCATTTGAAGTTTAACTGTGGTACAATAATACACTGAGTCCATCGTGATATGGAATATGGGTTTATTAGACACATACATGAACACGTACATGAGTAAGTCTTTGTCGGAGCTAACAAGCCACAACTGAATGACGCTTGTAATTTTGTTCTAAACTCAATGAAAACAAACAAACAGGCCACTGGTCGATCTAAACACATCTGCGAGTGATATCACGGAGCTGTAACAACACACCTTGCTATGGCCTATAATGGAACATATTGATTACTGTCAAACACATTGACTTCCACTATAACTGTAAAACTGTAGACTATTGTGTGCTTCACTTTCAGAAACATTAACACTGGAAAAAATTGTTTTGAAAATTGTCAAGGTAGATCTCTCATCCCGGCCAGTGCTTCCCCCAGACCGACCACCTGCTGGGTTTCTAGTGGACCCTCTGCTCGGCACTGTGATAAGTTCTGTGCACACTCTCTCCCACAGGCATGGCACTCCATCTCTCATTGTTCTATCTGTGCTTGAATGTTATATTAGGGGGTGTGTACTTCAAGGTACAAAAATAAAATAGGATACATTTGGTCATTATTTGTCTTCTGTTATTCGATGCCCAATTTGGAGACCACAAACGAGAAAACAAGTTGATATCCAATTTTTGTTTTGAACTTGAAAAATTATAAAATGATACATTTCCTCGTTTGGCCTTGCTGAGATGAAAGGAAATAGGAATTATCCATAAGCACACGGACCTATTAGGCATAAGCAACAGATCTTGATGAGTGTTATTTTAATGGGTTGGAACGCCCTCCATGGTGCTGAATGGACTGCCAGGATCGCGCAATGATATTAAAGAAGTTGAACCAACTTGTGGTGCTGAAGGATAGCTCTGACATTCGGCCAGTTCAGGAACAAACAACAATTTGCAGTATAGCCTAATAAGCCTACGACTACGTGGTATAGCTATTTGTAGGCTATAGCCTAATGTAAATACAAATAGATATAGCTTAATATCATTGCACTGTTTGCAAGGAGAGCCAGAAACAAACACTTTCTTCTGAAACTCGTCAGTCTATTCTTGTTCTGAGAAATGAAGGCTATTCCATGCAAGAAATTGCCAAGAAACTGAAGATCTCGTACAACGCTGTGTACTACTCCCTTCACAGAACTGTGCAAACTGGCTCTAACCAGAATAGAAAGAGGAGTGGGAGGCCCCGGTGCACAACTGAGCAAGAGGACAAGTACATTAGTGTCTAGTTTGAGAAACAGACGCCTCACAAGAATGTTAAATGTGTTTCCTGTCAGGTATTTTAATTATCTGTATTGTCTACTTGTTGTATGTTTGTTAAGTCTTGATTGTGGTTGTTTGTAATGTCTTGTTATTTGGTGTTGGACCCCAGGAAGATTAGCTAGCGTTATGGTGTTAGCTAATGGGGATACTAATAAAAAATTACAAAATTACAAGTCCTCAACTGGCAGCTTCATTAAATAGTACCTGCAAACCACCAGTCTCAACGTCAACAGTGAAGAGGCGACTCCAGGATGCTGGCCTTCTAGGCAGAGTCCTCTGTCCAGTGTCTGTGTTCTTTTGCCCATCTTAATATTTTATTTTTATTGGTCAGTCTGAGATATGGCCTTTTCTTTGCAATTCTGCCTAGAAGGCCATCAATAATGTCTACACTGCATTTCTGATCAATTTGATGTTATTTTAATGGACAAAAAAGTGTTTTTCTTTCAAAAACAAGGACATTTTTATGTGACCCCAAACTTTTGAACGGTAGTGTAATTCATTTGAATAGATTAAACATAAGAGATAAGAGATATTAAACAAAATGTTTTATTACCTCTGACTTGGCCCAATTCACATTTCCAATTTCCTGACATACCAAGCTAGAACCTGCATCTCAACCAATAGCCAATATAGGCTAAATATCCCAAGCAGGGCGACAGCAACTTCCATAGAGGGTCAGGCTGCTTGGGCTTTGCGTTGGCCCCTCTGGTTTGGGTGTCCTCAGCAGAATGGTGTCGCCATAACCAAGTGGTCACATATCGTTCTGGATTCAACACTTGTCAGTTGTGGCTTGAAAATCAATGGCTGTCTAGCAATGATCAACAACCAACTTGACAGAGCTTGAAGAATTTGTTAAAGAATAATGTGCAAATATTGTACAATCCAGATGTGCAAAGCAATAAGAGACTTATCCAGGAAGACTCACCGGTGTAATCGCAGCCAGACACTGTAATGGCATTGAAGTGGTAAACAAAATCTCATAAAAAGGATAAAAGCATTAAAGAGGAGAAAACATTTACAATGGGTTCTCTGTATTAGTATTACCCACATCAGCCCATTAAAACACCCAGGTGGAGCAGGACTTTAGAGCATATGGCTTTGATTTTAACTATGACGCCACACAGGCCTCATGATGCTAAGGTAAAAGGGTACCAGAAATAAATGAATGAAAACAAAATGATGAATGATGAAAGAGCACACAGGGCTACAGCACTTTAGGAGCACATAGACACCTTCACTTTTTGTTACGTTACAGCCTTATTCTGAAATTGATTAAGTTGCCCCACCCCCTCATCAATCTACACACAATAGCCCATAATGACAAAGCAAAAACAGGTTTTTAGAAATTGTTGCAAATGTATTCAAAATACAAAACATCACATTTATATAAGTATTCAGACCCTTTACTCAGTACTTTGTTGAAGCACCTTTGGCAGTGATTACAGCCTAAATTTTTCTTGGGTAAGACGCTACAAGCTTGTCACACCTGTATTTGGGAGAGTTTCTCCCATTCTCTGCAGATCCTCTCAAGCTCTGTCAGGTTGGATGGGGAGCGTCGCTGCGCAGCTATTTTCAGGTTTCACCAGAGATGTTCGATGTGGTTCAAGTCCGGGCTCTGGCGTGGCCTCTCAAGGACTTTCAGCGACTTGTCCCGAAGCCACTCCTGTGTTGTCTTGGCTGTGTGCTCAGGATCATTGTCCTGTTGGAAGGTGAACCTTCACCCCAGTCTGAGGTCCTGAGCACTCTGGATCAGGTTTTCATCAAGGATCTCTGTACTATTCTCCGTTCATCTTTTCCTCGATCCTGACTAGTCTCCCAGTCCCTGCTGCTGAAAAACATCCCCACAGCATGATGCTGCCACCACCATTCTTCCCCGTAAGGATGGTGCCAGGTTTCCTCCAGACATGACACTTGACATTCAGGCCAAAGAGTTCAATCTTGGTTTTATCAGACCAGAGAATCTTGTTTTTCATAGAGTCATTTAGGTGCCTTTTGGCAAACTCCAAACAGGCTGTCATGTGCCTTTTACTGAGGAGTGGCTTCCATCTGGACACTACCATAAAAAGGCCTGATTGGTGGAGTGCTGCAGAGATGGTTGTTCTTCTGGAAGATTCTCCCATCTCCACAGAGGAACTCTGGAGCTCTGTCAGAGTGACCATCGGGTTCTTGGTCACCTCCTTGACTAAGGCCCTTCTCACCTGACTGCTCAGTTTGGCCCGGCGGCCAGCTCTAGGAAGAGTCTTGGTTCCAAACTTCTTCTTCTTAAGAATGATGGAGGCCGCTGTGTTCTTGGTGACCTTCAATGCTACAGATATGTTTTGGTACCTTTCCCCAGATCTGTGCCTCGATACAATCTTGTCTTGGCACTCTATGGACAATTCCTTCGACCTCATGGCTTGGTTTTTGCCCTGACATGCACTGTCAACTGTGGGACCTTATATAGACAGGTGTGTGCCTTTCCAAATGATGTCCAATCAATTGAATTTATCACAGGTTGGCTCCCATCAAGTTGTAGAAACATCAAGGATGATCAACGGAAACAAGATGCACCTGAGCTCAATTTTGAGTCTCATAGCAAAGGGTCTGAATACTTAGAGTACCAGTCAAAAGTTTGGACACACCTAGTAATTCAAGGATTCTTTAATTTGACTGTTTTCTACATTGTAGAATAATATTGAAGACATCAAAACTATGAACACATATGGAATCACGTAGTAACCAAAAAGTTTTTAACGAATCAAAATATTGCCACCCTTTGCCTTTGGCAGCTTTTTGCATTCTCTCAACCAGCTTCACCTGGAATGCTTTTCCAACAGTCTTGAAGCAGTTCCCACATATGCTGAGCACTCGGTGTTATTTCATAGTTTTGATGTCTTCATTATTCTACAATGTAGAAAATAAACTCAGCAAAAAAAGCAAAAAAAGAAACATCCATTTTTCAGGACCCTGTCTTTCAAAGATAATTCGTAAAAATCTAAATAACTTCACAGATCTTCATTGAAAGGGTTTAAACACTGTTTCCCATGCTTGTTCAATGAACCATAAACAATTAATTAACATGCACCTTTGGAACGGTCGTTAAGGCACTAACAGCTTACAGACGGTAAGCAATTAAGGTCACAGTTATGAAAACTTAGGATACTAAAGAGGCCTTTCTACTGACTCTGAAAAACACCAAAAGAAAGATGCCCAGGGTCCCTGCTCATCTGCTTGAACGTGCCTTAGGCATGCTGCAAGGAGGCTTGAGAACTGCAGATGTGGCCAGGGCAATAAATTGCAATGTACGTACTGTGAGACGCCTAAGACAGCGCTACAGGGAGACAGGACGGGCAGCTGATCGTCCTCACAGTGGCACACCACGTGTAACAACATCTGCTCAGGATCATTACATCCGAACATCACACCTGCAGGACAGGTACAGGATGGCAACAACAACTGCCCGAGTTACACCAGGAACGCACAATCCCTCATCAGTGCACAAACGGTCCGCAATAGGATGAGAAAGGCTGGACTGAGGGCTTGTAGGCCTGTTGTAAGGCAGGTCCTCACCAGACATCACCTGCAACAACGTCGCCTATGGGCACAAACCCACCATTGCTGGACCAGACAGGACTGGCGAGAAGTGCTCTTCACTGACGAGTCGTGGTTTTGTCTCACCAGGGGTGATGGTCGGATTCGCGTTTATCGTCGAAGGAATGAGCATTACACCGAGGCCTGTACTCTAGAGCGGGATCAATTTGGAGGTGCAGGGTCCGTCATGGTCTGTGGCGGTGTGTCACAGCATCATTGGACTGAGCTTGTTGTCATTGCAGGCAATCTCAATGCTGTGCGTTACAGGGAAGACATCCTCCTCCCTCATGTGGTACCCTTCCTGCAGGCTCATCCTGACATGACCCTCCAGCATGACAACGCAACCAGCCATACTGCTCGTTCTGTGCATGATTTCCTGCAAGACAGGAATGTCAGTGTTCTGCCATGGCCAGCGAAGAGCTCGGATCTCAATCCCATTGAGCACGTCTGGGACCTGTTGGGCCATTCCCCCCAGAAATGTCCGGGAACTTGCAGGTGCCTTTGTGGAAGAGTGGGGTAACATCTCACAGCAAGAACTGACAAATCTGGTGCAGTCCATGAGGATGAGATGCACTGCAGTACTTAATGCAGCTGGTGGCCACACCAGATACTGACTGTTACTTTTGATTTTGACCCCCCCCCCCCCTTGTTCAGGGACACATTATTACATTTCTGTTAGTCACATGTCTGTGGAACTTGTTCAGTGTATGTCTCAGTTATTGAATCTTGTTATGGTCCTACAAATATTTACACATTAAGTTTGCTGAAAATAAACACAGTTGACAGTAAGAGGAAGTTTGTTTTTTTGCTTAGTTTATTTTTACTAAAGAAAAACCTTTGAAGTAGTAGGGGTCCAAACTTTTGACTGGTTCTGTATGTATTTTTTGTGTGCCTGGAGCACAGAGAGTAGTATAGAAACTCATCAAGACAAACCCTTCTTAGTATACTATGTTTTCTCTGATTTATGCCAGTGTGAAAGAGATTGCAACCTTAGGGGGGAAATGCACATGATGTAAGATGACCTGAAAGAGTTATCCATACAGACAGCGTGATTGATAGGTGAAACTCACAGGCATCATGAAGCCGAATTAGGCTAGGCGCCCACGAAGGTGAGGGGCCCAGACATGCCAAACCACAAAGCCAAGATGGCCACCAGCGTGCTGAAGGGGATGGCTGCCAAGAAGCCCTCCACCCACAAGATCAGGTTTATCAGGAAGTCTGCAAACAAGAGCCTGAGAGGGAGGGATTAAAGGGGTAGGGGGACAGTGAATATTTTACTGGAAAAATGGGCAACAGCATCACCCCCATAATCTCCATAAAGTCTAAAGACACGTTTAAATATTTTTTCAGTCAAGCATGTTGCCATGATGTGTAAAAACTGTTATTGACAAAAGGGAATATTTAGCATAAATACATAGAAAACGTTGTTGTTCCGACAAGGAGTATTCATTAGAAAAGTGGTGGATTACATCCTAGCGAATAATTTTTATTAAAATGTAGTCCACTCCTGATCGGCTAAACGTTCACATTTGTAAAATAAGGATATATAACCAAAACAACACTCACTGTTCTTGTTATAAATGCATGCCTATTGTCTCAAGTTAATCAGGACAGCCCTAATCAACAGTCACAAAGTGGTTTACAGATACCCAGCCTAGAAACCCCTAAGCAATGCAGCGGCAGAAGCACAGTGACTACATGGGCTAAACTTGATCAGCAGAAGTCTGGGACAAGATAGAATAGAGGTTAGACGCTAAACTCAGAGCAAGCAGATTCGACATGAGTAAATGTAGTTTTGATTCACAGATGAAGATTCCCCAGTTGCAAGTTTAGTAAAGTAGTTGCATTAATTCTCAAATTGAGTTGCATGCTTGCAAATCTTATTCAATGTATTCACATAATGTATCAAGTTATGTTATGTATGTTATGTATGTTATGTATTAACATAACTTATGTATTAAGTTATGTTTGTTTTAAGTTATGTTTGCAAGTGTTGTATTTATTCACACATCACTTACGTGCTTGCAAGTGTTGTGTGCGACTACAAAACTGATAATACAGGTGAAACTCATATTTCACATGTGCAAATTATACTTTATATGCATGTACACTTATGTCTCTAATTTACTTTCGAACACAGGGGCCACTGTGAACCACACTGCCTGCATTGCTCAAGCGCTCCCCGGCGTCAGCCATCTTGCCTCTCCCTGCCTGCCGGTTTCCACTAGATAACGCAGCCACAAAGTCAATATTGGCTATATCGGAAAATATGAATGACTTTTTTGTACTTTTTGTTCATATTTAAAGCATAGCGTTAGGCATAATGTTGGCGGTGTGGTTAAGGTTTAAAATCAGTTTTTAAGATGAGAAAATGTAGAAAGAGGCGGGGTTTATGACTTTGTGGCTGTGTTACCTAGTGACGACCTCCCCGTCCAAGACCGAGTGCGGAAGTAAAAACTGTACTGTGCGGGTTCTGGATTCCGTACTCCTGTGGACGGTTTGCAAGATCCTCCACCCGACACAGACTGCTTTCATTTCAAAACAAACATTTGTGATTACCAGAAGTACACGAGATGGCAGGACGATTACCGGCGTGTGTTGTCGACTGTGGTACAGGGTAAGCTATTCAAACTAGAACGCCGTGCAGACAGAGCATCGAGATTTTGGGTGTCACCGAGACAGAGCCCATCGCTGTCACCAACTGGGTGTGTTGCTAGTTAGCTTGCTAAATATAATTAATGTAACCTTTCATGTCGATTCATTGCGAAACAAATGTGTTTTCATTGTTTTGTTAGGTCGTTATTGCACGACTGTTTCATTGTAATTGACTGCGGTTTGCTGTGTTCGCTAGTTGGCTAACGCGTTAGCAAGATGGCTATAAGCTTGCTAATTGCTTGATATCAGAACATGTTTTTCTGTCGGAAAGGCTTTTTCAATACAAGAAAATTACTAACCCCATTGCTGGGGTTCTAGTATAACTGTTTTACATTTCTGACTTACTTTGAGTGGACATTATAAATGGGCTTTGCATGTGTTTTGTACTGTGTAATGGTAGATACTAGCTATGCAGTTCATAAGTAATTTTACAGTGATCACAATAAGTCATCACCGACTTTGAGCACGCGCAGAGCGACTTCCTATATTGTCGACTTCCTCATTCACGCTTTTTAGTCCATATATGGTCGTTTTCGGCATCTGAACATGTTTTTTTGATTAGCAAACTTCTCTAATTTCTTCACTTTAGCCCTAGTCGGATCCTTAAATAGCTCAAGTTAAACTACACATGAATCATTTTTCTAAATAACAAAGACTGATTCGAATTCGTAAATAAGCAAGGGACTTTTCACTGAAGGGGGACCTCACAGTTCTACAACGCTTTTTCATTGATTGTGCATACTTCTGCTTTATCCCTAATAGTTTTGGATGCCAATATATTAATTGCACGTCCTAAGATGTATTCAAAGCCAGTGATTTAGGAACAGTTAGGCCTAGGCTAATCCCTCATTATCGAACTGCAATACACCACAACATTCTAGTTGCCTTGTTTTAGCAAATAATCACTTTGGTGAATCTTATTCATTAACACAAGAATGTTTTTGTGCGGTCCTCAGTCTTTGAATAATTATTGCTAGTGCAATTCTCTGCATCTGTTACTTGTATTCATTGTTAGGCCTACTTATTGTTTGTCAATGTACATGATTTAATCTAAGGAGAAATATCTAATGTATGCATTTGATATATCCTTGGCCTAGATGTAGATTATTTGAAATGACAGGGATTTATGTTTAATACTATAGTTAGGGTTATTGCCTAACTGAGATGCGACTGTGCCGCAGCACTAGCATGTAAAGACTTGAACTCGTCACTCTGTATGTTGCCCTGCATACCTCTCCACTTATCCCCCCCTCCCTTTGGGCTATTAGGCTAGTGCATCTGTTCCTCGCTGGGGAAGGGGACAGGAAACTACAGCTGAGGATGGAGAAGGAGGGTAACTCCTTTGTAAAGCAGATGTTTGAAAATGCTGAGAAGGCCAAGATGCTAAAGTACCAGACAGGCAGAAGTCAAGTCGAGTACACCACCACACAGCTCATGAGTCACGCTCAGATAGCCAAAATGGGTAAACTGAACTCCACATCCTTTTACCTCAAGCACAAGTGGGATGCTATTCTTAGAACTCAACTGTTCCATTTCACTGTTATTGTAGGGCTAGTTTGTCCACTCCTCTGTAAAAGATGTGTTCGGGGCTATGTGAAAGAGACACTGTTTTATGTTAGCTACTGTATTATTATAATTTTTTTGCAGGGGTTCATTCTGGTCAAAACAAATGCTTCATATGTAGGCTAGGTGTTGCAGGCCAGGCTTGCAACTGAGACTAGTACCTCCGACTAGTGTGGAGTCGTCCTTTGCTTATCATCCACAGCAAACAGTTTTTATTTTGTATATATTTAGGCCTAATCATTGTCTAAATTTAGCCTGCATTTGGCCTTGATTCACAGTGTAGTCTAGTGGATAGGCCCAGTTAGTATTTCAGAGAGAGCTACCCAGTTCAGGCCCACTGCCCAATCCCGAATTGATCTCTAGCCCCTACCTTCTATCTCTCATAGAAAGTGGGCCTAGATTTTTAGAAGATTGGGTGTACGCAGTATGTCAGAATATCCCCACTATAGAGAGGGTGAGTTGGAGAGGAAGGTAGGCTGTCCATTGTCCTATCTCACCTATCCAATCCTTTAAGATATAGTGACGAAGGGCTAGGGCAGGGATCAGCAAGTAGATTCATCCCTGGGCCAATGTATTATTTTTAATTACAAATTATTTGTAGAATGCAAATTGACCGCAAGAAGCCCGAACAAATATATTTGACTAAAACGTAGTCATTGCTTACATTTGTGTACGATCATGTCTCTATATTTTTCGTGGGAATAGTTGGGAAAAGATTTCCAAAATTAAAATCACTTGGAGCTGATTTCCTAGTGTTTTTAATTTAGTATTTTATGACAATGTTAAATAATAATACAAATTTGCTCAGAACACTTGGGGCACCAAAAAAACCCATCCGTGGGCCAAATTCAGCCTGTGGGCCGCCAGTTGGGGAACCCTGGGCTAGGGGGTCGATTTGGAATTGAAACACTCCTGTGTTTGTGGTTGTGTCCACTGCTAGGAGTGTGGTGCAACAGGCTTGTTGAGGCAGGTAGTTGCCCCAGACAAGCTAGGGCTGTTCAGTGGAATGAAGCCCTAAGCCTATGTTTTTGTGTCTTCCACGTTCCAAGTGCACATAGTAGAATTCTTCTTCTTCCCTCATAGTTAGGCTTTTATAAGCAACTAGGCCTAGCCTACTTTCTAGCTTGGCTATAGCCTGTTCATTGAAACTATGGAATTGACAAGCACCTCAGACAATGTCTCATCCTTATTGTAGTGTCAGCTAAGCTAGGCCTATATCCTTATGGTATTGTCTCAACTAGGCTATATCCTTAAGGTATTGTCTCAACTAAACTAGGCTATATCCTAGAGCTGACCACATTTTAGTTGACTGGTCATGTGTTTGGTCGATAGATTGTTGGTCGAGCAGTCGCAAAATATATATTTTTTTAATGGTGCACAAGACACCTGTCTGATTTGCACCTGTCTGCAAATAGTCTGGGTAGCCATTTGAATAGATGTTAAGGAGTCTTATGGCTTGGGGGTAGAAGCTGTTTAGAAACCTCTTGGACCTAGACTTGGCGCTCCGGTACCGCTTGCCGTGCGGTAGCAGAGAGCACAGTCTATGACTAAGGTGGCTGGAATCCTTGACAATTTTTAGGGCCTTTTTCTGACACCGCCTGGTGTAGAGGTCCTGGCTGGCAGGAAGCTTGGCCCCAGTGATGTACTGGGCCATTCGCACTACCCTCTGTAGTGCCTTGCGGTCGGAGGCCGAGCAGTTGCCATACCAGGCAGTGATGCAACCAGCCAGGATGCTCTCTCTGGTGCAGCTGTAGAACCTTTTGGGGATCTGAGGACCCATGCCAAATCTTTTCAGTCCCCTGAGTGGGAATAGGTATGTCGTGCCCTCTTCACGACTGTCTTGGTGTGCTTGGACCATGTTAGTTTGTTGGTGATGTGGGCACCTTAGAACTTGAAGCTCCCAACCTGCTGGATCCAGTTGCAGAGGAAGGTGTTTAGTCCCAGGGTCCTTAGCTTAGTGATGAGCTTTGAAGGCACTATGGTGTTGAACACTGAGCTGTAGTCGGTGAATAGCATTCTCACATAGGTGTTCCTTTTGTCCAGGTGGGAAAGGGCAGTGTGGAGTGCAATGGAGATTGCATCATCTGTGGATCTGTTGGGGCGGCAAATTGGTTTGGGTCTAGGGTTTCTGGGATGATGGTGTTGATGTGAGCCATGACCAGCCTTTCAAGGCACTTCATGGCTACAGATGTGAGTGCTACGGGTTACACTGTTTGAGATGACAACACATTAAAATGCCAGGGAGGAACTAAAGTGTTGATAAGTGTTTCCTAGGGGACCATATAAGCTTTGGCTACATTGCATGTTTTCTCTTAGCTACTTCATGTAGCTAACATTCTTGCTTTGCATATTCCTCATTGATTTAGAAGATACTGTTGCACAAACAACATGCTGATTTAGGTCTACACCATCACTGTTATTATCAGGCTGTATTGGGTAGCTACGTTTGCTCTTACTCAGTACATTTATTAGCTAGCTATTAGCATTAGCAGCTAACAATAAGCGTCTCACAAGATTTAGGGCAACTTGCTAAGAAAATACAAACTAGCTGTTTGCTGATGTAAGAAACACAAACTAATAGTGTCATTATAGAACGCCAGTGGATTCATATTAAGAAGCAAAGTGAAAACAGCATTGTTGTCATTAACATTGTTGCATGTGCTGCATTGACTATGCAGACTGAACGCAAGCGTCTCGTGGTTGAGGAACATCAAACGCTCTCCTTGAGTGACAGGGTGTGGCTAAGTCTGTGTGGAAAGTGGGACGGAGAGAGATGACTCAGGTAGCGAACTATAAAAATGGACATTAGACATGGCGTATCACATTTAACAAACCAAACATTCAAATAACGGTGTAGAAGGTAAATTAAAAACCCCAACCGGTCCCAGCATCAATACAGGTAAATCATAAAATACGGTACACCGCCCAGCCCTACTTTATATTTATATATCTATTTTTTAGAATAGACTCTGGTATACTTATTTTGTGTTTATACTGTTCCAAATTGTCAGTAAAAATAAAAATATTGTAATCTAACGGCAACTGTTTGGCACACAGGATCCTCACGCAATGCTTGCTCCTATACCCTCCTTTTATAGGTGTGTTGGATTTATTGATCTCCAGTAGTTTTCCCACAACTTCCGCAGATGACTTCCCCTTTCCCTCCTGAGTAACCAGTTCGAGTTTCTTTTTCACTTGCACCGCATCCATTTTGCTGTCACGTGTTCGGAGTTTGTTATAAACAATTTATTGACGTGATTATGATAGGTTATAGGTCAGGCCCTATTGGTCACATGCATGCGCTGCTTACATTTTTCACGTAAAGAGTGCCAGGGTTGAGGGAATAGGCAGTATTTTTCCAAAACAAATGAGGGATTTCGTAAACAGAATGTTTCAGTCAGAAACAAGTAACAAACTAAATGGCGTAAATGACGTTGCAGCTTCAGCACGGACAGCGCAATAAACAATTTCTGTGCTGGGATGCCTTTTCGCTGCAGTGGAGAGGAGAGCGAGACAACGTGCACCAGTCACACAGGTACTCGCTGTCATTGTTTTGAACACAGTGTGAACATTGTGTTCTTTCTTGAGTCATTTGTGTGTTTTATCGATTGGTCGAAAGAACAGTACGACTCTCGGTCGACTAAGACTTTTTTAGTCGGGGACAGCCCTACCATATCACTAGCTAGTGTGTGTATCAACTAGGCTATGTCCTTATTTTTGATTCATGCACGTTAGACTGCTACTGCCTCCTCCTAAGTACACGAGCTGGAAGACTGCACTGTTATGACTAGGAGTTACTTGCCTACTGTAGTCTTTGATGCCCACTGTGCTTTGGCACTCTTCAACAGTGTCCTCTATCATTCCCACGGGCCCTGTCCAGGAAATGATGGGAGAACAGAGCCACAGCCGCCCACATCTGGCTAGCATGTGCCTAGCAAAACGCCACTACACAAAGGATCATAGAAAGGCCCATGAAAAGTACTAGTATTTAAGTCTTTGATGTAGTATTTAAGCTAGGTTACGTCTATATGTGGGAAAAATTTGGGAAATTGTTTTGACCACAACAAAAGACCATTAGATAAGTTTCCAGGTATGTGTGGAAAATCTGTGCCATGCTAGCCTAAATGCCCACCCCAAGTTTTCACAGAGATTTCTGCCGACTGCCAACTTTCAAACAGTAATATGCCCCTTTTTAATGATTTTGACAGTTTCTGTACATTTTTGGGCTGAGCACTCTAGGCTTCATTATCGATCTGCAGAAGGCTTTAGCCTACTGCAAGTGAACTTCAAATGCAACACTGCTGGCACTCAAACCAGTTGTAGGATGACGCTATGCTAAGATTTATACGTGTGTTGGATTTTGGGAAATGTATGAATAGCCGCTTTGATTCCAAATGCCCTCTTACACTTCCTATCGAAGGGTAGGCTATTCAGAGTCGAGCTGCAGTTGTTGGCTCTGATCCATAGAAGAACAGGGGTTGTATTGAAGCTAACCAAAATATAGTCTAGGCTTGCTAATATATATTTTCTTTTCTTTTTTACAAACTGGCACCCATACAACATAAATGTGCACAGTGAGCATGTGTTAAGTCTACCATGGCTGTTAAATCTAATGGTGTAGCTACCTTTTCTCTCTCTTCCAGATACACAAAGCTTGGGTATGCAGGGAACACAGAGCCACAGTTCATTGTTCCATCATGTGAGTATATCTGTCCAGGCGATTCGCCTTACATAGAGGGTAGGCCTAGCTGTTGAACTTGAACTCAGCCAGTGGTGATTTAAAAAAAACAAAAAATGTTGTGTTGCCTAGACCAAAGTCATTTTAAAGCTGGTCAAGCAGAGAGCTAACACGGTTTCAAAGAGGAACCCTTTGGGGCCATGCGTTGGGAATACAAGTCCGGATAGTGAACAGTGAGGGCATAGTTCACTCTTGCACTTGGTGTTTGACTGAATTAGTGTTTTATTTAGAGAACAAACATAGTATCCCTAACAAAGCTCTTTCATCAAACACAGCCTTAGTCTAATCGATTCTCTCTCGCTCTTTCTCTTTCACTCACTCTCTCGCTCTTTCTCTTTCGTGCCCTTTCTCGCGCGCTCTTGCTCTCTCCCTCCATCTCTCCCTCCCAGGTATTGCAATCAAAGAGTCAGCCAAGGTTGGATCAAGGACGGTCAAGGGGGTGGATGACCTGGACTTCTTCATTGGCGACGAGGGGATAGACAAGCCCAATTACGCCACAAAGGTACCGAACCTGTTCACTTGAAAAGGCTACAGGCCCACCCAATACAGTATATCAAAGCTCACATAAACGACAAACAAACCTGCCCAATGCCAAACATGACAGCAAAACATGACAGCCTAGAAGTAATTTTTATGTGACCAATACAATGCACAAGCCCACCAATTGGAAGTTGTCGTGTAAGGTGTGTCACGCGGCCCGTAAGGTGTGTCACGCGGCCCGCAAGGTGTGTCACGCGGCCCGCAAGGTGTGTCACGCGGCCCGCAAGGTGTGTCACGCGGCCCGCAAGGTGTGTCGTGATAACTCGCATACTGTGTGTTTAACAGATTCCTATTCCAAGGCAATATGGAAACCAGTATACTTCACTAGAGAGGCATCTGTCACAGCTAGTCACTAAGCCATGTACTGAATGTATGTTAGTGTCACTAAGCCATGCAGGCCTACGAAATGTATGTTATTGTATGCAGAACAATAAAAATATAAACGCAACATGCAGAACATTTCAAAGATTTTACAGAGTTACAGTTCATATAAGGAAATCAGTCAATTGAAGTAATTTCATTAGGCCTTAATCTATGGATTTCACATGACTGGGAATACAGATATGCATCTGTTGGTCACAGATACAAAAAAAAAATAGGGGCGTGAATCAGAAAACAAGTCCGTATCTGGTGTGATCACCATGTGTCCCTCTGCATGAGGCAGATCACCTTCGCAAAGAGTTGATCAGGCTTTTGATTGTGGCCTGTGGAATCTTGTCCCACGTCTCTTCAATGGCTGTGTGAAGTTGCTGGATATTAGTGTTAACTGGAACTCGCTGTTGTACATGTTGATCCAGAGCATCACAAACATGCTCATTGGGTGACATGTTTGGTGAGTATGCATGTCATGGAAGAACTAGGACATTTTCAGCCTCCAGTAATTGTGTACAGATCGTTGAGACATGGGGCCATGCATTATCATGCCGAAACATGAGGTGATAGCGGCGGATGAATGGCACAACAGTGGGCCTCAGGATCTCGTCACTGTATCTCTGTGCATTCAAATTGCCATAGATAAAATGCGATTGTTTGTTGTCCGTAGCTTATGCCTGCCCTTGCATAACCCCACTGCCACCATGGGGCACTCTGTTCACATCAGCAAACCGCTGGCCCACACGATGCCATACACGTGGTCTGCAGTTCTGAGGCTGGTTGAACGTACTGCCAAATTCTCTAAAACAACGTTGGAGGCGACTTATGGTAGAGAAATGAACATTACATTTTCTGTCAACAGCTCTGGTGGACATTTTTGCAGTCAGCATGCCAGTGGTACACTCACTCAACGTGAGACATCGGTGGCGTTGTAACAACTGCACGTTTTAGTGGCCTTTTATTGTCCCCAGCACACTGTGCACCTGTGTAATGATCATGCTGTTTTTAATCAGCTTCTAAATATGCCACAACCATCAAGTGGAACGATTATCTTTGCAAAGGAGAAATGCTCACTAACAGGGATGTAAACAAATTTGTGCACAACGTTTTTGAGAAATTAGCTTTTTGTGTGTATGGAACATTTCTGAGATCTTTTATTTCACCACATGGGACCAACTCAAATACGTGTTGCATTTTTATATTTTTGTTCAGTGTACTTGGTTTGTCACTAGGTCATGTCCTAAATGTAAGTTGGTGTACTTGAAGTTTCATTCATCCATGCACTAAAGTGTATGTTGGTGTACTTGGTGTCAATAAGGAATTTACTAGCCTTTATGTTTGCCTGTGTGACTGACCTTTGACCTCTCGCCCACCAGTGGCCGATTCGTCACGGCATCGTGGAGGACTGGGACCTAATGGAGAGGTTCATGGAGCAGGTCATCTTCAAGTACCTGAGGGCAGAGCCTGAGGACCACTACTTCCTGTTGGTAAGAGGCCCATGGGCCAAATGGGACATTTACAGAATAGGAAGAAACCATGTTGATGGATAGAGGGTAGGCTCTCTTTCCAACTTCATGGGAGAAACAAAAAAACAGCTGTACTGTGGAAGTCAAGGGCCTGAGTTGTGCACCCGTGGTTTAAAAAGTGATGTCATAAATGTCAAGAGACTTGAGGAAGTACAACTATATCGGCACTGTGAGCCAAGTGAAATGGATCCGCTAGTGAAGGGAACTGAAACTAAATGTTTAAAACAGTCGGCCAAAATCTTTACATGATGAGCTTTCTCATTCTCTGTGAAATGGGTTGCATTTAATGCCAGTGTTTGATCCATTAGCACAAAGTTGACTATTTCCTTAAAAGGTTGAAAATAGATCCTATTATAAATGCATTGTTAGGCTCTTATAATGCATTGTAACTAAGACCTGTTCTGTAGGTTCAAAGCGAGGAGTTTTACATGTAATTGAGGTGACAGTCATTTTTCTTGAATCTTCAGCATGAAAATTATACCAAAAGTTATTTATTTAATCCAAAATTAAATCTAGAATCAGCTTCCTATTTCGCAGCAAAGCATCCTTCACTCATGCTGCCAAACATACCCTCGTAAAACTGACCATCCTACCGATCCTCGACTTCGGCGATGTCATTTACAAAATAGCCTCCAACACTCTACTCAACAAATTGGATGCAGTCTATCACAGTGCCATCCGTTTTGTCACCAAAGCCCCATATACTACCCACCACTGCGACCTGTACGCTCTCGTTGGTTGGCCCTCGCTTCATACTCGTCATCAAACCCACTGGCTCCAGGTCATCTACAAGTCTCTGCTAGGTAAAGCCCCGCCTTATCTCAGCTCACTGGTCACCATAGCAGCACCCACCCGTAACACGCGCTCCAGCAGGTATCTCACTGGTCACCCCCAAAGCCAATTCTTCCTTTGGCCGCCTTTCCTTCCAGTTCTCTGCTGCCAATGACTGGAACGAACTGCAAAACTCACTGAAGCTGGAGACTCATATCTCCCTCACTAACTTTAAGTACCAGCTGTCAGAGCAGCTCACAGATCACTGCACCTGTACATAGCCCATCCAACTACCTCATCCCCATATGGTATTTTAGTTATCTTGCTCCTTTGCACCCCAGTATCTCTACTTGCATATTCATCTTCTGCACATCTACCATTCCAGTGTTTAATTACTATATTGTCATTACTTCGCCACCATGGCCTATTTATTGCCTTACCTCCCTTATCCTACCTCATTTGCACACACTGTATGTAGACTTTTTCTACTGTATTATTGACTGTATGTTTGTTTATTCCATGTGTAACTCTTGTTGTTGTTTGTGTCGAACTGCTTTGCTTTATCTTGGCCAGGTCGCAGTTGTAAATGAGAACTTGTTCTCAACTGGCCTACCTGGTTAAATAAAGGTGAAATAAATAAAAACGTTGATAACAAGTCCGTGTTACCGCTGAAACGGACTCTACCGCACGAATGCCCGGCCGTCCGGTCTTCAATCAGCTGTTCATTCCACACGCTAAAATAATTAAAAGGTCATAACCGTCGGTTATACGGTAATTGTGCCAGGCCTAATTGAGTGTCCATGTGGTTGTTAATAAACCTGATACGGGTTGGATTAGTGTGTCTGTGTGTGGAAGTCTTAACTCCCAGTACTGTGGTGTCCTCTTGCAGACAGAGCCTCCTCTGAACACACCAGAGAACAGAGAGTACACAGCAGAGATCATGTTTGAGTCCTTCAACGTCCCAGGGCTCTACATCGCAGTGCAGGTAAAGCTTAATCTCTGGGAACACAATTTTATCTAGCACACACACAGCCGATATGCTGTTTAACTGTATAAAACACAGACTCCGTAACTGCCTCTGCTGTTTAATGTTGTGGTAAAGGACATCGCAGACTTTCTGATGTAGGACACGACAGTGTTGTTTTACAAGGGTGTCACATTGATGCTGTTTTCTCTGTTCCCCCCCCCCCCCCCCCCCCCAAGGCTGTCCTGGCACTGGCGGCCTCCTGGACATCCAGACAGGTAGGGGAGAGGACACTGACTGGGACGGTCATCGACAGTGGAGACGGAGTCACCCACGTTATCCCTGTGGTGAGTGGCACATCAGCTGACCTAAGGACAGCCTTCTCACACATGACAGAAAATACAGATATATTACAAACACAGTATAGGGAGAGAACTTTTTGTGATGGGGAGGTACAATCTGAACTGATTTGTTTGTTCCATTACAAAGTGTTTGGATTCTGTGTGCCATACTGAGCACAACCCTGGTTCTAGTGAAAGGCTATCTCAGCCAGACCTCTAATCGTTCAAGTTGAGGTTCATGCGTCTCAACACTTTTCAGTGGCCTCATTTGCTTGTCTCCTTTCGTATTTTCTGAACTGATCTTAAAAAAGACTGGATTGGTAAAAGCCAGGGAAAGATTCATATTGTGGGTATGTTTTTTTTCTTCTTTTTTTTCCTTGTCCATTTATTTTCAATCAGTGAAGATGATGGAGAGGAAACTATGAAAGTAGGCCACTGTATACTTTTGATACACAGACTTAGGTAAAGAAGGAATTTCCTGGCAAGAACACAAGTTGTGCAATGGTGATTTAGTCACCATTTTGGTTTTAAACTGCCCTGCAGGATGTACAAGCCACTGCTTATTCATGGTCATTCAAGTTTGGTAAAAGTATACAGTATATTCCCTCATACCCTTTTCACACTACTGAGCCAAATTTAAGCTGTACTGGCCTGGCCTTGTTACACATCCACCATATTTGCTGGAAACCATTCTGAAAAGGACAATGTGAAAATAGAATATCTAAGCTGTAAGTTTAGTTCAGCACAATAGCGTTAATCAGGCAGTAGAGTAATTTAAACATCTATGCATCTACTTTGACCTATTTATTCTTATATGCTGTCACATCACCTTACTCCAAGCATTGTGAACTCTGACTCATCTGTCTTTGTGTTGCTATAGGCTGAGGGCTACGTCATCGGCAGCTGTATTAAGCACATTCCCATCGCTGGTCGTGACATCACCTACTTCACCCAGCAGCTTTTGAGGGAGCGGGAGGTGGGCATCCCCCCAGAGCAGTCCCTGGAGACAGCCAAGGCAGTCAAGGTAGGTTGCAGCGAACTACATTTCCGATCATCCACCACTTCTCCTATTACTAACCACTGTACTGGTTCACAGTATAGTCAAGGAGCCAATCCTAGACCAAATTTTCAACCCTAACTGTATCCCTGGTTCTCTGAGGCAAGTTTTTCCAGAATGTTGAATTCTAATTGAAATGATCCTATGTTGTCTTAGGGCATTTTCACACACAAATTACATACCCTGTTGCAGTTCCGTAGACCAACAAAATACTGTATGTTTTGCCTTCACAAGAACAGTTTCGGGGACGATTTGCAACACATTCTACATGGTATTAGCATACTAGCTTGGCTTGACTACAACAGGTCAAAAGTTCCATGCAAATCACGCTACTGCATCACAATACCTGTCACTCTGGTCCTGGACCGACCACTCTGGCAGAAGTCTCACTGTTTTGTCTTTCTGGCACTAGTCTACTAGTCCCATTATTGGTTTTCAAATCATGTTGAGGGCTTGGGCTGATGCACAATAGAAACCAAAGCTCATGTAAGTCAGTTTATAACATTCCATAATTGGTTACTCTGTGAGTTCCTCATATTGACATTGCCTGCAGCCACAGGGCCTAAAAAGTAATTCCAATTTCTTTTACTAATAGGGATAGACCAAATGGGGCAGTTTCATGCAATCTTATAGCCATACTAGGGCTGGGCGATATGGTCAAAATATCATATCACGGTATTTAAAATAATTATAATTGGACAGTATTTTATGGTATTTTATGTTTTTGAGTAATGAATGTTCAACATTTGCTTTATGAGTAGTGTGTTACCCTAGGGTGGCAAGACATACATTCTAAGTGATTTCAACGGGTCTTTCTCCATTCTGATTGTTTTATACTGTTCAATTCAACTTCTACCAAAATGAATTTCCAGCAATTTCTGCATTTACAGCACTCGTTTGAGATCATTTCCACACTGCTACATGATATGGGCAAACAATCTAGACCTTTTTTTAAACTAAATGTTGCAATTGCAATTTGACTTGCAATTTAGAGCAAAACACTTGTGTGAACTGTTTGAATCATGGCAATAGAAGGATTATTCTAATTCTATAGTTAATATACAATAGTGGGCACTTTGTATACAGTGTTTGACATGACAACAAATGAAAATGCCAGGGAGGAGTTATTGTGACAGGGTAGGAACCAAAGTGTTGATATGCTGATTTCTACAGTGTTTCCTAGGGCACCTTATAATCTTTGGCAACATTGAATGTTTTTCTTTGCTACTTCATGTAGCTAAGTTCTTGCTTTTTTGTCTTCCTCTTTGATTTAGAAGATACTGTTGCCCAAACAACATGCTGGTGTAGGTCTACGTCATCGCTGGTATTATCAGGCTGTATAGCTAATTACGTTTGCTTTGACTCAGTACATTTATTAGCGATTAGCATTAGCGGCTAGCAACATTCAGGCCCAATTTGCTAAGAAAATAGAAACTAGCTGTTTGCAGATGTAAGAAACACAAACTAATAGTGTCATTATAGAACGCTAGTGGGTTTATATTAAGAAGCATAGTGAAAACAGCATCGTTGTCATCAACATTGTTGCATGTGCTGCATTGACCATGCAGACTGAATGCAAGTGTCTGGTGGTTGAGGAACAACAAATGTGCTCCTTGAGAGACAGGGCGGGGCTCGGTCTGTGTGGAAAGCGGCATGGAGAGCGATGACTCGAGTAGCAAAGTAAACTACAAAAATGGACATTACGCACGGCATATCACATTTAACAAACCAAACATTCAAATACCATTATAGAAGGTTAAGTAAAAACCCAAACCAGTCCATGCATCAATAATGGTATATCGTAAAATATGGTATACTGCCCAGCCCTAAGCCATACCAACTATATCAATATCAACCGTCAGACGGTCTGCAACCGCCTACTGGAAGTAGCTTGTTTGAGTTGGAGACTCCGTGTGACTTTAAACATCATAAAGGACTTGGGTTGATGCATCTGAACATTAGGCGCTTACTTCCTAAACTGGATTACATCAAGATCTGGGCTATGCAGATGAATCCGGAAATTCTGGTATTGACTGAAACTTGGATCTCTGGGGACTTTCTGGAATCTGATATTTAATATTCAGGGTTATGTGTTCAGAGCTGATAATCAGAGTAGAGGTGGTGGTGTGGCCATTCTTATTAAAAATAATTTGTCTTTTTACTGAAATCTATTTCCCTTGCCAAAAAAATGTGAGCTACCATCTTTAAGCCTTTGTCTGCCATAGGGGTCTACCGTCCTCGCTCTGCTTACCTTTGTGCACTCAAGGAGTTAACTAGTTTGTTGTCGTCTTTTACTAAATCAGAAGTTATTATCCTGGGTGACCTAAATTGTGTAAAAGACGCATGTAATGATCTAAACCTAACCCAGCTGGTGACTAATCCTACATGGACCAACCCTAAAGATCCTTCAAAGTCAACTCTGATTGATCTTATTTTAACGAATACACCAGAGAAATATATTTCTACTGGTGTCTTCACCCAAGATATTAGTGACCATTGCCCACTTTGTGTTCGAGATGTGAGAATACAAAAACCTAAGCCTCGTGTCATAACAAAGTGGAACTTTAACTTCAGTGAACAGGCATTTTTACATGATCTTTATTTTCGTGACCTTGGTTGTATTTTATCCATTCCTGAACCTGATTTAGCTTTCAACCTTTTTGCAGATGTGTTTAGTACTGTTGTGGATTATCATGCTCCCTTCAAAAAATTAAGGATTAAAGGTAGATCGAATGCCTGGTACACTCCGGAATTATCAGATGCTTTTAAGCAACTGAGGGCTCATTGTGTAAGACAAATTAGTAAGGCTAAATCTGACTATTTTGTTACCTCTTTTTCGGATTGTAATGGGAACCTGGCTAAATTCTGGAAAACTGTCTACTCCCTGAAGGGTTCTACTTCCTCCTCTCTGCCACAACAAATTAATTCAGACATGAGCCTCATTACAAAAAAATGCCATCATTGATGCATTTAATCACCATTTTATTTATCTCTGAAAGAACTTTTAAGCCTATTCACAATGATATTGGGCTGGATGCTGATGGGGGGGATTTGCTGAATGATCAGAGAAATTATAGTCAAAGCTTTTATTTTAGGCTATTTACAGAAAAATAAGTCCTGGATGCTTTTCTAGCAACAAATAGACAACAACAAATCCACAGGGGCTGGCCAATTGGATCCCGGTCAGCTTAAGTGTGCAGCTCCCATCATGTTTTTCTCAATAACCCACATTTTTTTTATTTAATATTGTTATCAGGAAATATTCCAAAAGTATGGAAATCAGCTCTTGTGTTGCCACTTCATAAGGGCGGGGATAGTAGTGATCTTAATAATTATCACCTAATTTCAAGGCTTCCTTGTCTAGCTAAGCTTTGTGAATCCTTGGTAAATGTACAACTTTGCTCTTTTTTTCTTTCTGAGAAATGTTTTTTGAGTGTAAACCAATCAGGATTTAGGCCTTGGGCATAGCGCTATTACAGCACCACTTTAGTTGTTAATGATCTTGTCAATGTCTTAGACACTACAATTAAATGTGCTGCTTTGTTTGTGGATCTGTCAAAAGCATTTGATACTGTTTATATTGATTAAGTTGTCCTCGATAGGCCTGAGCTCTGCCACCTGTTCATGGTTTCATGATTACCTTAGTGGCAGAACTCAGACCATTGTGATTGATGGGGTTAAGTACGAATTTCTTGAAATACATAAATGTTCCACAGGGGTCGATACTAGGACCTGTTCTTTTCACTATTTATAGTCAATTTGTTAAAAATTGTAGATTTAATCTATATGCAGATGATCCTATTATGTACGCTATTACCCCGACTGCTGACCTGGCTGTGACATGGCTACAGTCTGATTTTGCAGTTGTGCAGGAAGCCTTTACAGATTTTAAAACTCGTGCTTAATAGAGTACCACAGTATGAGTCATAAAACCTAGCAGTCAAACTAGGAAATGGTTCCAGTCGTTTTTCCACAATTCATTTTGTTGAGAAAAGTCACCTTGTCCGTGAGAGATTTACATGGTATGGTACTGTGTGAAAATGGCACTGACAGAGAGGGCTGCCTCGCTTCTTGCTCTTAGGAAACTTTGCAGTATTTTTTTATTTATTACATTAGCCCAGAAAATGTTTTATGTTATTACATACAGCTGGGAAGAGCTATTGGATATCAGAGTGGCGGTAACTCACCAGCACTACCAGCATCACGACCAGGAATACGACTTTCCCGAAGGAGATCCTTTGTTCGCACCCCCCAGGGCAATTGAACTGATTCCAGAAGCCGACCCAAAACAACACCGGCAAAGGAGAAGTACTCGGGGTGGTCCTTGAGTCCAATTTAGGAGGCGCACACACCACCCACCGTTTCCGAGTATATTACTCGCTAATGTTCAGTCTCTGGATAATAAAGTTGACGAGCTCAGGGCGCGGGTCTTTTCCCAGAGAGACATCAGGGATTGTAACATACTCTGCTTCACGGAAACATGGCGCTCTGATATACTGCCTGACTCGGTCTAACCAGCTAAATTCTCAGTTCATCGTGCAGACAGGAATAAATATCTCTCCGGGAAGAAGGATGGGGGTGTATGTTTCATGATTAACAACTCATCATGTAAGAATGCTGTTCATTGACTATACAGTGCTTCTTGCTTTAAAAGTTGTCATACTGCAGCACAGCTTGTGGGTGCCACAGAATTCTATGGCATGTTATTTAAGTGTCAGCCATTGATGCTGGTTAACCTCTATGGGACCGGCGGGACGAATTCGTCCCACCTACGTAACAGCCAGTGTAATCCTGTGGCGCGATTTTCAAAACCTTTGAAATGCTATTACTTAAATTTCTCAAACATATGACTATTTTACAGCTATTTAAAGACAAGACTCTCGTTAATCTAACCACACTGTCCGATTTCAAAAAGGCTTTACAACGAAAGCAAAACATTAGATTATGTCAGCAGAGTACCCAGCCAGAAATAATCAGACACCCATTTTTCAAGCTATCATATAATGTCACAAAAACCCAGAAGACAGCTAAATGCAGCACTAACCTTTGATGATCTTCATCAGATGACACACCTAGGACATTATGTTATACAATACATGCATGTCTGTTCAATCAAGTTCATATTTATATCAAAAACCAGCTTTTTACATTAGCATGTGACGTTCAGAAAAAGCATACCCCCCGCAAACTTCCGGGGAATTTACTAACAATTTACTAAATTACTCACGATAAACGTTCACAAAAAGCATAACAATTATTTTAAGAATTATAGATACATTACTCCTCTATGCACTCGATATGTCCGATTTTAAAATAGCTTTTCGGATGAAGCACATTTTGCAATATTCTGAGTAGATAGCCCGGCATCAAGGGCTAGCTATTTAGACACCCACCCAGTTTAGCCTTCACCAAAATCACATTTCCTATAAGAAAAATGGTCTTACCTTTCCTGTTCTTCATCAGAATGCACTCCCAGGACTTCTACTTCAATAACAAATGTAGGTTTGGTCCCAAATAATCCATAGTTATGTTCCATCAGCGACGTTTTGTTCGTGCGTTCTAGACACTATCAGAATGGTAAATCACGGTCGAGCGCATGGCGCATAACGTGACAAACAATGTCTAAATATTCCATTACCGTACTTCGAAGCATGTCAACCGCTGTTTAAAATAAATTTTTATGCCATTATTCTCGTAAAAAAGCGATAATATTCCGACCGGGAATCTGCAATTAGCTAAACAGCCGAAGGAAAATACTGCACGGGGTCGAATCAGTCACGCGCCTAATTCCATTGTCCTCTGATGGGCCACTTGGAAAAGGCGATAATGTGTTTCAGCCTGAGGCTGCCTCGTCATCGTTCATGTTTTTCCCGGGCTCTGAGAGCCTATTGGAGCCGTAGGAATTGTCACGTTACAGCTAAGATCCTGACTCTTCAATAAACAGAAGCAAGAACAACAACACCTTGTCAGACAGGCCACTTCCTGCATGAAACCTTCTCACGTTTTTGCCTGCCATAGGAGTTCTGTTATACTCACAGACACCATTCAAACAGTTTTAGAAACTTTAGAGTGTTTTCTATCCATATATAATAAGTATATGCATATTCTAGTTACTGGGTAGGATTAGTAACCAGATTAAATCGGGTACGTTTTTTTATCCGGCCGTGTAAATACTGCCCCCTAGCCCCAACAAGTTAATGCTAGTTTGACACTAGAGGGCATCTTTGAGAAGTTAGGTCTACAGCGCCATGTTATTTCAATAACATAAGAGTCCTATTTTACTGTACAGTAGGTGTGTTAGCATAACTTACTAATTGGCATACAGGCCTACTTCAATATACAGTATTTCTATCAGTCATTCATTTGTGCATGTCATCACACATCATACAAGTCATCCATGTCTTCAAATACATTCAAGCATTTTATTTATAAAATGAAATAACAAAGGTAGCCTTGAATATTTAAACAATGAATAAACCTCAACGTGTCGGCTAAAGTGACTGAATTCAGGAATGCATTTGACTGTTTTTAATGTTAGGAAAATATGGCGCTGTACAACGTGGCCAGTCGGGAGTAGGCCTAGGCTACTAAGTGACTGTGAGTGAAGAGCAAAATAATCCTAACATTTTCACACCCTAATTGTAGGCTAACCAATAGCCAAACGGATATTCATTGAAAATAAACATTGCTTTATCAAGACCAGTCCCCCATGATTGTCTCAGAGCAGCACAAAACGGTGCTGAAATAGTTGGCCACATGTGTATAGGCTATTGCTTCAAATCCTATTTATAACAATTGGGTGACTTTGGGAGTTTCAGTAAGCAACAATTTGTTACCTTCATTAGCCTAATTTATTCAAAATGTTCTATTATTCAGTGATATTTATTCCCATAGTAATTCATTATGGATCCATCCAGATGTGTTTAGAAAACAGTGCATTTGGTGGACTCAGTAAGAGTCTATTGTCCTGCTGATAGCCCATCAAGGGTGAAAGGCTTCTTTTGTATTCTTAAATAGAATATTGTTCAACGAGCGTTTTGTAGTAATAAATTCATATTTTATGAATCTTGGCTTAAGTCCGTATAATTCACCATATTACATGAAACAATGTTTATTTTTATTTTTTATTTAACTAGGCAAGTCATAAAACAATGTGGTGCACCACCATTTGCTAATTTCCTCATTATTCAGTTGAGGAATGAATCTTTAATACATGTTGGAGATGCACATCACCAAACGCTGCATGAATATGTTTTACATATGACTATCAGCGTGTAACCGTTTTTAATCATTGCGGACTGTCGTCTACATTTGACATATCTCATGAAATCCCATGGTAAAACAGAACAGGGCTGTTCTAGATTCTCTGGGGACAAACGCATGTATTTGTATGTATGGCTGATCATGTAGGAAGCGCATCGGAATGAGAGCCTTGGGGCTACTGACGAGGTGTCAGACAGTGCATGGTGAGAGGGGCATCACCTCAGCAAGAGTCTATTGTCCTGCTGATAGCCTATCAATGGTGGACGGCTTCTTTTGTATTCTTAAAAGAACTCCAGCACAGAGAAGAGAAAGCAACCTTAAATTATTCACGAATGCATTTGACTGTTTTTAATTGGCCATCAACCAAAAACACAGAAGCTGGCTTGATGAAAACGATGTCCATTTCGTCTGTTCTCTTTGGTCGCGAAGTCATTTTTGAATGGTAACTGTGTTAAGGATGGAGTTTGGGGCAGGGTGAGGAGTACTGGAAAGGTATGACTCAAGGTTACAATAGACCATAAGTATACAGCGGATCGCCGATTGTCCTCACTTTGATTATGCTGTAACAACATACTGTAGCACCATGACCAGGATCTCTATTCATTTAGGTGAGAAGATTAGGGCTTTCAGGGGGAATGGAAAATCTACTGTAGACATTTCAAAAATACTGTTAGACTTAAAAGAAATAAAAATAAAAAAGAAATAGAAATAAAAATAAAAATCTGCATGATAAAATATTATTTAACATTTTATTAACGAAAGCGAAAAAATGTTGATGAAAAAATACTGTACATTATGTGCTTTATCAGACATTTTGCGGTTGCATGATGTTTGGAGTTAGAAATGTAAAACTTTAGAGTACTTAACCTCCCTAGGCAACAGCCAGTGGAATCGCGTGGCGCGAAATACAAATACCTCATCAATGCTATAACTTCAATTTCTCAAACATATGACTATTTTACACCATTTTAAAGACAAGACTCTCGTTAATCTAACCACATTGTCCGATTTCAAAAAGGCTTTACAGCGAAAGCAAAACATTAGATTGTCAGGAGAGTACCCTGCCAAAAATAATAATCATAGCCATTTTCAAAGCAAGCATATATGTCACAAAAACCAAAACCACAGCTAAATGCAGCACTAACCATTGATGAACTTCATCAGATGACACTCCTAGGACATTATGTTATACAATACATGCATGTTTTGTTCAATCAAGTTCATATTTATATCAAAAACCAGCTTTTTACATTAGCATGTGATGTTCAGAACTAGCATACCCACCGCAAACTTCTGGTGAATTTACTAAATTACTCACGATTAACGTTCACAAAATACATAACAATTATTTTAAGAATTATAGATACAGAACTCCTTTATGCAATCGCGGTGTCAGATTTTAAAATATATTTTCGGCGAAAGCACATTTTGCAATATTCTGAGTAGATATCACGGCTAGCTAATTTGACACCCACCAAGTTTGGCCCTCACCATACTCAGATTTACTATAAGAAAAATTGGATTACCTTTGCTGTTCTTTGTCAGAATGCACTCCCAGGACTTCTACTTCAACAACAAATGTTGTTTTGTTTCCAAATAATCCATAGTTACATTGAAATAGCTCCGTTTTGTTCGTGCGTTCAGGTCACAATCCGAAGGGTGACGCGCGAGCGCATTTCGTGACAAAAAAATTCAAAATATTCCATTACCGTACTTCGAAGCATGTCAAATGCTGTTTAAAATCAATTTTTATGCGATTTTTCTCGTAAAATAGCGATAATATTCCAACCGAGCGACGTTGTATTCATTCAAAGAGAGAAAGAAAAACATGGAGAATTCACATGAACGCTCATCTCCAGTGTCACTGTTCTCAGCCTGACCACTCACAAAATCTCCTGCTGTTTTTCGCCCAGAGACTGGAGAGACGTCATTCCACTTTCTGGCGCCTTCTGAGAGCCAATGGAAGCCTTAGAAAATGTCACGTTACAGCAGAGATGCTGTATTTTCGATAGAGATGCCACAGAAGGAGAACAAATTGTCAGACAGGGCACTTCCTGTATGGAATCTTCTCAGGTTTTGGCCTGCCATATGAGTTCTGTTATACTCACAGACACCATTCAAACAGTTTTAGAAACTTTAGAGTGTTTTCTATCCAAATCTACTAATTGTATGCATATTCTCGTTTCTGGGCAAGAGTAGTAACCAGTTTAAATTGGGTACGTTTTTTTATCCGGCTGTGCAAATACTGCCCCCTAGCCCCAACAGTTTATTAATACACTACTGTAAATAAACACAGCATCTACAGTGGTACAAATGTATTATTGAATTCAATAAAAAAATAAACACACAATTTTCAATGTTATACTAACAAGAGGTTGCCATGGTGAATAA
The DNA here is from genome assembly GCF_901001165.1 of Salmo trutta. NCBI lineage: Eukaryota > Metazoa > Chordata > Actinopteri > Salmoniformes > Salmonidae > Salmo > Salmo trutta. The sequence continues at coordinate 7,899,301 of NC_042980.1, forward strand.
TCCAATAATAATTGGTATAACACGGCTCTCAGAACTCAGAAAATTAAAATACTTGCAGATCAATAAAATGGCCCTGGATGTCTAATTAAATTTAGAGGATTGGAGGATTCTAAATTAATATCTAAGGGGCATTTTTCGTTAGGACAGATATTCTCAAAGACCAGATTTAAGGGGCTTTTTATATAATTATAATAGAGTTAATAATAATCGGTGGATAACAGATCGGAACTCATTAAGAGGTTGCTTCTATCTTCAATATGCTTTAAATGCTCCAGGACCACCGACAGATTTTTGTTGATGCCTGATACAGGACTCTAGTGCCAAAGAAGAGAAACTCTCAGACTGAAAACACCTCCACCGATAGAACGATAATCTAACTCCCCCTTGTAATAGTGTGGTGCAATGACCGAATGCCACCATCTAACGGTCGCAGCATAAGCTCAAAACTTTTTTAAAGGAAGAACCACTGTAGCTCATCATTCAACACCATAGTACCCTCCAAGCTCATCAATAAGCTCGAGTCCCTGGGACTGAACCTCGTCATGTGCAACTGGGTCCTGGACTTCCTGACTGGCCTCCCTCCAGGTGGTGAAGGTAGGAAACACCTCCACTTCGCTGATCCTCAACACTAGGGCCCCACAAGGGTGCGTGCTCAGTCCCCTCCTGTACTCCATGTTCACCCTTAACTGTGTGGCCAAGCACGCCTCCAACTCAATCATCAAGTTTGCAGATGACACAACAGTAGTAGGCTTGATTACCAACAATGATGAGACAGCCTACAGGGAGGAGGTGAGGGCTCTGGGAGTGTGGTGCCAGGAAAATAACCTCTCACTCAATGTCAACAAAACAAAGGAGATGATCGTGATCTTCAGGAAACAGCAGAGGGAGCACGCCCCTATCCACATCGACGGAACCGCAGTGGAGAAGGTGGAAAGCTTCAAGTTCCTTGGCGTAACACATCACTGACAAACTGAAATGGTCCACTCACACAACAGCGCCTCTTCAACCTCAAGAGGCTGAATAAATTTAGCTTGTCAGCTAAAACCCTCACAAACTTCTTACAGATGCACAATCAAGCATCCCATCGGACTGTATCACCGCTTGGTATGGCAACTGCACCGCCCGCAACCGCAGGGTTCTCCAGAGGGTGGTGCGATGTGTCCAACACATCACCAGGGGCAAACTACCTGCCCTTCAGGACCCGATGTCACAGGAAGGCCAAAAATGTCATCAAGGACAACCACCCAAGCCACTGCCTGTTCACCCTGCTATCATCCAGAAGGTGAGGTCAGTACAGGTGCTTCAAAGCTGGGCCCGAGAGACTGAAAAACCGCTATCTCAAGGCCATCAGACTGTTAAATAGCCATCACTAGCACATTAGAGGCTGCTGCCTATGAACATAGATTTGAAATCACCGGCCACTTTAATAAATGGAACGCCAGTCACTTTAATAATGTCTACATATCTTGCATTACCTATCTCATATGTGTATATACTGTATCCTATACTATTCTACTGTATATTGACATTGCTCGTCCATATTTTTATATTCTTAATTCCATTCCTTTACTAGATTTGTGTGTATTGGGTATATGTTGTGTAATTACTGCACTACTCGGATGGTGCTATAATCGAGTCCATGCATACAAATACCTTGATATTTGGATTGTCAATGATTTATTGTTTAAAAAACATACAAATGAGCTTGTTAAGAAACAACTTTTTTTTTTTTAACAGAAGCAGATCTTGTCTCTCTTTGTGCAGTCAATCTGCTTCCTGCTGACTAATCTTTTTACTTGTTGATTATGGTGATGCTATTTATCAAAGTGCAGCTGCCTCTAATCTTAAACCCTTGGATGCCGTTGGAGGAATTGGTGCCTCTAGGTAATTTTAGAAGGGTGTAACGTGACTTTTCTACTGAAGAATGTTTCGTTTTTTTTATAATTGGGTTTTGCTTTTTGTGTATTGTTGTATATTTTATTGTGTATATGAATGTGTAGTTTAATGTGTTTTTATTGTATTTTTACGGGTATTGTGGTGCTATACAGGGCTCATCTGGAAAATAGACCTTGGTCTCAGTATTGTCTCCCTGTCAAAATAAAGGTTAAATAAATTGTGACTGTATGAAGGTATGCGCCCCAACAGCATTCCTCTATCAACCACCAGCCACTACTCACACAGTTAAGATTTGGTCACTGTTTGCACTGAAAGTTGGGAAGTTGACTGAGTATATGAATAGTGCTAGCACACCTCACAATGTTTTATGAAATGTAAATAAAGAAAATACTAAACCAAGATGTCTAAAAGAGGATGTGAAATGTTCACCTTGCCTGTAGTGTGTTAACTTGAACACTAGGTGGAACCCTTATTCCACCGGAAAGTTTCATACCTCCTTAACGCAAAGAACAACATCACTTGATATTCAAACTGCTCTTTTGTGAAGAAGTTTGAAACGTGGGATACATAGAGGTGGTTCTGATTTTGATTGTTTTGTTCCGTTAACAATTCAAGATAGACTGCTTGACTCCCCTGGTGTTTCTTAGGGTGTGCTGTTCCCATTAAACCCATGCTTGTAATTGCTGCTCGTTTTTACCAGAATCCATTGTGATTCGCTTCCCTTCATCCAAAGCAGTAAATGTTTATTGGAAGACTCATCTAAAATCCTTGTTGGCCCTTGTGTTGAAGATAAGTGTTTGTCTCGAGGTGAAAAACAATTATCAGGCTTTTCATCCTACTGAGACTTGACTACTGACTGCAATTGGTAGCTTGATTTGTATTCTTGCTCTTGGAAAAGAGCTATCCAATCATTTGCGTTCATATCTACCAGAACGTGTGTTATGGAGAATTAAGTGGAGTGGGTTTTTTGACAATTATTTAGAACCTAATTAGGGCCAAAATCATGTGGGTCTTAACAGGGCTGAAATCACGCAGGTCCTTAATCAGAAACGGCTTAATTGAGGAAGAAGAGTCACTGGTCTCAGGATTTAACCAATATGTTTTTACCTCCCAGAGTTGATTTGCTCATCAAGATCAAGATAAATACTAAAACTTAAAACAATAAATAACTATTGAACTTTTTAAAACTTCCAGTTCTGCTCTGGAAGACCACACTGGCCCTACATGATGTAACATGCAGTGGGCTCCAAAGTATTGGGACAATGACACACTTTTTGTGTTTTGGCTCTGTACTCTAGCACTTTGGATTTGAAATTATGCAATGACTATGAGGTTGAAGTGCAGTTTGTCCGCTTTCATTTGAGGGTATTTTCATCCATATCATGTGAACCATTTAGAAATTACATCCATTTCTGTACATATCCCCTGCATTTTAGGGGACCAAAAGTATTGGAACAAATTCATTTGTGTGTTAAAGTAGTAAAAAGTGAAGTATTTCGTCTGATATTTGTAGCACACAATTACTACATCAAGCTTGTGACTACACATTTGTTGGATGCATTTGCTGTTTGTTTTGGTTCTGTTTCAAATCATTTTGTACCCAATAGAAAATAATGGTGTATTGTGCAATTTTGGAGTCACTTTTATTGTAAATAATAATATATGTTTCTAAACTCTTCTCTGCTACCATGACTATAGACAGTCCTGAATGAATCATGAAATAATGATGAGTGAGAACGTTAGAGGCATAAATATCATACCCCCCCCCCCCCCCAAAAAAAATGCTAAACTCCCCTAATTGTAATGGTGAGAGGTTAGCATGTCTTGGGGTATGATATTATTGCGTCTGACTTTCTCACTGAGCATTATTAACGATTCATTCAGGACTATCCGTACTATCCGTAATCATGGTAGCATCCACATTAATGTGAAAGTGTTCAATAATATTATATTCTTATTTACATTAAAAGTGGCACAGTACATTATTTACCATTTCTGAGAAACAACCAAAACAAACGGCAAATGCAGTTTGTAGAGTCACAAGATTGATGTAATCATTGTGTACTAGGAGTATGGGACCAAATTATAAACTTTTGACTACTTTTAATACACATATAACTGAATTTGTCCCCATACTTATGGTCCCCTAAAATGGGGGGGGCAAATGTACAAAAAGTGCTGTAATTTCTAAACGGTTCACCCTATATGGATGAAAATACCCTCACGTTAAAGCTGTATCATTTCAAATCCAATGTAGTTAAGCATCCACTCTCGCTTTGTCTTCCATGTCTTTTTACACCAGGAGCGGTTCAGCTACGTGTGTCCGGACCTAGTGAAAGAGTTCAACAAGTACGACGTGGACGGCTCCAAGTGGATCAAGCAGTACACCGGCATAAACAACATCAGCAAGAAGGAGTTCACCGTCGACGTAGGCTACGAGCGCTTCCTCGGCCCTGAGATCTTCTTCCACCCGGAGGTTAGCAGTGAGCACTTTGCTATTTAAACGGCTGCATAGCAAGAGGTTTGCGCTATGCTAAACTTAAGAACGGGAAGCATAGAAATAGGACAGATCTACTGCTTCTTAGACTTGCTTTCAGGTAGAATGATAGATCTATAACTCACATTGCTATGTGAATTTGGTCAGGTCGACCAAAAAATTACATATTGCCACTTTAAGATATTTATCTGTGAACGTAGGCGTGTACACACTTTTAAAAAAACTTTCTCTCACACTCTTCTTCCTCAAAATCCACCAGTTTGCCAATCCTGACTTCACCCAGCCCATCTCTGAAGTTGTGGACGAGGTTATCCAGAACTGCCCCATTGATGTCAGACGTCCCCTTTACAAGGTAATCATATCCCTGAACTACATAGATATTGATTTAAAAACCACATCCAATTTAATATCCAATCAGCACTTTGGGTTTGACTTGTACAGACTTCACTATTGTGTGTGTGTGTGTGCTCGAGTTGAACCCGGTTTTGTGTTAGGGCATGTGTTAACCAGTCTTAACTAGACACACTGTGTTCTTCTCCAGAACATTGTATTGTCGGGCGGCTCCACCATGTTCAGGGACTTTGGGCGGCGTCTGCAGAGGGACCTGAAGAGGACGGTGGACGCCAGGCTGAAGATGAGCGAGGAGCTGAGCGGGGGCAAGCTCAAGGTGAGAGCAGTCCCTAGTCATGGTGATCTTACTGGAGTTGTCTCTTTAGCCGAATAATTGTGGTCCCCACGAGCTGCTCCTGTTCTTATCGTTTTCTCTTAGTTGTAACCCGCTACAGTTTTGGCAGAGCATTAGGTTAGTGTAGGAGGTAAGAAATGTAAGATCTTTATTTGTGTTGTTTGCTTTTGCCCTCTCAGCCCAAACCAATCGACGTGCAAGTCATCACTCATCATATGCAGAGATATGCAGTGTGGTTCGGAGGATCCATGTTAGCCTCAACTGTAAGTATCACAAACCTGTTGCTCCATTCTGTGGGGAAAAACGTTACCAAAACTAAAATTGTGGAAATTAGTATTAGTTGTTCTATGACACACATTTCCTGTGATGAGGAAACCTCTTACTTGGCACATAGTAAAGCAACTTAATGATTGGAAATGTCATCAGAAAATGTTGTTTTACATGCCATCTGCAAAACTTGCCTCCCTAAAACTATAGTAATGCTGAAAGGTTACTGTCAGCACTTTAGCTCAATTTCAATGATTTGCATTGTCAGCATGATTACTGCCATGTAATGCTTACTTAAGGGCATGGCATCTTCCAGTTTCCCTGTAACTGAGTTGAAATGAAAAAGTAATACAAAAAAAATGAAGTCCTTATTTTAATTAAATATGAAAGGGAAACGCCCATAATGTACTCGGAAGCATCCTTTGACAATGTATCGGGAGGTTACAACATTGCATGACTCATGATGAGCCAACCGATTGCCGCTTTTTTTAGAACAGGAACTCTGGGACTGTATGATTGTGCCCGTGAAGTGTCCTTTTGGTTTGTGTGGTTGAGATGCGCATCTGAAACATGTTTTTAAGATGGGGGGAAAAAAGGAGGGAGCCTCTCTGCACAGCAGTGTGTCGTTCCAGGTGCTGGTTTTGACAGGAACAACCAGTATTCAAAAACAAGAGTCAAAACCACACACAAAGGTTGTTTATGTTTTAATTTGTTTTCTTTTATTCAAATATGCCAAATATCAACACATTGCTTTCTCTTTTCTAGCCTGAGTTCTACCAGGTATGCCACACCAAAAAGGACTATGAGGAGATTGGTCCTAGCATCTGTCGCCACAACCCCGTGTTTGGAGTCATGTCTTAACTGTGGCCCTCCAACATCCTAATGGTTAGACCGGGTTGGGTAGGGGTTGGGAGGGGAGACAGTGGGTCAGGGGTGGTGAGTTTGTGCTTTTTGATTGCTTGTTCACTCTGGATGTACAGAACGAGAGGTGATACATATTTTTTTTTTTTTTTTTTTAATGAGAAAAAAAGAAACAGTCCGGCTGGAAAATGTATTGCGAATGTTCCTTTTTTGTTTTCCAAAACGAGGGGAATATGGTTTCTAAACCAAAACAATAAAAGATCATTTCCGGATCTGTCAAGCAACATGCAGAAAGCTAAACGATGATGGTAATGATGGTGGTGGTAGATGTAATGATGATGACAACAACATTGATGATAATAAAACCAGAAGTCATAAAACATTTATTTATGTTTAAAGAACTTGACTCCGGGCAATATCTGACGACTCAAGATATCGTTGATCATGCCAAGGTTATAGAACATATTAATGTCTTTTATTTTCCATTTCATTTTTCTGCTTCAAATGCACTTCACTTTGTGTATCACAGCAAGAGCTTGTTTATATTTCGTAAAGGTTTTTTATATGTAAAACTTGGGAAATTGGGGAAAGTTTTTATTGCATACCAGTATCAGCAAGTGACTGTTTTAACCCACAATGCAGCTTTGATACGCAGTATTTTCTTAAGTTAGAAAACTGAAATGTTTCTCCCTCATCATTCCCCCATTGTCTGTCCTTGCTATTCTCCCTTTAATTCTACATTAACATGCCTTCGCTTTCACTTTCGACCATGCCAGTTTTCCTCTTCTATGTCTTAGCGAAAGAAAATTTAAAACTATTCATGAAATAATAACAATGAAATTGAAAGAGAATGACTGTCGGACCAGTATTGTTAGCCTAGATTTGTTTTAAAATTAAATACCAAATTATAATAAAAAAAAATATGGGATTTGTTTATTTAATGCCTCGCAACATTCCAATAAAGGCTCAGATTTGTTTCTTAAGTGCTTGACTGGGCTATCGTTTTTTTTTATGATTAGCATTTTTATTGAGATTTCAAACAAATTAACAGCAACAAAAAGCACAGACAGCAAACACAGTCAACACCCCACAATGTCATATAAAGATCTCCAGCCTATGATGAACAAAAAGCAAAAAGACTGCAATATATCAATTTTTGACTTGGTTCTTGTTTGCCGTGTCTCTAATTTTGTCCAGTGCCATGTCACTGGTTCATGTGCAATTGTATATTTTCTCAAATACATCTAGCATATATCTTAAGATTATATTTTTATATAGTTGATGGAAATCTATGCTTTATTTAGTGTGGGATGTGACTGACATGCAAAACAAAGTCTTTACACTTGTAGTTTTACCCATAAGCCAATCTTTTCATTGGAACCATTGAGTTGTCATTTGCTAGGGATCCTTGAGAAATGTCACATTAGCATGTATTGCCCTGTCCCATTCTGTCTTGCGGTCTGAGCTCTAAGCACTGCCAAATGTGTGACATGTTGCTGAGTACAAAGCACTTTGGGTTTGTCACTGGCATGAAGTCTCACAGGTCGAGTGCAAAATTATCTAGGGAAATGCACTTCCACACCCTCGCACCCTGGTTATAACATGCATTCAGAGACTGCGAGACAGGAGAATGGGATAAGGCTTATGTCTCCATCAAGAAGTAATACCCCATCAGGATGTGATCTCAAACACAACAGGTGGTGATGCCAGTATTAGGCCATGGCCACATTGGGATTTCGTGTTGAAGAATTTGAGGGAGCCCATGTTTTTTTCCAATGGGAGTCATCCGTTGCCGGACAACCAAGATTATTGTCCGAAGACAAAGAAACCCACAAACGATCTGTCTTTTCATACGAACTTGTCAGAAGAAAGTAGAGATGTTGTACTTTTGAATATACAATTTAATCTGTGTTCATTCATCTCAGTGTGGCTGTGGCCTTAGGCCAGACAAACTGAGATGCATGAGCACTTAGTTGAAGTCGGAAGTTTACATACACTTAGGTTGGAGTCATTAAAATTCATTTTTCAACCACTCCACATATTTCTTGTGAACAAACTATAGTTTTGGCAAGTTGGTTAGGACATCTACTTTGTGCATGACACAAGTCATTTTTCCAGCAATTGTTTACAGACAGAATATTTCACTTATAATTCACTGTATCACAATTCCAGTGGGTCAGAAGTTTACATACACTAAGTTGACTGTGCCTTTAAACAGCTTGGAAAAATCCAGAAAATGATGTCATGGCTTTAGAAGCTTCTGATAGGCTAATTGACATCATTTGAGTCAATTGGAGGTGTACCTTTGGATGTATTTCAAGGCCTACCTTCCAACTCAGTGCCTCTTTGCTTGACATCATGGGGAAATCAGCCAAGACCTCAGAAAAAAATGTAGACCTCCACAAGTCTGGTTCATCCGTGGGAGCAATTTCCAAATGCCTGAATGTACCACGTTCATCTGTACAAACAATAGTATGCAAGTATAAACACCATGGGACCACGCATCCACCATACCGCTCAGGAAGGAGATGCATTCTGTCTCCTAGAGATTAAAATACTTTGGTGCAAAACGTGCATATCAATCCCAGAACAACAGCAAAGGACCTTGTGAAGATGCTGGAGGAAACAGGTACAAAATTATCTATATCCACAGTAAAACGAGTCCTATATTGACATAACTTGAAAGGCCGCTCAGCAAGGAAGAAGCCACTGCTCCAAAACGGCCATAAAACAGCCACACTGGTTTGCAACTGCACATGGGGACAAAGATCGTACTTTTTGGAGAAATGTCCTCTGGTCTGATGAAACAAAAATAGAACTGTTTGGCCATAATGACCATCGTTATGTTTGGAGGAAAAAGGGGGAGGCTTGCAAGCCAAAGACCACCATCCCAACTGTGAAGCACGGGGGTGGCTGCATCATGTTGTGGGGGTGCTTTGCTGCAGGAGGGACTGGTGAACTTCACAAAATAGATGGCATCAATAGTAAAGTAAAATTATGTGGATACGTTGAAGCAACATCTCAAGACATCACTCAGGAAGTTAAAGCTTGGTCACAAATGGGTCTTCCAAATGGACAACGACCCCAAGCATACTTCCAAAGTTGTGGCAAAATGGCTTAAGGACAACAAAGTCAAGGTATTGGAGTGGCCATCACAAAGCCCTGACCTCAATCCCATAGAACATTTGTGGGCAGAACTGAAAAAGTGTGTGTGAGCAAGGAGGCCTACAAACCTGATTCAGTTACACCAGCTCTGTTAGGAGGAATGGGCCAAAATTCACCCAACTTATTGTAGGGAGCTTGTGGAAGGCTACCTGAAACGTTTGACCCAAGTTAAACAATTTGAAGGCAATGCTACCAAATACTAATTGAGTGTATGTAAACTTCCGATCCACTGCGAATGTGATGAAAGAAATACAAGCTGAAATAAATCATTCTCTCTACTATTATTCTGACATTTCACATTAAATTAAAGTGGTGATCTTAACTGACCTAAGACAGGGAATTTTTGCTAGGATTAAATGTCAGGAATTGTGAAAAACTGAGTTTAAATGTATTTGGCTAAGGTGTATGTAAACGTCCGACTTCAACTGTATATGAGGTACATCGTCATTTTTTTTCTGTCAAAAGTACAACTCCAGTCAACTATTTTCAGATGAGTTGCATCAGCTTAAAAAGTGACTGTTTGTGCTATTTTGTCGGACATTCTCCGTTGAATTCCATTTTTGCTGACTGCTTGAGGAAAACCTTTTTCTACCTGTGGGCTATTTCTGTCCTTCAAGAGAATCAAAGCTACCATAAACTATCAGTGTCTGTGTGAACGTGAATGCATAGCCCTTTGGCGAAAGACAATATGGAACCAGACCACTTACACACAAGTGGACTGGAGGCTGGAGGAGATTGGAGACTGCAGGGGCCTTTTAGTGATGTCCACTCAGAGCACATACGAGTGCCTAATTAGTCACTTAGGCAAGGTAGTTGGTCTTGATCTCAACTTATTTTGCTTGTCTAAGGGGGAAAAACTTGGTGCACCACTTAATGGTGTTAAAAGATTCTGCTCTAATGTAAGATACCTTCGACACAGGCAAATTACACCACATTTCAAAGTAGAAACTCACTGTCAGCTCTCATGCATTAGTCCTGAAAACCAAATCAGAGCTAACTTGAGCATGAGACTATTTTTCACCAATGAAAATGGTTTGGAAAGGAAATCATTGCTGTTCAAGAGACCAATAACTGGTTGTAGTAATTACAAAGAAAAGGATGGAGGGAAGGCAGGATTTCGGTAGCACTTTACATAAACCTATTTATTCCTAGCTGTAATATAAAGCATTACCAGAATTTCCTTGGCTATCTCACTCCAAGTCTTGCTCACCAACCATACACACCTGGAAGCTTGGCAAGGGAGACTGAAACCACCCCAAAGGGCAGGGTTTCAGAATATTTCTGGGTTTTAGCGTTAGTGTAACGGCCCCAATTACACCTGTGAATGGCTCGTAAGTGCTTCAGTTTCACTTGGTCGGCAGCTAGGTCCTCATCGGCCAATGAATTTAGAAAAAAAATCCTGAGCATTCGGATTCCCCCAACACTGTAGCAGGACAAATAGAGAGTGAGCTGAGAAACGATAGACTCATTTATATGGAGAAGATGTTTCTTCTTTGAGCACAGGTAATAGTTTCCTGCTAGAAAAAAAGGAACCTACCTATTCAAACAGCCTTATTTCGCAAACAGAAAATCAATTTCGGTGACCGGCACTTAAATGGACAATTTTCATATGGTATTGTTTGTGCAAGCTGGGACAAAGCAAGGCTCTGATGTATACATTAACTGTGACAGAAGGAACAGATGAGTTTTGTTGACAAAGGAGAAGTTATGTGTGGGGTAGGAAATTAGAAAGTGTTATATGGGAAATAACGTTATTTTGGTGTTGGTTTGTATTATAATGTGTCTTGATATAATTCATATGAAACAACTTTATGTATGTGATTGATTGTATACACTGTATCCCTAAAAGTAAGTGCAAACCAACTATTATTTCAAACAGAACAATCAAAACATTCCCATTGTTGATGCAGGTCCAACCAATTTAGGTTCGGCATCAACAACTCTGGCCCTAGGCCTATCCCCTAACAAAACACCAATAATTGCACCCATTTCATTCCACTGCATACTTTTGCGTGCAGTGTCTGGTGTTGTGATGTGCAAATATGGGTTCAACTAAAGTTACACTGACAAATTAGCTGAATATTACAACAATGTGAAAATAGCTGTTGAACGATAGTATGTATCTAAAGTACATTATCACTCTGGGTCTAAAATGCATGGTGTTCTCTCTTCAGACAGAACAGTGTCTCGTTCCACCTAGGTAAAATAGTTTTTCATTATTACAGTGAAAAACCCATGCATGAGTTCTATAAGCTTCCGTTTACCCTGACACATTTGCCTGAATACGCACACTGAGTGAGGACAGGAAATGAGTGGCCTCGCAGGTCTTGAGTTCACACAACATCTTCTGCGTGTGACAGAGTGGGGAGCAGGTTCAGAGACAGAACCCTGGAGCCCAGATCAAAGCCCATGTCTGATATAATGGGCAATCAGCATCCAGGAAAGGATTGTGGGTAGGTTAAATACCAATGTGTCACACGAGGCAGATCGATTGGACACAGCATTTCCATTGGGGGGGGGGACTTGTATAGCCGCCGCTCCCTCGGCGTCACACATCCGATGTCATTTGATGGCTAATGACATATAGACCCGGGTGATTGCAGGTCCTTGTGCGTTCATAACTGAAAACCAGGAGAGCAATACAGGGTCCATCTACTGTGATGGGCCGGAAATCAGATGCCTCCTCACTTAAACGATTGTCAATCATATGGAGAGGGTCGAAAGGCTTCCTAGAAGATGACCACAGTAATAACAAATATCAAGGTGGAAACGATTCACTGTCTCCATTTTGGTGGACCCACTGTTCCATCCAGACACACTTAAGTAGTCACCTGTCTGAACCTGATGGGGTGAGTGTGTGTGTGTATGTGGACCATAAGTCCCCATAAGCATAGTAAACCAACAAAATGTGGGTACATTTTATTAGTCCCCACGAGGTCAAATGCTATTTTTAGGGGGTTTAGGGTTAAGGTTAGAATTAGTGTTAAGGTTAGAATTACGTTAAGGGTTAGGAGCTAGGATTAGTTTTAGGGTTAGAGTTAGGAGCTAGGGTTAGGTTTAGGGTTAAGGTTATGTTTTTGGGTTAAGGTTAGGGTTAAGTTTAGGGTTAGGGTAAGGTGAAGGGTAAGAGGTTAGGATTAGGGGTTAGGGAAAATAGGATCTTGAATGGGACTGAATTGTGTGTCCCCACAAGGTTAGCTGTACAAGACTGTGTGTGTGTGCGTGTGCGTGCGTGCGTCTGTGGGTTGTCCATTCACCAGAAAGCTATACGTTTGGAGGCCACACCTACCCGTGGCTGGTTTCACCAAAGGGAGTTTTCATCTCTAATTTAATGCAGGAAAAAAGTCAAACGCAGAAAAGGAGAGAGGGTTATTTTTCAGCACCTTAGTGATAATTGAACTATTTTCCAATTTCCCTGAGCCCAAAGGGCACAGCACCAACACATAACACAAAGGAAAACAAATGGGTCCCTTCAGAGAACAAACACACTAAATCCTGCTCTCTGCATAATGTTCTTTAAAGGTTCTTTAAATGTATTTGTAACATTTAAGAATAAAAAGTTATCAAGTTCATGTTTATGGTTATATTGCGATATGCTCCTTATTGATTTGTGCTATAATAATCCATATTTCAATGAAGAAAATGTATGTACCTTTGGATGTAAATGGTAGGACTACCTGATCAACCATAAATATTGATTAAGTTATACTCAAGTTGAAATGATAACCGGTACACTTACTGTATACTCAGTTAACCAATCTTACGTATGCTGCAATTCAAGGTTTAGCTGCAATGTGTGGAATTCAAAATAACCTAAATAGATATGTGATGTATTGAACCAGAAGGCTCATTTGGATATTGACAGCAACTATCCCCACAACATGCAGAAATGCTCTACTTGAGAAACTAAACTTCAAACCAGATATTAGCTCAGAAATGAGAACTCCACTGTGCTTCACTCTAGCCTGATCTAAGTCTATATTTTCATTCTCCCCAGGTGAAACAAACATGTCATAACAACGATTAAAGGAGAAAGGGAGGAGGAAGGATGAAGGAAACGGGATGTCAATGTTGTCGGATGGGTTTTTTATCGGACGGACAGAGGCTGGACCCTGCAGAGTCAGGATAGATAGAAGAGCCTGGGGAGAAAGAGGAGAGATAAAAGAGGTTGAAGTCTGAGGGTTGAATAGAAGTGGCTGGGATCGCGACCAGAAGGAGATATCAGGGAGACAGAAGAGATGTAGGGGGTGATAGGAGTCTGAGGAGAGGAGGAAGAGAAGGAAAGAGGAGGAGAGCGATTGGCCCATCGTCTGGATAAGAGCTAACGGGAAAGACAGGGGGATGGAACGAGGGAGCGCTCCAAGCACAGCTTCTTATTTACCTCCTTGTTTTATGTTGCTTTCATGTTTTCAGGGCTCATCATTTCCACTTAGACGTATTAGGTCATATGGGTTATAACTATGAGGCGTTTCACTATGAAAAATACATAAATGAGAAATACATTGCATTTTCTATAGCCTCTCTAATGTCTTATGCACTGACTTGAAGTTGCTTCGGGTAGGAAGATATAATGTAAATTCAACCATAATTCATGAAGTGTATATTCAAATAATGTAGATAATTTCAGACAGATTGTTTTGCATCATACACCTTATGTGATGAATACCTAAGCTAACCCTTGGTGGAGATCTGTATGAGGACATTCATAGATTTTGCTGAGGATCGGGGGTGGGAGAGAAGTCATTTTTGAATAACTGCAGGAGCTATGGTACTGCTCCTTGCAGTTGGTGAACATACTTTAATTGGGACGTGCGAGAAACAGATGGTCGTGTTGACCTCAGTGTGCCATTCCAAATGCACATATTTTCTAAGCTGTGGGCATTATCCGATGACAGGGTCATTTATCAACTGTTCCCAAATTTGAGAGAGGACTACGCTGACTATTATCTTCTCCGTGCCAAACTACCTTCCATTGTAATGCTTAAAAACCTCTTAATAAGGATCCGCCCCTTTAAAATAAAAATGTGCCTAAAATGACATACCCAAATCTAACTGCCTGTAGCTCAGGACCTGAAGCAAGGATATGCATATTCTTGATAACATTTGAAAGGAAACACTTTAAAGTTTGTACATTTTTTAAATTAATGTAGGAGAATATAACACATTAGATCTGGTAAAAGATAATACAAAGAAAAAAACATGCGTTTTTTTGTATTTTTTTGTACCATCATCTTTGAAATGCAAGAGAAAGGCCATAATGTTAAATCGCATTAGCCTACGTTAGCTCAACCGTCCCGCGGGGGACCCACCGATCCTGTAGAGGTTTTAATTAATTAATCCAGTCTTATTATTTTTTATAAAGGATTGCAGGTAAATCCATTCCTGTTAAATGTAGGTATTGTCCTGGCATTGCAAGCAAAAATATTCTAGGCACAGTGTCCCACTGTCCCCAAAGAACAAGTATACATCTGGTACACAAAGACACTTCTGTATTTCACAGAAATCTCATGACAACAAATCTTCTTTGTGAATACAGACACATAATACTTCAGGGACTATTTTTTTTGTTGATTCTGTAAAATAATGCTTTCTACAGGACACACCTGGAAAACAAATCGATAGCTTCGAGTAAATGTCACGGCCCAAAAGTTTGAGTGAAAGTCCAATCACTGTACTGTCTGTGCAGACCAAACACTAGATACCTGCCCAAATTATTTGTTATTCAAGGCTACTGTCTACCAGATCAATGTGTCACAACAACAAGGAAACCCTTTGAGCCAGGTGGCAGGTATGGCAGGTGTTGTAAATGGTCCCGTATCTGACCTCCAACGCTCCTTTGAGGATGACTCCTGGATAATAGGGTGTGATTCGTGGGCTGTTGGTGCTGTCAGAGAGACCGCGGGAGCAGAGACAGATTTGGAGGTGGCTATATAGGGTTCTGTGGATGGCGGTGTCAGGTGCAGGTGTTGTAGGTATTGTTAAAGATGTGTCACCGGTTCAGGGAAGCCACGTGACGAGACACAGGAGGACAGGAGCATAAAGTACTGAGCTTTGAAGTTTACTGTTAGGGGTGTGGACGAGGGATGCAGAAAACAGCATATACTTCAGTCTTTCCATGTACAAAACCCCACCGTATGTATAATTCAACAAAGACATTACATAGGGTGGGGTGGGGTGGTTGCGAAGTCTGCTCGGAGTGTATTTGGACCGGAGGCACCTGTATTTACTTATGCAGTGGTGGCAAGCTATTAACATTTTTTGTTTTGTTGAAATATGCATTTTGTCTATTTTAAACCCACCTGTAGGCTAGAATTGCAGTCTATAATGTCAATGTGAGTGTAGCTACAGTCATAGGTTGGTTGACAGATTGGCATCCAAATGGTTCAGATGTCATGCTAGCCTCACAACACCATAAGGCTTTAGTCCATTCTATATTGAGTGAATTTAAACGCTTTTAAAACACATTACACTAAAGTGGTAACATTCCCAAGTTGCACCAACCATTAGCCAGTATATCAATAGAGAAAGCACAGCTTAACATTAGTCAATGGCTATTTTTTGCCATAGTTCTCTGGGTGCCAATGTCCTTCACAGCACAGGATTTGAGGCAACCACAGTGCTGACTGATATCGTGGCTGTTCATTGGCTCTCTGACTGACGATTATGGGGGATGTGAAGTACTGGAAATGTTTTTGAGGAATTCTCTCAGATCTTTTTTTCAACCAGTCTGAAATACTTTTTAACTTTCAGTGTGGCAATGGGAAAGTATTAGAATTAAAGTTTGTGAAAGAAACCACAAACTTTATATTATGTTGTCCATCCACACTTCGCTTTTTTTATCCCACATCATTGCGAAAGGAACACAACTGTGATCTGCAGTGGCTGAGTGCATCTCTGAGAAAATAGCATTAGCTCTGCACGTTGGCTGGTCTGTCGGCATCAGATAGCTTGTTACAGCTTTTAAAAGCCTGGATGCACTTTATCAGACTGAAGACCTTCAAGAAAGTTTGGGTGAAACTTCTTCAAGGATACATCCTGGACCTTGGTCTTTAGTGTGGAGTGTGTGGTGATGATGACTATACTGTCTACTTTCAGTGGTGTAGGGGGAAGTTTCCCCTAAACGCTGATCTTGGGTCAGTTTAGCATTTCCCCCACTAACAGTTAAAGGGGCAAACAGCAGTTGCTGCATACATTTTTGGACTTAGAAATGAATGAAATATACCCATTGATTATTGAAGAATATAACTTATAAATGCCTAATGAGCTTAGTTCAACTGTCGTACCCCATCAGAATGCAAAATATACAGTGTCTTCATATTCATTCATACTTCATGACCTATTCCACATTTTGGTGTGTTACAGCCTGAATTCAAAATTGATTAAAGAGATTTTTTCTCTCTCACCGATCAACACACAATACCCCAGAATGACAAAGTGAAAACATGTTTTTTTTAAAACATTTTTGCAAATGTACTGAAAATTAAATACAGAAATACCCCATTTACATACTGTAAGTATTCAACACCCCTGAGTCAGTACTTTGTAGAATCAACTTTGTCAGTGATTGCAGCTGTGACTATTTCTGGGTAAGTCTTCAAGAGCTTTCCACACCTGGATTGTGTTACATTTGTCCATTATTCTTGGTTGTTGATCATTGCTATACAGTCATTTTCATGTCTTGCCATAGATTTTCAAACAGATTTAAGTCAACTGTAACTTGGCCATTCAGAAACATTCACTGTCTTCTTTGTAAGCAACTCCAGTTGCATTGTGTTTTAGGTTATTGTCCTGCAGAAAGGTGAATTCATCTCCCAGTGTCTGGTGGAAAGCAGATTGAACCTGTTTTCCTTTAGGATTATGCCTGTGCTTAGCTCCATTCCATAATGTTTTTTATTGTGAAAAACTCCACAGTCCCTAACATTACCATGCATACACCCATAACATGATGCAGCCACCACTATGATTGAAAATATGGAGAGTGGTTCTCAGTAATGTGTTGTATTGAATTTGCCCCAAACATAACACTTTGTATTAAGGACAAAAATATAATTGCTTTGCCACATGTTTTGCAATATTACTTTAGTGTTTTGTTTTTGTTTTTGGAATATTTTGTTTCATTTACAGGCTAGATCAGCATTAATATTGCAGATAGATTGTGGCTTCTATCAATATAATTATCTGCATAATTTCCATCCCCCATTTATTTTTGTGTAAATATACAGTGCATTCTGAAAGTATTCAGAACTCTTCACTTTTCCCACATTTTGTTATGTTATTCTAAAATTGATTACAATACAACTTTCCTTCATCAATCTAAACACAAAATCCAATAATGACGAAGCGAAAACAGGTTTTTAGAAATGTTTGCAAATTAATTAAAAATAAGAAACAGAAATACCTTCTTTACATAAGTATTCAGACCCTTAGCTATGAGACTGAAAATTAAGCTCATGTGCATCCTCTTTCCATTGATCATCCTTGAGATGTTTCTACAATTTGATTGGAGTCCACCTGTGGTAAATTCAATTGATTGGACATATATAAGGTCGCACAGTTGACAATGCATGTCAGAGCAAAAACCATGAGGTCAAAGGAATTGTATGTAGAGTTCCGAGACAGGATTGTGTCGAGGCACAGATCTGGGGAAAGGTAATAACAAAATTATGCAGCATTGAAGGTCCCCAAGAACACAGTGGCCTCCATCCTTCTTAAATGGAAGAGTTAGGAACCACCAAGACTTTTCCTAGAGCTGGCCGCCACATTGAGCAATTGGGAGAGAAGGGCCTTGGTCAGGGAGGTGACCAAGAATCCGATGGTCACTTTGACAGAGCTCCAGAATTCCAATATGGAAATGGGAGAAACTTCCAGAAGAACAACCATCTCTTCAGCACTCAACCAATCAGGCCTTTACATTTATGGTAGAGTGGCCAGACGGAAGCCACTCCTCAGTAAAAGGCACTTGACAGCCCATCAGGGGTTTGACAAAAGGCACCAAAAGGACTCTCAGACCATGAGAAACAAGATTGTCTGGTCTGATGAAAAGATTGAACTCTTTGGCCGGAATGCAAAGTGTCACGTCTGTAAAAAACCTGGCATCATCCCTATGGTGAAGCATGGTGGTGGCAGCATCATACTGTGGGGATGTTTTTCAGCGGCAAAGACTAGGAGACTAATCAGGATCAAGGCAAAGATGAACAGAGAAAAGTACAGAGAGATCCTTGATGAAAACCTGCTCCAGAGTGCTCAGGACCTCAGACTGGGGCTACGGTTCACCTTCCAACAGGACAACAACCCTAAGCACACAGTCAAGATAATGCAGGAATGGCTTCAGGAAAAGTCTCTGAATGTCCTTGAGTGGCCCAGACAGAGCCCGAACTTGAACCAGAAAATAGCTGTGCAGTGACTCTCCCCATCCAACTGGACAGCGCTTGAGAGGATCTGCAGAGAAGAATGGAAGAAACACTCCAAATACAAGTGTGGCAAGCTTCTAGCATCATACCCAAGAAGACTTGAGACTGTAATTGCTGCCAAAGGTGATTCAACAAAGTACTAAGTATAGGGTCTGAATACTTATGTAAATGAGATATATCCGTTTTTAATTTTTAATAAATTGGTGTAAAATTCTAAAAACTTGTTTTTGCTTTTTCATTATGGGGTATTGTGTGTAGATTGATGAGGAAAAAAACTATTTAATATGGCTGCAACAAAACAAAATGTGCAAAAAGTCAAGGGGTCAGAATACTATCCGAATGCACTGTAAATACTGTATTTTGTATGTATTTTCCTTCTTTATTATTTTCCACTAACCCTACCATCCCTAATTGGAGTAAACTAAAAGACAACAATATTTAGGCTTCTACTTTCAGCTTATACATACTATATACAGTTGAAGTCGGAAGTTTACATAAACCTTAGCCAAATACATTTAAACTCAGTTTTTCACAATTCCTGACATTTAATCCTAGTAAAAATTCCCTGTCTTAGGTCAGTTAGGATCACCACTTTATTTTAAGAATGTTAAATGTCAGAATAATAGTAGAGAGAATGATTTATTTCAGCTTTTATTTCTTTCATCACATTCCCAGTAGGTCAAAAGTTTACATACACTCAATTAGTACTTGTCATGATCGTCAAAAGGAGTAGACCAAGGTGCAGCATGGTTCATCCTTGTATTTATTTTAAATCAGAACACTAAACACAAAATAAGAAACAATTATAACGACCGTCACGTCTTGCAGGCTTAACAAGCAGTACAAAAATAAGATCCCACAACTACAGGTGGGGAAAGGCTGCCTAAGTATGATTCCTAATCAGAGACAATGATAGACAGCTGCCTCTGATTAGGAACCATACTCGGCTCAACACAAAGAAATAGACACCATAGAATGCCCACCCCACACCCTGACCTAACCACATAGAGAAACAAACTGTCTCTCTCAGGTCAGGGCGTGACAGTACTTGGTAGCATTACCTTCAAATTGTTAACTTGGGTCAAACGTTTCGGGTAGCCTTCCACAAGCTTCGCACAATAAGTTGGGGGAATTTTTGTCAGGATTGTAGGCCTCCTTGCTCGCACACACTTTTTCAGTTCTGCCCACAAATGTTCTATGGGATTGAGGTCAGGGCTTTGTGATGGCCACTCCAATACCTTGACTTTGTTGTCCTTAAGCCATTTTGCCACAACTTTGGAAGTATGCTTGGGGTCATTGTCCATTTGGAAGACCCACTTGCGACCAAGCTTTGACTTCCTGAGTGATGTCTTAAGATGTTGCTTCAAAATATCCACACCATTTTCCTGCATCATGATGCCATCTATTTTGTGAAGTGCACCAGTCCCTCCTGCAGCAAAGCACCCCACAACATGATGCTGCCACCCCCGTGCTTCACAGTTGGGATGGTGTTCTTCGGCTTGCAAGCCTCCCCCTTTTTCCTCCAAACATAACGATGGTCATTATGGCCAAACAGTTTTATTTTTGTTTCATCAGAACAGAGGAAAAAAAAAGTACGATCTTTGTCCTCATGTGCAGTTGCAAACCGTAGTCTGGCTTTTTTATGGCGGTTTTGGAGCAGTCAATCAATCAGTCAATCAAATTTTTTTTAAAAGCCCTTCTTACATCAGCTGATGTCACAAAGTGCTATACAGAAACCCAGCCTAAAACCCCAAACAGCAAGCAATGCAGATGTAGAAGTACGGATTCTTCCTTGCTGAGCGGCCTTTTAGGTTATGTTGATATAGGACTCGTTTTACTGTGGATATAGATACTTTTGCACCTGTTTCCTCCAGCATCTTCACAAGGTCCTTTGCTGTTGTTCTGGGATTGATTTGCACTTTTCGCACCAAAGTACGCTCATCTCTAGGAGACAGAACACGTCTCCTTCCTGAACGGTATGACGCCTGCATGGTCCCATGGTGTTTAGAAACCTATCAGAGGCTTCTAAAGCCATGATATCATTTTCAAGCTGTTTAAAGGCACAGTCAACTTAGTGTATGGAAACTTCTGACCCACTGGAATTGTGATACAGTGAATTATAAGTGAAATAATCTGTCTGTAAACAATTGTTGGAAAATTGACTTGTGTCATGCACAAAATAATATCCTAACCGACTTGCCAAAACTATAGTTTGTTAACAAGAAATTTGTGGAGTGGTTGAAAAACGAGTTTTAATGACTCCAACCTAAGTGTATGTAAACTTCCGACTTCAATTGTACATTTTATGGACACAGTATACAGTGCCTTCTCTGAATGTCCTTGAGTGGCCCAGCCAGAGCCTCATACCCAAAAAGACTCGAGGCTGTAATCGCTGCCAAAGGTGCTTCAAGAAATTACTGAGTAAAGTGTCTGGATACTTATGTAAATGCAATATTTCAATTTGCAAAACTTTCTTACAAACCTGTTTTTGCTTTGTCATTATTGGGTATTGTGTGTTGATTGATGAGTGAAAAAATAATAAGGATGTACCGTAACAAAATGTGGAAAAAGTAATGTTGTCTGATTACTTTCCAAAGGCACTGTATGTCTACGTATCTCTGAACGCCATCCAGTTTTGATTTCTTCTTGCCATATATTTTTTAATTGTGCTGTAATGTTTCACAAACGTTCTAAACCTTTCTATTCTCATAGTTTCTACAGATTGTATATTAAAGAGTATTATTATATTATTGTTCGATTGACTATAACTTTTCAAATCACCCAGCAGTGCTATTTGCAGAGTTTGCTCCAGGTAAATGTTGATATTATTCAATTATTCCTGAACCTACGAAAAAAACAAGCTACATATGGGCTGTACCAAAACAAGTGATCTTATGATTCTCTCTCTACCCAGCAAAATTTGCAGAACTGGGATGGTTGTATCCCCCGTATATATAACATTCTGTTGGTTGCAAAAATGTTGTATAATAATTTAAATTTAAAAATTCCAAGTTTTGAATCCAGCGTAGTTTTGTGTTTCAGTTCAGAAACCATGTGCCATAGAATAGGTACATCGAACCGTGCAACCTATATGGCACAGATGCACATTTTTTGGTCCTCAAATGAAACTGCTATACTTTATTATTTATCATATTTTCCTTTAATCAGTTTTGGTCTTTAATGCAGGGCCGACAGACAAGTTCCTTACTTTCTCCCCCTTCCACTTGTCTCTTTGATTTTGGCGGAAATGCTTCAATTAGTTGGTTGTAATTTTGGATAGAGCAGACATTTCCATATATTTTTGTTAGCTGCATGTGTGACATAACTCCACCAGTCCTATTTATGATATAATTTACAAAGATTATATCTTTTTGTTTTTTTTCCAAAAATAATGATGATCAATTTGTATATTTGAGTTTAACCGTAACATTTGTTGTAATATTTGTTCTGTCTTTTCTGGTAGATTAAACTGAAATTCCAACAAGCTTTTTTTTTCAAATAGCAATATTTTGGAGATTATTTCCTTTAGGTTAATGAATTAGATTAGTATTGTGGAGTAACTACAACGTTGTTGATCCATCCTCAGTTTTCTCCTATCACAGTCATTAAACTTTGTAACTGTTTTAAAGTCACCATTGGCCTCTTGATGAAATCCCTGAGCGGTTTCCTTCCTCTCTGGCAACTGAGTTAGGAAGGACTCCTGTAGCTTTATAGTACTGGGTGTATTGATACAACATCCAAAGTTTAAATAACAACTTCACAATTTCTTTATTTATCTACTGTACCAATAGGTTCCCTTCACTGCTCGACTAAGGGACCGTACAGATAATTGTATGTGTGGGGTACAGAGTTGAGGTAGTCATTAAAAAAACATGTTAAACGCTAATATTGCACAGAGTGAGTCCATGCAACTTATTATGTGACTTGTTCAGCACACTTTTACTCATTAACTTATTGAGGCTTGCCATAATAGAGGGGTTGAATACTTATTGACTTAAGGCATTTACATTTAAAAATGTTAATTCATCTGTAAACATTTTGAAAAACATAACATTATGGGGTATTGTTTGTAGACTATTGACAAAACAATCTACATTTAATCCATTTTAAATTCAGGGTGCAACACAACAACAAAAGTCAAGGGGTGTGAATACTTTCTGAAGGCACTGTATGTAGCATGCTCCGAACGCCTGTGTGTAATGGAAGAATGCCAGCAGAAACGCGTTGTCACTGAAAAAATACTGTAGGCTGAAACTGTGATAAAGCCGGTTAAAACAGTGAGTGTAAGTGTATTTTTTGCATTGTGAAATTATTTTTGATGTGACATGAAACTAAAGGGCTTTATGTTTTTTAGAACCATATCATAATTTTGAAACAATTTACGTTTAGATGGAGTATTTGGCTGTTTTGGCTACCAGAGCCAGTTTACTTCTGAAAATAACATAAGATGCTTGGACGGTAGGCTCATTAAGAGTACATCTTGGGCTAACATCAGGCATTCTAAATTCTGGAGCCGGCAATGTCTTTTTCATGTAGAAGTACACTCATGTTTTATGTTGAGAAGTTTGTTAAAGAACGGTGTCCTTGCAGTGTCTAGCTCACCTTCAACACATTCAGATTGATATCGTAATTTCCGGAGCATCTAAAAGCATTTATTTGTCAGATGTCTTGCTGTTTAGGTTGCACATAGTGCCGTGTAAGCTCATTACCACCTCTGTTGCACACTCACCCCTGAACCATAAATCAGACTATGCATTTATAAAACCTTTATAGTTCATGGCACTGCCATTTCTAGCCTGTATACAATAATTGGAAATGACTGTCAGGGGAAATACTTTGTATCCAATCACTTATACTCTACTTCTACATTTTAAAGAGACACTCCACTCGTTCCAGAAGTAAACAAATCACGTTATTATTGTTGCAACAACATGATTGAGGCTTGTTTTAAAAAATGTGGTCTTCGGGAAGTTTAGCCATACACAGGTGTCTGTGCTAGATAAGGGGTTTGACCAAAAACCTAAACTCCCATTCAAACCCTGACGGGCTGCCCCCAGGTGGTAAGAGTAGGCAACAACACGTCTGCCATGCTGATCCTGAAAACACTGGGGCCCCTCAGGGCTGTGTACTTAGTCCCCTCCTGTATTCCCTGTTCACCCACGACTGCGTGGCCAAACACAACTCCAACACCATCATTAAGTTTGCTGACGACACATCAGTGGTAAGCCAGATCACCAACAACGATGAGATGGACTATAGGGAGGAGGTCAGAGAACTGGCAGTGTGGTGCCAGGACAACAACCTCTCCCTCAATGTGAGCAAGACAAAGGAGATGATCGTGGACTACAGGAAAAGGCGGGCCGAACAGGCCCCCATTAACATCAACGGGGCTGTAGTGTAGCGGGTCGAGAGTTTCAAGTTCCTTGGTGTCGACATCACCAACGAACTATCATGGTCCAAACATACCAAGACAGTCATGAAGAGGCCTCAGCCTCCGCACCTGGTTTCCAGCAACCCGCCCGAGCTTCCCCTGACCTGCAGTCCATCTCCGCCTAGTGCTTCAATAAATACCTTGGTTACTTCATCTCAGTCTCCTCATCTGAGTCTGCTCTTGGGTTCCCCTGTTCCACTCCGCGTAACAAGGAAACTGTGGAGATGTCACCATGAGGTCATCAGTCATTTTAAAACAGCTACAGAGTTCAATGGCTGTGATGGGAAAAAACTGAGGATGGATCAACAAAATTGTGGTGACTCCTCAGTAATGACCTAAATGACAGAGTGAAAAGAAGAATCAAAATATACCAAAACATGCATATGTATGCAACAAAGAACTAAAGTAATGCTGCAAAAGAACACGGCAAAGGAATACACTTTTTGATATAAATGCTAAGCCTTATGTTTGGGGCAAATCCAACACATCACAGAGTAACTGCCTCTTTATTTTCAAGCATGGTGGTGGTTGCATCATGTAATGGGTATGCTTGACATCTGCAAAGACTCGGGAGTTTTTCAAGCAAAATCCTAGAGGAAAACCTGCTTCAGTCTGCTTTACAGAAAGGAATTTAACTTTCAGCAGGACAATAAACTACAACACAGCCAAATCTACACTGGAGTTGCTTATCAAGAAGACAGTGAATGTTCCTGGCCAAGTTACAATTTTAACTTAAATCTGCTTGAAAACTATGGCAAGACTTGAAAATTGCTGTCTAGCCATGATCCCCAACACCTTGACAGAGCTTGAAGAATTTTGAAAAGTATAATGGGCAAATATTGCACAATACTTGTGTTTATAGGTCTTATGAGACTTACCCAAGAAGTGTCACAGCTGTAATCGCTGCCAAATGTGTTACTATCATGTCTTGACTCTGGGGGGTGAATACTTATCTAATCGAGATATATTCGTGTTTACATTTCATTAGTCTTTAAAGAATGTTAGAATTTTTCTTCCACTTTGACATTACAGAGTATTTTGTGTAGATTGTTTCAGAATAATTATGGGTCATTGTTTGGTGCTCTCATGATCATGGTAGGAGAGTGACAGCCATGAACAAACAAACAGGCAGAGAGAGGCCCCAAATCCACAGGCTGACACTATGACAGACAATGTCCTGCCAAGGGTGGGGGATTTGCCCCCAGACCAAATCTTGCTTAGGGCCCCCAAAAGGCTAGAGGAGGCATTGGTCTGACTGCTGCTTTATTATTTTAAGTAAAGATGTAAAACCTAATAGAATAAAGTAAGAACAATTTATTTAATAACTGTTAGGTTGACTTTTAAAACTCAACGACTTTAGATTAGCAGAACACAAATAAATAAGGTTCTATTTACTCAATAACATTATATTTGTTAACAGTTCTCTAAAACATTAAGTGATAAGAAATCTTATTGACATATGAGTTAGTCCTACTTTCATGATTTGAGTTCTACTGACTGTTGGATATGTTTGAGTAGCCACTACTCAATTTCTTTAATGAGTTAGGCAGTTACTTTTTACAGTGTGTATTGCATGTGCTAACTTCATGCAGGAGAGAGGCAGCCATGATGATACCGACAGATGGACAGGAAAACAGGCAGAGAGAACGACAGGCGACAAACCAACAGGTAAGAGAGTGAGAAGTGCCACTCTGCTCAAAGAGTTCACAGACTGACGTTCTGTCATAGTGTGAATCAATTTGAATGATCATATAATATATGATATTATGACCTTTGATGAAATGATAGCAGCTTCAGTCTAGAGGGTGTATTGCATGTGTTCATTTCATGCAGGAGAGAGGCAGTCATGATGATATTTTATTTTTGATAATTGTGTAGAGTGGAAATTGATTAATTTCAGTTTGACCTTTCATGTCTACCTTTAAAACTAGAAATTAGCATTTTAAACCTGTTTTCCAAAAGTTGCTCCCACACCCCTGACATTGGCGTAAAAGTCAAATTTTGTCAGATGGCTTGCATGCACTGAACAACAGCTAGCTATTTGTATCTAGAATATTTTTATCCTACTATATTTGCAAATGACTGTTTCAGACAGGAAAATACTTAATCCAAATACACTTTCAATTTGCATTCTGATGGACATTGTAATATAAAAGATAAAAGCAACATAAATCACACTGAACAACTGGCCTACTGTGAGTTGAACAATTCTGAGCCAGTCTAACAAACTACAACGGATGCCACAATTATAATGAGTCACAGGTCACAATTCATATGTCCAAGCGGGACTCATTTCTTATGCTCGGCATTGAATCTCCTCCTCACGCCCCTTTACCCCAGCCAGATTCCTATCGGCTCAATCTGAATTAACTGTTTTGGGCCATAGGGATGGATTGAATCCCATCTCGAGGCTGGAGGCAAAGCCTAAGGTGGAGTGATTTGAGAAAGAAGGGAAAATCAATTGCGGCGTGTTGCCAGAGATATAGGCTGTTTATTCTTGGAGAAGGGAAATAAAATAAGTCTGAGATACAAAACACTCTTATCCCTCTGAGGTAATCAGATTTTTGTCACGAGTGTGTGTTGGAGGAGACCAAGGCGCAGCGTGCCTATCATTCCACATCTTTATTATATAGTGAAACTTAGCCAAACAAACAATAAACTATAAACAAACTGTGACGACAAAGGTGCAACATGCACTAACTCAAAATAATCTCCCAATAATCTCCCACAAACACAGGTGGGAAAACTACTTAAATATGATCCCCAATTAGAGACAACGATAACCAGCTGCCTCTAATTGGGAATCATACAAAAACCCCAACATAGAAAAAAGAAACTAGAACACAATATAGAAAAAAGAAACTATATAACCCCCCCAGTCACGCCCTGACCTACTCTACCATAGAAAATAAGAGCACTCAATGGTCAGGACGTGACAATTTGACCCACCTTTCCCTATTCAGGTCCCCTTGAAATGGCTAACTTGCAAGGTCATGACCCTGAATATTTTTCAGGATTTTACCTTCTCTCAAACATTGTATGCAAGAAGGATTAACATTTCTGAAATACCACTGTTAAGTTCATTTCCCTTTTGATCTCTTTATTACAGTTGAATAATTTAGAATTTATTTATCCAGATCTAATAAATCGGTGTTTTAAATATATTTTGGTTGATGAATAAATATTTAATCACCATTAAATTAATGAAACAAACAGTGTCAATATCGGTATCAACAAACAAGCTCATAATCATCTATAATACACTAGTAACTACATAAGGTCCGGATCTCTGTATTAATAACTACATATATATTTTTTATAATAACAATATATTTTGTGCACAATAAAGAAAGTCTATTATGGCTCAACATCTAAATATTGCTCCCAGCGTTGATCAAAGCTCAGAACACTTATATTCTTGACCTGACTGAGTTTTAATCGCACCTGCCTTTTTGCGAATGAGTTGAATCATGAATAGTGGTCTGTTCGTTATGTTCACCTGCGTCCTCCGGATTTATAGCACATTAACCACTCTCTGAAATGGCTAACTCCACCCTCTAGTGGTTCAGGCCGAGGGCCTGTTTGGAACTCAGTAGTGAGTGTTGCAACCAAGGACAGCCCTCGGCGGTTCGATTCTGTGAGCTTGTGTGGCCTACCACTTCACGGCTGAGACGTTGTTGCTCCTAGACATTTCCACTTCACAATAACAGCACTTACAGTTGACCAGGGAAGCTCTAGCAAGGCATACATTTGTCACTGAGTTCTTCAGTACGGTCCATTCTATTTCCAATGTTTGTCTATAGAGATTGCATAGCTGTGTGCTCGATTTTATACACCTGTCAGCAACTGGTGTGGCTAAAATAGGCAAATCCACTAATTTGAAGGGGTGTACACATGTGGTACAGAGATGCTGTAGTCATAAAAAAATCCTGTTAAACACTATTATTGCACACAGAGTGAGTCTATGCAACTTAATATGTGACTTGTTAAGCACATTTTACTTCTCAACTTATTTAGGCTTGCCATAACAAAGGGATTGAATACTTAATGACATTTCAGCTTTTTATATTTCATTAATTTGTAAAAAAATGTGTGTAGGCAAGTGACACAAAATCTCAATTTAATCAATTTTAAAGTCAGGCAGTAACACAACAAAATCTGGAAAAAGTCGAGGGGTGTGAATACTTTCTGAAGGCACTGTTCTTGACAAATGCTTTTGAATTAAAAGAAAGTTGTACCTACACATTGAAGAAGGCTGTGAAGCCAAAACGTCTGATTACGCTATCCCTGATGCAGTGAAAATAATTTAAAAAAATGTAATAATTAAGTAAGCTTTATGCAAGCTTTATTTTTTTGAGTGCAAAACCATTCCACCTTTTTGTTTTATAGGTTTTTCAGCCCCAGGTAGGGCGGCAGGTAGACGATTAGTGCATTGGGCCAGTAACCGAAAGGTTGCTGGTTTGAATATCCAAGCCGACAAGGTGAAAAATCCGTGGATGTGCCCTTAAAGAAGGCCCTTAGCTACTATAACTGACCCTGTAAAACAACACATTTCACTATAAAAAATATATGTGGGTTCATTTGCATAGCTATGAGAAGTCTGCTGAGAATTCCCTCTCGCATAATAATTTCAGACCAAGCACATGTTCCCTGTAGTTGCGGTAGCGAATTCTGCCTCTCCTACTAAATGTTTATTAGGAACAAGCCTATTTCATGAGCAGATGCTCCTCAGGACTGGAGGCTGGACTGACCCGCCTCTGTCATCTCCCAACAATCATCTGGGAGAATGCAGTTAGTGCCGGGAAGATAGAAATACATTTTGTGTCAAAACACCCCCACCCTCAATCAGAGGTTAGAAGACCTGCTAGACTGTTAACGCACTCATGATTTAAAGGACACTTTGTTTCCCTGTCATCATATATGTGCAGGATTTACATTGAAAACGGTTTACGTTTTGTTGGAAAGTAAGAGGTTGAATAGATTAAATGCAAATTGATATCATGAAACCAAGATGTTTTTCTCCTGGTTGTGGTTTTCAATAGGCAATAGGGATTCCCCTTTGTTATGTGGTTCCAAACTTCTTCCATTTAGGAATGATGGAGGCCGCTGTGTTCTTGGGGACCTTCACTGTGTTCTTGGTACTCTTCCCCAGATCTGTGCCTCGACACGATCCTGTCTCGGAGCTCTACGGACAATTCCTTAGTCTTCATGGCTTGGTTTTTGCTCTGACATGCACAGTCAACTGTGGGACCTTATATAGACAGGTGTGTGCCTTTTAAAATGATGTCCAATCAATAGAGTTTACCACAGGTGGACTTCAATCAAGTTGTAGAAACAGCTCAAGGATGATCAATTGAAACAGGATGCACCTGAGCTCAATTTCAAGTCTCATAGCAAGGGTCTGAATACTTACATAAAGAAGGTATTTCTGTTTTTTATTTTGAATACATTTGCAAAAAAAACTGTTTTTACTTTGTCATTATCGGGTATTGTGTGTAGATTGGGACAATTTTTTACTTAATCCATTTTAGAATAAGGCTGTAACGTAACAAAAGGTGGAAAATACTTTCCGAATGCACTGTACTGGTCCGCCTACCTATAAGTTGGATTGTTGCAGGGAAGTACTGAATATTTAACCTCAGCAAACTGAAATGCAAGTGAATGATACCACAAAGACTTATATTATTCAAACACTTCACTGTGTGGTATATAGTAACCACATTTCTGCAGTATTCACTAAACTGTTCATTATTCTATATGATTTATTGTTTGACATGTTCCCTGAGCCTTTGATGACTCCTGTCTGATACAAAAAGGTTAAGTATCACACAGTCATCAATTATGTTCATCTTTAGATGGGGATATGAGTCATTGCTTATGTGCAACACAACTCGATACTGTCTTAAGTTGGGATGCTAGAAGCAGGCAAGCTGTTAGGTCTGTTGCAAGGTTTCAGCTAGCATTTGATGTCCAATTAATACTAAGTGCATACATAAAGCTAAGGTAGAAATGTGATGGTATAAAACACAAGTTGTGTTCTAAAATTATTATTATATTTTTTTAATGGTTTTAATTTAATCTTTTTCACTCCATATACAAACATATACAGTACATACGAACAACAACTTACAGACGCACACAAACAATGACTACATCTCATCTGCCCAGATCCGCATGCTCACACCCCCATCCCTGGTGTCTGCATTATTGTTTGCCAAATTGTATCAATTTGTTTTTCTCAGTCGCCAATGCTACTGTAAATATTTAAATAATAAATAATTCAATTTTTCCATTGTGTTAATGATGGCGAATTGATTGTTTTCCAAGTTTTTAGTACATGTTTTTTCAAGATAATTGATGAGAAGAGAATTATCCAGCTTATTGGGTATCTCACTACACCCCCATAAACCACGTCTTGAAACATGCAGTGTCTTGACTCACCTGTGAGAGATTCAAAGATCAGGCTGCAATGGATCAGCATCTACAGAGCCCTTTCACCCGCAGAACGGAGGAGGGATTGGTGTGGGGTTTTTATGACACCTCACGTCAATCGTAAATTGTAGGCAGCAGACGACTCCTTTTGGTCTCTAGTATTTGTGAATGGAATGTCTTTGTTACAGAAGGTTTTGCTGCCCAAAAACCCTAACACCCAACAGGGAACACCGGGACAATATATTTCAACATCCAAATGTGCGGAATGATGATAGATGGAATATGGGAAATTAATGTCTATTTTGTGATGTCATTAAAAATGGTATAAAAGTGATATAACGAAAATATTGTAACTTGAAGAGCTTTCACACTGTGTATATCAGGTTTACATCCTTTACGCTGTGTAGGATATATCAAGGTTGAAGATAATATTTTTGTTAAGATAGGAATGTGATTTTCATTTTCTAACGAGATCATAGTTTTTGATGATGTTTTGCCCCTAAGTAGCCACGCCTGAGGGAGTTCAGAGAGCTTGCCAGTATGACGAAATCACCCCTTTTTACCCAAGTGTATAAAAGACTGAGTTAAGAATTTACATATCAGACTAGACGGACCACAAGCTGCATTTAGGTCTACATTGGTCACGACCTTGAAAATCAACATGAGTTGAAGATGACGAAGTAGCCTCTTACAGTTGAGTAGCTGTTCTAAGTACTGTATCTAAGAAAGTGCATTTAAGAAGGACCATCTGGTTATTCTCTTCAAATCATTGTCGACTACGCTGCTCTTATCACAACTCTGGGGATCATCGACACGGCTGATTAGCTGTCCTCAGAAGACCACTCTTCCAGAACGAGTGAAAGTAAACACAGACAACTAAGGAGAAGGACATTGTGACCTCTTGTGGACAATCGGAGACTTACACTTACAAACTAAGGAGAAGGCCCATGAAGCAGAACCTTTTCACAAAGGCCTGGGTCCAACAGAGATACATGACGAAGACCTTCAACACATAAATACTACATACATTACTTCTTTCCCAAATGGGCGGCAGTTCGTGGGAAAGTTATTAGGATTACTGTGAGCGTAGTTTCCAAATGTATCCAAGTGTTGTCTCTCTTTCTCTCTCGCTTTCTCTCTCTCTCTTTTTAACTTTCCATCTTTTGTAAGAATTGTCATATTGTGTTAATCCACTAGGGACCTGTTTTCATCGTATTTCTAATCAATAATCAATGTGTGTGTGTGTATCCTGTGTTATAATTTAGTTTATTAGTAAATACATAATCAAATAAATGTGTGTGGTACAGACCGCCTCTGGTTTGTGCAGATTCAAGAAGTCTGCGACATTCAGAATGAGACTAATATGAGGTAATGATTAATAAGTGACTATTATCGATATATAACTTATATATTCTTGAGTTTAATTAGGGAGATGGTAACTCGATAAACAACTTCTTCCGGTGGTGCCCCAAAAATGAGTTAATTGTTATATGATTAATTTAATCTGGTAACAATTAAACATAGTAGGTAATTATTCAATAAATAACAGTCATCACATTAATGAAAGTCACATCACGACAGCAGACAGACGGATTAAAAGTAAGTTTACATTGTAATACTTCTGACAGCCAACTTTCTAGCCCCGCCCACAACTTCCATTTCTTTTAGCATTCCCAGAAATGGATTATTAAGTCATTATTCGTTTAACACTTAAGACATGACTCTGCCATTGTGCTGTAGCATTTGTGAATTGTATCTCTTGTATAATAAAGTCTATCAATTAGTTTATACTGAATTAAACACCAGAAGCGGTGCGTGGGTAAAATCACTGGGGAAGCCAAGCCAGGAAAAAAAGCCATATTACAACCAATGTGTTGTAATAATTGCATTGTTTGCTCTATAACCTGTTAGTTAATATGCCTTGCGACCATGATATATAGGCCTAAGGCCGAGACAATAAGAAGATACAATGGAAGAGTAAATTCAACCAGACCCTTGTTTCATCATAAAACTAGAGAGCAGCCTCTGTCCGGTGAAGTCCACAAAGCATATTGCATGTAAAAAAAAACAATTGCATGACCTACAGCATGGTCAAGCAAGTTAATGCTTCTGACATTTTCAGACTACTAAACAACTATCGATTTAGAACCATGGAGAGTTACCCATGTTGCAAGAAAACAGGAGCTGCCTCCACTATTCCAGCACCATTTCAACATTATCAAATCACCTATGCTTAGACTAATAGTGACAACTAAAATATACCAAAAACAATTTATTCCAATCAGTGTAAGCTTAACATGATGTGGCTGCCCATGGTTCTGATTTATCTTTGTGTCTGTGTGTGTGCGTTTGTGAAAGAAGAAAAAACATGTTGACTCACTCTACTTGTAGAGAAACCGCAATGCCATCCTCCTCTCTTTCATGTTAACGAAACAGTCTACTACTCTGTCATACAGTACATGCTTTTTTTGTCCCAGGCTATCTGGCTAAAATGCTTGCTGACTAGCCTTCTTCAACATTAGCCTTCTACATCTAGCTACATATTATACTTCCATCCTCTCAGACCAGGGGCACAATGTATGAATTTATGGTTGGATCAGAATCGTTGTTATAATCATTGGCCAGCACGGAAAATTAAGTAAAACCACAAGTCCAAATCCCTATCTCTATCTATGGCTAATTTAGGAAAGGTACAAATTTAGCTAGCTAGTTAACCACCGGAGGACAACGAGATGCAACAATTCAAGTTGTTTTTGTCATTGACTTGTTGCTCTCGATGTGATGTGATTGGAGGGAGTGAAGCCAAATCCAAACGGGTTTACCTTGACACTTTCTTTTTGGTGCGCCAGGACCCTTCACAAGTTGATCTCACTCAGTTTAGCTCAACGTTGATTGGCTATTATTTTACACTTCTTTTATCAAAGGAGGCCAAATGCTTGCTAGTTTCCCTTGCATTCAATGCTATGGTCAGCAACAATATACTCTTTTTGACCAAACAGCATCAGATAGATACAGAGACAGAGGGGCGCTGTTTTACTCACTCGGATGCTTTCTCCTGTGAGATACATTCAGCCTCTTGTGAATTGAAGGAAAATTATGAAACACAGAGAGACGAAAGATAAATTGTTTTATCGGTTTTAATTTTTTTTATCTGTAAATGTTTTAGGGAAGCCGAAACATTTTCGTTAACTGTACATTTTGTTAGTTATGCTCCAATTTTCCCTCAATCTTGTGCAAACATAAATTTTTTAAAGCCTTGGTTCCAATAGTTTATATTTTTTTCTGAGAGATTATCAGTTGGATATGCACTCTGCAAGGTTTTGTATATCTTCCCTATCATATGAACATCATTTTCGGACTCAAATAAGATTCCCTCAAGGTGGCTCTGATAAAAATCGAAATTTCGTGATATGCAACTTTTAAGTTGCATGTATTTGAAACTATAGTATATACATTGGTCAGTCCAAAATTACTTTTAAATTCTGTCATGGAAATACATTTATTTCCTGTTGCCAAGTCATTTACTATGTATATGCCTTTAGTTTTCCATGTGTACCAATTTATCAGTGAATTCTGAAAAGCCGTCCAAGAATTGTTCCATAAGGTTGTGTTTTTAGGGAGTGATATTGGTTCTTGTTAAAAATGTTTAATTCTCTTCTGTGTTGTTATAGAGTTCTTAACTATCAAGTTGTTAATCTTCTTCACTTTATCCTTTGAAAAAAGACATGTAAAAAGATTCTGGGGTGAGCATGTGCATCTTAAATATGTGCCCATTTTTCCTCTTTAGTGCATTTTACTATATGTTGCAAGTAAAATCCTTGGGTATCGAGTTCATACAATTCCATGTCTGGAAGGTTAAAACCTCCCTTAGGAAGACTTAGGAAGATGTAAAACTTTCCTTTTTATTCTATGAATTTTATTTGCCCATATAAAGTCTGTTATGGCCATATAATTGATATTACTGATAATAAATACCAAAACGTTGTCAGCCATGCCATTCTAAAGAGGTTTATTCTACCTGTAAGATTTAGGGGAAGCTTATTCCATTTAATTAGATCTGCTTTCATATTGTTGACTAATGGAATAAGTTTACATAATTAAATAATTGTTGTTTGTTGTCACTTATTAAGCAACCTAAGTATTTCATATTTTTTGTGGTCCACTTAATTATAGGATTGCTGTAAACCGTGAGTTATTATAAAAATATTCCTATTGCCATAATTTTTTCCCCCCACATTCCTTTTATATCCTAAGATTTTTTAATATTCAAAAACGTATTTTTAGCGAAGGGGGCATTGAGTTTTCAATATTGGTCAGGTATATCAGGACATCATCTCCATCTGCTTGAATAATATACTTAATGGCTGTATTGTCAGCCTTCAATCTGTTGTGTGTAGAATATCCACATCTCAGGAAATTGTTCGCCAGCTATTGATGTTTCAAGGCCCAAATGTCTGCCGAATATTGAAACTCAAGCCAACTTTACCACGGTTTTTCACCAAGCTTTTCACTTCGGACATTTTTATCTGCTCTACAGCACACCTGTCTGGTAAGGTTGAACGCCTCCTCTCCTACTCAGCCTCCCAAAATAGCTTCTCCCAAGCGGTTGTGACACCTACGGTCACGCCTACTCCCGCTTCCCCTCTCTGGTGCTCGAGGGCGCCAGGCTGCCCTTCATTATGCACACCTGTCACCATCATCACGCGCATCAGCGCTCATTGGACACACCTGGACTCCATTACTTTGTTGATTGCCCCTCTATATCTGTCTCCTCCTCAGTTTGTTCCCGTGTCAGCGTTATTGCAGTATTGTCATTTTGTTTTCCCCTGTGCAGACGCTGTCCGTATTCTGTTCCTGTCTGTTTCATTAAATGTTCACTCCCTCTACTTGCTTCTCGTCTCCAGTGTCTTTTCTTACAGAATGCTGACACCTCTAATTAAAGCATCAGGGAGTTCTTGTTTTTTGTGGTGACGTTGGGTCCGGGTGCTGCCGCCAATGGAACTGGGGGTCCCTCAGCTGGCTCGTCGGGCTTCCATGCCTTAGCTGGCTTGAGAGGTTTCCTTGCCTCGGTTGGCTCAGCAGGCCCCATCCCACGTCATGCCTCAGCCGGCCCATCAGGCTCCCATGCCTCAGCCGGCTCGTCGGGCTCCCACGCCTCAGCGGGATCGTCGGGCTCTCACGCCTCAGCTGGATCTTCGGGCTCTCACGCCTCAGCCAGATCGTTGCACATTCAAATGTCATAAAAAAGACTGCAGCGCTTTCCCTGTCCTCCGCCGTGCCCTGATTGTTTTACTTTTGATGATATCTGGAAATGTGCATGTACACCCTGGCCCATCTACTGTTGCTCTCCCCAATTCTGACTTGTGGTCTGATTTCTGCCTCGCTGATTTCTGCTCTCATAAAAGCCTGGGTTTTCTGCACATTAACACTAGAAACTTATTACTTAAAATGTATCAATTGAAAGTGTGGCTTCACAGCTCCAATCCAGATGTGTTGGTTATTACTGAGACATGGTTAAGAAAGAGTGTTTTGAACACTGACAATAACCTTTCTGGTTATAACCTTTTTCGGCAAGACAGATCTTCCAAAGGTGGGGGAGTGGAAATCTTTACAAAGGAATACCTTCAGTGCTCTGTTGTCTCCACCACGTCTGACCCCAAACATTTTGATATGCTCGTTTTATGCATACGCTTTCAAATAGCTCTTTATTGACTGTTGCTGGGTGTTATCGTCCACCATCAGCACTGGCCTGAACCCTACCTGCCCTACGCTCTCTCCGGGACCCTTACACTAAGTCTGAATTTGTCCTGCTAGGTGACTGTAACTGGGACATGCTTAAACCACCTGACCAAGTCCTAAAACAATGGGGCTCCCTAAATCTCTCTCAGATTATTACCTGTCGTAACGTGGCCCTCTTTGGGTATAGCGTGCCTTCCCCCTCTCTCTCTCTCCTCATGGCCAGAGTATAAGAGAGAGTGAGTTTTCATAGAGAGAACAAAGGAATTTCATCCACATCACAGAACTTGAAAACTGAACAATATTCATCTTCTGGAGATTGTATAAACGGTCGGTGAAGTAGCCAGCTACGAACTGGTCTTTTTTGTACAATTTTGTGAAACTCATGAGAGACAATACATTACCATATCTCTGTTTATACAAGAGTCTCAGTTGTGAGGCTTGCATCTAATTGTTGTATAAAATGAATGAGTAAAGATGAAACTGTTTGTGAAATTATATGTGTGTGTGTGTGTGTATCAGAGGAGACTGGTGGGAGGAGCTAAAGAAGGACGGGCTCATTGTAATGGTTGTAATGGAATTAAGGGAATGGCATCAAACACATCAAACATATAGAAACCACATGTTTGACTCCATTCCGTTAATTTCATACCAACCATTACAATGAGTACGTCTGTCTATAGCTCCTCCCACCAGCCTCGTCTGGTGGGTGTGTGCATGCATGGGTGAGTGGGTGTGTGGGTGTGCGTGCATGCACACAAGCCTGTGAACACTTTACTATGGCCTAAATAGGACAAATAGCAAATATAAGGACACATCTTACTCAAGATATTTATTTGTAGTTATACAAATCCACTGTCATAGATATTCATGTTTCTTTGATTTAGGCAGGTAGCCTAGTGGTTAGAGCATAGAGCATTGGGCCAGTAACCGAAAGGTTGCTGGATTAAATCCCTGAGGTGACAAGGTAAAAATCTGTCGTTCTGCCCCTGTTCCCCGGTAGGCAATAATTGTAAATAAGAATTTGTTCTTAACTGACTTGCCTAGTTAAATAAATGATAAAAAACTTAATAGTGAATAAACAAAATCAATATCAGTAAAAACACTATAACTAATTGATAGGTCTGCCTTTACTTGTTACATCTGTGAACTTTCATTATTCTACCTCCTCATGAGAGAGAAATTAGAAAATATCTTAAAGATATGTGGATTTTTGGTAATGGAATTTCAAGGCACATGGCAACGTATCTTAAAACCTCGTAGATGTCAAGTCCCCTGTTTAGGGGGACCTGCGTGGTTCTGCTATCGGTTCCGACTGACATTTTTTCTTATAAATGGATCTGTGGACAGCATTGAGCGGTAGCTCTGGCTCTCATGGACTCATGAGTGTATCTCTTCCACCTGGGTGACGTAGGACATGAAATCTGCCGCCACTTGAAGATGGGATGTCCCTCCTACCATTTAATTAACTCTTCATACTGTCAATCAACTCTTGGCTGAACCCTACATCACAGCCACTGACAGGAGGGAGTTGTTTTGTCGCTCTAGCACATTCAGAGGTTGATTTATAGCCAACTTTATCAAAGTAATCTAAAATAATTCATAGTTCTCAAAGGAAAACAACGTTCTATTTGTCATAGACGGACAATATTAATATGAGATGAAATGCGAGGTCCTAACCAGTTCGGGAAGCCAAGCTAGAGCTCTGTGTGACATTCACAGCGGTGGGGGTAGATTTTTTGATCAAGATAACACTAAACATACAAATATGTATTTTATAAGTAACGTGAAATCTCATAGTTACTCTAATTATAATTTTATTATACTATATTTAGAAAGCATAAAATTAATTTCAAGCCTTGATCATACCGTTTTGTTGAATAGGAAATACTTATCATATTTGCACTGTGTACTTGACGACACCTCAGCAATTTATTTAAAATAATGCCAGAAATGGATTTTAACACTTCTTGGAGTATGCAGCATTACTTGTTATTGTTTATGGCCCTCTCGTGATACATCATCACTTTTGGGGATTACATAAATTACATTTTAGATTACATTTAGTTACGTTTAAGAGGTTTCTTAAAAGGCAGAATGTCTTTCTCTCCAAAACTCAATAAACTGTAATTGTTAATATTAGTTGGCAGAGGACTTTATTTCAACATATTATGTTTTGATGTATTTCTAATACCTTTTAAGATTCTTTCTGGTAGATGTTTTCTAAGACCCCTTTTCCATCTGTTTGACCAGAAATCAAAGCCTTCACTTATACCTAATTTGTAGGATGGAAAATTGTTGAAAAATGTATATATGCCTTAATAATTTTTTGGGGACTCTTAGCTTTCATTTGACACCCAATTTGACATGCTCCTATGAACTTCACAAGTCGGCGCTCATGGGTCCTTTTACATGGAAATGACCTGTGCCTTTAATCTGTACTGTTTTGAGCGTGGCAGATAGGGATGTAACAGTTTAGGAGTTGACAGAATCTGGGCACAAACTCACATTTTCACCTGTAAAGCATTTGTGTCTGAATGGGGTTGAGTGGACTCACAGTTTCTTAATTATTGTTTGATTAATGTCTAGTAAACTAACATACATCTCACAAACAATTTTTATGTACTTATTGGGACAACAATATTCTGGTCTGTAATATAACTGATGTAACAAAGCTGAGAATTATTGTAGATGCTCCAAAGCAGGAGAAAGCATCCAAACTCTTTTGAATTAAGTCTGGTGAGAACCACTAAAATGATAATCAGCTTCATTTATTTGTTAGTTCACTGGATGTTTCCCTTATGCTTCAATCGCTATCCAAGTACACAGATGCACAGATGGTTAATGATGTTGTTGAATTGTAATTACGGAAATGTGCTTTTGAGAGATTCACCTGCTCTCACATTTGATTAAATCTACTGGAGTCATTATGATGGATTCATTATGATGTGTGGACTACAGTCACATTGGTGCTCCTTATCATACTGCAGAGATCATCAACAACGGACTCTTTTCAGGACACCTACATTGTACCTCTTCCCCTCTCTAAGTGACGCTAATGTCCTTGGACCACCCCACCATTACTCTTTCTTTTCCTCTCTCCCTCTCCCTCTCGCTCCTTCAGGTGTTTTCTTTCCCTCCTGCCTAATGATACATGCTAATTGTTTTTAAATGGCTTTTCGGTGTCTGTGCGTTCTCCCCCTTCAATTCTATTATGTGCGGTGGAGCGAGGCAAAGTGAAAATTCATGGAGATTGGTCAGAGGTACAAATCAATAAGGCCAAATACAATCGCTGTCTCAGCTGACCTGAGTCACCTGGCTGATATGGGGGGAATAGTTGGCGCAAGACACCTGTAAGCCTATGTGTTCTTCCAAATGGGTTGAAAACGAGAAAAAACGAACCCGCACTTAATTTCTTATATATTATCTGTGGCACATGGAGAGATGCAGAACCAAGAAACTGTGCCTTATAGAATATCTTACACAATATCTGAAAGAGGAGACCTTCAAATAAGGAGATGTGGTGGTGGTGGTGGTGGTGGTGGGTAGGCTGACAGGGAGTAGTGATAGGAAGAAAATGCTGCAGCTGCTGTCCAGGCCATTTTAATTTCATCAGAGATTACAAAGTGTGATGAGCTCCGTTGTCGTAATACAAACCTCTCGACGCCACGGCGAGCATCGCCGGCGCTGCTGCTGGCGGAGTGCGCTGCTGGAGCCCATGAATTCCCCTTATTATTATTTAATGGAGATGGGAATTCAAACAAATAAGCAGCCTTTGCTTGGCTCAGCACCACAGGCCCTCGTTAATCCAGCTGCGTAGACACTGATGGCACTAATTTCTTAGCCGCCGAGGTGTCTGTATCTCTCCACTCGTCATGGCCTAGCACATCAAAGCGGCGTCAAACAGACACAGCCTCAAAGGCATGAAACCTTGTGTTCATATCTCACCTGGTCACCCCAGTGCTCCCTCACTGTCACTCCCCAGGTCCGTGTGTCCATCCGTCTTTGTAGTGAAACAGAGAGGCAGAAAGCACTGCAGGGTTATGTCACGGTGTATGAGTGAGTATCAGTATTCAGTATCACTGCTGGTGGCTGTGGAGGGTAAGGTGATGATGGAAAGATATGAAGGTACAAATTACATTCTGATGACTAGGTACAGTAGGTAAAGATAAAGATCATCTGTGGTGATGGGAAAAGCCAATGCACATGAGGATGTAGCAAATGCAGTAGTTTCATGCGTCTTCATCCAAAGGTTCTGGCGCCTTCATCCAAAGGTTTCGGCGACTTCATCCCTGGGGGCTTCCTCTTCAAGATCGGATCCGGAGGCACCTGCGCCTTCATCCTCTGTTCTGTCTCCCTCTACTGTGGTTTCTAACTCGGTATTCAGATCTACCCCCCCTCATCGGACTGTGAGGGTGTCTGAGACTCCGGCCCCCTCCACCAGCCCCGATGGATTCTACAGCTGTCTTGGGTCATTCAGGCCTCACAGCCCATCAATCCTCAGGGGGACTGCGAGGCCACTCGAAGTGAAAGAGCGGCCGTACCTCTTCAGCCTTTTCCACCAGCTCTCGTCATCGGCAGCTCTATGGTGAGAAACGTCTCAGTTCTTGGGGCAAAAACCATGTGCTATCCTGGACACGAGTACAGGACATTACAAGGCTGCTTCCTACCATTCTACAACAGATGCCGGGGGCTGATGCTATCATACTCCATGTGGGGGTCAAACGACATCAGGAAGCTCAGAACTGCAGAAAATAGATTTTAAAGAACTGATTATAGCTCTAAAATGTTCAAAAAGGCGGCCAATTATTTCAGGCAAAGCACCATCGTTGGGCAGCAGCTGTGAAAGATTCAGCAGGCTACTGGCATTAAACACCTGGCTAAAATAATACTGTAGCTCTGTTGGCATAACTTTTAGAGATAACTTTGATACCTTCTGGAAACAGAAGATGCTCCACAGGAATGATAGAGTCCATCCAAATCATCTTGGCTCTTGATCTCTGTCCACACATTTCAAGGTTGCATTGAGACAATGACTTATCAATGACCCAAGCCCTGCTCAGATAATCCATATCACTGTGTCACTGAGTTGTAGTAGTGCTGCAGCAAATGTACAGTTGAAGTCGGAAGTTTACATACACCTTAGCAACATACATTTCAACTCAGTTTCACACAATTCCTGACATTTAATCCCAGTAAAAATTATTAGGTCAGTTAGGATCACCACCTTATTTTAAGAATTTTTGATGTCTTGGCTTTAGAAGTTTCTGATAGGCTAATTAACATTATTTGAGTCAATTGGAGGTGTAACTGTGGATGTATATCAAGGCCTACCTTCAAACTCAGTGCCTCTTTGCTTGACATCATGGGGAAAAATCTAAAGAAATCTGCCAAGCCCTTAGAAAAAAAATTGTAGATCTCCAAAAGTCTGGTTCATCCTTGGGAGCAATTTCCAAACACCTGAAGGTACCACGTTCATCTGTACAAACAATAGTACGCAAGTATAAACACCATGGGTCCACGCAGCCGTCATACCGCTCAGGAAGGAGATGCATTTTATGTCCTAGAAATGAACGTACTTTGGTGCAAAAAGTGCAAATCAATCCCAGAATAACAGCAAAGGACCTTGTGAAGATGCTGGAGGAACCAGGTACAAAAGTATCTATATCCACAGTAAAACGAGTCCTTTATCGACATAACCTGAAAGGCTGTTCAGCAAGGAATAAGCCACTGCTCCAAAACCGCCATAAAAAAGACAGACTAAGGTTTGCAACTGCACATGGGGACAAAGATCGTACTTTTTGGAGAAATGTCCTCTGGTCTGATGCAACAAAAATAGAACTGTTTGGCCATAATGACCATCGTTATGTTTGGAGGAAAAAGTGGGAGGGTTGTAAGCCGAAGAACACAATGCCAACCGTGAAGCATGAGGGCGGCAGCATCATGTTGTGGGATTGCTTTGCTGCAGGAGGGATTGGTGCACTTCACAAAATAGATAGCATCATGAGGAAAGTAAAATTATGTGGATATATTGAAGCAACATCTCAAAACATCAGGAAGTTAAAGCTTGGTCACAAATGGGTCTTCCAAATGGACAATGACCCCAAGCATACTTCCAAAGTTGTGGCAAAATGGCTTAAGGACAACAAAGTCAAGGTATGGAAGTGGCCATCACAAAGCCCTGGCTTCGACCCCATAGAAAATTTGTGGGCAGAACTGAAAAAGTGTGTGCTAGGTAGGTGGCCTACAAACCTGACTCAGTTACACCAGCTCTGTCAGGAGGAATGGGCCAAAATTCCCCCAACTTATTGTGAGAAGCTTGTGGAAGGCTACCCAAAACGTTTGTCCCAAGTTAAACAATTTAAAGGCAATGCTACAGAATTCTAATTGAGTGTATGCAAACTTCTGACCCACTTTTAATGTGATGAAAGAAATAATAGCTGAAATAATTCATTCTCTCTACTATTATTCTGACATTTCACATTCTTAAAATAAAGTGGTGATCCTAACTGACATTTTAGTCATTTAGCAGACACTCTTATCCAGAGCAACTTACAGTTTTTTTGTACTGGCCCCCCGTGGGAATCAAACCCACAACCCTGGCGTTGCACACACCATGCTAGC
Source organism: Salmo trutta (assembly GCF_901001165.1). Lineage (NCBI taxonomy): Eukaryota > Metazoa > Chordata > Actinopteri > Salmoniformes > Salmonidae > Salmo > Salmo trutta. Next base: position 7,942,305 of record NC_042980.1, read on the forward strand.
GTTGCAAACACCATGCTCTACCAACTGAGCCACAGGGAAGACTAAGACAGGGAATTTTTTACTAGGATTAAGTGTCAGGAATTGTGAAAAACTGAGTTTAAATGTATTTGGCTAATGTGGATGTAAATTTCCGACTTCAACTGTATGTATGTATATTTTTTACTGCTCTATGGATATAATTATTGTTTGCATAAGCTTATTTACTACTATATACTGATTTTTATCTTACATTTTTTTCTGTCTTTATGTGATGCACACTGCAGAAAACACCAGAAGAATAATTATCACTGAATTATCACATTGAGTTATTGTCATGTTTGTTTGTGTGTCAATTAATCCCATAAGGGATGGGTTGCCATCTGGTGATTTGACACGAAAATAATGTCAGTCATTAATTTCATTCATTCATTTGTAGAGACAACGTTCATGAAATCGATAACTTGCTAGTAACAGATGACATTCATATACTGATTATCTCTGAAACTAACTTAGATAATACCTTTGATGATACAGTGCAAGCAATACATATAACGTCTACAGAAGAGACAGAAATGCCAATGGGGAGGTGTAGATGTTTATGTTCAGAGCCACATTCCAGTAAAGCTTAGAAGGATCTCATGTTAAATACTGTTGAAGTAATATGGCTACAGGTTCAACTGCCTCACCTAAAGCCCATTCTGTGAGAAGTTGCTATAGACCACCAACTGCTAACAGTCAGTATCTGGATAATACATTGCATTTGGAAAGTATTCAGACCCCTTCACTTTTTTCACAATGTTACATTACTGCCTTATTCGAAAATGGATGAAATAAATGTTTTCCTCACCAATCTTCACACAATACCCCATAATGATAAAGCGAAAACAGGTTTAAGTATTTTTTTTTGCAAATTAATAAAATAATATATAAAAAAATACCTTATTTACATAAGTATTCAGACCCTTTGCTGTGACACTCGATAATTGAGCTCAGGTGCATCTTGTTTCCATTGATCAAATTTGAGTTGTTTCTACAACTTTATTGGAGTTCACCTGTTGTAAATTCAATTGATTTGATATGATTTGGAAAGGCACCCAGCTGTCTATTTTGCATGTCAGAGCAAAAACCATGCCTTAAGGTCAAAGGAATTGTCCATAGACCAGAGACATGATTGTGTTGAGGCTTACACATTTCTGCAGCACTTAAGGTCCCCAAGAACACTGTGGCCTCCATCATTCCTAAATGGAAGAAGTTTAGAACCACCAAGACTCTTCCTAGAGCTGGCCAACCGGCCAAATTGAGCAATCGGGGGAGGAGAGCCTTTGTCAGGGAGGTGATCAAGAACCCGATGGTCACTCTGACAGAGATACAGAGTTCCTCTGTGGAGATGGGAGAACCTTCCAGAAGGACAACCATCTCTGCAGCACTCCACCGATCAAGCCTTTATGGTTGAGTGGCCAGACGGAATCCACCCCACAGTAAAAGGCACATGACAGCCCTCTTGGAGTTTGCCAAAAGGCATCTAAAGGACTCTCAGACCACGAGAAACAAGATTCTCTGGTCTGATGAAACCAACATTGAACTCTTTGGCTGAATGCCAAGCGTCACGTCTGGATGAAACCAGGCACCGCTCATCACCTGGCCAATACCATCCCTACTGTGAAGCATGGTGGTGGCAGCATCATGCTATGGGGATGTTTTTCAGCGCCAGGGACTGGAAGACTACTCAGGATCGAGGCAAAGATGAACGGAGCAAAATACAGAGAGATCCTTGATGAAAACTTGCTCCAGAGCGCTCAGGACCTCAGACTGGGGTGAAGGTTCACCTTCCAACAGGACAACAACTCTAAGCACACAGCCAAGACAATGCAGCAGTGGCTTTGGAACAAGTCTCTGAATGTCCTTGAGTGGCCCAGCCAGAGCCCGGACTTGAACCCCATCGAACATCTCCAGAGAGACCTGAAAATAGCTGTGCGGCGATGCTCCCCATACAACCTGGCAGAGAGGATCTGCAGAGAAGAATGGGAGAAACTACCCAAATACAGGTGGGCCGAGCTTATAGCATCATACCCAAGCTGTAATCACTGCCCAAGGTGCTTCAACAAAGTACTGAGTAAAGGGTTTGTAAAAATAGTTATTTGCAAACATTTCTAAAAACCTGTTTTTTCTTTGACAATATGGGGTATTGTGTGTAGATTGATAACAATAAAAAAATCCATTATAGATTAAGGCTGTAACGTAACAAAATGTGGAAAAATTCAAGTAGTCTGAATACTTTCTGCATGCACAGTATGTTTGAAATGCTTGATAATTTATGTGATATCAACACAGAGGTATATTTTCTGTGTGATCTAAATATTGACTGGCTTTCATCAAGCACAAAGAGCTGCAGTCAGTTTCACAGTGGGAGGCAATAAATAAATTAGTCCTAAATATTTCAAAAACTAAAAGCATTATATTTGGGACAAATCTTTCACTAAACCCTAAACCTCAACTAAATATTGTAATTAAAAATGTGGAAATTGAGCAGGTTGAGGAGACTAAACTGCTTGGAGTAACCACTTATTTTAAACTGTTATGATCAAAATATATTGATGCAACAGTTGCTAAGATGGGGAGTGGTATGACCATAATAAAGAGCTGCTCTGCTTTGTTAACAACAATATCAACAAGGCAGGCCCTACAGGCCCTAGTTTTGTCACACCTGGACAACTTCCCAGTCGTGTGGTCAGGTGCCACAAAGAGGGACTTGGCACTTAAATATACACATAGAGCTAAAATTAATAATCTGCATATCAATCTCTCATGGATCAAAGTGAAGGAAAGACTGACTTCATCACTACTTGTTTTTGTAAGAAGTATGGATATGTTAAATGCACCGAGCTGTCTGTTTAAACTACTAGCACACAGCTCGGAAACCCATGCATACTCCACAAGCCACCAGTGGTCTCTTCACAGTCCCCAAGTCCAGAACAGACTAGACTATACACATGCACTGTTGCCGCGAATTACTCTGAATTTACAATGGCTAGCCCCAAGTTGTTATATATTCAATTTTTTTCTTGCGCATTTTGCTATTTTGCCATTTGCCTCATGACCCCTGCATACTTTGTTGACTACAAACTGTCTTTACCCAACCGTGGGACAGACTATGTTTGTTCACACTCAGGACTCTGACTCTCTATTGGTTACATGGACTTTTGGCCTCCCATCCTATTCTAACAACCTCTCGCCGGCTTTGTATTCATGTTACCTGATTTAATTGCTGTACAATATGATCTTGTTGCCATCTGATGCACATTCAGATGTCATAAATCAGCACTGCAGAGCTCTCCCTGTACTATGCCGGGCTTTGATTGTATTACTGCTGATGATATCTGGAAATGTACATGTACACCCTGGCCCATCTACTGTTGCTAGCCCCAATTCTGACTTGTGCTCTGATATCTGCTTCACTGATTTATGCTCTCGTAAAAGCCCGGGGTTTCTGCATGTTGACACTCGAAGCTTATTACCTAAAATTGATCAATTTAAAATGTGGGTACACAGCTCCAATCCAGATGTGTTGGTCTTTACTGAGACGTGGTTAAGGACGAGTATTTTGAATACTGATGTTAATCTTTCTGGTTATAACCTTTTTTGGCTCGACAGATCTTCCAAAGGTGGGGGAGTGGCAATCTTTACCAAGGATCACCTTCAGTACTCGGTTGTCTCCACCAAATCTGTCCTCAAACAATTTGATATCCTGGTTTTAAGCCTTCAACTTTCAAATAGCTTTTGTTGACTGTTGCTGGGTGCTATCATCCTCCATCAGCACCAGCTTGTACCCTACCTGCCTTAAGCTCTCTCCTGGCCCCTTACACAAATTCTGAATTTGTCCTGCTAGGTGACCTAAATGGGGACATGCTTAAACCACCTGACCAAGTCCCCAAAAACAATGGGACTCCATAAATCTTTTTCAGATTATTACCAATCCCACAACATGTGACTCCAAACACGCAGAAAAGGCTACTCTCCTCGATGTTATCCTCACAAATAATCCTGATAGGTATCAGTCTGGTGTTTTCTGTATTGACCTTTGTGATCACTGTTTTACAGCCTGTGTTCATAATGGCTGCTCAGTGAAACGACCTGTTTTGATTTGTCATAGACGCTTGCTAAAAAACTTTAATGAGCAAGCCTTCCTTCATGAACTGGCCTCCGTAAAATGGTATAGAATCAGCTTGATCCCCTCTGTCGAAGATGCTTGGACCTATCTTTTTTGATATTTTCAATGGTATTGTTAACAAACATGCCCCCATAAAGAAAAAGAGAATGAAAAACAGGTTCAGCCCTGGTTCGACTGTGATCTTGCAGAGTTACTCCACATCAAGAATTGCATTTGGCAGAAGGCTTGGCACACGCATACTCTGACTGGCTGACTGGCTATCGTTCAGGCAAATGAGAAATAAGTGCACTCAGGCTATCCGGAAAGCCAAAGTTAGTTACTTTAAGGAGCAGTTCTCTCTCTGTGGGTCTAACCCTAAGAAGCTCTGGGAAACGGTTAAAGACCTGGAGAATAAACCGTCCTCCTCACAGCTGCCCATGTCCCTTAATGTTGATGATGTGGTTGTTACTGACAAGAAGCACATGGCTGAGCTCTTTAATAACCACTTCATTAAGTCAGGATTCCTATTTGACTCAGCCATGCCTCCTTGCCCATCCAACATTTCCTCATCTCCCACCCTTTCTAATGCGACTATCCCAGATGCTTCTCCCTCTTTTTCCACTGCCCTGCTACAAAGTTTCTCCCAGCAGACAGACACTGAGTCCGATGTGCTAAAGGAGCTCCTTAAACTTGACCCCCAAAAACCATGTGGGTCAGATGGTTTAGATCCTTTCTTCTTTAAGTTTGCTGCCCCTATCATCGCCAAGCCTATCTCCAACCTTTTTAACCTGTCTCTCCTTTTTGGGGAGGTTCCCATTGCTTGGAAGGCAGCCACGGTTTTTCCTTTATTTAAAGGGGGAGATCAAGCTGATCCTAACTGTTATAGGCCTATTTCTGTTTTGCCCTGTTTATCAAAAGTGTTGGAAAAACTTGTCAATATCAACTGACTTGCTTTCTTGATGTCTATAGTATTCTCTCGGTTATGCAATCTGGTTTCCGCTAAAGTTATGGATATGTCACTGCATCCTTAAAGGTCCTCAATGATGTCAACAAGCAATATTGTGCTGCTATTTGTATTGACTTGGCCAAAGCTTTTGATAAGGTAGACCATTCCATTCTGGTGGGCCGGCTAAGGAGTATTGGTGTCTCTGAAGGGTCTTTGGCCTGATTTGCTAACTACCTCTCTCAAAGAGTGCAGTGTATAAAGTCAGAAAATCTGCTGTCTCAGCCACTGCCTGTCACCAAGGGAGTACCCCAAGGCTTGATCCTAGGCCCCACGCCCTTCTCAATTTACATCAACAACAGCTCAGGCAGTAGGAAGCTCTATCATCCATTTATATGCAGATGATACAGTCTTATACTCAGCTGGCCCCTCCCCGGATTTTGTGTTAAATGCTCTACAACAAAGCTTTCTTAGTGTCCAACAAGCTTTCGCTACCCTTAATCTTGTTCTGAACACCTCCAAAACAAAGGTCATGTGGTTTGGTAAGAAGAATGCCCCTCATCCCACAGGTGTTATTACTACCTGAGGGTTTAGAACTTGAGGTAGTCACGTCATACAAGTACTTGGGAGTATGGCTAGACAGTGCACTGTCCTTCTCTCAGCACATATCAAAGCTGCAGGCTAAAGTTAAATCTAGACTTGGTTGCCTCTATCGCAATCACTCCTCTTTCACCTCAGCTGCCAAACTAACCCTGATTCAGATGACCATCCTACCCGTGCTAGATTACGGATACATCATTTATAGATTGGCAGGTAAGGGTGCTCTTAAGCGGCTATATGTTCTTTACTATTCGGTTATCAGATTTTCCACCAATGCTCCTTACAGGACACATCACTGCACCCTATACTCCTCTGTAAACTGGTCATCTCTGTATACCCGTCGCAAGACCCACTGGTTGATGCTTATTTATAAAACCCTCTTAGGCCTCACTCCCCCTTATCTGAGATATCTACTGCAGCCCTCATCCTCCACATACAACACCCGTTCTACCAGTCACATTCTGTTAAAGGTCCCCAAAGCACACACAACCCTGGGTCGCTCCTCTTTTCAGTTTGCTGCAGCTAGCGACTGGAACGAGCTGCAACAAACACAATCTCTTAATTCAAAGACTCAATCATGGACACTCTTACTGACAGTTGAGGCTGCTTTGTGTGATGTATTGCTGTCTCTACCTTCTTGCCCTTTGTGCTTTTGTCTGTGCCCAATAATGTTTGTACCATGTTTTGGGATGCTACCATGTAGTGCTGCTACCATGTTGTTGTGATGTTGTATTGCTACCATGCTATGTTGTCATGTGTTGCTGCCTTGCTATGTTGTTGTCTTAGGTCTCTCTTTATGTAGCATTGTTTTGTCTCTCTTGTTGGGATGTGTGTTTTGTTCTATATTTATATTGTATATTGTATAATCCCAGGCCCCCGTCCCCGCAGGAGGCCTTTTGGTAGGCCGCCATTGTAAATAAGAATTTGTTCTTAACTGACTTGCCTAGTTAAATAAAGGTTAAATAAAAAATGTAATAAACATATGGGAGGCGCACAGTATTACACAGAGCCATGGCTACACGGAACTCTATTCCACATCAAGTAACTCACGCAAGCAGTAAAATAAGATTAAGTCCCTCCCCATGCACCCTTCCCATCACACTAGCCTCATAGGCCCTACCTCCATTAAACGATTCCATTGCTCAGAGAAAGTATTTTGTTTAAAAAGATAGAAGTCAAAATGATTGGCAACCCTGTTATCAACACTCTGGCACCGTCCCCGTGTGAGGATAACGGCACTGAGCCTTTTTCTAAAATGTTTTATGAGACTGGAGATGGTTGATGGTTACTTAACCCTTTTAGTTAACTATTCCCCTAACTCCATCCCTAACCTTAACGCTTTAACCTAATTACTAAAGTTAATCCTAACTCCTAAGCCTAACCCCCAGCCTAGCTAATGCTAGCAAGCTAGCTAATGTTAGTCATCCAGCTAGAATTCGTTACATAACGCACATTTTGCAGATTAGTATCATACAGTACATTTTGTGAATTTGTGATGAGTGATGGACATCCACAAATGAATACATACCAATACAAAATGTAACATATTATACTAAATGAAGTTTATCGGATTTACGTACAGAATAATACGAAATGCTGTTAGACGAGCTTGAGTTACATAGGAGTAGTAGAAGTTGAAGTGTAGGCCTACATGTTTAAATGTGCGTCTACTTGATGTTCCTTATGGGCTTTTATGCATTTACGTAATGTTATATTAGGGCACATGAATTTCTCAGCATTAAATAATATGCTGTGTTACTTTGTTGACCACTTCTTCTAATTTTAGATGTTTCTCTTCTTCACCTGTCTCTTAGAATTGTAGGCTACTAAACAATGGTCTCACAAAACAGCTCCCCAACATACACTTGCAAAAGAAGTTTAGACATGAGAGTGAAAGTTTAGGGATGAATCTCAAACTAGTTGTACTGTATATGGCTCATGAAATAATGAGCTCTGAATGTAAATGTAGGATGTGACTGAGGAAAGAATAGGAAAACAGCAGAATATCTTGTGGCTGACATGGGTTTGCGTCTATGCAACCCCCTTGAGTTCCACTCTATTCATGACCAGTTTTGATATCAATGCATGTACTAGAATCAGGAGGAAAGGAAGTCCAAAGACACCGGGCTTCTGCTGTATGAGTTGATTAGTGAACTATACGGCTCAGTTGGTTGGAGAAATTAGTTGGCATCACCACAATGATGGGTTCCATTCCTGCATGGGTTTCATAAATAGTTTTTCTTTATGATGATGCAACAAAAAAAAGTGTACAACATTTTTACAATTTTCAATAAAAAAGTAGATGGAGAGTACAATGTAGCGTAAAGATAATCAACTATTGCATTTCAAATATACTTTGAAATGGTAGAGATTGTTTGAACCATCCCTTATGACAGAGCCTCCTATTTAGATATCCTCGTCAATACAAGAGAAAGGCAACAAAATGGCTTCCAGATAGTAGTGGTCCCTTGAGAAATCACAGGTCTGCTTTGTATAAGGGTTTGTTATTGACACACTGACAGATGTGACGCTACCTGGGGGCATACTTAATAGCAATTTTATTAGCTTTTGCTGATAGTCTACAGAGGATCAAAGACAAGCTTGTGTGACATTCGGATGCATTTGGCTGATTGGCAATTGATCATCTCGCCTCTCATACAGCCAAAGTGGAGCTGGCCTCCGAATTCTAGTTCACAGACCCAGCCCTCTCTACATTGGTATATTTCAATAAATTACACACACAATTAGATGACAAAAATCAAAATACCAGTAATTATTTTCCCATGCTTGAGATCTGAATAAATATTAGTTTAATGAAATACGTATTTTTAATGATAATAAATTACATTTGTTTTGGCTCTGTTGGTACGTGTCGATGAGCCCTTGGAACGGTATTGTGTCAAATTCCATGTGGATTTGAATTGTCAGGTGATGCTGGTTCAACCTAACTGGCATAAATTATTATTTAAAAACAACAGAAAAGTCAACATGATCCTTTGAAAAAATATTTCAGATAGGCCAATAAAATAATTGTACTTGTAACAATAATGCATTGACCCCCCCCCCCCCGAATCAGTTTTCCATGTTTTTTATATATATTTTTTACGTGGAAACAACATTGACTCAAGCACTTTTTTCCCGGTGGACTTTGTCTTTTTCAGTGATGAAGTTCCACAGGATATCGACCTTTATTGCATACCATATTGTATATGCATACATCCTCACACAAATGAATCCTCTCCTTAACTAATATTGAAGCTCTCTTGTGACATGGTTAGGAATTACTTAGAAACACCTTCACATGGCATACAGATCAAACAATCACATACTTTTCTAGGAACTACTGATTCAAATGACTAATAACAATTGTTTTGTGTGTTCACAAATACCTACAAACGGATGAAGGGGTCCTAAAGGAGAGGCGCCATGTTCTATTGTTCTTTCTCAGTACAGCTCTGAACTCTTGTGTTTTTTGTCCTTTGTTCAAATTTCATTTCACTCGGCAGAAGTGGCAAATTTGAAAACCCCCTGACCTCTATTTCTCTTGACATTCAATGTGTTTTTCTGTTAAAAAGCAATCCTGCGACATGGCAATCAAGTGTCACAACCACTTCAGTTGGCCTTGAACGAAGCACACTTTTTTTCATTTCTGTGTTCTGAACACTCATTGCTCAGAAGAAAACAGTCCAGGATTGGAGGCAAAGACCGTGAGACATTGTTCAAGCTTCTCATTTTTCCAAACTCACTGTAGAGACGGCCCATGAAGTGAGAACTAAAATGGCGTTTTTCTTCATAATATTTATTTGTACGTACCCTTTACATTATATTTCTGGACCTATTGAGAGCTGTATTGTTGTACATCCTGAATACCTGCACAATCAAATTACCATCTATTAAATTCTATTGGGTGCAGGTTCTAATTCCCACTAAATCGATCACCTTATGCAATAATAAGCTTTGGACTGTGCAACACCTGGTGTGCCCCAAATAAAGAATTTGGAAAAGAGTAAACTACAATCTGTTACTATATTGCATGTCTTCGTCGTGGAACTTCAGCAACATATTCAACAAAGCAGTACTGAATTAAAGTCCTTCGATAAAGAGGCATTCGTTTAAATGGTAATTAGATATATGGTTAGTTTAGTTAATAATGCATGCCAGGAAACTGAACCGTAGCCCTATTTCCTGCACAGAAGGGTCAAGGCGTATTACCATGTGATTTGTTGTGTAGTATCACATGTCACTGTCCTTTCCAGCAATACCCATGGAATCATGGAAAAGTAAAGGCCTCGTTGTCTACCATTGTCACTTTCTAAGGTTACATAATGTCCTGCTGTCATCCAGGCCTGTGTTGTACACATCACTGCAAGGGAGAAAGTTAGAGAACATTATCTTTCTTGGCTGCAAGAAAAACACGAAAACGCAAGTGCAAGCACACCTTTTTCACTTGAGTTTTATTGAACCTACAAGTCCCTGTGCTGTTCTTGCCAGTAAATGAGTCAATTTACCACTTTGAAACACCCCTTCCTTACTCCTTTTAAATTTGCATATCTCAAAACTGTGTGTGTGTTTGTATTTGTTTGTGTTTCTGTGTGTGTCTCTGTGTGTGTGTCTCTGTGTGTTTCCATGTGTGCGTGTGCGTGTATGTGTGTGCGTTCGACTGCGTGCGTGGGTGCGTGTTCATATGTGTTTGTGCGATGCCTAGATTTTCTATTTAGTTGGGTAATATATGACCTAGGGCAGCAGGGAAGGAATTTTGCCCTGTTTCATTTGTCATGCCACCCCTTCTCCTCCACTTAAACCAATGTTGGTCCTGGGCTTCTCTATTCCCAAGTGATGACACACACACACACACACACACACACACACACACACACACACACACACACACACACACACACACACACACACACACACACACACACACACACACACACACACACACAGACAAGAGCTTAAAGTGACTAAATATTTATTACAAATGTACATTTTTATCCAGAGTGACTGTCTCCTTATCTGTAACTATTTTTACAAGTTTAATAGTCCCAGATCAGTCCACTACAATATTAAGGCACATACAAAATAGTGTAATGGTAGGATTGCAATTAAGATTTTCAGCGAGCGCTAAGGCGGCGCAAGTTACAGTTTTTTCCAATTTCTAACACACTAAAATGACATGCACAGCACAATTATTTAAACTGACACACAGAGAGCAAAACCTCTTCTCAAGTCACCAAAGTCTAAACACATTTTCTGCTTTACACACATGACATAAAGTCACGTTTGCCATTTCAAAACACTGCCATTCAAAATGACACTACATGAGCTAATTGGCCAATACATGTGCCACCTGGCCAAACACCTCAATGGTTAATTGTTACCACTTCAATCAGGAAGTAAACACTATGAAAAGACCACAGGTGAGCACCTTTTGTTTTACAACAACAATGGAAGCCGTTGCAGAGAGAGGAAGAGGAAGAGGAAGAGGGAGGGTGAGAATGAGAGGGGGAGGAAGAGTGAGAGGTAGGGGTAGAGCTGGTAGAGGCGTTCATGGACAAAGAAGGCAACAACTTTCAAATGAAATCAGAGCAACCTTAGTTGATCATGTCATCAACCACAGAGAGGCTGGACAGAGAGTGCAGCCCAACTTGAGCCGTTTTACTGTCGCCTGTGTCATCTGGACATTTAGACTGGAGTACAGGTATGTAACCAACATTTATTTCACACTATGTAATACACCCCATATCATAGTGTATCAGTTGGGTGACACCTGTTTACTTCATGAATGGCTGATGTCATACACTAACTGCACAAATTTCCTGTAGAATTTACTCTACTGTGGGGGAAATATCTTAAAGCTGCATTGTCCAAGCCCTATATCTTAGTTTTTTTGTTTTTCTAAAGGACTGAGAGACGCAACCATGGTGGAGGAAGGGGCCAAATGTTCACCGAGGTACAGGAAGCTGCCATTGTAAACTTGGTTTTGTAAAATAATGAAATCAGATTACGAGAAATTGAAAGCCACATCATCCAAGACAACACCATATTCAACAACATTCAACGAGTAAGTCTGTCCATATTGGCTCGCATTCTCAAGCGAAACCAAATCAGAATGAAACAACTTTACAAGGTGCCGTTTGAGAGAAACTCTCAAAGAAACAGAGAGGTCAGACGAGCACATGTGGATGTAAGTACAATACTGACTGCAGTACACTACATGCAACATTGTTTCCCAGTGTACTGGATAACACCATATTGACTGCTTTTGTTCTTTGTTTTCAGGGAGTACTGGAAATGGATGCTCATGCAATCCCACATGAGTTCATCTTTATAGATGAGGCTGGGTTCAACCTAGCAAAGACCAGAAGAAGGGGGAGAAACGTCATTGTCCACAGAGCCATTATAGATGTTCCTGGCCAACGGGGTGGGAACATCACAATGTGCTCTGCCATCTCCAATACGCATGGTGTCCTCCACCGTCATGCCAACCTTGGACCATACAATACAGCCCATATTCTCACATTTCTGGACAGACTCCACAACATTCTCATACCACCAGAGCGTATGAACGATGCAGACCATCAAAGAACCCGGTACGTTGTAGTATGGGACAACGTGAGCTTTCATCGTGCAGCCCCAGTCCAAAACTGGTTTGCTGACCACCCACCATTTCTCGTGCAATACCTCCCACCATACTCACCATTTCTGAACCCCATAGAAGAGTTATTTTCGGCATGGCGGTGGAAGGTATATGACCGGCAGCCCTTTGTGCGCATGCCTCTTGTGCAGGCTATGGAAGAGGCATGTGATGAGATTGATGTGGGTGCGATTCAGGGATGGATAAGGCACTCAAGGCGCTTCTTCCCTCGATGTCTGGCAAGGGAAGATATTGCCTGTGATGTGGAGGAGTCGTTGTGGCCAGACCCAGCTGTGCGGCAAGATGCTGCCTAATTATTTTTCTTGCCTCTTTTCTTTTATATATATATATTTCTTTTCACATTTTTTCAGCAATTTTCTTTTTCAGTTTACTGGTTTTTTTTGTGAGCATATTTTTGTTCAGTCCAATGTAAATCTATCTGCTGTGCATATGTTGCACTGACTTGATGATTCAACGTCATGTGTGTGTGTGTATCTGCAAATATTTCTGTGCATCTGAAGAATTTTCTACAATTTGAACTATTTTAGTATTATGGCAAAGCATACTAAAGATGAGAGTGCTTTTCATTATGCCCAACAGTGTGTAGTTGGTTAGACATCTGGTAATTTGAATGAAGTCTGTGCCATTTCGTGTAAACGTTTGATTTTGAAAGTGCTATATGTAGTTTTGTTTGCAGTGCTTCATTTTGCAGGATATATGAGGTATTTTGCAGTTTGGGTGTGTGGTTTTGTGAATTGTGTTAAGTATTTGATAAAACCAGCCTAGTTTGCAAAATTGTGTTTTAGCAATTGGGAAAAACTGTAAATGTTAAATCTAGTAATTGGCTTCCTATTTCGCAACAAAGCATCCTTCACTCATGCTGCCAAATATACCCTCGTAAAACTGACCATCCTACCGATCCTCGACTTCGGCGATGTCATTTACAAAATAGCCTCCAATACCCTACTCAATAAATTGGATGCAGTCTATCACAGTGCCATCCGTTTTGTCACCAAAGCCCCATATACTACCCACCACTGCGACCTTTACGCTCTCGTTGGCTGGCCCTCGCTTCATACTCGTCGCCAAACCCACTGGCTCCAGGTCATCTACAAGACCCTGCTAGGTAAAGTCCCCCCTTATCTCAGCCTGCTGGTCACCATAGCAGCACCCACCTGTAGCACTCGCTCCAGCAGGTATATCTCACTGGTCACCCCCAAAGCCAATTCCTCCTTTGGCCTCCTCTCCTTCCAGTTCTCTGCTGCCAATGACTGGAACGAACTGCAAAAATCTCTGAAACTGGAAACACTTATCTCCCCCACTAGCATTAAGCACCAGCTGTCAGAGCAGCTCACAGATTACTGCACCTGTACATAGCTCATCTATAATTTACCCCTTTCCCTAATGTAATGTAATTATTTAATTATTTTGCTCCTTTGCACCCCATTATTTCTATTTCTACTTCGCAATTTCTTCCACTGCAAATCTACCATTCCAGTGTTTTACTTGCTATATTGAATCTCACCTCATTTGCTCTCATTGTATATAGACTTATTTTTCTACTGTATTATTGACTGTATGTTTGTTTTACTCCATGTGAAACTCTGTGTTGTTGTATGTGTCAAACTGCTTTGCTTTATCTTGGCCAGGTCACAATTGTAAATGAGAACTTCTCAACTTGCCTACCTGGTTAAATAAAGGTGAAATAAAAAATAAAGATAATAAAAACATTTTTTTTAAAAGTGCCAAACGCTCATTAGTTGGCAATTTCATCATGTAAAAACTGGCGCTCTGGCTGTTTAATAAGAGCTCTTCTGCGCTGAGGTGGGAGGGGTGGCAATATTTGAGGTGTGTCCTTGAAAACAAGCATCTTAGCGGTAACACAGTGTAACGGGGTGAGTGACTGGTTGCCGGGAAGTCAGGCGCAGGAGAGCAGAGATGGGTGACAACAGGAGAACTTTAATATACACCCTGGCCCAAAGGCACAGGCGAGGCAGCACAAAGCATAACCAGGGGAGTCAATGAGGAAGAGACTGATTCTCTCCCTGTGACCCCCCTGCGTCACCATGACCAAAGGACTGGTGGCCTCCCTGATAAAGCCGGACCCTAATGGTCTACTGTCCAACGCGTGAACTGGAAAGGGCCTAACCACTGGAACAATGGGGATCCCTAAACTATGGGTGAATTCTCTGTCGATAAAAATCCCAGCCTCGCCTGAGCGCCTTATGCTGGGAATGCGGGGAAAACTCAGGAAAGTTGGCTTGCAAAAACAGGTGGGCAACAGAGGGCTCTGGGTGAGAATGGTGCAAGCTCATCTGGGATGGCGCCAGAGCACTCTGCCTGCTGCCTCGACCCACAGAGGAACCAACCCGACACCGACCGGCAGTATGACCACTGCGGCCACAAATGGTGCACGTTGAGGCCCCCCCTCCGGCCTCCCTGAGCGCAGCACCCCCCGGCTCCATAGGCACTGGAGCAGTGGTGCTAGGAGATGGAACCGACAGAGCCGCGTCTGAACGTCCGCGGGTGACCAGCAGGTTATCCAGCCGGATGGACAGGTCCACCAGCTGGTCAAAGGTGAGGGTGGTGTCTCTGCAGGCCAACTCCTGACGGACATCCTCGCGCAAGCTGCAGTGATAGTGGTCAGTCAGGGCCCTGTCGCTCCATCCCACTCCGGCGGCCAGGGTCTGGAAGTCCAGGGCGAACTCCTGGGTGCTCCTCGTCCCCTGCCTCAGGTGGAAAATACATTCACCCGCCGCTCTACCCTCGGGTGGGTGGTTAAATTTTACTTTATGGGTTGGTTATCCTCTCTCGGGTATGTGGGACGATTTCGTCCCACCTACGTAACAGCTACTGAAATTCCAGTGGCGCGATTTTTGAATCGTTAGAAATACTATTACTTCAATTTCTCAAACATATGACTATTTTACAGCTATTTAAAGACAAGAATCTCGTTAATCTAACCCCACTGTCCGATTTCAAAAAGGCTTTACAACGAAAGCAAAACATTAGATTATGTCAGCAGAGTGCCCAGCCAGAAAAAATCATACAGCCATTTTTCAAGCTAGCATATCATGTCACATAAACCCAAACCACAGCTAAATGCAGCACTAACCTTTGATGATCTTCATCAGATGACACACCTAGGACATTGTGTTATACAATACATGCATGTCTGTTCAATCAAGTTCATATTTATATCAAAAAACAGCTTTTTGCATTAGCATGTGACGTTCAGAAAAAGCATAACCCCCGCAAACTTCCGGAGAATTTACTAACAGTTTGCTAAATTACTCACGATAAACGTTCACAAAAAGCATAACAATTATTTTAAGAATTATAGATACATTACTCCTCTATGCACTCGATATGTCCGATTTTAAAATAGCTTTTCGGATGAAGCACATTTTGCAATAATCTAAGTACATAGCCCGGCATTACAGGGCTAGCTATTTAGATACCCACCCAGGTCAGCCTCCACCAAAATCACATTTCCTATAAGAAAAATGTTCTTACCTTGCTTGTTCTTCATCAGAATACACTGCCAGGACTTCTACTTCAATAACAAATGTTGGTTTGGTCCCAAATAATCCATCGTTATATCCAAACAGCGACGTTTTGTTCGTGAGTTCTAGACACTATCAGAATGCTTCTTCACGGTCCCGCGCATGGCGCATTGGCGTGTCAAAAATGTCTAAATATTCCATTACCGTACTTCGAAGCATGTCAACCGCTGTTTAAAACCAATTTTTATGCCATTCAACTCGTAGATTAGTGATAATATTCCGACCGGGAGTATGCATTGAGCCTAAACAGCCGAATAAAATTTCTCCTCAGAAGCGACTCATGCACGCGCCTCATTCAAAGGTCCTCGGAGCAGCCACTTACAAAAGGTGATAATGTGTTTCAGCCTGAGGCTCCCTCGTAAACCTTCAGTTATTTCCCGGGCTCTGAGAGCCTATCGGAGCCCTGGGAATTGTCACGTTACAGCTAAGATCCTTACTTTTCAATAAAAAGATGCAAGACGCACGACTCCTTGTCAGACAGGGTACTTCCTGCTTGAAACCTTGTCAGGTTTTTGCCTGCCATAGGAGTTCTGTTATACTCACAGACACCATTCAAACAGTTTTAGAAAATTCAGAGTGTTTTCTATCCAAACCTGAACAATAATATGCATATTCTAGCTTCTGAGTTGGTGTAGGAGGCAGTTAAAAATGGGAACATATTTTTTCCAAAATTCTCAATACTGCCCCCTAGCCCAGACAGGTCCACTAACCCATTGCTTTCTACTACATACAATAATACGATTAAATGATCTCTTTACATTAAAAACCAAAATTCATCAGAATTCCAGTCATTCCAATAAATGTTATACCCCTTGATCTTCAAGAATAGGACTTAGAAAATATGCATGTATAGATTAGCCACATTGTTTTACCTTAGCATAACCCCAAATCTAAGGACTTATTAGCCAGCCCTACTCTGTTTGTTTATGATTTTATTGTCATGGAGGACTGATTTGGCTCATTGATTCAAGTTGAAAAGTAAATTCTGCGCTAATGGAATGGCATGCTTTGAGCACTACTGAAAAGTGCTATTTACATGTGAAAAATGAATGCCGTATGCTGCATTTACTATAAGCTGTTTTGGTAAAAAGCTGAGGTATGGGCCTGGAGAAATGTAACCACTCTCAGATTAATAGACAGAGCTATGGATGCAAGGTTTGACCATCCATGATATAAACAGGATTGTTTTAACCATGTTATGAGGCTATACAGTGTTTGTTTACATTTACAATGTTTACAAACATTGGAGAAAAACAAGCTTATAATTTGGGTTATCAGTTTGACAGTAGAACAAAGCTCATGAGGCATTTATAAATTAGATTCTTCAAGAATCAATGGATTTATATATTTCTAAGTCCAAAAATGGATGTAGCAACTACAGATTGCCCTTGTAAGTCGATCAAAATTGCGAGTTTGAGCATGTGTCCATTTAGGCCTATTTATCAGCATGATTTAGATTGAGCAATTAAAGCCCCACTTTTATTCCATAGGCTGGGATCCGCACTATGCAGCTGTTGCAAGACCACATTTTTCACTGGCTGTCCCCTGGGTTCAAAAACAATGATTGATAGGCAGCTTAAACTTTTTGAATTCAACCACTGTTGGGTTCAAATACACATTTAGGTTTGTGAACAGCCATCCACAACAACCACAATCAGTAAGGCGCAAATATCTAAATGAGAGAGCAGTGATTCACATCAATGTGCTATGTAGATACCAATAATAAGTGATATCCGTATCACCGTAGACTACACCACTGCTGTCATCCTTACCACCAAGCGTTTATTCAAGTTGGATAATCTTTGGATGCCGACAGCAGTCGCGCCATCGGAAGACGTAGCTTGGACTGTAGCCTACAAAAGCCTATGCCTGCTCCTTTCCCACCGATCCATGAAACACATTTGGTGTGTCATCATCGTGGTCTCTGACTTGTGGTCAGACTCGTTCAGGTGGAACAAACTTAGACTTGCTCCATTTTTCAACGCTGATTTGAATGTCCTTGAGAAAACAAACAGAGAAGTGTCAAATATTTTTTTTCGCAAATATCCTTTCTGAATTAAAAAATAATACTCAAAGTAATCATCTAGCTTTTCAAAAGTATCTGTAATCTGATTACAATATTTTGGTGGTAATGTAACGGATTACAGCTACTGTTTTTTGCAATCCCTTACATGTAACGGATTACATGTAATCCGCTTCTCCCCAACCCTGCCAATAACCATAATAGTTTCTAACCTCTCTGGCAATAACAGCTAGTTTTCAGGGTACATATTCCTCTAATTAGGCTTGGCCAATTAGGCCCTCACTCAGACCACTCCCAGACAGTCCAAGCTAAATTTGTGCCACCAATAAGTGTGAAACCTACATGTCAAGTATATAACATATGTTGTGTTTTGTTACAGGTTATAGAAGAGAGCAGAAGCGATGAACTACCTGTTTAGACCCCACTCCTACCAACCTACCTAATATGGTCCAGCTTTAAATTGACATGCAGCTTATAAAACCTTCATAAACACTACATACATGTGTTACAGATCATCTATAAGCCTTCCCTGTAGCTCAGTTGGTAGAGCATGGTATTTGCAATGCATGGTGTTTGCAATGCCAGGGTTGTGGGTTCGATTCCCACGGGGGGCCATGTATGAAATGTATGCATTCACTACTGTAAGTCGCTCTGGATAAGAGCGTCTGCGAAATGACTAAAATGTAAATGTATAACTGAATGTCAAGCTTTTTAAAGAGTTCATAAATGTGGCATAACTGTGTGACATAATCACCAATGTCAAATGTGACATAACCCACTATGTCAAATATGACATAAACCTGTGCTTTATAAAGGGTGGCATAAGCATCGCTTATTAAAGGCCTTATAGATCATATTAAATTAAGGCTTCACAAAGTATTTATAACCCTGTCATGCATCTTGGTAGAGCATTGTAAAGCCAGGATAGTGGGTTCGATTCCCGGGATCACCAACACATATAAATGTATTCATGCATGACTGTAAGTAAAAGCATCTGCTAAATTGTATGTATTATATTACATTCTAGGATGGCCAAACTTCTTTCTCTCTTGGGTGCATAGTCAATATTGGACCTGACCTCAACTTTCCCCAAAACACTGTGCTGCAGGATGATACACACTCTAAAATGCAGTAATGCACAGCAAAAAAACATCGGTGAGGCCTTTTAAAGTCCATTTTTATTTTTCAGACTTTTCAGATTTCCCCTGTTTCTTTCCGGTTTTTCTCCATTTTTTTCACCCATTTTATTTTTGGTGTTCACAACAATGCTTAAACCACATCAGGGGATGACTTTTGAGGTTTGTGAAAAATGTAAGAACCTTTTTTGAGTGCAGTTGACCTTTAATTCAGTGCACATGCCCTGCACTGTTGTTTGGTTAGAGGGTTTTTCTCTAGTGCAGTAATCGCACATGTGGTGATTATGAATTCCATATACTTTGATTCGCATAATTAATGAGTGACCTTACTGAGTATAGTATTTGTCATCGTCACTAATTAACTCATTAAAGAAGTCAAAATTATGGCTAAACCCTCGCCATCTTTTACTACAGTATTTATACCATAGTTAACTGTAAATACATCAGTATACTACTGTATCCTACTGTATACTACAGTAAATTCCACACTGACTACTACAGTAAAGTTTGCAAAAGCACTACAGTGAATACTATTTACACATTTGTATACTATAGCATTTTTTCATGTGGGGAGTGAGCTTCTCATTAGTCCAAATTTTGGTATATTAAATGAAGTTTGTCATCTCAATTTTATCCTCAAGTGAACGACTAGCAGCCCTATTCAGAATTCAGATTTTCAAAAGTTGAATGGCAAAAAGTTATATATTCCTCCCATGTGATTGAAATGTCCATTGGTCCTTGAGCTTTGTATAGACTGTGGGCTCTGCCCCAGTCACTCCATAGCCACACCCATAGACACAGCCATAGTCACTTCCTTGTGTGCTCTCAGTTCGATTGAACGTTTGCTACTTTGCAGAATGGTTTGTAAGGAACAACACTTTTCCAAAAACGTTCTTGTACGTTCTAAAACAGACTTTGAGGTATGTCTGCTCTGTTTGGTGGGTGTGGCTTAAAGCAATGATTGATGTATTTAAAGGGCAGCGGCTATGCTGTCAGCGTTCCCTATAGGCTGTCTCATTGTTGTCGGTGATCAGGCCTACCACTGTTGTGTCGTCAGCAAACTTAATGATGTTGTTGGAGTACAGGAGGGGACTAAACACGCACCCCTGAGAGGCCCCCGTATTGAGAATCAGCGTGGCAGATGTGTTGTTGCCTTACCCTTACCACCTGGGGGCGGCCCATCAGGAAGTCCAGTGTGCTGTTGCAGAGGAAGGTGTTTAGTCCCAGGGTCCTTAGCTTAGTGATGAGCTTTGTTGGAACTATGGTGTTGAACGATGAGCTGTAGTCAATGAACAGCATTCTCACATAGGTGTTCCTTTTGTCCAGGTGGGAAAGGGCAGTGTGGAGTGCGATTGAGATTGCATGATCTGTGGATCTGTTGGGGCGGTATGCGAATTGGAGTGGGTCTTGCATTTCTGGGATGATGGTATTGATGAAAGCCATGACCAGCCTTTCAAAGCACATCAAATCAAACTTTATTTGTCACGTGCCGAATACAAGTGTAGACCTTACCGTGAAGTGCTTACTTACAAGCTCTTAACCAACAGCACAGTTCAAGAAGAGTCAAGAAAATATTTACCAAATAAATTAAGGTAAACAATAATAAAAAGTTACACAATAAAATAATAATAACGAGGCTATTTACAGGGGGTGCCGGTACCGAGTCAGTGTGCGGGGGTACAGGTTAGTCGAGGTTATTTGTACATTTAGGTAGGGGTGAAGTGACTATGCATAGATAAACAGCAAGTAACAGCAGTGTACAAAACAAATGGGGGGGTGTCAATGTAAATAGTTCGGTGGCCATTTGATACATTTTTCGCAGTCTTATGGCTTTGGGGTAGAAGCTGTTAAGGAGCCTTTTGGTCCTAGACTTGGTGCTCCGGCACTGCTTGCCGTGCGGTAGCAGACAAAACAGTCTATGACTTGGGTGACTGGAGTCTCTGAAAATGTTTTGAGCTTTCCTCTGACACCACCTGTTATATAGATCCTGGATGGCAAGAAGCTTGGTCCCAGTGATGTACTGGGCTGTACGCACTACCCTCTGTAGCGCCTTACGGTCAGATGCCGAGCAGTTGCCATACCAGGCGGTGATGCAACTTAAATAGCAGGAGCATATATTCAGTGTCTCTGTAACGGCTGTCGTAGAGAGGGGACCAAAGCGCAGTGTGTTGAGTGCTCATGATGAATATTTATTTTAACTCAAAACACTAAAGAAAAAAATAACAAACAAACGGCCAACAGTTCTGTCAGGTACAGAAAACTAAACAGAAGACAACTATCCACAAACACAGGTGGAAAACCCCTACTTAAGTATGATCTCCAATTAGAGACGAGGACCAGCTGCCTCTAATTGGAGTTCATCCACCAAAAAAACTAAATAGAAAACTAGAAACTAAACATAGAAATACAAAACATAGAAAAAAACAAAACACCCCCTGTCACACCTGACCTACTCTACCATAGAAAATAACATCTTACTATGGTCAGGACGTGACAGTACACCCCCCCCCAAAGGTGCGGACTCCGACCGCATCTAAACACAACAACAAACCCCCCCCCAAAAAACAAAAAAAAACAAAAAAAGAGGGTAGGGTGGGTAACTCCTGTCTATGGCGGCTCTAGTGCAGTCCACATAACCTTATCCTCCAGCGGATCCTCCAGCAGAGGAGGCGGCTCCGGTTCGGGGGCGTAACCCCCGCTCCACCCGCTGATCCCTCTGCTTCAGTACCACCGGACCGTGGATCATCGGAGGAGGAACCGGACTGTAGATCATCGCCGGAGGTTCTGGGCTGCAGACAGTCTCAGGAGATTCCGGGCTGCAGGCCGTCTCAGGAGGTTCTGGGCTGCAGGCCGTCTCAGGAAGCTCCGGACTGGGGAGCGTCGCTGGAGGCTCCGGACTGGGGAGAGTCGCTGGAGGCTCCGGACTGGGGAGCGTCACTGGAGGCTACGGACTGGGGAGCGTCGCTGGAGGCTCTGTGCCATGGATCATCACTACAGGTTTCGCGCCATGGATCATCACTGGAGGCTTTGTGCCATTGATCATCACTGGAGGCTCCGGGCCATGGATCATCACTGGAGGCTTTGTGCCATGGATCATCTCTACAGGCTCCGGGCCATGGATCATCCCTACAGGCTTCTTGCCATGGATTATCCCTACAGGCTCCGGGCCATGGATTATCACTGGAGGCTTCGTGCCATGGATCATCCCCACAGGCTCCGGGCCATGGATCATCCCCACAGGCTCCGGGCCATGGATCATCACTGGAGGCTTCGTGCCATAGATCATCACTGGAGGCTTCGGACCATAGATCATCACTGGAGGCTTCTTTCGTGGAGCTGGAACAGGTCTCACCGGACTGGGGAGACGCACTGGAGACCGGGTGCGCAGAGCTGGCACAGGGTATACTGGGCCATGGAGGCGCACTGAAGGGAGAGTGCGAGGAGCAGGCACATGCTCACCACGATAAGCACGGGGAGTTGGCTCAGGTCTCAACCCTGACTCCGCCAATCTACCAGTGTGCCCCCCAAAAATTATTTTGGGGGCTGCCTCTCGTGCTTCCCTGGCAGGCTTCTGTATCAGTCCAATACTTGCCCCCAAGTCCAGTCTATCCTCTCTCGCAACTCCTCCAGAGACGAGGAATCCATCTCCTCCCGGGCACGCTGCTTGATCCAGTCGTGGTGGGTAGTTCTGTAACGGCTGTCGTAGAGAGGGGACCAAAGCGCAGCGTGTTGAGTGCTCATGATGAATATTTATTTCAACTCAGAACACTAAAGAAAAAATAACAAACAAACGGCCAACAGTTCTGTCAGTTACAGAAAACTAAACAGAAGACAACTACCCACAAACACAGGTGGACAAAAACCCTACTTAAGTATGATCTCCAATTAGAGACAACGAGGACCAGCTGCCTCTAATTGGAGATCATCCCAAAAAACAACAACATAGAAATAGAAAACTAGAAACTAAACATAGAAAAACACAAAACACCCCCGTCACGCCCTGACCTACTCTACCATAGAAAATAAAATATTACTATGGTCAGGACGTGACAGTCTCAGAAGTGATCTAAGGTCATGTTCCCCTTTTATTCGTTATGATGTAGACAAAACTGGTCCTAGATCAGCACAACTACTGTGAGATGCTTTTGTGAATAAGATCCCAGGCCTTTAACCAGTCAGCTTCATTTTTCCCTTATGATTAGTTATAATTCATCCAGTGACTTCACTGTAATTAAGGTGAGGATTTATCGACGGCCATCTAGCGGTGTCAGGCATTGATCCAACTCTGCTGCAACTGATCAGTCATGCTGAACAAATAGCGTGATATCAATCCCAATGATCATTACCTCGCCCGGTGTCAATCGGGAGGATGTGACGTCAGTGACCTTCACTAAGCTAAATTTGTCAGCTACACCAGCGGCCAGTGAAATCCGTGGAGAGCTAGGCGCTCTGAACTGGAGCCTATGGTACTGTGTGCAATAGGCAAATTCTTAGTGTGAATTTGTATGCAAAAAAGTATCTAAGACAGATGAAATCAAACAGTAACCAAATGACCAATACAAAGAATGATGATCCCTTTCATACAGTATTTCTCATTTATGTATTAACGAACTGTTTACATGTGGTCAAGTGATATGAATTATTGAAGAACCATCTGCCCTTTGTGATTGCTGTCTACGACCTAGGAAATTAGCAGCAGCTGGTAAATCAAATCAAATTTGATTTGTCACATACACATGATTAGCAGATGTTAATGCGAGTGTAGCGAAATGCTTGTGCTTCTAGTTCCGACAATGCAGTAATATCCAACGAGTAATTGAACCTAACAATTTCACAACAATTACCTTATACACACAAGTGTAAAGGAATGAATAAGAATATGTACGTAAAAAAATATATGAATGAGTGATGGTATAGCACAGCATAGGCAAGATGCAGTAGATGGTATAGAGTACAGTATATACATATGAGATGAGTAATGTAGGGTATGTAAACATATAAAAGTGGCATTGTTTAAAGTGGCTAGTGATACATTACATCAAGATGGCAAGATGCAGTAGATGGTATAGAGTACAGTATATACATATGAGATGAGTAATGTAGGGTATGTAAACATTGTATGAAGTGGCATAGTTTAAAGTGGCTAGTGATACATTTATTACATCAATTTTTCCATTATTAAAGCGGCTGGAGTGAGTCAGTATGTTGGCAGCAGCCACTCAATGTTAGTGATGGCTGTTTAACAGTCTGATGGCCTTGAGATAGAAGCTGTTTTTCCGTCTCTCGGTCCCTGCTTTGATGCACCTGTACTGACCTCGCCTTCTGGATGATAGCGGGGTGAACAGGCAGTGGCTCGGGTGGTTGTTCTCCTTGATGATCTTTTTGGCCTTCCTGTGACATTGGGTGGTGTAGGTGTCCTGGGGGAATGTAGTTTGCCCCCGGTGATGCGTTGTGCAGACCTCACTACCCTCTGGAGAGCCTTATGGTTATGGGCGGAGCAGTTGCCGTACCAGGCGGTGATACAGCCCGACAGGATGCTCTCGATTGTGCATCTGTAAAAGTTTGTGAGTGTTTTTGGTGACAAGTCCGAATTTCTTCAGCCTTCTGAGGTTGAAGAGGCGCTGCTGCACCTTCTTCACCACGCTGTCTGTGTGGGTGGACCATTTCAGTTTGTCCGTGATGTGTACGTCGAGGAACCTAAAACTTTCTACCCTCTCCACTACTGTCCCGTCGATGTGGATAGGGGGGGTGCTCCCTCTGCTGTTTCCTGAAGTCCACGATCATCTCCTTTGTTTTGTTGATGTTGAGTGTGAGGTTATTTTCCTGACACCACACTCTGAGGGCCCTCACCTCCTCCCTGTCGGCCGTCTCGTCGTTGTTGGTAATCAAGCCTACCACTGTAGTGTCGTCTGCAAACTTGATGATTGAGTTGGAGGCGTGCATGGCCACGCAGTCATGGGTGAATAGGGAGTACAGGAGAGGGCTGAGAACGCACCCTTGTGGAGCCCCAGTGTTGAGGATCAGTGGGGTAGAGACGTTGACAGCATTCTCACATAGGTATTCCTCTTGTCCAGATGGGTTAGGGCAGTGTGCAGTGTGCAGTGTGATTGCGATTGCGATTGCGTCGTCTGTGGACCTATTGGGGCGGTAAGCAAATTGGAGTGGGTCTAGGGTGTCAGGTAGGGTGGAGGTGATATGGTCCTTGACTAGTCTCTCAAAGCACTTCATGATGGCGGAAGTGAGTGCTACGGGGCAGTAGTCATTTAGCTCAGTTACCTTAGCTTTCTTGAGAATAGGAACAATGGTGGCCCTCTGAAGCATGTGGGGACAGCAGACTGGGATAAGGATTGATTGAATATGTCCGTAAACACACCAGCCAGCTGGTCTGCGCATGCTCTGAGGACACGGCTGGGGATGACGTCTGGGCCTGCAGCCTTGCGAGGGTTGACACATTTAAATGTTTTGCTCACGTCGGCTGCAGTGAAGGAGAGGTTTGCAGCTTGGGACAAGTATGCACCCAGCTTGTCTGCATCCAAAATGCCACCATGTACCATATATAGTGAACTACTTTTGACCAGATCCCTATGGGCTCTGGTGAAAAGTGGTGCGCTAAAAAGGGAATAGGGTGTCATTTGGGACGCCAACCCCCACACTTGTCCACTCATAGACAAGCTGTCAGATGTCATTATCCACCCAGGATAACATTTGTACACTTTGGTGTTTGGAGTTTTCCACAAATAAACTCTGATGATTGGAAACATTTGAGGTCAGAAGTGCACAAATACAACGGGACATCATATATGAACCATTGAGGCAGAACACGGAAAGGAGGAAAGAGTAAATACAACAAAGAAAATAGACAGTAGCAGTTTTTCTTCTGAGTCCCACATAGAGCAGACGGCTATCTGGGAATCAATAGGCCCCGAGCAGCCCTGCTCTGACTCACCCTGCGTTCACCATCATGTCCAGGGCTGCACGTGAGAAGTTTATACACACACACACACACACACACACACACACACACACACACACACACACACACACACACACACACACACACACACACACACACACACACACACACACACACACACCAACAGTACACCCACCCACCCCAACAGTACACCCACCCACCCACACACACACAAACACCAACAGTACACACACACACACACACACACACACACACACACACACACACACACACACACACACACACAGGACGAAAGCTATCAAAGTAACAAAAACAAAACAACCCTAAAAAGGAATAATATTTTTATTAGCACCAGAATTTATATGATACGGGTCTAATTTGTTGTGACTGGTAGGCAGTGTTGAGGTATGTTACTATTAAAAGTACTGTAACTTGTTACTTGCTGTGGAAAGTAACTCGTTGCATTACTTTTACGTTACCAAAAACAGAAAACCCTCTTATGATGACTTGCACGTGTGGGTCATTCTTATGCCAAGTAGAAGGCACACACTACTTTTGAATAGCTTTCATAGATCTCATCTGTAGTCTATATATCTGGGCTATACCAACTGAACTAATAATGACAGACGCAATATCTTGGATTCTTACTTTACCTTCTATAATGGTATTTTAATGTTCGATTTGTTGCATTAAATATTTCAGCAATGGCTCAAAGAAATGATGGCAATCATCTGTTTTTATTGCCAGTATGAAACAGCTAACTGCAGAGAACTGCTAGATATCTTGCAAACACAACAAGTCAACAACTTTGGGAGTACACACCCCCAGGAATCAGCTGACTACAACAGCCTTTACACTATTCGAGGTGAACTCTTTTTTTCATGTGAGATTTATAGCTATGAACATGCATTTGTACTAGGACCCAACAGAACTGTGTAAACCACACACAAGATAAAGGAGGACATGGATACACTTAAGGGTATGTAGCGCTTCCATCTGTGTCTTAGGAGATAAGTTGTTTTCATCAAAAAATTCAATTTAGGACTACCAATTCGGAGCAATCACAATCAAGGCACACAACCCCACCGCTCACCACAGCTGAGGAGGAGAATCTGCCTCGTCTGTATGACTGTGATATGAGATGTTCAGTGAAGATGTGTCAAAACTGCAGGGGGAGTACACAAAGGCAGCTCAGTCATTGAGGAATGAGAAAACTTTGAGTATGAAATTGGTGCTCTGACCTCTAAGCACTACCTTTGAAATAGCCATCGCGTGTAACTGCAGAAAAGCATTCGCTATACCTGGCTTTCACACATTCACATCCAATGGGGACTGGCATTACACAACCGATTTAATCTAAAACAGAGAATGGACAACATTTTGCTAACAGGAGTCCAATTCACATGGTTCTGGCGGGCACACTGTAGTAATAGGGATGTGCACTGAAGCCTCAAAATGGGCAGTGCTGTCCTGTCAGTTGTCGTAAATCAACGACAGCTATTCAAGGACACTGACAGCATACAATATTAACAATAAGTAGGCCTAGATAGTATGATAGAGTTTCCCAGTTGCCATCTTTAAACTATTTATTTACACACTTCAAGTCTTATTAGAACTCTCTCTGTATCAAATCTGGGACTGGGAGACTGAAAAACAACTTCTATCTTCAGCCATCAGACAGTTAAAGAGTCACCACTAGCCGGCCTACACCCAGTACCCTGCCCTGAACTTCAGTCACTGTTACCAACCGGCTTCCACCCATTACTCTACCCTGCACCTTAAACTCCTGCCCTATGTACATAGTCATTGAACACTGGTCACTTTAACAATGTTTACATATTGTTTTACCCACTTCATATGTATATACTGTATTCTACTCTATGCTCATCCTATATAACTACTGCTGTACACATCTTTTCCATTCATATACTGTCCATAATGTCTATACATACTGTATATATATTTATATTCTGTACTCTGACATTGCCTGTTCTAATATTTCTATATTAATTCCTTTCTTACATTTTTGGGGATTTGCGTGTATTGTTTTGTATTGTTAGGTATTACTGTATTGTTGGCGCTAGGAACATAAGCATTTCGCTACACCCACAACAACATCTACAAAATATGTGTACGCGACCAATAACATTTTATTAGATTTTTGTACACGTCTAAAAAGCTAGGCTTCACATGTCCACAAATAGACCTGTCTCATTTGAATAGGCAGTAAGTGAAGTGTATACATTCACATTGTGGTCGAGGACTATCAGTTTCAGATACAGCTGGGATGCAGGGAGATGGAGCTCGCTATGGGGGACTCCTTTTAAAATCTGCAGGGGGGGAGCTCATCTGGAGTTTCCTGATGCAGTGTTTGATAGGGGCTATTCATCAGCCTTCCACTCTGAGGTATAGGTCTGCCAGGCCTTTCCTCCCCTCACCACGGGTTACTCTGAATAACTAATGGACGATGTGTGCGAGTGAGTGAGCGCCACTGCAACAGGACTGGGAAATTGAAAGAGGCGGGAGTAAACTCAACGATAAAAGATTTGTGTCATAAGGCTACTCATGATAATGTGACTGAAGACTGTACAAAAGCCTAGGTACAGTCCCAGTCTATTAGCTAATCATGTTATAACTTGGTTATGACATAGAATTTCAAACTTGAAATTTGTGTGGCAAGTTATGATGTTTCCATGCATGTAGTCTCTAAAGAATATTGTGGAAAAGAGTCATCAAAGACTGTAAAAGCTGTGGTCTGGAAACTGATTTTAATTTCTTCTCAGGAGAAGGGAGGTAGAATTGTGTCATGCATTTTTA
This sequence comes from Salmo trutta, assembly GCF_901001165.1. NCBI lineage: Eukaryota > Metazoa > Chordata > Actinopteri > Salmoniformes > Salmonidae > Salmo > Salmo trutta. The sequence continues at coordinate 7,971,087 of NC_042980.1, forward strand.
GCCTGAGACAAACAAAATGGTCTCAGTATGCACCCTTAGGTAATACCCCCATTTTGCATGAAGAACTAGCAAAAAAAAACATACAGGGCAACAAACCTAAACTGAAAGAACATTGCTTCCAGGTGACAACATGTCAGGATATCAAAACCTTCAAACTGTGTTTATACCGATGTCTGTGTTGCATTGTCTGCTGTGTTTATCTTACCTAACACCTCCAAGGCATATAGCAGTTAGCCTATTGTAACAGCAGAATATAAATTCACATCCAGATTTTGGTCCATTCAAAAGCAACAACACATAGGCCTACATACAATCTGCAATACTTTGATGAAATCTATGTATTCTGTTTCAGGATATTGGTGGGTACTTCACAGATTTTGCAACCTCTTGTAAAATATTAGCTCAATGCAAAGTATGTGCGACTCCACACGTCATGCACTTAACATAAGTACCATTACTGACCATCCATGGGAAGGGACCATTTCGAGCAGAAAAGCCTCAGGACCAGTCTGCAGTTCTGGAAATGAGAATGGAGTCCCATGGTTCAGCAAGAAAGTCCATATTGGGAGGAATACATTGACTTCTTATAGAATTCTCAGCTAACAGGACAGACTTAATAAAACATGACAGATGGCATCTGCTCTCCCTCCTACTGCTCCTGAAGAAAATGAAGAGCTGCAGAAGCTGCGTGTTAATGGCCTTACACTCGAGTAGCACTCATATCACATCCCCCAACATCCCCCAAGTGACTGTGATATTCAATGTGAACAACCAACCAACGAGGGACAGAGACATGGCGTGCTAAAGTGTTCTTACATCATCTGAGCATGGATCTGGTCAAATGTTTTATACAAGCTCTGTTTGGTTATTTGCTTTTTGAAATATGCTAGGTGGATACAGTATTCGTTTATTTATTGCATAACTGTAACCCAAAACACATTTTTAGTTGTACTTTTTAAAATGAAAAAGCAGATTGATGAGCTCCATTGAAAACCTGATTGCCATCTAACTTCGTTGGAAGAAAGGGTAGGAACACTTATGTAACGGGCCATAGAAAGAGAAGGATTCACCTCATCAGATCAGTCTGGCTCACATGAATACGTCTGCAGATTAATTTTGTAATTCCGCTCCTGTATTCAACGGGTGACGAATTCCATCGTCGTTCCAAACCAATAACAAACTTTGACATTCTCCCTTTTGCAGATAGATCTTAATATGACATGTTTCAATTTTAAACAGAAACTACAGCTTACATGACAGGGTAATTTGGATTCTGAAAAGAAACGTCCTTAGCATCCTACTTTTATTTAAAGTAAACTAAACCATTGAATAGAAACCACGTTGCCTCAAGCTATGCTACCAACTAAAACACTCTATCTATGAATAAGGTGTGTTTGCCTGCCTTCACCTTTTGATTCCTGGCTGCCTGTGCCTCATACAGTGGACCTTCATTTTTACAAATGAATAAAAAATGAAAATCTGAAATGTCTTGAGTAATAAGTATCCACCCCTCTGGTGACTCTGTGTGCAATAATAGTGTTCAACATAATTGTTGTATGACTACCTCATCTCTGTACCGCACACATACAATTGTCTGTAAGGTCTCTCAGTCGAGCAGTGAATTTCAAACCAAGATTCAATCACAAAGACCTGGGACAATTAATATCTCTTTGAGCATGGTAAAGTTTTTAAATTACATTTTGTATGGTGTATCAATATATCCATTCACTACAAAGATACAGGTGTCCTTCCTAGCTCAGTTGCCGAAGAGGAAGGAAGCCACTCAGGGATTTCACCAAAAGGCCAAAGGTGACTTTTTAATGGCTGTGATTAGAGAAAACTGAGGATGGAGAAACATTGTAGTTACTCCACAATACTAACCTACATGAGAGAATGAAAAGAATGAAGCCTGTACCGAATAAAACTATTCCAAAACATGCATCCTGTTTGTAATAAGGCACTAAAGTACATTTTAAAAGAAATTATGTTTGGGGCAAATCCAACACAACACATCACTGAGTATCACTCTTCATATTTTCAAGCATAGTGGTGGATGCATAATGTTTTGGGTATGCTTGTCATCGGCATGGACTAAGACATTTTTGAGGGGATAAAAACAAACAGAATAGAGTTAAGCACAAGCAAAATCCTAGAGGAAAACCTGCTGCAGGCTGCTTTCCAACAGACACTGGGAGACAAATGTATCTTTCAGCAGGACAATAACCTAAAACACAAGGCCAAATATACACTGGAGTTGCTTACCAAGACGACAATGAACGTTCTTGAGTGGCCTAGTTTCCATTTTGACTGAAATCGGTTTGAAAATGTATGACAAGACTTGAAAATGGCTGTCTAGCAATGATCAACAACCAACTTGACAGAGCTTGAAGAATTTTTAAATGATTAATGTGCATATATTGGACAACCGAGGTTTGCAAAGCTCTTAGAGACTTACCCAGAAAGACTCATAGCTGTAGTTGGTGCCAAAGGTGATTCTAACAAGTATTGACTCAGGGATTTGAATGCATATGCATATTAGACATTTCTCAATTTAATTTTCAGTAAATCTGCACACATTTCTAAAAACATGTCTTCTCTTTCATTGTGGGGTATTGTGTGTAGATGGGTGAGGAAAAAACATTTTTTTAATCAATTTTGAAATAATGTTGTAACACAACAAAATTTGCAATAAGTCAAGGGGTATCTGAAGACGCTGGATTTAGGGGCTCCCACATAAAGGGGAATGACGGATGAGAGACAGTGCTCGCACTCTACACAGCTGAAAAATACATTAAAGCTGAAGCGGTGGCCCCAGGTTTGGTACCGCGGGTAATCAAAAAGCGTGTCTCTCCCCGGGTGCCAGTGCCATCGGACTTGCATGATCACGCAGGACAGAGGTGATGTGGTAAACATGAGGAAACGTACAAGAAATGAAAACAAGTCAAATATCTAGCAACCATGCACAGGATTGATTTACACAGTAGAGGATTATGCATCTGGGAGTCAGGTCACGTTCTCTGTCGGGTTATCAACATGGGACATATTAATTAACAGGCCTACCCTTTGGGTTGATGTCAGGCACATGTTTCTAAATATGTTATTCATAAAGATGGCTACACGTTGAAGTTCACATTTGCTGTTCTAAATTATTAGCACCCACATTAAAAAATATTACACTTTACTACAGAATACTACAGTACTTACTATATAATTTGGTGGTAAACTAGTATACACACTGTAGTATCCCTTGATTATGTGTAGTACTTACCATAGAATGTTCTAGTATACTGTAGAATACTATTGTAAATACTACAGTATTATCTGAACGGATAGTTCAGAGCTTCAGATCTTTTCTATAACCTGTACGCAACACACTATGCTCTATACTAGACATGTAGGTTTCTCACTTATGCAAAAATTGGGGGAGGGGAATGGGCAAGGTATATGCAAATTCAATACTGTAATATTTACTTTAGTTAAAAAAGTGTAGTGTTTTTGCGGACTGTAGTATTTTTGCTGACATTGTTGTTTTGCGGATAATATTGGGGTATTTACAATAGTATTCTACAGTATACTAGAACATTCTATAGTAAGTAATACATATGTTAGAGGGATACCACAGTGTGTCGTATAGTACTCTACATTATACAACGGTTGGGTCTAATCATGAATGCTGATTGGTTAAAACCGCATTCCAGCCGGTGTCTATTCCACAAGTTACCACCCGGCTAAATCTATGACGTTAAAATGCCTATTTACTATGTTCCATCTGACTGCGCAATCCACTGACTCATCAGCCCAGCCAAACAATTTATAAACTTGATCTCCACTATAAAAAAACATCTAGACATTAATCTCACATTTCTTTTTGACTAACATTTAGTTTTCAACAGTGGAGATTTGTATAAACCTTGCTATCTGTCCCTCCGACATTTGCAACATTGTTTGAATATTCACATTTGGCTTTTCTCAGCCAGTCGATAAATCATGAATCAGCTGGCATAATTTTTATGGATATATATAAAGAAATGTAAATTGAAAAAAGGTAAAACGAAACAAAGTGCAGCTAGTTTCCAGTCTTTCCAGCTTCAGTTTGAAGTGATTGTGTTAGCTGTGTTGTTGGCTAGCTCTTATGAACAAGTGTCCTGACGAGTGAGCACATGTTGTATGCCAGGCGAAATTGCTCTTGCTACACTCGGATTGGCATAGTTTATCTTGAACTTAAGTGGTTATTGACATTCCTGGTTCAGTTGAAAACAGAATTAACTGTACAGCAATACACTTCCACTGATGCTAATGACTAAGCAATTGTATTACAAACCATCCATGTCTCATTGGCTGTCACAGGAACATGGCAAGATGAGGCTGCTTTGAAGACCTTTCCAGCACCTCCAATATACTGTATAATACTTTAAAATCTCTGCAATGATTGAATTCCAGTCTGTGGCCATCTAAATGCTTTGCTATTTTGTGATATAGCTACACTTCATTCAGTTTCAAACCAAAAGTCCTGTGAAAGTAGAAAGTCTGAATGTTGAGATACCAAGGGAAAAGTCTGAGCCTGTATATTAGGCCAAGCATATTTTCCCATCAGAATGAGGGATTACTAGCAGGGAAGCTTGAATATCAGTGACTGTAAAAGGGAGGAAAATACCATCCTTAAATCAGGTAGAAAATACAGTAAATGTCAAGCCTTTACAAGAACACACAACAAAAACATGATTTTGCCCTTTGTTACTCAAGCATTCAAGGCCTTTCCATACACTGCTAGCTTTAGAAATGGTTGTGAAAAGTTTAAACTTACTGTTAGAACAGGAGTTCAAAAGCAGTGAAAGAAATATTTTAGAGGGATGACGTCATGTCCAGGGACCATAGCTGGACTGGTCCTCTACTCATGAGTTAGGTGATACAACCATTTTTCACTCTCAGATTGCTCTAATATCAGGATAATATGGTGCAAAAATGTGTCTGAAATGATAAATGTGTGCTTATGATGGAAAAAATTGAGGCAAAAAATTTGCTTCATATTTATTTTTGTGCTACTTTTTTCACCAACTTGTGTTCAATTTGTGTAACAGCTTACACTGTTTCTACACTGTTTATCTTGTTACTCATTCCTGTCATTGCTTCAGAAGGATCGTAAACATGTACATTAACATGGATTCTGGCTTTATTAATCAACAATGAATTTAATCCCATATTTGACTGCAAAAACAAGTAACTTCATGCCCATGGGTCCATACTCCCGTTACTAGCTAAATAGTCTTATAGTGTGTTCCATAAGAACAACAAATCTTATTTAGAGTCAGTGAATGCCATAGCCTCAAGGCATTTGTGTAGAGTGCCATTTCTCAGGGGATTCCTCCAGAGCAGGAGGTCTGCTCTGCGTAAGAAGATGGATCACCATATAGATTATTAATCAAAACATGGATGGTGCTGAACATATGCCTCAGGCTAGCTGCTCTCTCACTGCAAATGGAAGAAAACAGATCTTTGGGTCATTCCTAATTTTCCATGGTCTTTTCTCTTGAAAGAAGGCAGCGACTGGACTTTGTAACTCTATAAGGTGTTGGAAAGGTGTTTTTTTTTCAGAGTGAATAGAGAAGACACATAGAGAGCAAATAAGTGGGTAAAGCTTTCTTAAGATGTGGAATAGTTAAGTTACATTTAAATTAGGGAACGAGTCAGAGCAATAAAGGACATAGCCTTATTGTCCTGAAATGAAGGATGAGCTGTCATTTACTAATCCACTTGGTCTGGTTAGGAGTCGTCTTACAGTAAGCAACATTATTGCCTTTTCAACTCACTTTGTCTCATTGGTAATGTACGTCAGAAAGTCACTTTAAATGGGTTTTTCATGAGAAATCCTCTGTAGCACTCTAAGCACTTGTCTCAGTGTGGAATAGATACTTTATTGTATCTAGGTAGATAGCAAGATAATGATTTCATTGAAATATGTCTCAGTGTAGAATAAAGACTTTATTGTATCTAGGTAGATAGCAAGAGAAAGATTTCATTTCAATACCTCTCCAAGAAAGGTTCCCTTATGATTGCTACATTTGTTGGAGAAAGAGTGGCGTAGCAGTTGCCTAGTTCTATCACATCAACCTATCAGAGTGTACTGTATTTATGGAAAGGGTGCATATTTTTCCACAAGGGGTTAACATTTACATTTTAGTCATTCAGCAGACGCTCTTATCCAGAGCAACTTACAGTAGTGAATGCATACATTTCATTTCATGCATTTTTAAAATGTATTTATAATTTTTTTTTTTTTGTACTGGCCCCCCGTGGGAATCGAACCCACAACCCTGGCGTTGCACGCACCATGCTCTACCAACTGAGCCACGGGGGAAGGCTGTTATGCTGAGACACAAAGGCAAATATTATGCAGAACTATTTCAAAATAAAACTAACTTCAGCTTTTTGATTTCTACATTTTCCACTATAGTGACAGTGACTTTTTAAGTTGGACACCAGACAATTGCCTCTTTGGTTATGATCAGACTTTCAATGAAAAAATATTATAGTATACTATGGCATAAATCAGAGATGGGAAACTTTGATGGTGTTGGGGTCCACAAAAAATATGAAGTCATCATGAGGGGCCGCAGAGGTTTGCGGGTGTGCTACCTACATCCATACCCACACATGCAGTCAGAGCCCGCCCTAGTGTTTTGGGCGCCCTAAGCAAAATTGAAGTTTTTGAGTTAATTTCTTGCAATTCTACTCATTTTGCCATGAGGAGTAGAGAAAATGTTGCAGTTTTCCAGCAAATGTCCTGTAATTCTACACATTTGCCATAGTCTGGAGATAAATGTTTGCAGTTTTTAGTGATATCTGAGTGAGAATGTTTAGATAGGCTAACTTACCATAAAAAAACAGTGTTATCTGACATGGGCTAATTGAGTGTCAGTGACTGGCATAACAAGAGAAAAACTTCTGTAGTAAAAGAAAACGGTATATACTATAGTAATTAATGTAGTGTTTTTGTGGATTGTAGTATGCTGTAGTATTTACCGTAGTGTTTTTGCAAACATTACTGTAGTATTTACTATAGTGTTTTGTTTTATTAAATTTGACATAGAAGTGGAGGTTTTTTCCTTCAGAAAACCTACTGGAAAAATACTAAAATAGCAAATGTTCCATAACCTGTAGTTAGGTAGGTATCACAGGAGGCTTCTGAGGGTAGGATGCCTCATAATAACGTCTGGAACAGAGTGAATGGAATGGCATCAAACACATGGAAACCATGTTTTTGATGTATTTGATACCATTCCACTAATTTCGCTCCAGCCTTACCACGAGTCTGTTCTCCCCAATTAAGGTGCCACCAACCTCCTGTAGTAGGTATGTTGTGTTTATGAATGAGATATGTTGATGTTGTGTGGGATGTGAGGTTGTGTTTGTGTCAGTCTTGCTTTGACATCTGGAGAATGATTGATAGAGGTGTTTCTGTGGCCCATTGTTATTCTTATACAGTTTTATTGAGTGATGGGTTGTTGATTGCTCTGTTCAGGTATTCTTGTCCTTTTATTGCTTGTCTGCCTTTGATGGTCTTAATTCTGGTGGATCTGGTGGATGTATTGGTTGTTGATGTACAGTGGGGGGAAAAAGTATTTGATCCCCTGCTGATTTTGTATGTTTGCCCACTGATAAAGAAAGGATCAGTCTATAATTGTAATGGTAGGTTTATTTGAACAGTGAGAGACAGAATAACAACAAAAATATCCAGGAAAACGCATGTCAAAAATTGTATTAATTAATTTGCATTTTAATGAGGGATATAAGTATTTTACCCCCTCTCATTCAGAAAGATTTCTGGCTCCCAGGTGTCTTTTATACAGGAAACGAGCTGAGATTAGGAGCACACTCTTAAAGGGAGTGCTCCTAACCGCAGCTTGTAACCTGTAAAAAAGACACCTGTCCACAGAAGCAATCAATCAATCAGATTCCAAACTCTCCACCATGGCCAAGACCAAAGAGCTCTCCAAGGATGTCAGGGACAAGATTGTAGACCTACACAAGGCTGGAATGGGCTACAAGACCATCGCCAAGCAGCTTGGTGAGAAGGTGACAACATTTGGTGCGATTATTCGCAAATGGAAGAAACACAAAAGAACTGTCAATATCCCTCGGCCTGAGGCTCCATGCAAGATCTCACCTCGTGGGGTTGCAATGATCATGAGAACGGTGAAGAATCAGCCCAGAACTACACGGGAGGATCTTGTCAATGATCTCAAGGCAGCTGGGACCATAGTCACCAAGAAAACAATTGGTAACACACTACGCCGTGAAGGACTGAAATCCTGCAGCGCCCGCAAGGTCCCCTTGCTCAAGAATACATGCCCATCTGAAGTTTGCCAATGAACATCTGAATGATTCAGAGGACAACTGGTGAAAGTGTTGTGGTCAGATGAGACCAAAATGGAGCTCTTTGGCATCAACTCAACTCGTCGTGTTTGGAGGAGGAGGAATGCTGCCTATGACCCCAAGAACACCATCTCCACCGTCAAACATGGAGATGGAAACATTATGCTTTGGGGGTGTTTTTCTGCTAATGGGACAGGACAACTTCACCGCATCAAAGGGACGATGGACGGGGCCATGTACCGTCAAATCTTGGGTGAGAACATCCTTCCCTCAGCCAGGGCATTGAAAATGGGTCGTGGATGGGTATTCCAGCATGACAATGACCCAAAACACACAGCCAAGGCAACAAAGGAGTGGCTCAAGAAGAAGCACATTAAGGTCCTGGAGTGGCCTAGCCAGTCTCCAGACCTTAATCCCATAGAAAATCTGTGGAGGGAGCTGAAGGTTCGAGTTGCCAAACGTCAGCCTCGAAACCTTAATGACTTGGAGAAGATCTGCAAAGAGGAGTGGGACAAAATCCCTCCTGAGATGTGTGCAAATCTGGTGGCCAACTACAAGAAACGTCTGACCTCTGTGATTGCCAACAAGGGTTTTGCCACCAAGTACTAAGTCATGTTTTGCAGAGGGGTCAAATACCTATTTCCCTCATTATAATGCAAATCATTTTATAACATTTTTGACATGCGTTTTTCTAGATGTTTTTGTTGTTATTCTGTCTCTCACTGTTCAAATAAACCTACCATTAAAATTATAGACTGATCATTTCTTTGTAAGTGGGCAAACGTACAAAATCAGCAGGGGATCAAATACTTTTCCCCCCCACTGTATATGTGCCCGTTTCAGGAAACTAGGCGTATGTCACAGGAGAGCCGTGACTTTTTTTTCAACTTTTTTTTCAATCAACATGCACTTTCTGGAGGACCGAGTTTTGAAATCAGCGGAATTTGAGTTTGATAGCTAAGGAGATGGAGAAAACACCTGTCTCCGGATTACATCTTCAAACTAAGTGCAACCATGGCATCCGACAGGAGACGCGTCCATCCATGATACATACGGGTAAAATAGTCTAGCTAGCAACATTTTCAGATATTACACATTTTTAGCTAGCTAACATTGAACCTGGTTGGTTAGCTACATGCAGATTCGTGCAGGGTAGTAACATCGTGAGTTGTGATTATGGTTAATTGTTTACCTAGCTAGCTAGCTACATGTCTTAACAAAAGACTCTCGTCTGAGTGTACAAGAGCGCAGAATAACTGATGAATATACGAACGCTCAACACCCATTGAATATGGCTGGTGTCAGTAAACGTCAGCAAAAAAGCGTATTTAAATTGTTGCCTGCAGCACAGTTAGTCACCAACACTCTTGATAACATGAAAACAGCCTAACCGGCTCTGCTAGGGTGAGTAAAATGGTCACAGTGGGGTGTTCTCTCATGTGTCTGGAAGTATCTAGCAAGCTAGCCAATGTTAGCCAGTTAGTTTGAGTGCTTGACTGCCGTTGTGAGGTCAGAACTTTCGTATTAACCCTACTCATTGGCCAGAGCGTCCAGCGTGCTCTCTGAACACAGAGTACGAATGGACAATCTGACAGCACATGGAGCAACCTCCATGTTGCTGGTGTGGTGAAGATGCTGCTTTTGTAGTCTGAGATTCCTTTACACCCAACGGCCTAGCAGAAACCTGTATTACAGTAATTATGGCAATGATGTACTACACGTTCAGCTTTTAAATTACCTGTCGAGCACATAGCACTCACTCAGTCAACGTTCTGGATAACATAACAGCCTAACCAGCTCTACTAGGCAAAGTAATGTTCAGTGAGCTTTTCTCTCATTTGTGTCTGGAAGTAGCTAGCAAGTTTGCTTGGGTGCTTGACTGCTGCTGTTAGTACAGAACGGACGGATCAACCCTTAAAGAGATGGGTGGTGCTAAAGCTTAAGAGGGTGTGAACAATGCTGAATGGTTGTAGACAAAGGGCTCTCTAGTAGTTGTACCAAAACATTCAAAGGACATTTTCTCAAAAGTGAGTTTACAAGTTTATCAAATTTCAAAGCAAAATTACTTTCCCATTGTTCCTCAACTGTAGTGTATGATATACCCTTTTGTAGCTCTGAGTCTCTACTTTTATCCAATGTTAAAAACACAATTTCAAATGTTGCTACATAAGACCGATTTGAGCCGGTCGGTCACATATTGTCAGATTCTGCAGAAAAAGGGGAAATGGGTCACAGTGCTTGGCTGAAAGACAAGTAGAGATACAAGACTTGAATATTGGATTATGAGGCTCTTGTTAGGCTCAGATGTATCAATAAACAATCCCTAATTGGAAAGGGGAACTAACCAAGCCACTAATCTGGGTAGCCTCTTAAGCTCGATCTGGATGCAAGAGGGTTGAGAATTGTTTTTTGTAGTCATGTCATGTCAAGAGTTTAGGCATAATGAGACATTGTTTGGCCAACTATGAGGGACACAGATGTCTTCCTGGGGGATGTAACAAAGTTAGAATGAGGGCAACAACATTAAGACAATGATAAAGCCTAGAGTTACTATAGGTTCAGAAAGATAAAGAAGCTTTCTTTCCTTCATTGCACTTACGTGGCTTCAAGTCAAATCGAAGTTTATTGGTCACTTACAAAGATTTGCAGATGTTAGCAAAATGCTTGTGTTTCTAGCTCCAACAGTGCATTAATACCTAGCAATATAAAACAATACACACATAATCCATAAAAGTAAAAAGAAAAAATTAACAAAGGCCGGAATTTAAATACATTGAGTGTACAAAATATTAGGAACACCTGCTCTTCCCATGAGATATACTGACCAGGTGAATCCAGGTGAAGCTATGATCCATTATTAATATCACTTGTTAAATCCACTTCAATCATTGTAGATGAAGGGGAGGTGCCAGGTTAAAGAAGGATTTTTATGCTTTGAGGCAGTTGAGACATAGATTGTGCATATGTGCCATTCAGAGTGTGAATGGACAAGACAAAATATTTAAGTGCCTTTGAACGAGGATATGGTAGTAGGTGACAGGCGTGCTGGTTTTGAGTGTGTCAAGAACTACAACGCTGCCAGGTTTTTCACTCTCAACAGTTTCCCGTGTGTATCATTAACGGTCCACCACCAGAAGGACATCCAGCCAACTTGACACAACTGTGGGAAGCATTGGAGTCAACATGGGCCAGCATCTCTGTGGAACACTTTCGACACCTTGTAGAGTCCATGCCACGATGAATTGAGGCTATTCTGAGGGCAAAAGTTGGTGCAACTCAATATTAGGCATGTGTTCCTAATGTTTTGTACAATCAGTGTATAATGCTGTGTATAGACAGTATGTACAGTATATGAGTAGAACAGAACTGAACTAACTGAACTAAATGACTATTGCCCCATAGCCCTCACTTCTGTCATCATGAAGTGCTTTGAGAGACTAGTCAAGAATCATATCACCTCCACCCTACCTGTCACCCTAGACCCACTCCAATTTGCTTATCGCCCCAATAGGTCCACAGACGATGCAATCGCCATCACACCGCACACTGACCTAACCCATCTGGACAAGAGGAATACCTATTTAAGAATGCTATTCATTGACTACAGCTCTACATTCAACACCATAGTACCCTCCAAACTCATCATTAACCTTGAGACCCTGGGTCTCGACCCCGCCCTGTGCAACTGGGTCCTGGACTCAACGTCAACAGTGGCGACTCCGGGATTTTGGCCTTCTAGGCAGAGTTGCAAAGAAAACCCATATCTTAGACTGGCCAATAAAAAGAAAAGATTAAGATGGGCAAAAGAACACAGACACTGGACAGAGGAACTCTGCCTAGAAGGCCAGCATCCCGGAGTCACCTCTTCACTGTTGACATTGAAACTGGTGTTTTGCAGGCACTATTTAATGAAGTTGAGGACTTGTGAGGCGTCTGTTTCTCAAACTAGACACTAATGTACTTGTCCTCTTGCTCAGTTGTGCACCGGGCCTCCCACTCCTCTTTCTATTCTGGTTAGAGTAAGTTTGCACTGTTCTGTGAAAGGAGTAGTACGCAGCGTTGTACGAGATTTTCAGTTTCTTGGCAATTTCTCACATGGAATACCCTTCATTTCTCAGAACAAGAATAGACTGACAAGTTTCTGAAGAAAGTTGTTTGTTTCTGGCCATTTTGAGCCTGTAATAAAACCCCAAATGCTGATGCTCCAGATACTCAACTAGTCTAAAGAAGGCCAGTTTTATTGCTTCTATAATCAGGACAACAGTTGCTTCTATAATCAGGACACCATGCTCTACCAACTGAGCCACAGGGAAGATACAATAGTCATTTACAACATTAACAATGTCTACGCTATATTTCTGATAAATGTTATTTTCATAGACAGAAAATGTGCTTTTCTTTCCTTAAACAAGGACATTTCTAGGTGACCACAAACTTTTTAACGGTAGTGTAGGTATTTCTGTTGTCCAGGTGGGAGAGGGAAGTGTGCGATTGCATCGTCCATGGATCTGTTGGGGCGATATGTGAATTGTGGTGGGTCTAGGTTGTCGGGTAAGGTGGAGGTTATATGGTCCTTAACTAGCCTCTCAAAGCACTTTGTGATGACAGAAGTGAGTGCTATGGGTTGATAGTTATTTAATTCAGTTACCATATTTTTCTTGGGTCCAGGAACATTGGTGGAAGCAAGTCAGGATAGCAGACGTATACGGAGAGATTGAATATGTCCATAAACACTCCAGCCAGCTGGTCTGCACATGCTCTGAGGACGCGGCTTGGGATGTCGTCTGGTCCGCCAGCCTCGCGAGGGTTAACATGCTTAAATGACTTATTTCGACCACGGAGAACGGGAGCACACAGTCCACATGAGCAGCAGGGGCCTGCGTCGATGGCTCAATGTTGTTTTCCTCGAAGCGGGCGAAGAAGGGGCTTAGCTTGTCTGTGTTCGCGATGTGTCTGGCTTTCCCTTTATAATCCGTAATTTGTCTGGAGTCTTTGCCACATACGTCTTGTGTGTGAGCTGTTGAATTGCGACTCCACTTTGTCCCTGTACTGTCTTTGATTGGCTTACGGAGGTCATAGGTGGTCTGTTTGCACACATTCATGTTCCCAGTCATGGTTAAACGTGATGGTTCGCACTTTCAGTTTTATGCAAACGCTGTGATCTGTCCACAATTTTTGGTTTTGATAAATTCTAATCTTCACAGTGGGAACAACATGCTCTATGCACTTCTTGATGTCACCGAGTCAATGTACACGTCAGTACTATTCTCAGAGGCGACCCGGAACATTTTCCAGTCCGCATGATCAAAACAATCTTGAAGCATACAGTGGCAAGAAAAAGTTAGTGAACCCTTTGAAATTACCTGGATTTCTGCATAAATTGGTCATCAAATGTGTTCTGATCTTCATCTAAGTCACAACAATAGACAAACATAGTGTGCTTAAACTAATAACACAAATTATTGTATTTTTATTGTCTATATTTAATACATAATTGAAACATACACAGTGTAGGTTTGAAAAAGTATGTGAACCCCTAGGCTAATGACTTCTCCAAAAGCTAATTGGAGTCAGGAGTCAGCTAACATGGAGTTCAATCAATGAGATGAGATTGGAGATGTTGGTTAGAGCTAATTTGCCCTATAAACACTCACAAAATTTGAGGTTGTTCACAAGAAGCATTGCCTGATGTGAACCATGCCTCGAACAAAAGAGATCTCAGAAGAACTAAGATTAAGAATTGTTGACTTGCATAAAGCTGGAAAGGGTTACAAAAGTATCTCTAAAAGCCTTGATGTTCATCAGGAGTGGCCGTTCTGCAAAGATGACTGCAAGAGCACAGCGCAGAATGCTCAATGAGGTTAAGAAGAATCCTAGAGTGTCAGCTAAAGACTTACAGAAATCTATGTAACATGCTAACATCTCTGTTGACGAGTCTACGATACATAAAACACTAAACAAGAATGGTGTTCATGGGAGGACACCATGGAAGAAGCCACTGCTGTCCAAAAAAAAACATTGCTGCACTTCAGAAGTTTGCCATAATGCACCATAATGCAACAAAATATTCTGTGGACAGATGAAACTACAGTTGAGTTGTTTGGAAGGAACACACAACACTATGTGTGGAGAAAAAAAGGCACAGCACACCGACATCAAAACCTCATCCCAACTGTAAAGTATGGAGGAGGGAGCATCATGGTTTGGGGCTGCTTTGCTGCCTCAGGGCCTGGACAGCTTGCTATCATCGACGGAAAAAAATTTCAGCAGAATGTTAGGCTATCTGTCCGCCAATTGAAGCTCAACAGAAGTTGGGTGATGCAACAGGACAACGACCCGAAACACAGAAGTAAATCAACAACAGAATGGCTTCAACAGAAGAAAATACGCCTTCTGGAGTGGCCCAGTCAGAGTCCTGACCTCAACCCGATTGAGATGCTGTGGCATGACCTCAAGAGAGCAGTTCACACCAGACACCCCAAGAATATTGCTGAACTGAAACAGTTTTGTAAAGAAGAATGGTCCAAAATTCCTCCTGACCGCTGTGCAGGTCTGATCCGCAACTAAAGAAAACGTTTGGTTGAAGTTATTGCTAGTTATTAAATCCAAGGGTTCACATACTTTTTCCACCCTGCTCTGTGAATGTTTACACAGTGTGTTCAATAAAGACATGAAAACATATAATTGTTTGTGTGTTATTAGTTTAAGTAGACTGTGTTTGTCTATTGTTGTGACCTAGATCAAGATCAGATCAAATTGTATGACCAATTTATGCAGAAATCCAGGGATTTCCAAAGGGTTCACATACTTTTTCTTGCCGCTGTAGATTTCGATTGTTCAGACAAGTTTCTGCCTATAGGTGGGGACAAGGAATGATCTGAAAAAACAAGCTAAAAGATTTTTCAGAGTGCCTTGTCGACTTCGTTATTCGAGTGAGACAGCTGAATAACTAATCCCCGTATGTGTTCTCTGATCTTCTCTCTGATAAGTATTTTTTTTAATGAATTCCCCTAAAATACAATTAGTACGCTCCAAGCCCTTAGGCAAGTCTGCAGTTGGACAAGTCAACATTTCAAACAAAGCTAATGAGTTGCCGGGTGGTTGATAAATGTGCAGATACGCTATGAAAGTGAATACGGCAAATATTAACAATCATATTAATGTGGCTGAATTCACAGGAATATAGCTGTAATTAGCCCCATCCTTGCTGTGCGAAGTGTGTAAACTGGCGGCTAAAATGTTATGAAACTATATCACTACATTGTCTCTACATTCTTATTAAAATTGTCAATGATTAATGTTTCGGTTGGTAAGAATTAGCATTATAGCTAAAAGCTAACGAGTCACTGTTGGCATGTTTGTTTAATGTAGAAAAAGAGGAATGCAGAGGACTATTGATGCATCTCAACTTTGCTTTCTATGTTCACTACTATACTTATGAACATTACAGTATACAGATAGATTTATGCTCTCATCTTTGTTCTTTATTGCCTGGATAAATTCAAAGACAAACTGAGGTGGCATTCATGTTATGACTCCCTGGCTTTGAAAAGTGGAGAAATTAAAATAGTTGAGAGTAGAGAGACCAGGGTTAGATTTGCATACTTTTAGCCTTGGGCAGTTAAGTAGGCACATTTTCTCATACATATACAGTTGACGTCAGAAGTTTACATACACCTTAGCCAAATACATTTAAACACAGTTTTTCACAATTCCGGACATTTAATCCTAGTAAAAATTCCCTGTCTTTGGTCAGTTAGGATCACCACTTAATTTTAAGAATGTGAAATGTCAGAATAAAAGTAGAGAGGATGATTTATTTTAGCTTTTATTTCTTTCATCACATTCCCAGTGGGTCAGAAGTTTACATACACTCAATTAGTATTTGGTAGCATTGCCATTAAATTGTTTAACTTGGGTCAAACGTTTCGGGTAGCCTCCACAAGCTTCCCACAATAGGTTGGGTGAATTTTGGCTCAGTCCTCCTGACAGAGCTGGTGTAACTGAGTCAAGATTGTAGGCCTCCTTGCTCGCACACACTTTTTCAGTTCTGCCCACAAGTTTTTCTATGGGATTGAGGTCAAGACTTTGTGAATGCCACTCCAATATCTTGACTTTGTTGTCCTTAAGCCATTTTGCCACAACTTTGGAAGTATGCTTGGGGTTATTGTCCATTTGGAAGACCCATTTGCGACCAAGCTTTAACTTCCTGAGTGATGTCTTGAGATGTTGCTTCAATATATCAACATAATTTTACTTTCCTGATGATGCCATCTATTTTGTGAAGTGCACCAGTCCCTCCTGCAGCAAAGCATCCCACAACATGATGCTGCCACCCCCGTGCTTCATGGTTGGGATGGTGTTCTTCGGCTTGCAAGCCTCCTCTTTTTCCCTCCAAACATAACGATGGTCATTATGGCCAAACAGTTCTATTTTTTTTTATCAGACCAGAGGACATTTCTCCAAAAAGTACGATCTTTGTCCCCATGAGCAGTTGCAAACCATAGTCTGGCTTTTTAATGGCAGTGTAACGGTTGTCCAAAGGAGTAGACCAAGGTACAGCGTGGTAAGTGTTCATCTTGATATTTATTTTTACTCAGAACACTTAAACAAAATAATAAACAATGGTAAACGACCGTCATGTCTTGCGGGCTTACCGAGCAGTACAAAAATAAGATCCCACAACTCAAGGAGGGAAAAAGGGCTAAGTATGGTTCCCAATCAGAGACAACGAATGGCAGCTGCCTCTGATTGGAAACCATACCTGGCCAAAACATAGAAATATAAAACATAGAATGCCCACCCCACACCCCACCCTGACCTAACAAAATAGAGAAATAAACTGTCTCTCTCAGGTCAGGGCAGTGACAGTACCCCCCCCCCCCCAAAGGTGCGGACTCACGGCCGCAAACCTGAACCTATAGGGGAGGGTCCGGGTGGGCATCTATACTTAGCGGTGGCTCTGGTTCGGGGCCGCTGAAGACTCTGGGCTGCAGACCGCCGCTGAAGACTCTGGGCTGCAGACCGCCGCTGAAGACTCTGGGCTGCAGACCGTCGATGAAGACTCTGGGCTGCAGACCGTCGCTGAAGACTCAGGGCTGCAGGCCGTCTCAGGAGGTTCTGGGCTGCAGGCCGTCTCAGGAGGTTCCGGGCTGCAAGCCCTCTCAGGAGGTTCCGGGCTGCAGGCCATCTCAGGAGGTTCCGGGTTGCAGGCCGTCTCAGGAGGTTCCGGGCTGCAGGCCGTCTCGGGAGGCTCCAGACTGGGGAGCGTCGCTGGAGGCTCCGGACTGGGGGAGTGTCGCTGGAGGGTCCGGACTGGGGACTGTCGCTGCAGGCTCCGTGCCATGGATCATCACTACAGGTTCCGCGCCATGGATCATCACTGGAGGCTTCGTGCCATGGATCATCTCTACAGGCTCCGGCCCATGGATCATCCCTACAGGCTTCTTGCCATGGATTATCACTGAAGGCTTCGTGCCATGGATCATCCCTACAGGCTCAGGGCCATGGATCATCACTGGAGGCTTCGTGCCATGGATCATCACTACAGGCTCCGGCCATGGATCATCACTGGAGGCTTCGTGGCATGGATTATCACTGGAGGCTCTGGACCATGGATTATCACTGGAGGCTTCCTACGTGGAGCTGGAACTGGTCTCACCAGACTGGGGAGACGCACAGGAGACTGGGTGCGCAGAGCAGGCACAGGGTATACTGGGCCGTGGAGGCGCGCTGGAGGTCTGGAGCTTAGGGCTGGCACACCCCGTCCTGGCTGGATGTTTATTTTAGCCCAGCAAGTGCAGAGCGATGGCACAGGATGAACTGGTTTGTGATGGTGAATGGGGGGTACCGTGCGTAGAGCTGGCGCAGGATAACCTGGGCCGAAGAGACGCACTGGAGACCAGGAACGCTGAGCCGGCACACTTCTTCCTGGCTGACTGCCAATTCTAGCACGGCAACTGTGAGGAGCTTGCACCGGGCTGTGAGTGCGCACTGGCGACACAGTGCGCATCCCCGCATAACACGGTGCTTGCTCGGTCACTCGCTCCCCACGGTAAGCACGGGGAGTTGGCTCAGGTCTCAACCCCGACTTCGCCAATCTCCCGTGTACCCCCCCAAAAGATGTTTGGGGTGCTGCCTCTCGGGCTTCCGTTGTTGCCTTGCTTGTTCCTCCCAGTATCGCCATTTCGCTTTCGCTGCCTCTATCTCTTCTTGCGGACGGCGATACTCCCCAGGCATTTTCCAGGGTCCTGCCCCATCCAGGATTTCCTCACAGGTCCAGTCATCCTGCCCACGCTGCTTGGTCCTTTGGTGGTGGGATCTTCTGTAACGGTTGTCCAAAGGAGTAGACCAAGGTGCAGCGTGGTAAGTGTTCATCTTGATATTTATTTTTACTCAGAACACTTAAACAAAATAATAACCAATGGTAAACGACCGTCACTTCTTGCAGGCTTACCGAGCAGTACAAAAATAAGATCCCACAACTCAAGGAGGGAAAAAGGGCTGCCTAAGTATGGTTCCCAATCAGAGACAACGAATGGCAGCTGCCTCTGATTGGAAACCATACCTGGCCAAAACATAGAAATATAAAACATAGAATGCCCACCCCACACCCTGACCTAACAAAATAGAGAAATAAACCGTCTCTCTCAGGTCAGGCAGTGACAGGCGGTTTTGGAGCAGTGGCTTCTTCCTTGCTGAATGGCCTTTCAGGTTATTTCGATATAGGACTCATTTTACTGTGGACATAGATACTTTTGTACCTGTTTCCTCCAGCATCTTCACAAGGTCCTATGCTGTTGTTCTGGGATTGATTTGCACTTTCTGCACCAAAGTATGTTCATCTCTAGGAGATAGATGGCATCTCCTTCCTGAGCAGTATGACGGCTGCGTGGTCCCATGGTGTTTAAACTTGTGTACTATTGTTTGTACAGATGAACGTGGTACCTTCAAGCATTTGGAAATTGCTCCCAAGGATGAACCAGACTTGTGAAGGTCTACAAATTTTTTTCTGAAGTCTTGGCTGATTTCTTTTTATTTTCCCATGATGTCAAGCAAAGAGGCACTGAGTTTGAAAGTAGGCCTTGAAATACATCCCCAGGTACACCTCCAATTGACTCAAATGATGTCAATTAGCCCATCAGAATTTTCCAAGCTGTTTAAAGGCACAGTCAATTTAGTGTATGTAAACTTCTCACCCACTGGAATTGTGATACAGTAATTTATAAGTGAAATAATCTTTCTGTAAACAATTGTTGGAAAAATTACTTGTGTCATGCAAAAAGTAGATGTCCTAACCGACTTGCCAATTCTGTAGTTTGTTAACAAGAAATTTGTGGAGTGGTTGAAAGACGAGTTTTAATGATTCCATCCTAAGTGTATGTAAACTTCCGACTTCAACTATAGATTCATATACTGTACAACCCAACTCTGGCCAATAGTGACATTGAAGCATTATGGGCCTGTACCACAAGGCCTTGAAACCTTTGCTATTGAATGATGCACTCGTGGTTCCAAGGACATCTGAATACTCAGAGTCCACATATATAAAACATAGCTATACTACACAATGGGAGAATCTAAACTGTGTGTAGATATTTATTTGTATCTTCACAAGATTAGGTACCCTGGCCTTCACTTGAGAAATCTGCTGACGATGCATACAATAGCTGAAAGAGATGTTCCAAGATGTTATCATAATAGGGAATATAGATATGCATGCAGACCTACAGATCGTACATTTGTTTTTCAGGGACACTTAAAATTCCGGGTTGCAGTGACATGATTGCAATGCTCTCAAGATGTTATAATCTTGCACGTAATGGGATGTCTTGGTTGACTGAGCAACGTATTTTCAAACTTTGTTAGCTCAAAGTTTACTTTGATATGTTTGTATGCTAGCACAGTTCATTTGCATTGCATTAGCCACATAATATGATGTTTCTTCCTCACTTCCTTGTGTATGTTCAGAGTCTGCTCATTGCATGTTTCTCGAGTCTATCTATATGGAGTGGGGAGGAAGAGACAGGCACTCTTGGGTGATTCATTCAATATTTTGGTGTCGTCCAACTATGCCCGCAGGTACAGCTAATCTATTAGCCTCTTGTCCACCGTTTGTAGAGTGTTAAGCGCTCTGCACACAATGGCGCTTTGTAGTCACCGAACAAAACCTGGGACTCATTGAAAGAACCCATCAGAGTGCCATACATGCTCAGCCATGCGAATCGCCTGCAGCTCTCTCCCCATAGCCCGTTCAAGAAGTAAAAATATTTCTTATTGAAGAGAGGAAAAAAACACAAGTAAACAACGTACACATTTAATTTTGATTTGAATTAGCTATAGACTGGGAAAACATCTTAAGGTAGGCTATATATGCACGCCGATGCAATCTCTCCCTCACACACCCAGGTACAACCACTCACTCCCTCACACAGACACTGAAACACAGACACTCATTCAAACCTGTCATACCATTTCAGCTTGTAGCTAAGATGAAATGTAGGGAAACCTGAAACTGTTGATTTAGTAAAACTTCTCATGGTGTCATCCCAGCTCCTCTGTCCAATACATACAGTCAAGCGAATTTGTATTCCAACACACATCTGTGTGTACTAAATAATTACCACGTAATCTGTCGCTAAATGCTAGTGTCTCATTTACACCTGAAAGTACATGTCGCAGTGTGGTTAACACCACGCAAAGCAATCCCTGAATATCATGAATAGATTTATACCTGCTAGTACAGTATGTCATTGACTCTTTGCTATGTAGTAAGGCCTATATCTCTAGGCTTATATGTTGCTCACTTGAAATGCATTTGTGTCGTTATTTAATTCCAGTACACTGCGTATCAGCATACTGAATAACATTGAAAAATGTTTTACTAAGATACTAAGTATGTTCTTAGTATACAAAAAAATAAAACATGAGTGGTGGGTACATTGCATTTCAGATGTATTATGGACATTGATATGCAATCCTCATATGCAAAACGCAATTCAAAATGCCATGGAGAGGCATGGTGTAACATGCCTTTTGATGAGCCCACTGATAACCGTACACGATGAGAGAGCAGATGCACCACAACTGTTCAATTAACACTTCGGATACAGAGGGACACTGGAGGGAGCCTAAAGGTATTTGCTGGAGTGCAAGCATGGGACAAGGGAGACAGAGGAGAAGACGGAGATGAGAGGGGGAAGGAAAACAGAGGAAAGGGACAATAGATCCAAAGAACAGAGACAGAGAGAGAAAGAGAGAGAGAGGAGGACACAAGAGAGGAAAGGAAATTCGAAATGGAGAAAAAAGGACAATAGATGAAAGAGAAAGGAAAAGCTCTCTGTCTGATGCACACACACACACACACACACACACACACACACACACACACACACACACACACACACACACACACAGGAGGTGAGTCTGAGGCTCTGTGACATGGGTGGCTTGTAAAACAGTAATTCGTCAGGTTCTGAAGGCCACTGCAGACACATTTACTCAGTGTCATGAAAAAACATGTTTCTGCCCAAGCCTGTAAACAATTCCCATATCCCTAGCCTTCTTCCCTCTCTCCATAAAATGTGCTGTTGGCAGTGGTGAAAGTAATGTGTGCCACAAACCATGAAGTAATTATATTTTGCTCATCAATAAATGTGATTCTGTAATCCATTTAGAAAACCTTAGCTATAGTCCACCTAGACAAGTGTATTATAGCGACCTTTACCCAACGCCTAGCAACCTCGTCAAGAGGTTCAGACCTCATGGCTTAATGGTTAAGGTGTTGGCTTGACAGTTGCTGGACCGGGATTCAAATATATATTTTATGCTGTAAAAACGGGTCATATTGATAACATCGAATGCACATGACTTTTAATGGTGTTGATGAGTAACATCATTTGGTAGCTCTACTTCCATTTAAAATACGAACATGTATGATTATTTATGACTTCATTGTAATGCGATAGAGTATTATTAATAACCTGGTTCTATTGTATCAATGGTTGTTGTTTTCACAAACTTTTCTGTAATTTCAGCGGGAATCAACAAGTTCACAATGATTGTGAGTAAATTGATGACAAATGAATATAGTGCTGGCAGTCACACATGTCCGGTCGAGTTCATATTTCCCCAAGCCTGTTTTGGTTTGTGGTGTAGTGGATCAAACCACAGACAGCGTTGCAAATACCAATTCAGATAGCCTATGCGCCGGCGCTGCACCCATCGAGGAGAAGCCAGTTGCGCGCATCAAACACGACAAAGAGTCAGTCGCCGAATACCCGGAGTCCACATCTGCAACAGGGAGTTGCTGGATAGACGCTCACTGCTTTATATTTTGCTTTGGTCGGTGGTTCCCAAGTGTTTTACATTTTTGGGGGGATAGGAACGGCTCGTGGGTTTCCAAGATGAACCAAACTGCCGGCGTTTCGCACCAAGTGAAATGCCAGTCTTCTGTGTCTTCGAAGGCTATGGCCAAGGTATGAACTTTATATCTTCAAGGACAGGCATAAGTGAAATTAGTTTGAAACATAATTGTTGCCGTATTAAGCTTGCGTTATTATGCTTGGGTTATTACGCAAAATAGCAAGAAGTTCTATGTGATCACCTCTATGAGCAAATGTAACTTTGCGGTGATGGAAAGCTTTGCGAAAAGAGACCAGAACTCTTTGGCCTGGCTTAAATTATCGATCATGTTGATGTGTGGCTATTAACTTGACCTAATACTCTGTTTGGTGGCTGTTGTTGGTTTTAGATGTGGTTGGGTTTGAGAAATGTTGTAGTAGTCCCACATAGATTGGGCTATATATTGAATAATAATTTCACCTTATAGCAGTGTGTTAAATACTGTTCAGCATGTTAAGCAAAATGTTGAAGCCAAATGCAAATATTTTGTAGGATAAAGAGCATTGTAGTTACACACAATGCTGCAGTACAGCAATTTAAAATTCAGATCACGTCGAGAGCAGAAGAAAGAGGGGGAAATATGCTACCAATATATTCCTTTGAAAAGTGCATATCGATTCTACCCACCACCCATTCACTTTAACGTTAATACAAAATATGATGACAAGCAGCGTTAATTTAGTTAATCCATCATGCCCATAGGCTATTAGTAAATTGCCATTTAAAGCTTGACAGATTGACATAATTAGGTTACGTTTCTTTGGTTTGTATATATGATGTCTCTAGGGAATTTGGGCCAGATGGACCTGTTGTTAAGAGTAACTCAATCAATGTTCATCAAGACCGTGCTCTGCGACTTTTGGCAACTATTTGAGTAGGTCTCTGTCTCTCTCATGAGAATAAAAGTAAAGCAGAATAAATTGGTATATTCTTTACTGGTTTAATTGTGCATCATTTCTCTCTAGACTACCAGGGAAATGCCCCATTTGGGTCATATTTTGTTGGAAGAAACGTTACTGATATTAAAATGCATATATACATATTTTGGGAATGACATACAGTACAAAACAGAAATGTACATGTAGTTGATTGCCTTCTTTTGGTGGATACATTACTCACTGACAGCCCTTCTCACCACATACTTTGTTCATTGTAGAATGTGTTTGAAAGCTGAAACCCAATTTTCCAGACATGATGAGTGGCTTGTCATGGGCTGTCAAATGTGAACAGGTTGCACCACGAAGGCTTTGATTTCTTAGACATAGGATTACACATCTTGGGTCTTAAAGGCATACATTTTAGTCCATCTAGATATTAGATGGATTTCAAGCTAATAAAATTGGTTGCACGTCGCATGCTTCTTGTTGGTATTGTATTTAGATTTTAGTCCTGATTACAGCGACACAACCCCTGCCACCAACAGTACTATTACCCTGTAATGGCACAGGCCAGGCCTGCCTACATAAGTGTTAGTCTTTTGCCATATACAAGACCACATTAGCCACTCACCATATAAACTGGATGCTTTTCTAAGGGTTAGCAGTGATTCTGTGACTGAAGGTCAATCACTGACTCACGACTTGGCAAGTAAAGCTGGGTATAGGCTCCATCAGTGGCTTCATACTAAAACATCTGTCCATTGGCAGACTGCTATATGTACTCAGGGGATAGTCTAGATGATGCAAGATTCACATCAACATTCATACATATTACATACAATTAAGGTGGTATTGGAAATTGGTGTGAGTGAGTGAGAATGAGAGAGAGAGCAGTTTGGCATGTGTCTATGTGTTGGTGGAAAGCACGTGGTGCTGAATTAGTTTGAGCCTCGCAGAGACTAAGCAGCGCTTGAGGACAGTGGCATGGTGCTGAAATGGGACGGAGCACTACGGTGACTGACTCATCTGACTCATTCCTATTTCATGTGAGGAAAGCTCAGGTGCAACCTGAAAGGGAGTGAGACACTCCAAGACAAACGGATCTCCATTGGACTTTGATGTATTGAAACATTACGAGTATTGACGTAGTGAAAGATGGGCTACTTTCTTTCAGAAAATCATGTTCCATATAGAGTGCTAGAGTACAAATAGTGCTGGGTTAAAATTGAGGGCACAACAGTATTTCAAACCCTAGGTAACATACAGTGCCTCCGGAAAGTATTCAGGCCCATTCACTGTTTCCACATTTTGTTACAGCCTTATTCTAAAATTGATTAAACATTTTTTTCCCCCTCATCAATCTAAACACAATACCCCACAACGACAAAGAAAAAACTGTTTTTTAGAAATGTTTGCTAATTTACTAAAAATAAAAAACAGATATCACATTTACATAAGTATTCAGTCCCTTTACTAAGTACTTTGTTGAAGCACCTTTGGCAGAAATTACAGACTCAAGTCTACTTGGGTATGACACTACAAGCATGGCACACCTGTATTTGGGGAGTTTCTCCCATTTTTCTTTGCAGATCCTCTCAAGCTCTGTCAGGTTGGATGGAGAGTGTGGCTGCACAGCTATTTTCAGGTCTCTCTAGATATGTTCGATCGGGTTCAAGTCCGGACTCTGACTGGGCCACTCAAGGCCATTCAATTACTTGTCCCGAAGCCACTCCTGCATTGTCATGGCTGTGTGCTTAGGGTCGTTGTCCTGTTGGAAGGTGAACCTTCACCCCAGTCTGAGGTCCTGAGCGCTTTGGAGCAGGTTTTCTTCAATGATCTCTCTGTACTTTGCGACGTTCATCTATGCCTTGATCCTGACTAGTCTCCCTGTCGCTGCCGCTGAAAAACACCCCACAGAAGGAAGCTGCCACCAACATTCTTCAGCGTAGGGATGGTTCCTCCATACATGACACTTGGCATTCAGGCCAAAGAGTTCAATCTTGGTTTCATCAGACCAGATAATCTTGTTTCTCATGGTCAGAGTCTTTAGGTGCCTTTTGGCAAACTCCAAGCTGGCTGTCATGTGCCTTTTACTGAGGAGTGGCTTTCGTCTGGCCACTCTACCATAAAGGCCTGATTGGTGGAGTGCTTCAGAGATGGTTGTCCTTCTGGAAGGTTCTCCCATTTCCACAGAGGAACTCTGTATCTCTGTCAGAGTGACCAATGGGTTCTTGGTCACCTCCCTGACCAAGGATCTTCTTCCCTGATTGCTCAGTTTGGCCAGGCGGCCAGCTCTAGGAAGAGTCTTGGTGGTTCAAACTTCTTCCATTTAAGAATGAAGGAGGCCACTGTGTTCTTAGGGACCTTCAAATGGTGCAGACATGTTTTGTTACCCTTCCCCAAATCTGTGCCTCAACACAATCCTGTCTTGACCTCATGGCTTTTTTTTTTCTCTGACATGCACTGTCAACTGTGGGACCTTATATGGACAGGTGTGTGCCTTTCCAATTTCTAAAAACCTGTTTTCGCTTTGTCATTGTGGGGTATTGTGTGTAGATTGCTGAGGATTTAAAAAAAAAAAAACATTTTAGAATAAGGCTGTAACGTAACAAAATCTTGAAAAAGTCAGGGGGTCTGAATGCTTTCCGAAGGCACTGTAGCAGCAACTATCTCTTCATCTCACGCAAACATGTCCTGGATCGTACATTAGATCCAATTTACCATTCTGTAATACACAGTTGGATTAACTGTTAGGCCACCTCTGTTTCATACAAAAGATAATCTCTTTTCCAGTGCCTGATCTCCCCCCTGCCAGTGTTTTGGAGCTTAACCACCATTTTTGATCCTCTAAAACACTCTCATGTCTTCTTCACTTCCTCTTTATACACACAATCCAATTAAGAAGAGGCAGCAGATTTTTTTGTGGGCTTTCACTCTACGAGGCTCCTGCTGGGTTTACGACACCAGCACAGTCTGTGAGCGGTTGCGGCTCACGCCATTCGGTCCTTAAAAGTGACAGGTCCCTCCAAGCACAGATAGGGCGATAAACTGAATCGGCCCCATCAGAAAGCAGGAAGCCAAGGCTATAGTGACTGTAGTCATCTGGGATACCGCAACCATATTACTGATGAGGTGATAAGAGCACAAGAACGTTGTCCAATAGCAGGACTGGCTGTCATATAGGCGTAGGGTACTATTATGGTTTTACATCTCCTTCTCACTAAAGGGTATCTTATCTGTCTTATTAGCAGTGTCTGTATGAAGTTATAGTTTATTAAACAGTTAGAGGAACTGCTTGCATGCTTATCGGCTCTTTATGTGTGAATGTGATTGTATCAGACCTTCTGGATTTCTGTTACCTTGGAGAGAAGACTGTTTTGGGCTGATTTTCCTTTAACATCCAGACAAATAAGGCCATTCATAAGTAGTTGAAATTTGGGTGAGTTAAGAGGATTGCACTCACAGCCACTTACAAACTGAGAAACATTGAGAAAGCAATCACAACTCTCATGTACTGTACACAATTCACTTGCAAAGTTCAATAACCCAAACCTCAGCTATTCACTGTTTGAGAAAAAGCCATTTTGAGTTTGAGAGAGCATTTGGGAAAAGTAATTGCATATCGGACAACCAATATTTATAGATGGTTAATTGAGTTTACACAGTGGGGGAAGTTCATAAATTAGTAATCATGCTCATTAAATAATTATAAATGACGGCACATATTTACTAGCCATTAAACAAGCATAGCGAGAGAGAAAAATATGCCACGCTCAGATTTCTGTAGTAGATTTGATGTGAACTTCATTGTACCATGTGGATATATATATAGCATATCATCACATTAAACCATTAGATAGGCCGATCACTTTGGCATATCACCATATTTTCATGTTTTTTGGTGTAGTATGGGAATGATGCTGACGTGTGATGATGTGAAGTTGTACAGAAGGCTGAATGATGAAAGGTCACCGTGAGTGGAAGTAGGGGTTAATGGATCCTATAATGGAGGAGTGATGGAGGCCAGTAACGCTGAATAATGGGCTGATAGGATTGTGTAGGACTGAGGGTTGTGATGGGGGGGGAAAAAGATAGGGCAGACTGGAGGGATGTGATGAACTAGGAATGATGAGTGAAGATGAATCAACTGTGGTGACCCAGCGGGCAAAACTGGTTGCACTGATGTCGTTATGATGTGTTTTATGACGTCATGGTCAGGTTGTGTACTGGTTGTAAAAGGATGTTTTGTTAACTTGTTTTTAGCAACCAGAAACTATGTCTTAATCTGGTTTTAATCTGATTATCTGACCAGATAACAACCAAAATATGCTGTCATAGTAAAAGATGTCTTTACCCGGTTACAACTAGAAAAATACGTAATTAAGACGTCATGGGACAACATTTTACTGGGGATGGTGATAATGTTAGTAATATGGTAGTGTTTGGTAGTATTGTTCCGTAAAATTATTATTTTGGTAGTATTCTTCTGTGACATTGGCATATTTCAAAGATAAAATCCATGAAACATGGATGAACATCCCGTTCGGACACTTTTAAAAGTCCAAGTATATACAGCATACTAGCCTATATAACATCTGCTTTTTCTCTAACCCACATGAGACACCCAAAGCACCTTGGATCTTGAATATCAGAGCCATCTTTCAATATACCATGTACCTTCATCTCTGCAGCTAGCTCTACTCCCCTGGCCCCAAACAATACCAATGGTGGGTTATTGAACCTCTGAGGCACTCCCTGTGCATTCTCTCCCCTTGCTAAGATCTATCAAATAAATTGTCTCGAAAAACTCCCAGCAACTGACGTGTTGCAGGCTGCCTGCTCGACAGCCATCCTCAGCATCTGATCGATTGCTCGAATTTGTCTCAAAAGAATAATTGCATCACCTCTCCAGTCTGTGACTCTATAATTTATAGTCGGCATGCCAACTGATCTCAATATATTCTCTCCCCGCAGTGCATCTCTCATTCTCTCTATTCACTGAGGAATGGGTGATAAATGTGTTACTAATTTGTTTTTTGTTGTTGAGACACGTCTGTCATTCATTTGCATATCAGTGCCTATTCCCAAGAAGTGGTTTATTTGTCTCTATGTCAAAGATTACGCCTAAACCAATACTTGTTTTAAAAAAAAACACGTCAGGATGTAAAATACCATTTGTCAAACTACTGTCTGATCGGTAGTAATAATTATTTGGTTCTCTTGAGTTCTCACAACAGGTACTAATGACTTGAACCCTGAGGCTTCCTAGGCTTCTTATTCTTTAGATTCCTGAAGTATATTATAGCCTCGGGAACAGAACTGACCATCCCTTAGGTGCAACTATTTTTTGGAGCCTGCGGCAAAATGGACTGATGTGAATATGTTATGAGCTGGTAATGGGGGCCATTGGGGGCTGTGTTGAGGTGTGATTAAAAGTTATTTATGAAATGCCAAAGCTTTGGACAGTTGAGTTGAGAGGCCTCTATACCATTAGTTCTTATAATATGACACATATGAAGTTTAAAAGAGGGCACGAAAGATACATTTGATAAATATTAGACTTTACTTCGTAATACCTCCTCTTTATAAGCTTTTTTACTTCAGTATTCTTAGTTTTTACCTCGGTAAGTTGTAATAGATCTGGTACTTCTGTAATCTATTTGAATCTTAACTGGGCCATCTTTGAAGATCTTTTTATACTCCCAACACTTTAGATCCCTTTGAAGATGACTTATTTTGCCGATATGCCGCTGATAATTTGTTACGCTATCTTTCGGATCTCATTTGTTATGGTGTCTTTGGAGATTGTCAACCATGATATAGTGACATCTCTTGCCATGCATTTAGACTGTATAAGACGTTGAGTAAAACGTCCCACCTCTTTAAGGAATACCTGGGATAGGATAAAGTAATCCTTCTAACCCCCCCCCCCCTTAAAAGATTTAGATGCACTATTGTAAAGTGGTTGTTCCACTGGATATCATAAGGTGAATGCACCAATTTGTAAGTCGCTCTGGATAAGAGCTAAATGACTTAAATGTAAAATGTAATGTAAATGTAATGTCCCAGCGCATTAGCTGGCTTTTGTTTGAATTGAGTGATCCATCATTAGGTTGTCTTAAACAAGATTTAAAGTTTGACATAACCTGTAATAACAGTTTATGACAACTTATGTCCTCAGACCCTAACTCTTTGGTTAAGCATGAAGGTGTCTGCACAGAGAGCAGTGATTTGACATAAATGGGCATAAAGTCAGCAAATTACGACATTACATGATATGTCATGTTAATGAGAACCTTATGGAGACATCATGACAAGACATTCAAATCCATACCTGGGTCAAAATAGCTGTCATGCCCTGACCGTAGAGATCCTTATTATTCTCTATGTTTGGTTAGGTCAGGGTGTGACTCGGGTGGGGAAGTCTATGTTTTCTGTTTCTTTTTTTTGAGGCGAGTGTGGTTCCCAATCAGAGGCAGCTGTCTATCGTTGACTCTGATTGGGAATCATACTTAGGCAGCCTGTTTTCCACCTGTGTTTGAGGGAGGTTATTTTCTGTTTCGCGTCTGTGCCTGACGTAACTGTTCGCTTTCGTTTTGTTTCTTTTGGTTATTCTTGTTTGAGTGTTTCTTGAAATAAAGTATCATGAACACTTACCACGCTGCGCCTTGGTCAACTTCTCCTTCTAATGACGAGCATAACAGAACCTCCCACCTAAAACAGACCAAGCAGCGTGGCCAGGAGGAGTGGACATGGGAGCAGATCCTGGATGGCAAAGGGCCCTGGACGCAGATTGGGGAGTATCGCCGTCCAAGGGAGGGATTAGAGGCAGCAAGAGAGGAACGGTGACGATACGAGGAATTAGCACGTCAATGACGGAAGCCCGAGAGGCAGCACCCAATTTTTTTTTGGGGGGGGGGGTGGCGCACGGTGAGATTGGCGGAGTCAGGGTTTACATCTGAGCCAACTCCCCGTGCTTACCGTGGGGAGCGTGTGACCAGTCGGGCATCGTGTTATGCGGTGATGCGCATGGTATCTCCAGTGAGCATTCATACCCCGGTGCGCTCTGTGCCTGCGCCCTGCATTTGCTGTGCTAGAGTGGGCATTCAGCCAGGACGGGTTGTGCCGGCTCAGTGCTCCTGGTCTCCAGTACGCCTCCTCGGTCCAGGATATCCTGCGCCAGCTCTACGCACTGTGTCGCCAGTGCGCCTTCACAGCCCAGTGCGTCCTGTGCCAGCGCCCCGCACTTGCCGGGCTAAAGTGAGCATCCAGCCAGGACGGGTTGTGCCAGCCCTACGCTCCAGACCTCCAGTGCGCCTCCACGGCCCAGTATATACTGTGCCAGCTCCGCGCACCCGGTCTCCAGTGTGTCTCTCCAGCCTGGTATGCCCTGTGCCTGTGCCTGCTCCACGCACCCGGCCTCCAGTGCGTCTCTCCAGTCCGGTGAGACCGGTTCCGGCTCCACGTACCAGGCCTCCAGTGTGTCTCCCCAGCCTGGTAAGCCCTGTGGCAGCTCCACGCACCAGGCTGCCAGTACGTCTCCTCAGTCCGGTGAGACCTGTCCCGGCTCCACGTACGAAGCCTCCAGTGATGATCCATGGTCCGAAGCCTCCAGTGATGATCCATGGCACAAAGCCTCCAGTGATGATCCATGGCCCGGAGCCTGTAGTGATGATCCATGGCACGGAGCCTCCAGTGATAATCCATGGCCCGGAGCCTCCAGTGATAATCCATGGCCCGGAGCCTCCAGTGACGATCCATGCCCCGGAGCCTCCAGTGACGATCCAAGGCGCGGAACCTGTAGCGACGATCCACGGCGCGGAGCCTCCAGCGATGGTCCCCGGCCCGGAGCCTCCAGCGACGGTCGGCAGTCCGGAGCCTCCAGCGACGGTCGGCAGTTCGGAGCCTCCAGCGGGGGTTCCCAGTCCGGAGCCTCTGGTGACGATCTACGGTCCGGTTCCTCCGGCAACGATCCAGGGTCCGGAGTCTCCGGCGACGATCCACGGTCCGGTTCCACGAAAGTGGGGGGAGCCCCAAGCGGAGGGGGATCTGCGTCCCGCACCGGAGCCTCCACCAAGAGGAGATGCCCACCCGGACCCTCCCCTATAGGTTCAGGTTTGCGGCCGGAGTCCGCACCTTTGGGGGGGTACTGTCACGCCGTGACCGTAGAGATCCTTATTATTCTCTATGTTTGGTTAGGTCAGGGTGTGACTCGGGTGGGGACGTCTATGTTTTCTGTTTCTTTGTTTTTGGGCCGAGTGTGGTTCCCAATCAGCGGCAGCTGTCTATCGTTGTCTCTGATTGGGAATCATACTTAGGCAGCCTGTTTTCCACCTGTGTTTGTGGGAGGTTATTTTCTGTTTCGTGTCTGTGCCTGACTGAACTGTTCGCTTTCGTTTTGTTGATTTTGATTATTCTTGTTTGAGTGTTTCTTGAAATAAAGTATCATGAACTCTTACCACGCTGCGCCTTGGTCCACTTCTCCTTCTAACGACGAGCGTTACAATAGCATTTGTTTTATTTCAGCATCTTGAAATAGTTGGCCTGATGTGTTGGATAGGTGAAGTTTGCACTTTCAGGACCATTGGTACCATTGAGCCTGGCAAGCTTAACCAAGCACAACTAAAGTTTTTGAAAGGAAACAAATACAGTACAATGTCAAGCCAGGTCTGGTGACCTCTTTTTTTTTATTGTTTTAACAAAAATTCACACTTTCCAGAACATTTCTTGTGGCAGCTCCTCAATACTTTCTGATGTTGCCAATCCAGTTTGTGACTCTGTTGAGACAATGGAAATCTATTGATAATGTAAACCATTATCAATACTTTACTCAGACTCCTTTACTACATATTTAAATTGTGCGGCTTTTCTCAGTGACTATGCTTTTCATTAAAGCAGACTTCCACTTTCTTAAATGACAACCCCATCTCTGTACCCCACACATATCATTGTCTGCAAGGGCACTCAGTCGAGCAGTGAATTTCAAGCACAGATTCAACTACAGACTAGGGAGGTTTTACAATGGTTCGCAAAGAAGGGCACTGTCACAACTGTCATAGAGAGGGGACCAAAGCGCAGCGTGTTGATGATAATACATACAAATAACTGAATAGACAAAAAACAACAAACCGTGACGCAGAACAAACACTACTCACAAAAATGAATCACCCACAAAAACAGGTGGGACAAACTTAAAATTAACTTAAATATGACCTCCAATTAGAGACAACGACAACCGGCTGCCTCTAATTGGAGATCATACCAAACAAAACCAACATAGAAATACAAAACTAGAAACTGAACATAGAAAAAACAGACAAACACCTCCTGTCACGCCCTCACCTACTCTACTATAGAAAAGAACAACTTACTATGGTCAGGACGTGACAGTACCCCCCCCCAAAGGTGCGGACTCTGACCGCACCTATATAAAACAACAACAACAACAACAAAAAACAACAACAACCCCCCCACAACAAAAACCAAAGGGAGAGTAGGGTGGGTGACAAAAGTCTATGGCGGCTCTAGTGTTACACCCAGAACCTTCCTCTCCCTCCGATCCTCCAGCAACGGAGGTGGCTCCGGCTCAGGGCGTAACCCCCGTTCCGCCCGCAGATTCCTCCGCTTCTGTAACACCGGCCTGTGGATCATTATCAGAGGAATCGGACTGTAAATCATTACCGGAAGCTCTGTGCTGCAGACCACCGCTGGACGTTCTGGCCTACAGACCGCCACTGGAGGATCTGGGCTGCAGGCCGCTACTGAAGGCTCTGGGCTGCAGGCCGCCGCTGAAGGCTCTGGGCTGCAGACCACCGCTGAGGACTCTGGGTTGTAGACCGCCACTGAAGGCTCTGGGCTGCAGACCGCCGCTGAAAGCTCTGGGCTGCAGACCGCTGCTGAAGGCTCCGGACTGGGGAGCGTTGCTAGAGGCTCCGTACTGGGGAGCGTTGCTAGAGGCTCCGGACTGGGGAGCGTCGCTGGAGGCTCCGGACTGGGGAGCGTCGCTGGAGGCTCCGGACTGGGGAGCGTCGCTGAAGGCTCCGGACTGGGGGGCGTCGCTGGAGGCTCCGGACTAGGGGGCGTCGCTGGAGGCTCCGGACTGGGAGGTGTCGCTGGAGGCTCCGGACTGGGAGGCGTCGCTGGAGGCTCCGGACTGTAGGCCGTCTCAGTAGGTTCCGGACTGTAGGCCGTCTCAGTAGGTTCCGGACTGTAGGCCGTCTCAGTAGGTTCCGGACTGTAGGCCGTCTCAGTAGGTTCCGGACTGTAGGCCGTCTCAGTAGGTTCCGGACTGAAAAACGTCGGCAGAAGCTCTGGACTGGGAACTGTCGCCGGAAGCTCTGGATGGGGAACTGTCGCCGGAAGCTCTGGACGGGGAACTGTCGCCGGAAGCTCTGGACGGGGAACTGTCGCTGGAAGCTCTGGATGGGGAACTGTCGCCGGAAGCTCTGGACTGGGAATGTGCACTGGAATCCTGATGCGTGGTACTGGCATGGGTGGCGCCAGACTGGTAACCCCCACCTCGGGACGAGTGCAGGGAGCAGGACAGGACACTCCGGACTGGGCATGCGCACTGGAGGTCTGATGCGTGGGACTGGCCTAGGTGGCGCCAGACTGGTAACACGCACCTCAGAGCGAGTGCGGGGAGCAGGAACAGGACACTCCGGACTGGGCAGGCGCACTGGAGGCCTGATGCGTGGGGCTGGCATAGGTGGCGCCAGACTGGTAACACGCACCTCAGGGTGTGTGCGGGAAGCAGGAACAGGACACTCCGGACTGAGCAGGCGCACTGGAGGCCTGATGTGTGGGGCTGGCATAGGTGGCGCCAGACTGGTAACACGCACCTCAGGGCGAGTGCGAGGAGCAGACACAGGACGTACCAGGCTGGATAGACTCACTGGAGGCCGCGTACTTGGAGCAGGCACAGGGTATACTGGGCCGTGGAGGCACACTTGAGGTCTGGAGCTTATGGATGGCACAACCCGTCTTTGCTGGATGCTCAACCCAGCTCGACAACTGCAAGGCATGGGCACAGATCGCACCGGCCTGTGAGTGCGCACTGGCGACACAGTGCGCATCGCCGCATAACACGGTGCTTTCCCCGTCACACGCTCCCCACGGTAAGCATGGGGAGTTGGCTCAGGTCTCACCCCTGACCCCGCCAAACTACCCGTGTGCCCCCCCCCCCCAATTTATTTTGGGGCTGCCTCAAAAGTAAAAGTCTAAACCATTTCAAATTGCTTATATTAAGCAAACCAGATGGCACATTTTTTTTATTTTCTATTTATTGGCGGATGGCCCGGGGCACCACTCAGACATAATTTACAAATGAAGCATTTGTGTTTAGTGAGTCCGCCAGATCAGAGGCTGTAGCGATGACCAGGGATGTTCTCTTGATAAGTGTGTGAATTGGACCATTTTCCTGTCAATATGTAACAAGTACTTTTTGGTGTCAGGGAAAATGTATGGAGTAAAAAGTACATTATTTTCTTTAGGAATGTAGTGAAGTAAAAGTAAAAGTTGGCAACATTATAAATAGTAATGTACAGATACCCCAAAAAATGACATAAATAGTACTTTGAAGTATTTTACTAAAGTTCTTTACACCACTGGTTATTAATTTCACTTTGGATGGTGTATCAATACACCCAGTCACTACAACGATAAAGCTGCCAGTCGTAACTCAGTTGCCAGAGAGGAAGGAAACCACTCAGGGATTTCACCATGAGGCCAATGCTGATTTTAAAACAGTTACAGATTTGAATGGCTGTGATAGGAGAACTGAGGACAGACCAACAACACTGTAGCTACTCCACAAACTAACTTAAATTACTGAGTGAAAAGAAGGAAGCCTGTACAGAATAAAAATATCCCATAACATGCACCCTGTTTGCAATAAGGCACTTAAGTAATACTGCAAAAAATGTGGCAAAGAAATTAAACTTTTGTCCTGAATACATAGCGTTATGTTTGTAACAAATCCAACACAACACATCACTGAGTACCACTCTTCATATTTTCAAACATGGTGGTGGCTGCATCATGTTATAGGTATGTTTGTCATTGTCAAGGACTATGGAGTTTTTTTGTTGGATAAAAAGAAACAGAATAGAGCTAAGCACAGGCAAAATCCTAAAGGAAAACATGGTTCAGTCTGCTACATCAGACACTGGGAGACAAATTCACGTTTCAGCAGAACAATTACCTTAAACACAAGACCAAATATACAATGGCGTGGTTTACCAAGACAACATTGAATGTTCCTGAGTGGCCTAGTTACAGTTTTGACTGAAACCGGCAATAATTATGGCAATAATTGAAAATGGCTATAGAGCAATGATTAACAACCAACCTGACAGAGCCTGAAGAATTTCTTAAAGGATAATCGACACAAAATGTGACCGACCGGCTCGATTTGGTCTTATGTAGCAAAATTTTAAATTGTGTTTTTTACATTGGATAAAAGTAGAGACTCAGAGCTAGAAAATGGTATATCATACACTACAGTTGAGGAACAATGAGAAAGTAATTCTGTTTTGAAAGTTATTAAACTTTTGAGAAAATGACCATTGAATGTTTTGGTAAACCTACTGGAGAGCTCTTTGTCTACACCCATTCAGCATCGTTCACACCCTCTTATGCCTTACCCCCACCCATCTCTTTAAGGATTCACATGTGAGGCCATGTACTAAACAACCAAATATTTAAAGACTAAAGTCTGGTTTATACTACGGGTGTGTTTGTAAATTCAATCTAGAGTGCCAGAGTGTGCTCAGAGTGCGCTCTGGGCATTCGTAAACTCAGAGTGTTGTCAGATTGTCAGTTCGTAAATTCAGAGCCTTTCGCTCTCGGAGCATTCAGAGCGCACACTGGACTCTCTGGCCAAGGAGTAGGGTTGATCCGAGCGTTCTGACCTCACAACAGCAGTCAAGCACCCAAGCTAACTGGCTAACGTTGGCTAGCTTGCTAGCTATTTCCAGATGTAAATGAGAGAACAGCTCACTCTGACCATTTTACACGCCCTAGCAGAGCTGGTTAGGCTGTTTTTATGTTATCCAGAGCATTGGTGACTGTAACTATGCTGCTGGCAACAATTTAACTACGCTTTTTTGCCAACGTTTACTGACACTAGCCATATTCAACAGGTGTTGAGCGTTTGTAGATAGCCAGAGTGAATTTACTAGCTACGTATGTCTATCAACAGTTGTCACAGTCACATCATGAACATTCTATTGAAATGGTTAGTGGAGACTTTTCGCACCAGAGTATGTTCATCTCTGGGAGACAGAACCCATCTCCTTCCTGAGCGATATGACGGCAGCGTGGTCCCATGGTGTTTATACTTGCGTACTATTGTTTGTACAGATGAACATGGTACCTTCAGGCATTTGGAAATTGCTCCCAAGCACAAACCAGACTTGTGGAGGTCTACAAGTATTTTTCAGAGGTCTTGGCTGATTTCTTTTGATTTTCCCATGATGTCAAGCAAAGAGGCAATGAGTTTGAAGGTAGGCCTTGACCACAGGTACACCTCCAATTGACTCAAATGATATCAATTAGCCCATCGGAAGCTTCTAAAGCCATGACATAATTTTCTGTAATTTTCCAAGCTGTTTAAAGGCACAGTGAACTTAGTGTATGTAAACTTCTGACCCACTGGAATTGTGATACAGTGAATTATAAGTGAAATAATCTGTCTGTAAACAATTGTTGGACAAATGACTTGTGTCATGCACAAAGTAGATGTCCCAACCGAATTGCCAAAACTATAGTTTGTTCACAAGAAAT
This sequence comes from Salmo trutta, assembly GCF_901001165.1. Classification (NCBI taxonomy): domain Eukaryota; kingdom Metazoa; phylum Chordata; class Actinopteri; order Salmoniformes; family Salmonidae; genus Salmo; species Salmo trutta. Next base: position 8,008,526 of record NC_042980.1, read on the forward strand.
TTGTGGAGTTGTTGAAAAACGAGTTTTAATGACTCCAACCTAAGTGTATGTAAACTTCTGACTTCAACTGTATATTAGTGTTTTATTTTCCCTAAAAAACTTTTTATATATATTTTCCTTCCACTTACATTACACACACACAAACGATCACATACAGTTTTTTGTGTGAATCATTGACAAAAAAATGTAAATTATATCAATTTTAATCCTACTTTGTAACGTTGCAAAATGTGGAAAAAGTCAAGGGGTGTGAATACTTTCTGGAGGCACTGTACCTGCATGAAAATATTCAGGAGAACAGCCAGTAAACTGCTCTTCTAAAGCTATGTGTATTCTGCTCACGGTATCACACAATGGAGTGCTGCAGAAAGATGAGATGAAGACCACACAAAGAAAATGTGGACTTTCTCAAAAGTAAGGATTTATGTTTTTCATTTTTGACTAGAGGACACATTAGCAGAGACTGCAAAAGACGACTGACATGTACAATGTTTCAGCGAAAGCTCCCCAGTTTGCTGCACATAAAGACGGATGACTGGAGTTATCCCAGAGAGGTGAAATCTGCTGGAGACATCAGAAGAAACAGTGAGCAGTGCTTTATGCCAACATGTGGCCATACTGGGACCGGTAACAAAGATTGTACTCTAGCCATCTTGCCTGTGCAAATCAAACATGCTAGCTCAGGTAGCTCTGCAACCTGTACTGAGAAGCTGATGACAGAGTTGCTTGCATCTGAAGGATAAGAAGACAGAGATTCTTCTAGAACAATGGGACAGGAGAAATATTTGCGCAGCTACAAATTCAAGAGCCTAGAATTGTATATTCTTATAGCTGCCAGAGGTCTACACTCAGAGAAAGATTCCTGTCACCAAAGAAAACATAATCTCACAGAATAACATCAATGAATGGCTTTATCTCAATTAAGTGAAGTTGGCCAGTATTGATGCAGATGTTGGACTGCTTGTTGAAGTCAACGCCCCAAAGGCACTGGAACAGTGGTCAATCATTAACAGTCAAGGTAAGGGTCCATATGCGGTACAGACTCTCCTTGGATGGGTTGTCAGTGGTCCATACTACAGCAGCACCAGCGTAGATAAACATGGAAGACAGTGCATGTCATCAAATTGTATCTCTATTGCAAACATTGAAGCGCTCCTTGTCAAGCAATACTATCAAGATTTCCCAGAACATCGTCACAATGACCAACAGTTCCTCAAGATAGCATCAGACTCTGCAACACTGAAGGTTTGACATTACCACCTTCAACTCCCTTTTCGCAATCAGAACAGCAAGCCTTTAACCTCATAATGAAGTTCAACGATGACAAAGTTCTATTTGAGTACTACAAATGTTTTTATGAATGAGGTCATACAGAAAGGTTGAAAAGGTACCAGAAAACCAGCTGCTTGATGAAGGACAAGTGTGGTATATTTCACATCATGCTGTCTACCATCCAAGATAGAAGACTATCCGTGTGGTTTTTGACTGTGCTGCTTCGTTCAAGGCCACATCTCTCAACAACGAGCTCCTGCAAGGTCCAGACCTATCCAACACACTGCTTAGTGTTCTGCTCAGGTTTCGGCCAGAGCCCATTGCCTTGATGGCCAATATTGAGGACATGTTCCATCAGGTCAGAGTACTACCTCAGGACGTTGACTTCCTGAGTTTCCTGTGGTGGCCTGATGTTGATGTAAGCCAACAGCTGGCAGAGTACAGGATGACAGTCCATATATTCAGTGCAGTTTCATCTCCCAGCTGCGCTAGCGTTGCACTTAGTAAAACTGTTGAAGATACCATTAGAAGGAACTTTTATGTTGATGATTGTTTGACATCCATTCCCACAGACGGTGAAGCCATCACCCTGGTCAGAGACCTCAGAGCTGCCGTGCTGTCCTGGCTGTTCTGGCTTCATTACCTGCAGTGGAGAAGGTGAAAGAGGTGGAAGAGCTTGACCATGACAGAGAGAATTTACCTGTGGAAAAGGCACTGGGTGTCCAGTGGGATGTGGAGGCTGACACACTTTGATTCAGAACAATCATGTAGAATCGACCACACACAAGAGGTATAGTATCTGTTGTCTGCTCAGTGTATGATCCTCTGGGATTCCTTGCAACTTTCATCCTGACAACAAGGAGAATACTCCAGAAGCTGTGCAAATCCAACTGTGGCTGGGATGAAGAAATGCCAGATGTATTTTCTCAGCAGTGGAAGAAACGTCTTGCAGATCTGAACCAACTGACTGGTTTCTATGTCAACAGATGCATCAAACCATGTGGCTTTGGCAAGGTAATATCTGCAGAGTTGCAACATTTCTGTGATGCCAGTGTGGTAGTATATGGTGTTGTGACCTATCTACTGCAAAGAAACCCCACAGACGATCCCCACGTCACATTCATCATGGAAAGAGCGAGAGTGGCCCTGCTAAAGCAAATTACCCTCCCCCAACTAGAGCTTTCAGCAGTAGGTCTTTCAGTATGTGTTGATACAATGTTGAAATCAGAGTTTCAGATTCAGCTGCAAAAATCTGTCTTCTGGACTGATAGCAAATCTGTGTTAAGCTACATAGCCAAAGAAACAAGAAGGTTGCACACATTCATGGCAAACAGAGTCTCAGTCATCAGAGGTTTGTCAAAAACTACTGAGTGGCAGTATGTGAGCTCCAAAGTCATTCCAGCAGATGATGCATCAAGTGGAACGACTGAAAATCTTTCCTGAAATACAGAGATGGATTCAAGGTTCAGTTTTCCTGTTGAGGATGGAGTCACAGTGGCCAGAAATGCCAGAGGAGTCCCATCCCTTCTGAAGACCCTGAGGTAAAGAAAGACATCACTGTCAATCACATAGTGGTGAAAGAAGAAAAGAGCCCCACAAATCAGCAAATAGGAAAATCTTTTCACAGTGTAGCTTGAAAATTGCCAGTTGTTTGGATGCTGAGAGTAAAGACAACACTACAGCAAAGAAAAGTCAGAAAATAAAATAGATCCAACGCAACCTACTTCCTGAAGAAATAAAATTGGCTTCTGGCTCCCATCATGGAGGTGTGTGGGAGAGTCTGATATGCCAGGTAAAATCCATTCTGACCTCAGTCATGAGAAAACAAACGCTGGATGATGAAGGCTTACAGACAACTTTCTGTGAAGAGGAAGCTATCCTGAATGATCGTCCAATCACCACAGCGTCTGATGACCCCAATGATCTGGAGGCCCTCAGACCAAACCACCTTCTACAACTGAAAGGTAAACCCATCATGCCAACAGGGCTATTTCAGAAGGAGGACTTGTATTCCAGATGAAGATGGAAACAGATTCAGTATCTGATGGATCTGTTCTGGAAAATATTAATAAGAGAGTACCTTCCATTAATGCAGGAGTGCCAAAAATGGAAGCTCTTAAAAAGGAGTCTCCCCACAGATGACATTATACTAGTAGTGGACGATATAGCACCACACAACTCCTGATTGATGGCCAGTTGTGCTTGCTGCAGGAAGCAACATAGTAGGACTAACATATAGAGTATACTGACACTTTACAAAGACACATTTAAAATATATATATTTCGCTAGGCAAGTCAGTTAAGAACAAATTCTTATTTACAATGATAGCCTACCCCGGCCAAACCCGGATGACGCTGGGCCAATTGTGCTCTGCCCTATGGGACTCCCAATCACAGCCGGTTGTGATACAGCCTGGAGTCGATCCAGGGTCTGTAATGACACCTCTGGCACTGAGATGCAGTGCCTTAGACCGCTGCGCCACTCGGGAGCTCATACACCAACTTGGCCCCTGGTGGGTCTCAACAAAGGACTAACACACACAAAAGAACTATGGACTTGAGAAATATGAAGAAGAAAAAATTGTATGATGTATGAAATATAATAATGATTTATTTTGGCTTGCAGCCACAATTAGGGGCTGGAATGTAGGAGCCATTTCTCATGTTTTGTGTTCTATTCTTTGCCTCCCTATTTACTTACCTGTTTAGCACCTGACTAACCTCCCTTGATTTTGATTTATCCCCATTGATTATATATGGCTGCCAGGTGATTGTGCGGGGTAGTCTGCCTGGGAGCACAGGCAATTTCCAACCGCATTGCGTCATGTCGTATTGGTTTGATTTTGGATTATTGGAAAGAAAGAAAATAAATGGACTAAAAGTATTCTTGGATTCCTCTCTTTTATTGGATTGTGTGCGTTGTAATTATCCCCAGGTCACTAGTAAGTTGCATCAGTAACTGTTTTCGTATTTTCCACTACAAAGTGTTTGTACAAATACCCTTACAAATACCCTTTCATGCACGCATGCACGCACTCACACACACACACACCCACACACACACACCCACCCACACACAAACTCACACACACGTCTGCATACACATATCTATGTGTTTGTACATCGTTAATGTCCTTATACACTTTTTCTTGCACAGATTCTAAAAACTCTCATACCGTATTGTCAACATCGGGTGCACTGCACAGGACTCCTGTGTGTGTGTGGTGATGAAAATGCAGGCTTCATCAACTTTGTCACAAAGTCTATGCATTCACTAGTACAGCAAGATGGGCAAAACAGCCCCTGAATACCAATGAATTCATGTTCCTTGTCAACAGAAAAACATCACATCCTGCATTGGAAAGCTAGAGCGGAACAATCACCTTTCAACAGTAAAATATCACATCCTGCATTGGAAAAGTAGAGCAAGACAGTGACCTTTCAACATAATATAATTCCAAATTAATAATTTGTAGAGTACTGTGTATGTCATATAAATGGGATAGTTTTCTGAAATTTGAAACCAATCTCAATATTATTTTTGTTGTAGAATTCTAATACTCGCTCTACAGAAACCCCTGTCAAGTAAACAATATATGGAATGCAAATATGCAAACTTGGCCTAAAATGTTTGTGAAACTATCTCTTTATTTCAAGCCACTAGAGAAGCATTATGGCCTATAATAATGTATTAAACCACAATGAAGGCGTCAACCCGTAAGATTAGAATCAATGCAAAGTCCCTGGAAACCTTGTAACCTGCCAGGTATCGTGCCGGGTGAGATTACAACACCAGCAAATCCTATTGTACCATGAGCTTATCCTGTTAGTGGAATGTACTTGTTTGGATGGGATAGAGGAAGAGGTTACACAGTCTTAAACACGGATGAGACAAACTGAGCGGTTTAGAAAATACCATAGTTTGTACTATAAAGAAACTATATCCTAATACATTACACACACACAAACGATCACACACAATTACACACACAATCACACTTTGGGGGATGACATCATATTACTAATTAGCTGTGGTCCAGGGTTTTAGTGCGCAATCCTCTACTAACGCACTGTATCGATGTGTGCTAAACGTCATGGACAGGACTAGAGCTGAGATGGCAGATCCAAGAGAAAGTTGTGCAGTTCCAGTACAGGCCAGCAGAGAACAGAGTATTCCACTGCCCATGGTGCTATCTCACTTTGCAGTCTTGAAGAGTGGAGGTGACTGAGATGAGGGTGTTGGGGTGGGTGTTTGGTGTAGTGCCTTTAAGGTGAAACTGAGGTTCTCCGTCTAACATCTTAATTGCTAAGCTGGCACCACCAGCGCCCAGGGACACAGAACATTTCCCTCTGACACCGGTTTCCTTTTCTCTCACGTCTTCCTCTTACGACACATTGATCTGTAAATACACATGCGAGGGCATGCACACATATCAACCATTTCTATATACGTTTTCGGATATGATTCTCTCACAGATGACAATCTCTCTACCTCTCTCTTATACTCTCTCTTCTGTGCTTTCATCCACAGCACCAGGCCGACTGAAGGAGAGTGTTTGTAATATTCATTGTTAATACTTCCGTTGTCCATAATATTTTATTCTGAATGAGAAAAAAAAAATAGTTGCACTTGAAGACGTCTGACCAACTTTAACCAACATGTTGGTGTTACGTTAATCTCTAAACACCGGTCATCCCCTCTATTATGACACATAATGCCAAAGGTTACCCAATCCTGACGTTAACATGTTATGTCAGGTGCCATACTGTGCTTAGGTGTGAGGATAGTTATGATGATGCACTCTCACAATCTGTTGTCAGATGTCACGGCATTATGCAAGCTCTCAGTCAGGGCCTGCACAATACCCCCCCTTCATGTGGGGTTCTTACACCTCCTACCAAAGTTGAAACACTAATCAACACCTTACTGACACTAGAAGAAGAAGGAAAGAACAGAAGAAATAGAAAGGAGGAAGATCCTCTCAATTAACACCAGGATCCCACTCCGTTGGAGTAAGAGACAACCCTTCTCTCTCTCCACTATGATCTTGGGGCCCCTACCAACCAGCTTTGACAGAGGGCAGAGAAAAAATGGATGCTGTTCTCAGCAGTCAGTGGCAATGGAGTGTCTGCCTCTCACGCCATCGCTCGTTTCATATTCTGTTTTAGGTCTAACCTTTGACAAGCAGAAGGCTGTGTTATAGCATTGTACGTTGTGACTATTACGTCTGTCTGCACCATGAACACAGGGAGTATGTACATTAAGGCCTCCTCCACATTCACCTTGTAAGAGAAGACGAGAACACCTGGGGTATCTCATTCTCCTAAAGAAGGACAGGAAGAATCCTCCATCCTTCAACAAATTCAGAAATTCAGAGGTAGTCTTTGTCTGCTATTTGACAGCATAACTAACATCAGGCATTGACCAAAACAACCTACAAAAGGCACTTCTTTGTTTAATATTGTATGTTTTTTAAAAGGTTCAGAGAAATTGGTATGTGTCAATAGGCTCTATAGTGGATGCTCTGATACATGGTTACATACTGTGTATGACCTGTTCTCATTCAAAATAATGACTAATACGTCTGTGTGTAAATTCAAGGTAAAAGAAGAGGTCCATAGGCAGGCTATGCTACATGTTGCTATGCAATGGAACACCTTCCTATTACCTTTTTGAAAACATGGGGAAGACAAATATTTTGTTATGACCTGAATTCACACAGTTCATTTCGCACTCAATAATGCTATAGAAGTTATTATGAATCGTATTCATGTTAAGAAAAGTGAAATTCTTCTGATACTGCCCAGTGGATAACAGCAGAAATAGTAAATTCTTGTTTTAAAGAAAAAAGTGCATCACTCCACACACACACCTGTGTACGCAAAACACAAAAATGAGGAAGTAACAAAAGAAGTGCATCCCAAGTTGCAACACCTTCAACTGTTTGCGCCTCAAAGCCATGTTCCGCACAACTTCCCATAAGTCAAATGTCAACTCTGTTTTGGAGCAGTTTTTTTGCAATGTTTTCATTTGCAACACACAAGTCAGTAGAGGCAAAAAAAAAACAAGAACACATAAAAACCTGGTTTTAGTGAAAAAATAATAAACTAAAACATTCGTAGAGGTCATGATGTTGTGTCGAGAAGTAGGCTTTACACTGGCTCTAAATATAAATCAAAGCACACTTACTGTACCTACTGTGGTATTGATTTTGCTATGTACCGTATATCACAGCTTTGTTAAATACTCTATTCTGATTGGCAAAGTTGATGTTTAAGAACTTAAGATAACCACATGATTAAAAAAATGAAATGTGCCTTGAAATCGCTCCAACAAAAAGTGTCTGTATACTTTCCAGATACACTGTAAATAGACTACCACATGTTTCTCATTTGACTTGCTGTTACCCCAAAATAAAACTGAGAACATAACTGGAGTTATTACATTTGATTTAGACATAGTGAGCTACTGAACGCTAGTCAAACTACGCTCCGAGTGAAGTTTCCCCTAGGTACAGATCTAGGATCAGGTTTCCTAACCTAACTTTAACAAGGTGCTCTTCCAAAAGGGTATGGCACTTGGTATGCACAACAGCCAACACTTTTGAAACTTTTTGCATAGATGTTTAAGGCATTCTTTATTGAAGGCCACTGAAATGTTTTTTTGAAAAAGCCTTGGCATTGCTAAATAATTGATTAACAAAAAGCTTTCATGTTTTAGCATATGGCTTTAGCATATGGCCTTTACCCAGGTGTGCATTTTAGGGACATTGATATTGACACCCTAAAGGCTCTGGCAAGTGCACTAGTCCAGTGTCACTTTCATTATGCATGCACATCATGGTTCACCAGACGCCTCAAACATCTAAGCTAGATCAGTCAAAACAAGCTTGTAAGAATTGTACTTAAACTTCCCCCTCGTACTCATCTGGAGGTTGTGCATTTTAAGCAGTTGGGCAGGCTATCTGTGGAAAAAAAGAGTAGTATTAATTAAACTTGGTCTGGTCCACAGAATTATCAGCCCCCAGGTACCTATCCATCTATTTTTCATTTGTTAGAGTTGTCCACCAGTGTAATACCAAAGCCAGAGACTAATATTCACTGATTTAAATCTATAAATCTATCTGTTAAAAACAAATTTTTATATACCGGCAGTGTCGAGTGGAACAACTACCACATCAACTCAAGGCCATACTGTACCAACCACAAATACTTTCATAAATTATTTCAAAAGCTGGCTAATGTGTGAACAGTATAATTTTTGTTTGCCTATCTCTGTATTGTGTCTGTATCATTGTAATTGAGTATGTATTTACGGTGCCTTCGGAAAGTATTCAAACCCCTTGACTTTTTCCACATTTTGTTACGTTACAGCCTTATTCTAAAATGGATTACATAAAAAAATGAAAATGAAAACAGGTTTTTAGAGATTTTTGCAAATGTATAATTATATATATAAAAAAAATGTATTCAGACCCTTTGCTTTCTGACTCGAAATAGAGGTCATGTGCATCCTGTTTCCATTGATCATCCTTGAGATGTTTCTACAACTTGACTTGAGTCCACCTGTGGTAAATTCAGTTGATTGGACATGATTTGGAAAGGCACACACCTGTCTACACAAAGTCCCACAGTTGACAGTGCATGTCAGAGCGAACACCAAGCCATGAAGTCGAAGGAATTGTCCGTAGCGCGCCGAGACAGGATTGTGTCAAGACACAGATCTGGGGAAGGTTAACAAAACATTCTGCAGCATTGTAGGTCCCCAATAACACAGTGGCCTCCATCATCCTTAATGGAAGACATTTGGAACCACCAAGACTTTTCCTAGAGCTGGCCACCTGGCCAAACTGAGCAATCGGGGTAGAAGGCCTTGGTCAGGGAGGTGACCAAGAACCCGATGGTCACTCTGAAAGACCTCTAGAGTTCCTCTGTGGAGATGGGAGAGCCTTCCAGAAGGACAACCATCTCTGCAGCACTCCACAAATCAGGCCTTTATGGTAGAGTGGCGAGATGGAAGCCACTCCTCAGTAAAAGGCACATGACAGCCCGATTGGAGTTTGCCAAAAGGCACCTTAAACAACCCCTTACATCTAGACGTTCCGCTAGCGGAACACCTGCTCCAATATCCAATGATAGGCGTGGCGCGAAATACAAACTCCTCGAAAATCCGAAAACTTACATTTTTCAAACATATGACTATTTTACACCTAGCATATATGTCACAAAAACCAAAACCACAGCTAAATGCAGCACTAACCTTTGATGATCTTCATCAGATGACACTCCTAGGACATTATGTTATACAATACATGCATGTTTTGTTCAATCAAGTTCATATTTATATCAAAAACCAGCTTTTTACATTAGCATGTGACGTTCAGAACTAGCATTCCCACCGAACACTTCCGGTGAATTTACTAAATTACTCACGATAAACGTTCACAAAAAAACATAACAATTATTTTAAGAATTATAGATACAGAACTCCTTTATGCAATCGCGGTGTCCGATTTTAAAATAGCTTTTCGGTGAAAGCACATTTTGCAATATTCTGAGTAGATAGCCCGGCCATCATGGCTAGCTATTTTGACACCCACCAAGTTTGGTACTCACCAAACTCAGATTTACTATAAGAAAAATTGGATTACCTTTGCTGTTCTTCGTCAGAATGCACTCCCAGGACTTCTACTTCAATAACAAATGTTGGTTTGGTTCCAAATAATCCATAGTTATATCCAAATAGCGGCGTTTTGTTGTGCGTTCAAGACACTATCAGAAGGGTAAAGAAGGGTGACGCGCCCGGTGCGTTTTGTGACAAAAAAATGTCAATATATTCCATTACCGTACTTCGAAGCATGTCAAACGCTGTTTAAAATCAATTTTTATGCGATTTTTCTCGTAAAAAAGCGATAATATTCCGACCGGGAGTCGTTGTTTTCGTTCAAAGACTGAAAATAAAAACATGGAGTCGTCTCGTGCACGCGCGCGCCAGTCTCATTGTTCTCAGATCGACCACTTACCAAATGCGCTACTGTTTTTCAGCCATGGCCTGCAAAGTCATCATTCAACGTTCTGGCACCTTCTGAGAGCCTATGGGAGCGTTAGAAAATGTCACGTTACAGCAGAGATCCCCTGTTTTGGATAGAGATGATCAAGAAGGCCAAGAAATGGTCAGACAGGGTACTTCCTGTATGCAATCTTCTCAGGTTTTGGCCTGCCAAATGAGTTCTGTTATACTCACAGACACCATTCAAACAGTTTTAGAAACTTTGGAGTGTTTTCTATCCAAAGCTAATAATTATATGCATATTTCTGGGCAGGAGTAATAATCAGATTAAATCGGGTATGTTTTTTATCCGGCCGTGAAAATACTGCCCCCTATCCATAACAAGTTAAGGCTCTCAGACCATGAAAAACAAGATTCTCTGGTCTGATGAAACCAAGATTGAACTCACGTCAAACCCGGCACCATCCCTATGGTGAAGCATGGTGGTGGCAGAATCATACTGTGGGCCTACACGGTGGGAAGGGATGTATTTTATTTTTGTCAAGATTGACAGTCTATTTATTGTGGTGTTGAAAACGCAAACCATGATATTGAAGTGCCTGAAGTCAGTATGCCTAGTTTCTTGGTTGTGTGGTGCGTTGGCACAGAAACCTGTTGGTGGAAAATTTGTTGCATATATTTTACATATTCATTAATATGGCATTAAAATATTGTAAATCTGATTTCCCCCTAGCTGATCATTGTCTGCAGCCGGCTCTGGTTGTAGTGTAAATTAAATAGGCAGGGAGAGAGAGCTCATCTATGGTGGTTTGGTGAACCTGGTTGGTGAACAAAAGCATGCTGAAGTGGCAAAGTCGACATCCACGTCTATTAACACAGGGTCGGTACAGTTATTGTTAATTGTGGTCATAAACCGCAGTACATTTCAAACTGTCCCTTATTATATAAATATATTATATTTAAACTTGTTTTACCTCCTCCAATTGAGAGCACCTTGAAAAGAAAACACAATTTTTTCCTTTCTCTGTGCATTCGCTTCTGCTTTGCTCACACTTGGGGTCTAGGCTGTGTAACTGTAAAGCACTCTGTGACTACTGAAATAAAAAGGGTTTTATAAAATAAATGTTATTTATTGGAGGTGAGACACTGGACCCTGAACCTACTTTTCCGTGATACTGTTTATCTATAAATGGGTGTTGTACCTTGACTGACAGGCCCAATGTCAATGTTTTTCTCACAAAGATGACTCGTGAATGTGAGCATGGCCAGGAATGCTACAGTCCACCTTGAATAAAAACAGAAAATGTGGAAAAGTGCTCAATTGCAAAAGAGCTCAAAACTCTTTTGCAATTATGTTAGCACAGCTGAAAACTGTTGTTCTAATTAAAGAAGCAATAAAACTGGCCTTCTTTAGACTAGTTGAGTATCTGGAGCATCAGCATTTGTGAGTTCGATTACAGCCTCAAAATGGCCAGAAACGAAGAACTTTCTTCTGAAACAGTCTATTCTTGTTCTGAGAAATGAAGGCTATTCCATGCGAGAAATTGCCAAGCAACTGAAGATCTCGTAGAACGCTGTTTACTACTCCCTTCACAGAACAGCGCAAACCGGCTCTAACCAGAATAGAATGATGAGTGGGAGGCCCCGGTGCACCACTGAGCAAGAGGACAACCATTGTTGACAAAGTCTCTCTCACTTGATTAGAATATTCCACCACAAAACTGAGCTGCACTTCCTAACCTCCTGCCAAATGTATGAACATATTAGAGACACATATTTCCCTCAGATTACACACACCCACAAAGAATTCTAAAACAAATCCAACAAATCCAAGCAGCAAGATTTGTTTTGCCAGTTGTACTTTAACAATTTGCACATCATTACAACACTGTATAATATGACATTTGACATGTCTTTATTCTTTTAGAACTTTTGTGAGTGTAATGTTTACTATTTGTTTTTTATTGTTTATTTCACTTGCTTTGCAATGTAAACATGTTTCCCGTGCCAATAAAGCACCTTAAATTGAAGTTGAATTAAATGTGGAAGACACATTTCAGTTGAATGCATTCAGTTGTACAACTGACTAGGTATCCCATTTCCCTGTCATGTGCCTTTTGCTCAGGAGTGGCTTCTGTCTGGCCACTCTCCCATACAGCCCAGATTGTTGAAATGCTGTAGAGACTGTTCTCCCATCTCAGCCAAGGAACTCTTTGGTTCTGTCAGAGTGGTCATTGGGTTCTTGGTCACCTCCCTGACCAAGGTCCTTCTTGCCCGGTTGCTCAGTTGGGTCGGACGGCCAGCTCTAGGAGTCTGTGTAGTTCCATATTTTTCATTTCCCAATGATGGAGACCATTGTGCTCTTGGAAACTTTCAACACTCTAGAAATTGTTTAATATCCTCTCCCAAATATATGCCTCATCATAATTATTTTTTGGAGATCTATGGACAGTTCCTTGGACTTCATGGTATAGTTTCTGCTCTGACATGCACTGTCAACAGTAGTACCTTGTATAGACAGGTGTTTCTTTCTAAATCATGTCCAAACACTTGAGTTGGCCACAGGTGGACTCCAATCAACTTGTAGCTACAGCTCAAGGATGATCAAAGGAAATTTGATGCACCTGAGCTCAATTTGCAGTCTCATCGCAAAGGTATCTGAATATTTATGTAAATTAGATATTTCTATATTTCATTTAAAAAAATGTGCCCAAAAATCTAAAAACATGTTTTCACTTTGTCATTATCGGGTATTGTGTGTAGATGGGTGTTGTGTGTAGATGGCTGAGAGAAAAATATATATTTAATCAATTTTGGATTCAGGCTGTAACGCAACAAAATGTAGAATAAGTCAAGGGGTGGGAATACTTTCTGAAGGCACTGTATATGGCAACAGCTCCTGCCAACCAGCCAAATAGCAGCATTTCTGTCGCATAATTGCAACTTTGTCACATGTCGTATTTGAAATGCTGCAGTGTTTTCATCCTGTCAAAATGGCAATGTGGGTTATGTACATGTCAATCAAATCCCTTTGTGTTTGTGGGTGGCATATTTCACATGCAAGCCAGAAGATAAATGTGAACTGGGCTGTGGCTCTAGTATAATAAAAGCACTTGAAAATAATAAGGCACATATAAAAGAGATAAATATAACATAAAATGTGAGTTTGAAATTGAAATCTATCTATAAAATGATCTGCGATTGTAGGGTCAAACAGCACTTCAAAATCATGTTAACCTCTACGCGATCAGTGTCCCCCCCGCAGGACGGTTGAGCTAACATATGCTAATCACATTAGCCTGAGGTTGTAAGTAACAAAAAAAATCCCAGGACATAGACATATCTGATATGGGCAGAAAGCTTAAATTATTGTTAATCTAACTGCACTGTCCAATTTACAGTAGCTATTACAGTGAAAGAATACCATGCCATTGTTTGAGCAGTGTGCACAATTATGAACTTGAAAATGGGCTCATTTGGGCAGTCTTGATACAATATTTTGAACAGATATGCAATGGTTCATTGGATCAGTCTAAAACGTTGCACATACACTGCTGCCATCTAGTGGACAAAATCTAAATTGCGCCTGGGCTGGAATAATACATTATGGCCTTTCTCTTGCATTTCAAAGATGGTACAAAGAAAACGTATGTTTTGTCTTTGTATTATCTATTACTAGATCTAATGTGTTATATTCTCCAACATTCATTTCACAAACTTCAAAGTGTTTCCTTTCAAATGATATCAAGAATATGCATATCCTTGCTTCTGGTCCTGAGCTACAGGCAGTTAGACTTGGGTATGTCATTTTAGGCAAAAATTGAAAAAAGGGTCAGATCTATTATTGCACACAGTGAGTTCAAACAAATTATGATTGTGACTTAAGCACAATTTCACTCCTGAACTTATTTAGGCTTGCCATAACAAAAGGGTTGAATACTTGACTCAAGACATTTCAGCTTTTCATTTTTTGTTCATTTGTTAACATTTGACAGTTTAAATTCAGGATGTAACACAACAAAATGTGTAACCATTCAAAGGGTGTGAATACTCTCTGAAGGCACTGTAAGTATTTTTGTCCTTTAGTGCCGCCAGCTATAGTAGTGATTTAAGTGGTGAAACTGCTTCCTCTGTTCCCAGGTTGGAGGCTGAAGCTTGGGATCTGAAGCCTTGGTCTTCAGAACAGCTTTGTTACCAGTAACAAAGTCTTCAAAATTCCTGAATATGGGATCTGAGGCTATCCTAGCCTGCCTCTCAGTGAATCTCACAAAGTCTTTGAAACTTGCTCTTTGCTCAGTTTCTTCTTGAATGTCACATGCAGCTGAAGTTCACTTGTCTCTGAGGTTGAATGGAGATGATGCTTCTCATGTTGGGGGGTGTATTCATCTCTGTCATGTACTAGATGACAACCTCTCAGAAATAGGCACGCGGAGCCTTATCCCATCTTCAACTCTAACGGGTGACCAGCACAGAGCCTTCTCCATATAGGCAGCAGTGATCCTCATACCATCACCAAAGTTTTGCTTTAGGAACTTCTTGTCTTCCATTTACCCTCTTGCAGGGTCCATATGTAAACAGCTGCGAACAAGGTCTCTTGGTTGCCCGCTGGTATACTGTTTTAAAAGTACAGCTTGTCTTGGTGCCTGTCAATTTTGTTGTCAGGCACCAATGCCATGATGCCATGATCAAAAACTCTGATGAAGGACTGATAATACAAAGGATCACCTGAAAACACTGGTATCTGTCTTGCAGGAAGTAGAGACAGCCGTTGTTGTTTTTGCTTTTGTAGAACACTGACAAGCATCCTTTGATTGCTTTCATCAGCACCAGTACCAGTGTGTGGCGACATCTGCTGACCTTGTTGGTAACTGCTGGTGGCCACTCTTTGGGCATGCACCAGGACTAGAAGATGTGGGATTATGGTTATATGTGTCATCGTATGTTGACTGAATGTCCCTTGCAGTGATGCTGCAGTGGTTGTGGAAATGAACCTCTCCAAAGTTCTTGGAGACCTAAATATTCATACCATCTGTTGGTGTCCTTGCATTGACTTGTGCTGATCCACTGTGTTCCCTGATCCTCTGTGTTCCCTATATTCACCAATGACTTTCAACTTGGCAGTGAATGCTGCAATTTCCTCCTTTTTTTGCTTTCAGCTCTGCCAACAGCTTTGCTTCTTCTTTTTCAAGCTGATGATTCATTTTGAGCCTTTCTGCACGAGCCAACAGGGCTGCATTTTTTGCCTCCGCTCTTACGAAGGAGGTTGAGGGTGCTGTGGAGAGCCCTTTGATCTCTGTGATACATGTGAAGTACTGTCATCAGGTTGTACATCTATAGGAACCTTGGTAGGAGTAAAACCTCCCCATTTCCATGTATGTACATTTTCAAGAAATGAATTGAACCTCTCCATTTCAGGCTTATACCAATCAACATGGTCATTAAAACCTCTCCTGTTCAGACAATAGTATTTGCACAGAATGGAGAAGTTCTGTGAATTCCTTCAGAATTTCATTTAGCATCATTTCCACATTTGTCTACTTGGTCAACACACCCACCCTTGCTAATGAGAGCATTTATTTCATTCATTTTTCTTGTCAATACACCAAGCTTATCTGTCTGAGAGCCAATCAGTTTTGTAAATCCAATCAGTTTCAGCAATCATGATATCATCACTTGCACTTTCAAGCGTTTGTGGCTCCTCTTCAGTAATAGTTTCACTCTCAGCCACATCAGGCTGCTCATCAAGCTTTTTGTCTGCAATTCCGACAGCACGGTAAGACACAGTTCAACACAATCCAAGTAATAAAAAGCAGGAAACACAACTCAACAGGTGTTTTAGATTGTATCAGTTGCGTTGATCAGACGCATTGATGCATTGTTTCCATTCACACGTGTGGCTAATCCTGCAACCACGCTCCAGTGTAATCACACAAACAAATCCACAATACCCAGTGAATTCCATGCACAACAATGAACCCTCCGAGACGAGCGGCAAAGAAGCAACAATAGTTTCTTCTTCGCTTTAGACAGCGATTGCTTCGACAGGTATCTCTGCACATCCATTCATTGTCTCTTTTAAGCACGGTAGTATCCAGGTCCAGTTGCTTCCATTCATTAGCAGTCGCTACACCCTAGCTCAAGACCAACCATTTAAAAGTAGACTACAAAAATGTAAATATTTTGCATATTGAAGAGCTGCCTTTAGGACCATGCGGAGCATCGCTGAAAGAGAAGCTACCAGCCTGCATGCCTTTCTCTCACTTTAATAAGAAAGCAGAGAGCAGAGACAGTGCCAGGCAGTTTGCTTTGCCAGTCAGCCATTTAGGCATTGCGCCGATTGATTTGAATTTGATGTCGGCATTTGAATTCTGCCTTGTAAGCCTCTCTGCCAGCAGTTTTTTTGCACTAGTTACTTTCACATTGATGTCAGAATAGGCGGTGTGTCCAATAGGCTAGGGGATTACAATAAAGTAAATTGAATTAGCTAAAATTTGCTATATAATTACTTGTGCCTATACACAAATAAATAAAATAATTCTAAATACTACACCAGAGAGCATGATTTGACCACAGAGGATCATTAGCTTCATTTAAAAAAATGAACTGTGGATTGTTTAAAGCGTGCAATTTGATTGTTAAGTTGTACCAGTCAGTGAAAAGCAGTTAAATAGGTTTAGGCCTGTCGCAACATTTTTTTATACAATCATATAAAAAACAGAGTTTAGAAAGAAAATTGCTATTGCTGAAAAAAGAAGGCAAAGAACACTCTTATTGGCACCAGTGGAGATCATCGGTCATATCCCCAGTCACGGTCTTTATCATTGGATTAGTATCACTGGAAAGTTTTTTTGGGGACATTGATTTCCTCCTTCAATTTAGGTCTCCCCTTTTCATAGGCCTAGATTAGGTGGTTGCATTTAAGACGAGGTCGTTTTTCCTAATCTTATTCGTCAGTGTCAGCAGAGTAGGCCACTAATTTGTGTCCTATTAAAAAAGATGTTGCTTATGTCTCCAGTCATATAAAGTGGAGTAGAATTGCATGAAATATGTTTATAAAAAGGTCAAATTTGTCACGGGCAAAGGAGAAGAAACATCTCTGATTAGGCTTGTCTAAACATCAGACTGTTACCATGGTTACTTCATGATATTGGTCTGAAAGAAGTCGCTTTAAAAAAGATGCAATAATCTCTACAGCCCAGATTGTTGAATATAATTATATTTGAGGTTACTTTAAAGGTTGTACATGCTGTTGGTCTTTTTGGCGGTAGGTGGTGGAGATAGGGTATCCACAGGAAAGTGTTGTTTTCCCGACTTTTTGCAGTGCCGATAGGTTCTGTAGCTTGTCTTTTCAATCTGGACGCATAGCATGTAATGCACAATATGTAAACAGTAGCCGAATGTAACCAAACGTAGTCGACTGATGCACGTTTCCTTGCAGTCAGCTGGAAGTGTTTGCAGTTCGGTCTATGGTTAAGTTAGGCTTGTACATATTGTGCAAGTGTTTGTCACCTGTGAATTGCATCAGTATTGAAAACAAAAACCGGAACTACAATCCGGTAATCAGACAAACGTACTGAAAGTCATTTTAATTACACTACTCTGTGTATATTTTGTTAAAATGTTTGAGCAACAGAAGGACAAACCGCACAGGCAACCAGTAGAGCAAATTTAAATGTCATTTTAATCAACATTCTGGCTTGTAAGGAACATCTACACAATTTTCCACTCAAATGTCTCAGGCTGTAAATACCAATCAATTGTGAGAAGGCCTATGATTAGGCCTACTCTATGTCACTATGTGCTTAGGCATTGCGTTGTTCAGAACTGTATGTTTTGCTAATAGTGATTGAGTTATATTATTAGCCTAAATGACTATGCAATCTACTCATCACATTAGGAATAGTAGCCTTCTACATTAGTCTGTAAATGTGATGATAGATGCATGCAATCCTTTATTATAAAAGGTGTGGTTGACATTCAATGTGGTTAACATTGAATATGCAGTTCCACAGACCATAAATGTTCATATTGCGGTGATCATTTTTGTTTGTTTTTGCTGTTCTCCAAATAGCATTTTAGAGTTTTTAAATTGAGTAGAAATGCAGCAGTATCAACTTCCCAAAAAAGGAGACGCGTTCTGTCTCCTAGAGATGAATGTACTTTCGTGCGAGAAGTGCAAATCAATCCCAGAACAACAGCATAGGACCTTGTGAAGATGCTGGAGGAAACAGGTACAAAAGTATCTATATCCACAGTAAAACGAGTCCTATATCGACATAACCTGAAAGGCTGCTCAGCAAGTAAGAGGCCACTGCTCCAAAACTGCCATAAAAAAACAGACTACTGTTTGCAACTGCACATGGGGACAAAGATGGTACTTTTTGGAGAAATTTCCTCTGGTCTGATGAAACAAAAATATAACTGCTTGGTCATAATGAGCTTTGTTATGTTTGGAGGAAAAAGGGTGAGGCAGAAGAACACCATCCCAACTGTGAAGCACAGGGGTGGCAGCATCATGTTGTCTGTGTGTTTTGCTGCAAGAGGGACTGGTCCACTTCACAAAATAGATGGCATCATGAGGAAGGAAAATTATATGGATATATTGAAGCAACATCTCAAGACATCACTCAGGAAGTTATAGCTTGGTCGCAAATGGGTCTTCCAAATGGACAATGACCCCAAGCATACTTCCAAAGTTGTGGAAATGGTTTTAGGACAACAAAGTCAAGGTATTGGAGTGGCCATCACAAAGCCCTGACCTCAATCCAATAGAAAAATTGTGGGCAGAACTGAAAAAGTGTGTGCGAGCAAGGAGGCCTACAAACCTGACTCAGTTACACCAGCTCTGTCAGGAGGAAGGGGCCAAAATTCACCCAACTTATTGTGGGAAGCTTGTGGAAGGCTCCCCGAAATGTTTGAACCAAGTTAAACAATTTAAAGGCAATGCTACCAAATACTATTTGAGTGTATGTATACTTCTGATGTGATGAAAGAAATTAAAGCTGAAATAAATAATTCTCTCTACTATTTTTCTGACATTTCACATTCTTAAAATAAAGTGGTGATGCTAACTGACCTAAGACAGGGAATTTTTACTAGGATTAAATGTCAGGAATTGTGAAAAACAGAGTTTAAATGTATTTGGCTAAGGTGTATGTAAACTTCCGACTTCAACTGTATATTATGAGTTTCATGTATGCTTTTGTAACTGGCAGGGTTAGAAAGTGGGTCTCCCATGGGAGAAGACAACATCTTGACCATTCCACCAAAAAGGCCAACATTAATTTTAAAGTCGCATCACGTGACCATAAGCAATCATGACTGACTCATGTGCGCTACACTCTGCGATACACTTTCATTTTCACATGTTAATGTAAACTAGGGCTGTCAAATGATAAATACATTGAATAGTTTATCACAAGTTTTGCTGTGATTAATTGCAAAATCACAATTTGCTCAAATTGAGCTTTAAGGTAAGATGTTTTAAATAAAAATAGCATTACAAGAATATTGCCGATTTGATTTTGTCCAAAGTAACGGCTAGCAAAATCAGGTAAATTGATAAACACACTTTCTTTAACTTCAAAGTCAACTTGTTTTGACATCACATTGTTGTTTTTAGCTATATTGTTTGTGTTTTGAAAGTTTTCAGTGTATTTTGAACATTTTAAGACATCGCAAAAAAAGAATTGTGCACTAAATTACACAAAGTTAACTTGAGTTAACTGGTTAACTGTGACACTGCTAATTTTAACATTAAAAGTATAAATAAGGACACACGGAGCGTTAGCTTCTCTGTTCTTTTAATGGTCTTCTTCCAAAGCTCACTGGTCAATGTATGAGGAAGAGAAGCATGTGTCTGCGGCAGTAAAACTCTGAATGGATGGTTCAGAAATAAGAAATATATATTTTTAACATACTTTGATTAATATACTCAGGTAGGCTAAGTTACCTTTTTACATAATGGAATTACAGAATTTGCAATTTCATATGTGGAATTATATGTGATTTCCCCTGATTAGTAATTGTATATATGTGCCCTCTGTTCACCATTGTCTTGTCGGTTATTGTTCCCATGTCCGTCGGTCTTGTGAGTACCTATGCTTTGTTGTTTCGGCTTTCATGCTGAGTTTATTGTGTACTCCTTATTACCGGTCTCGTCCCGTGTAGTATTGTGCAATTGTTATTACGGTCTCGTCCTGTGCATTGTTATTACGGGTCTCGTCCCGTGTATTTAACCTCACTCTTTTGTTTGGGTTACATCCATTTACATTACATTTACATTTAAGTCATTTAGCAGACGCTCTTATCCAGAGCGACTTACAAATTGGTGCATTCACCTTATGATATCCAGTGGAACAACCACTTTACAATAGTGCATCTAAATCTTTTAAGGGGGGGGGTTAGAAGGATTACTTTATGCTATCCTAGGTATTCCTTGAAGAGGTGGGGTTTCAGGTGTCTCCGGAAGGTGGTGATTGACTCCGCTGTCCTGGCGTCGTGAGGGAGCTTGTTCCACCATTGGGGTGCCAGATCAGCAAACAGTTTTGACTGGGCTGAGCGGGAACTGTGCTTCCTCAGAGGTAGGGAGGCGAGCAGGCCAGAGGTGAATGAACGCAGTGCCCTTGTTTGGGTGTAGGGCCTGATCAGGGCCTGAAGGTACGGAGGTGCCGTTCCCCTCACAGCTCCGTAGGCAAGCACCATGGTCTTGTAGCGGATGCGAGCTTCAACTGGAAGCCAGTGGAGAGAGCGGAGGAGCGGGGTGATGTGAGAGAACTTGGGAAGGTTGAACACCAGACGGGCTGCGGCGTTCTGGATGAGTTGTAGGGGTTTAATGGCACAGGCAGGGAGCCCAGCCAACAGCGAGTTGCAGTAATCCAGACGGGAGATGACAAGTGCCTGGATTAGGACCTGCGCCGCTTCCTGTGTGAGGCGGGGTCATACTCTGCGAATGTTGTAGAGCATGAACCTACAGGATCGGGTCACCACCTTGACGTTAGTGGAGAACGACAGGGTGTTGTCCAGGGTCACGCCAAGGTTCTTAGCACTCTGGGAGGAGGACACAATGGAGTTGTCAACCGTGATGGCGAGATCATGGAACGGGCAGTCCTTCCCCGGGAGGAAGAGCAGCTCCGTCTTGCTGAGGTTCAGCTTGAGGTGGTGATCCGTCATCCACACTGATATGTCTGCCAGACATGCAGAGATGCGATTCGCCACCTGGTTATCAGAAGGGGGAAAGGAGAAGATTAATTGTGTGTCGTCTGCATAGCAATGATAGGAGAGACCATGTGAGGATATGACAGAGCCAAGTGACTTGGTGTATAGCGAGAATAGGAGAGGGCCTAGAACAGAGCCCTGGGGGACACCAGTGGTGAGAGCACGTGGTGCGGAGACAGATTCTCGCCACGCCACCTGGTAGGAGCGACCTGTCAGGTACGACGCAATCCAAGCGTGGGCCGCGCCGGAGATGCCCAACTCGGAGAGGGTGGAGAGGAGGATCTGATGGTTCACAGTATCAAAGGCAGCAGATAGGTCTAGAAGGATGAGAGCAGAGGAGAGAGAGTTAGCTTTAGCAGTGTGGAGAGCCTCCGTGACACAGAGAAGAGCAGTCTCAGTTGAATGACCAGTCTTGAAACCTGACTGATTTGGATCAAGAAGGTCATTCTGAGAGAGATAGCAGGAGAGCTGGCCATGGACGGCACGTTCAAGAGTTTTGGAGAGAAAAGAAAGAAGGGATACTGGTCTGTAGTTGTTGACATCGGAGGGATCAAGTGTAGGTTTTTTCAGAAGGGGTGCAACTCTCGCTCTCTTGAAGACGGAAGGGACGTAGCCAGCGGTCAAGGATGAGTTGATGAGCAAGGTGAGGTAAGGGAGAAGGTCTCCGGAAATGGTCTGGAGAAGAGAGGAGGGGATAGGGTCAAGCGGGCAGGTTGTTGGGCGGCCGGCCGTCACAAGACGCGAGATTTCATCTGGAGAGAGAGGGGAGAAAGAGGTCAAAGCACAGGGTAGGGCAGTGTGAGCAGAACCAGCGCTGTCGTTTGACTTAGCAAACGAGGATCGGATGTCGTCGACCTTCTTTTCAAAATGGTTGACGAAGTCATCCGCAGAGGGGGAGGAGGATTCAGGAGGGAGGAGAAGGTGGCAAAGAGCTTCCTAGGATTAGAGGCAGATGCTTGGAATTTAGAGTGGTAGAAAGTGGCTTTAGCAGCAGAGACAGAAGAGGAAAATGTAGAGAGGAGGGAGTGAAAGGATGCCAGGTCCGCAGGGAGGCGAGTTTTCCTCCATTTCCGCTCGGCTGCCCGGAGCCCTGTTCTGTGAGCTCGCAATGAGTCGTCGAGCCACGGAGCAGGAGGAGAGGACCGAGCCGGCCTGGAGGATAGGGGACATAGAGAGTCAAAGGATGCAGAAAGGGAGGAGAGGAGGGTTGAGGAGGCAGAATCAGGAGATAGGTTGGAGAAGGTTTGAGCAGAGGGAAGAGATGATAGGATGGAAGAGGAGAGAGTAGCGGGAGAGAGAGAGCGAAGGTTGGGACGGCGCAATACCATCCGAGTAGGGGTA
This sequence comes from Salmo trutta, assembly GCF_901001165.1. NCBI lineage: Eukaryota > Metazoa > Chordata > Actinopteri > Salmoniformes > Salmonidae > Salmo > Salmo trutta. Next base: position 8,031,366 of record NC_042980.1, read on the forward strand.
GAGTGAGAAGTGTTGGATGAGAGCGAGAGGGAAAAGGATACAAGGTAGTGGTCGGAGACTTGGAGGGGAGTTGCAATGAGATTAGTGGAAGAACAGCATCTAGTAAAGATGAGGTCAAGCGTATTGCCTGCCTTGTGAGTAGGGGGGAAGGTGAGAGGGTGAGGTCAAAAGAGGAGAGGAGTGGAAAGAAGGAGGCAGAGAGGAATGAGTCAAAGGTAGACGTGGGGAGGTTAAAGTCACCCAGAACTGTGAGAGGTGAGCCATCCTCAGGAAAGGAACTTATCAAGGCGTCAAGCTCATTGATGAACTCTCCAAGGGAACCTGGAGGGCGATAATTGATAAGGATGTTAAGCTTGATAGGGCTGGTAACTGTGACAGCATGGAATTCAAAGGAGGCGATAGACAGATGGGTCAGGGGAGAAAGAGAGAATGTCCACTTGGGAGAGATGAGGATCCCAGTGCCACCACCCCGCTGACCAGAAGCTCTCGGGGTGTGCGAGAACACGTGGGCAGACGAGGAGAGAGCAGTAGGAGTAGCAGTGTTATCTGTGCTAATCCATGTTTCCGTCAGCGCCAAGAAGTCGAGGGACTGGAGGGTAGCATAGGCTGAGATGAACTCTGCCTTGTTGGCCGCAGACCGGCAGTTCCAGAGGCTGCCGGAGACCTGGAACTCCACGTGGGTCATGCGCGCTGGGACCACCAGGTTAGAGTGGCAGCAGCCACGCGGTGTGAAGCGATTGTATGGCCTGTGCAGAGGGGAGAGATCAGGGATAGACAGACACATAGTTGACAGGCTACAGAAGAGGCTACGCTAATGCAAAGGAGATTGGAATGACAAGTGGACTACACGTCTCGAATGTTCAGAAAGTTAGCTTACGTTGCAAAAATCTTTTTGACTAAAATGATTAAAATGATACAGTACTGTTGGCTGGTGAAGTAGGCTAGCTAGCAGTGGCTGCGTTGTTGACTTTGTTTGAAAGTGTAGCTGGCTAGGTAACCTCGATAGTTTCAGTGCTACACCTTATCATGATACAAAGGCAGCTATGTAGCTAGCTAACATAACACTAATCAAGACGTTCCTTTGTAATGTATTTAGTTTCTACAATGCTGCTCGTCGGTAATAGTTGGCTAGGTTTGGAAATGGCGTCGCGGGGGACGAAAATAGCTGGCCAGCTAACCTCGATAATTTCTCTAAACTACACAATTATCAAACTATGACAAACTATGACAAAGACAACTTATTGACTAAAATGACTAAAATGATACAGTACTGCTGGCTGGTAAAGTAGGCTAGCTAGCAGTGGCCGCGTTGTTGACTTTGTTTGAAAGTGTAGCTGGCCAGGTAACCTCGATAGTTTCAGTGCTACACCTTACAAGGCAACTATGTAGCTAGCTAACACTAGCTAACCTGGCTAGCTAACCTCGATAATTACTCTAAACTACACAATTATCTTACATACAAAGACAGCAAAGACAACTATGTAGCTAGCTAACATTACACTAATCAAATCGTTCCGTTGTAATGTATTAGTTTCTACAGTGCTGCTAGTCGGTAGAAGTTGGCTAGCTCGCTAGCAGTTGTTGACTAAGTAGGAGAACGGTGGCGCGGCGGACGAAGATAGCTGGCTAGCTAACCTCGATAATTACTCTAAACTACACAATTATCAAACTATGACAAACTATGACAAAGACAACTTATTGACTAAAATGACTAAAATGATACAGTACTGCTGGCTGGTAAAGTAGGCTAGCTAGCAGTGGCCGCGTTGTTGACTTTGTTTGAAAGTGTAGCTGGCCAGGTAACCTCGATAGCTTCAGTGCTACACCTTACAAGGCAACTATGTAGCTAGCTAACCTGGCTAGCTAACCTCGATAATTACTCTAAACTACACAATTATCTTAGATACAAAGACAGCAAAGACAACTATGTAGCTAGCTAATACTACACTAATCAAATCGTTCCGTTGTAATGTATTAGTTTCTACAGTGCTGCTAGTCGGTAGAAGTTGGCTAGCTCGCTAGCAGTTGTTGACTAAGTAGGAGAACGGTGGCGCGACATCCCTGTGTTTTGTATACGTGTTTGTTTTGGGCTTCGTCCCCGTGCCTTTTTATGGCATGTTGTATTTTCGGTGGAGTATTAATACCCACTATTACGTATTCTTGCGCCTGTCTCCAATCATTTATACAACTTGACAGAATAACCAAAAATGGAGACAGCGGGAATGGCCCGTCCGACGCCACTGCAACTTCGGCAGCTGCAACTGGCCCTGACCAACTCGCACCACATCCCTGTGGTCGTCCTCGATGCCGGTGTCATCCCGCTGCTTGTGCAGCGTGTCGGGCGGTACTATCATGGATTCCCCTGTTACTGCTGCTCATTCCGTGCACCAGCTCCGGAGGTCTACGTCACCGGCCTCTAGGCGTCACTGAACTTTTTCATTATGCACACCTGGTTCCCATTCCCCCTGATCAGTAATTGTATATATGTGCCCTCTGTTCACCATTGTTTGGTTGGTTATTGTTCCCATGTCTGTTGGTCTTGTTATTACGGGTCTCGTCCTGTGTATTTATTAGAGGTTTAACCTCGCTCTTTTGTTTGGGTTACATCCCTGTGTTTTTGTATGTGTTTGTTTTTTCACCTTTATTTAATCCAGGTAGGCCAGTTGAGAATAAGTTCTCATTTACAACTGCGATCTGTCCAAGATAAAGCAAAGCAGTGCGACACAAACAACACAGTGTGTTAAAACCCCCTATTACGTATTCCTGCACCTGTCTCCAATCATTTATACAACGTGACAGCTACTGCAACATGTTAACACCATCTTTTCACATGTGGGGAGAATAACACAATTTCACTTGCAATTCTACATGTTAAAGTTAGATTTCAAATGTGAATGTTTCTTACATGTGAACTTGCAATTCCACATTTTTACATAAACATTTTTCACATGTGAAACCACATGAGAGTAGAAAACATGCTTTTCTTCTCACATGGAAAGGTGGTGGTGACATGTGAACTCTAAATGTAATACATGTGAAAATATGGTTTCACGTGAAATTGTTGCGCAATGTGAAAACAGTTCATTCACATGTGAAAATAGGATTTCCACATGTGAAACTGAAAATGTGATGTGTTTTTTTGTAAGGGCAATCACAGAAAGCACAAGCATGTACAGTGTCTTCAGAAAGGATTCACACCCATTGACCTTTTCCACATTTTGTTCTGTGTTAGAGCCTGAATTTAAAATGGATTCAATTGAGATGTGTTTGTCACTGGCCTACACACAATACCCCAAAATGTCAAAGTGGAATTAAGTTTTTAGAATTTTTTACAAATTAATAAAAAATGAAAAGCTGAAATGTCGAGTCAATAAATATTCAACCTCTTTGTTATGGAAAGCCTCTATAACTTCAGGAGTAAAAATATGCTTAACAAGTCACATAAGTTGCACTCTATGTGCAATAATAGTGTTTAACATTATTGTTGAATGATTACCTCATCTCTGTACCCCACACATACAATTATCTGTGAGGTCCCTCAGTCGATCAGTGAATTTCAAACACATATTCAACCATAAAGACCAGGGAAGTTTTCCAATGCCCCACAAAGTTGCCGGAGAGGAAGGAAACCGCTGAGGAATTTCTCCACGAGGCCAATGGTGACTTTGAAACAGTTACAGAGTTCAATGGCTGTCATAGGAGAAATTTGAGGACTGGAGTTACTTACCAAGGTGACATTGAATGTGCCTTAAAATGGCCTAGCTACAATTTGACTTAAAATGGCTCAAATCTATGGCAAGACGTAAATGGCTGTGTTTTTTTTTTTTTTTTACCATTATTTTACCAGGTACATTAAGTTGACTGAGAACACATTCTCATTTTCATTCACGACCTAGGGAATAGTTACAGGGGAGAGGAGGGGGGTTGAATTAGCCAATTGGAAGCTGGGGATGATTAGGTGGCCGTGATGGTATGAGGGCCAGATTGTGAATTTAGCCAGGACACCGGGGTTAACACCACCACTCTTACAATAAGTGCCATGGGATCTTTAGTGACCAGAGAGAGTCAGGACACCCGTTTAACGTCCCACCCAAAAGACGGCACCTTATGCAATGATCAACAACCAACTTGACAGAGGTTGAAGAATTCTTCAAATATTGTTCAATCCAGGTGTGCAATGTTCTTAGAGACTTAACCAGAAAGACACAGCTGTAATCGCTGCCAAAGTTGATTCTAACATGTATTGACTCAGGGGTGTGGATACTTATGAAAATTAGTTCTGTATTTTATTTTCAATACATTTCTAAACATTTCGAAAAACATGTTTTCACTTTGTCATTATGGGGTACTGTGTGTAGATGGGTGAGATTCTGAATTCAGGCTGCAACACAACAAAATGTGGAATAAATCAAGAGGTATGAATACCTTCTGAAGGCACTGTACATTAAGATCTTTCTACACAACTTGGAAAACAGGAACGCAGACTATTCTTTTTCTATTTCGAATGAAAGCGTTTTAAAACACTCTGAAAATATATAGGAGGCAGTCTATGTATCACTCACAAGGGAGCTACTGCAAAGGATGATACAATATGTCCTGGAACGTTGTATGCGTATGGAGTGGAAGTGGGAGTATAGTTCTATGAGCATGCAACCAGTGATCTCACAGGTTTGTGCCTACTCATCAGGTAGATTGTAGTATTCCAGTATGTAATATTCAACCTCTGCAAAAAAAACAAATTAGAGATAACGAAAGAGTTGGGGCACTGTTTCACTATGCTGCCCTGCAAAGGCAAAAACGCATTTGGTCAAAAATCTTTGATCTGTTGTAATGGCCAGGTTTATTATCTGATTAGTGGGGCATTTCGTTTCCTGACACAATAACAAGCCAGTTGATCAGACTATATGATGGAGTATCAGAAATTGCTATCTGTCTAGTCAGATTATGCAGTAAAAGAAACTTACTGCATTTTGCCTTTGTAGGGCAGGATGGGAATCATCTGTCTCCGAAGTTCTAATCATAAGCAGTTCAAGTCAAAATCCCTTACCTTATCTTTACAAACAGTTTGTTACAGAAAGCTCAACCTCATTGCTTCCCCTTACACCAGCTCAATAAACACTTATCTGTGGCCATAGAGCACCATGGGATGTTGTCTCCATAGGGATGCCCCATAATGATTAGTTTATGGGCCAGAGAGCAGTGAGCTGCATGCTGCGATGTTGGAGGTATCAAGCTGTGGGCTGCACTAAGAATATCACCTCCATTGACCCCTGATTCAATCCTCTCTAGAATATGGCATTGAGGCTTGTCTGTAAGAAAATAAAAGAAAGCACTTAATTGTATTTATAATGCTGACGTAATACCCTTTTAAGTATGACATACCTTGACAACATGGAATGACAGTTTTGGGCAAATGAAGTTTCAGCCCTACTGTAAATGATGCACTGAATTCAAGCTGAAACCTTTGACAGTCTCAATGCTACATGCTTCATAATATATAATGTATTCCAGGTGTTATGTTGTGTTATTAACACTTCTAGTTAAATGGTGTCCCCTATTCCTGACTTGGCTTTGAAAAAGATCTCTACTCTAGCCAGCCGGGCACAAGCCGCCACCATCCAAGCAAAGCGTTGTGCTTTGGGACATTTTTCCTTATTTATATTTCGCACAGGTAACTCAACCAAACGTTCAACCAATAAGTGTGCAGAGGGCTAGGCTAGTTAATAAATTGTTTGGTGAAGGAATGGACATCTAATAGTCTATTCCAATGAGGCAACGAATCAGATCGAAGGATATTGGGCAGGTAAATAAAACCGCTCACTCAGCTCAGATAACACCTAAATCTGTCTCTTAAGCAAGGAGAAGAATGGTGGGATATTTCCATTTAGGAGCAGTAACAGATTCCTTTCGATATCTCTGCAGAAGGAGAGGGATTGTGTTGCCGCTGAATATCAATTGTATTTTTTGCTCTTGCTGTATGGGGACAGCCACTCAATGATGTTAGCTTTACTGAAATGGATAGGTTGCCGATAATCAATTTCCCCTCATGAATTTCCAAATGACCAAGCTGGCAGTAGTAAATATAGAAAACGTGTTACAGTGATGTCTGACTGCAATACATACAATGGTGTTACTTGTTCAAGTGCATTTCCACTCAATCATTTGTTACATTCAATCACATACACGTGTCCTTATAGTACAGTGTCTCTAGCTTATGCCTATTACTTTCTTTAAATAATTTTTGTAGAAGAAAGTATGCTATACAAATAACTATTTATATTGGTTTAGCTCAGGGCCTAGAAAACAGTTTCAGACACAAAGTACATTTCATTCAAACAGGAAATAACATTCAAACATGTTTTTCACTGTAAGGTTTATGGTTGCATTTCCCAGTGCATCTTTCATTGGATGGTCATGCATTTTACCTTTCTGGCCACCAGAGATCAGCACCGTGTCACTGTTCTCTCACTCTCATATCTCTACAAGAGCAAAATAAAATACAATGTTGCGCCGAATACAACTGGTGTAGACTTTACCGTGAAATGCTTGCTTACCGACAATGCAGAGTTTAGAAATAAAATAGTTACAGGAGGAATAAAATAAAATACACAAGAATTGAGCTATATACAGGAAGTACCAGTACCAGATCAATGTGCAGAGGTACGAGGTATTTTAGGTAGATATGTACATGAAGGCAGGATAAAGTGACTAGTTATCAGGATAGATAATAATAAGAGTAAAATAACAGAGCAGCAGCAGAAAATGATGAGTGTAAAAGTGTGTGTGTGTGTGTGCAATGTGTATGTGATTGTGTTTATATTGGTCTGGTGTGTGTTATGTGTGCGTATGTAGTGTATGTGAATGTGTGTGGGTTTTGTATGGGAGTGTCATTGTAGTGTGAGTGAGTGAGTGTGTGTGAGTGAGTGTCTATATCAAATACAATTTTATTGGTCATATGCAACAGGTGTAGACTTTACAGTGAAATGCTTACTGACAATCCTGTTCCCAAGAATGCAGAATTAATAATGATTTGCTAAATAAAAAAAAGGAGATAGTAACAGAATAAAAAAAATAAGGCTATATACAAGGAGTGCCAGTACCAAGTCAATGTGCAGGGGTACCAAGTAGTTGAGGTAATTAAGGTAATACAGTATATACAGTTGACGTCCGAAGTTATCATACACTTAGGTTGGAGTCATTAAAACTCGTTTTCCAACCACTCCACACATTTCTTGTTAACAAACTATAGTTTTGGCAAGTCGGTTAGGACATCTACTTAGTGCACGACACAAGTAATTTTTCCAACAATTGTACAAACAGATTATTTCACTTATAATTCACTGTATCACAATTTCAGTGGATCAGAAGTTTACATACACTAAGATGACTGTGCCTTTAAACAGCTTGGAAAATTCCAGAAAATGATGTCATGGCTTTAGAAGCTTCTGATAGGCTAATTGACATCATTTGAGTCAATTGGAGGTGTACCTGTGGATGTATTTCAAGGCCTACCTTCAAGGCCTTTTTGCTTGACATCATGGGAAATCAAAATAAATCAGCCAAGACCTCAGAATAAAATTGGAGACCTCCACAGGTCTGGTTCATCCTTGGGAGCAATTTCCAAATGCCTGAATGTATCACGTTCATCTGTACAAACAATAGTACACAAGTATAAACACCATGGGACCACGCAGCCGTCATACCGCTCAGAAAGGAGATGCATTCTATCTCCTAGAAACGAACGTACTTTGGTGCAAAAAAGTGCAAATCAACCCCAGAACAACAGTAAAGGACCTTGTGAAGATGCTGGAGGAAACAGGTAGAAAAGTATCTATATCCACAGTAAAACGAGTCCTATATTGACATAACCTGAAAGGCCGCTCAGCAAGGAAGAAGCCACTGCTCCAAAACCGCCATAAAAAAGCCAGACTATGGTTTGCAACTGCACATGGGGACAAAGATTGTACTTTTTGGAGAAATGTCCTCTCGTCTGATGAAACAAAAATAGAACTGTTTGGCCATAATGACCATCGTTATGTTTGGAGGAAAAAGGGGAGGCTTGCAAGCGAAGAACACCATCCCAACCGTGAAGCACGGGGGTGGCAGTATCATGTTGTGGGGGTGCTTTGCTGCAGGAGGGACTGATGCACTTCACAAAATAGATGGCATCATGAGGAAAGTAAAATGATGTGGATATATTGAAGAGACATCTCAAGACATCAGTTGGAAGTTAAAGCTTGATCGCAAATGGGTCTTCCAAATGGACAATGACCCCAAGCATACTTCCAAAGTTGTGGCAAAATGGTTTAAGGACAACAAAGTCAAGGTATTGGAGAGGCCATCACAAAGCCCTGACCTCAATCCCATAGAAAAACTGAAAAAGCATGTGCGAGCATCTCTACAAACCGGACTTAGTTACACCAGCTCTGTCAGGAGGAATGGGCCAAAATTCACCCAACCTATTGTGGGAAGCTTGTGGAAGGCAACACAAAACGTTTGACCCAAGTTCAACAATTTAAAGACAATGCTACCAAATACTATTTGAGTGTACGTAAACTTCTGACCCACTGGGAATATGATGAAAGAAATAAAAGCTGAAATAAATCATTCTCTCTGCTATTATTCTGACATTTCACATTCTTAAAATAAAGTGGTGATCCTAACTGACCTAAGACAGGGAATTTTTACTAGGATTAAATGTAAGGAATTGTGAAAAACTGAGTTTAAATGTACTTGGCTAAGCTGTATGTACATCGGGGTAGGTCGGGGCAAAAGTGACTAGGCAATCAAGATATATATTAAACAGAGTAGCAGCAGCGTATGTGAAGAGTGTGAAAGTGTGTCTGTGTGATTGTGTGTGCGTGGCATCAATATGCATGTGTGTGTGTGTGCTGGAGTGTCAGTGTTGTATGTGTGCGTGCGTGGGTAGAGTCAAGTTAGTGTGCATAGAGACAGTACAAGAGATTCTGTGCAAAAAAATGGTAGCCATTTGATTAAATGTTCAGCAGTCTTATGGCGTGGGGGTAGAAGCTTTTCAGGAGCCTTTTGGTCCAAGACTTAGCGCTCCAGTACAGATTGCCGTGCCAGAAGCAGAGAGAACAGTCCATGACTTGGGTGGCTGAAACCTGTCAAACCGAGTTTGGCCCAGTGATGTATTGGGCCATAAGCACCACCGTCTGTAGCGCTTTGGGGTCTACGGTGCTTTTGCCATTCCAAGCAGTGATGCAGCCAGTCAAGATGCTCTTGATGTTTCAGCTGTATAACCTTTTGAAGATCTAATGGCCCATGCCAAATATTTTCAGCCTCCTGAGACCGTGCTCTCTTCACGACAATTCAGGTGTGTGTGGACCATGTTAGATCCTTAGTAATGTGGACGCCAAGGAACTTGAAGCTCTCGACCCGCTCCACAACAGCCCTGTCGATGTGGATGGGGGCGTGCTCTCCCCTCTTTCTCCTATAATCCACAATCAGCTCCTTGGTCTTACTGACGTTGAGGGAGCGGTTGTTGTCCTGGCACCACAAGACGACATTGAATGTTCCTGAGTGGCCTAGTTACAGTTTTGACTTAAATTGGCTTGGTAATCTATGAAAAGACTTGAAAATGACTGTCATGCAATGATCAACAACCAACTTGGCAGAGCTGGAAGAATTAAACAAATTATAATATGCAAATATTTCTGCCCCATGTACGTCAGTACAGTTAAGAAAAGCATAGTATATTTCAAAACAGTACAGTGCAGTAGAGTTATGTACAGTACACAGTAGAGCACGGTAGAGTTGAGTACACCATAATGTACTGCACTGTACTGTAATGAACTCTACTCTACTGTTTTGTGCCGTGCTGTACTGTGCTTTACTCTACTATACTCTTCTGAGCTCTACTGTACTGTACTTTGATGTCCAAACTTGTGTAACATAGACGTCTATGATTGGTTCAGATTTCGTCGGGTCCGGACCAACCAAATTTGGTCTGATTTGGGGCAGAGCTCCTAAAAAAATTGCCACTGTGTAGAATAATAATCAAATATGCAAAGGAGGAGATTGCATATTTATAACTTTGTGCAGCTATTTAGGATACATCACCATGAAGAGAATGGCAATCATATCCATAATTATGCATTTCTGGGTGTTACAGATCAGGGACCAATGATGAAATTCTGTTACCGCAATTATGTTGCCGGGTGTAAATCCACTTCACTTACTGTTGTTCAATAACCAAAAGTCAACGTGTCATGTCATAGTGGACACCCCATTCTTTCTGCAGACATTGTTGAATCTTAATTAGGAGCAGATTTTTAACCGAGTTTTTGGAAAATGTGGACCCAATTATTATTGTTCAAAAAGTATATATTCTTCAGGCTTTATCTAACTCCATTTGTGATAAGTGTTTTACCTTAGCTCACTGGCTTGCTAGGTAATCAATCTTCTGATGACATCTGTGATGTTGTAGATGATAACCATCTGATTACCTGTTTCTGAACTTGCATGAGCTGCATTTTAAGTTGTGATCGTATCCACTGCTGGGTAAACAATACGTTTTCTGATTCTGTCCTGGCGCACAACTTTTCCTGACGTGGCAGGGAAATGGGTCTATTGGGGGGAGTTCAAAGGTTGCAGTGAATTAAGTTGGTTTCGGTTTTGGCAGCTGGGTTTGGCATAGGTCTCTACAGAGGTTGTTTACTTCTGTAATCCTCTGATTTTGATGTTGGCATTGTTGTTTTATTTCAGTTGATTTATTCATAACACCCTGCTGTAGTATTATAATTCACTTTTCAGCCCTGTATACATGTATATCCTACTACCAGTCACTTTTTATGTATAAACCCACCTCAACCACTCCAGTAACCCTGTACATTGAATAAGGTACTGACACTGACCTTTATATACTTGCATCCTCCTGTTTCTTCAACTTATATCGCACTTCTTGTGTTTTTTTTCCTTACATTTTCTATTATCATCTATATTATTATCACTGCATTGTTGGGAAAGAGCTCTCAAGGTAAGAATTGTCACTGTACTGTTTCACACCTGTATCCTGTGCTTTGAAACAAACTGAAATAAACTTTGAAACTTGAAAGTAATTAATTCGTCACAATCACCACTTTGATGAGTTCAGTGCAATTTTGACAGAATATAATCACGCAATAGCTGCATTACTGCATTTGTGTTGCTTGAATTCCCTACTTATCCTTCACACATCAGTGTGTCATGATTCAAATCAAATCAAATGAAATGTATTTATATAGCCCTTCTTACATCAGCTGATATCTCAAAGTGCTGTACAGAAACCCAGCCTAAAACCCCAAACAGCAAGCAATGCAGGTGTAGAAGCACGGTGGCTAGGAAAAACTCCCTAGAAAGGCCAAAACCTAGGAAGAAACCTAGAGAGGAACCAGGCTATGAGGGGTGGCCAGTCCTCTTCTGGCTGTGCCGGGTGGAGATTATAACAGCACATGGCCAAGATGTTCAAATGTTCATAAATGACCAGCATGGTCAAATAATAATAATCATAGTAGTTGTCGAGGGTGCAACAAGTCAGCTACACAAGAGTAAGTGTCAGTTGGCTTTTTCATAGCCGATCTTTGAGAGTATCTCTACCGCTCCTGCTGTCTCTAGAGAGTTGAAAACAGCAGGTCTGGGACAGGTAGCACGTCCGGTGAACAGGTCAGGGTTCCAGCAGGTCTGGGACAGCAGGTCTGGGACAGGTAGCACGTCCGGTGAACAGGTCAGGGTTCCAGCAGGTCTGGGACAGCAGGTCTGGGACAGGTAGCACGTCCGGTGAACAGGTCAGGGTTCCATAGCCGCAGGCAGAAGAGTTGGAACTGGAGCAGCAGCACGGCCAGGTGGACTGCGGACAGCAAGGAGTCATCAAGCCAGGTAGTCCTGAGGCATGGTCCTAGGGCTCAGGTCCTCCGAGAGAGAGAAAGAAAGAAAGAGAGAAAGAGAGAATTAGAGAGAGCATATTTAAATTCACACAGGACACCGGAAAAGACAAGAGAAATACTCCAGATTTGACAGACTGACACTAGCCCCCCGACACATAAACTACTGCAGCATAAATACTGGAGTATGAGTATGATTATAGATTATAAATCTACCTATCTATGCCCTGTCTGTTTCAGTCAACGAAACAGACGGTAAACTAAACAGACAGTCAACCCTAACTGATGAATGCTAAACATCTCTCCAAGCCACATGTGATGCATGCAGAGATATGCATAATTAAACATGGGAATTGTGTGTGTGAAGGGGAGTTTGTGTGTGTGTGGGGGGGGGGGGGGGAGTGGGGAGGTGTATAGTGTCTGTGTGGAGGGGGAGAATGTGAGAGAGAGAACACACACGTGCATGTCTTTGTTTGAGGTGGGGAGAGATAGATGCCAGTATGTGTGAGGGCGGTAGGGGTGTTCATGAGATCTGTGTTCCCTAATGCAGGAATCCATTGGCGGTCTGTGCCATTTAAGATGAGGGAGGACGATAATTTTTTTATGAGCATGGCTTTATTTCTATTATAGCATATTGGATGACTATCATTCATATTCCATTTACTCAGCTCAATGTAACATCGATAGGTTTAGGTTAGTACATGATACTCAAATTTTCCCTATACCCATCATTAGGTTGCTACAACCAAGCCTATGAATGAAAGTTTACAACGTACTGTAGATGCACACATCGAGAGAACAATTGGAGTAATCAAGGTGACGAACAGTGACACATTCAGTACAGCCTTGCACACTCTTGCCTGCATCTAGCTGATATAGGGCGTAATCATTAATCCAACAGTTGCAAACAAGAGTTTCTATTGGACAATTCAGGTATGTTTATCCCCTTTGCTTCCATTTAAGAAACTTTTTTCAACAGAATCGGCAGAATGATTCACACACCCCTGATAACACTCAAACACAGTTCTCTTTCATAGCAGCCAACATGATCACTTTGCTAGTAAATTATTTACATTTACATTTTACATTTTAGTCATTTAGCAGACACTCTTATCCAGAGTGACTTACAGTAGTGAATGCATACATTTCATCCATTTTTTTTTTCTGTGCTGGCCCCCCGTGGGAATCGAACCCACAACCCTGGTGTTGCAAACACCATGCTCTACCAACTGAGCTACAGGGAATGCTTATTTTTCACATCTATGTGCTCTCCTCCTGTCTCCTTTTCCCTTCGCTTGTGGACTTCAGTGCACAACATCAGCTGTCCAGGCGAAAAAACCTTAGGCAAGCCAAACCTTCATATCATAACCGCTACACACAGCCTACATCATTGTCACCATATTAGCTAATGTCATAGTCAACATAGCTACTGGAGCTATGTTGTCGCTTGTGGACTTCAGTGCACAACATCAGCTGTCCAGGCGAAAAAACCTTAGGCAAGCCAAACCTTCATATCATAACCGCTACACACAGCCTACATCATTGTCACCATATTAGCTAATGTAATAGTCAACATAGCTACTGGAGCTAACATATTAGTAAAACCGCTACAATCATGCAGTACAGCGTACAGTCAGCAAGCAGTTTAGCAGTTACACCGGCAGGTCATGGGGCAATACATTAATAAAACCAGAAGCTTACCTTGACTTGAAAAGTTCCGGTGTTGGATAGCCATAGCCAGCTAACTAAGACGGCATCCTTCTTTCTTTGAGTAGGCTAAACTAGCAAACTGCATTCAGAAGCTAAGTAAGTGTAAGTAAAAAATATATATATTTTGAAGAAATGTATTTGTTCAAAACTGTTCAGCTATTGTCTTTCTCTTTCTTTGAGTCAACTACTCACCACATTGTATGCACTTCAGTGCTAGCTAGCTCTAGCTTATGCTTTCAGTACTAGATTCATTATCTGATCCTTTGATTGGGTGGACAACATGCCAGTTCATGCAGTCATAATTACTGTGTAAGTCTATGGAAGGGGGTGAGAACTATGAGCCTCCTAGGTTTCGTATTGAAGTCAGTGTACTCCGGCTACGCTATAGTGCTACTCTACAGAGTGCTGTTGAGGCTATTGCAGACCTTCATTGCAAAACAGTGTGTTTTAATCAATTATTTGGTGAGGTGAATATATTCAGTCCTTTTATCTAAAAAGGATAACTTTCACTATTTTTTTTTTAATGAAATTCACTGAGGAGGATGCTCCTTCCCTTCCTCTTCTGAGGAGCCTCCACTGCTGGAATCCCTCTGTGTAGAATACCTGGCCTGTACTAAATGAATTAAACGGAAGAAGTGTCTAGCTGTAGAGAAATGAATCCCTCAGAATTGTTATCCACTTACAGCAGAGGGATCCAATCAAGTTTCATTTGAGCATTCCTGTATTTGTGTCTTAATTAGATTCACACAACACGCCAACATGCAGACACATGAATACAAACGCACCTCCATATTCTCATAGAAAATAGCCTACATACAAATAGTATAATATAGTATTGCATAGTATAGTATAATATTGTATCGTGTTGTATCATATCAGGTAGTATAGTCCATACCTTCCATAAGCATATGGTTTCAGTCAAGCAACTTATAAAACCGAGCCTCTCATCTTGTGGTTAGTGTTTGACCTTTAGTACTATAAAGAAAATCCAACCACAACTTCTCTTTTATTTCTAATGGTAGACAAGCCTCGTGTGTGCCACTTACAACTGCTATAGTAGAGAGCCAAGACCACAGGGAGCTTTTGAAAGACACACTCTTTCATTTAATCTTGTTGCCCTCTAACCCGATTCCTCTCATCTAATTCTCCAACAGTGGAAAGAAGAATATAATTCATCAGAGGGGAATGGCAGAACGGGGATGGAGGTCTTGATAAAAGGACCAGCTCCTTTGTCTATCTTTATAAGTCACTAGAAGGCCGCAAGGGAGGGACAAATGAGGGGAAAAGCTGTGAGTGCACATCAAGAAATGACTGTCATGTTTGAATCCAATTTTCAGGGCAGAAAGCTTACAGTAGATATCTGAAAGACATAACAGTTATTATGGCCAATGTGGCTCAACGCAAGGCTTTTCTCCTCAGCTATTACAGCTATTAGCTATTTACTGATATACAGGTCAGACACAAGGCCTATTCAACTAATCACAATAAGGAAAAAGTCTCACAACAGGGAAGCTACATCAATCTTGGGAGAAGGCTTGACTAATCGCCCAAGTTAATTCACGGTTTATTTATTTCTATTGACCCACACCTCCAGGGGAGCCTACCATGCGAGCACGGGTCCCCAACCCCAGCATAACCACCTCTAGCCCAGCCGTGAAATTGACCTTGGCCCAGAGCCCTGGTGCTGATATAAGCCTAAACAGAGGAGATTAAAGGCCCGCTCCCCAGGCACCGCAGGAGTGTGCGACGCCTGCCTGTTTTTATTGTCCGCTGGCTGCAAGTCGGGGGGAGATGCTCAGCGACTCTAAACGCAGCCCTCCCACCTGCTTGCTGCATATTAAAATTCATGAGCAACGTTGGGTTTGAATGCCAAGGTTTATAGCAGCACTCACCCTGCACATAGGTCCTCAGGGATGTACACTGTGAGAAATGGGAAGAGAGGAAGTAGGTGCATAGGGAGAGAGGGATGGATTGGGAGAGAGAGAGCAGAGGAGGGAAAGAGGAAGGTAAGCAGAAGAAGAGAGCATGTGGGGACACATTGCTCAGTGGAAGAATGACAGTGAGGGGGAGATAGAGGGCCAGTGAGAGATGGGGAGGGTGAAGATCAAATGACACAGTCAAGGAGTGATAGTGTGGGGTGAGAAAAATAAATGAAGCTTCAGAGTAAGAGGGGAGCAGGTTGAAGAAGGAGGAGTAGGGGAGAAATAATGTGAGGTCAAGAGAAAGATAAAGGGCTAGTGGCAGATAGAAACCTTCAGAGGACCGAAAGTTGGAAAACCCACAGAAGATTGTTGAGAATGAAAGAGGGAGAAAGGGAGAGGTGGTGTGGTGCTGATAGTATGGAGGCAAGTGAAGGCGAGTGAATGAGAGAGAGGATTGCGAAGGGCGTGCAAATAAGGAGAAAGAGGGAGAGGGTGAGAGAGACTTGACAGACTAAGGTGTGGAGTTACTGATTGCATAAGAGAATGAGACATGGCAGACTGACTGATAAATTGAGAGCGAGAAAGAGAGAGTGTGCAAGAGAGGGAGATATTGGGTGACAGTCTTACTTAGTGAGACAAACATACAACTGAATAAAATCTACCTTGAAAATGTGAAGATCCTCTTTTCAAGGTAGATTTTCCTTTTTTGGAGGGAAACACAAGAGGGCAGTGTTGAACTAGCTCATAGGGATTGATTGACACAGCTTGGTAATGTGCCTGGGCTTTTAAGCCTATCCAGCGGAGGTGCACATCAGTGTTTCAGATATAGATTTTTTTGACCATTTAAAACACAGTACAACCACACATGTTGATAATGCATTTACAATAATCGATTCTTATCTCAACTGAGAAAGGCCCCTTCTGCTACAACAATGCTAATCCAAATCTAAAGGAAAGGGGATTTTGGATGGGTTGATATTATAGATGGCTTAGTTTGATTGCCATTTGAGAACATCTATTTGAGTTGACTGGAGACGACAATGGTGTCATACAGGCAAACACATTATAAGCTTGCAAACCCTTGTAGCTAGCTAATCGTTAGCCTTCACAGTTGCACAAAGATTTGAACCAAAAGTGTTAGATCATAGACCAACTGGTATATGCTGTATGACACTGACGGCAAGATGCTAGCTCCCCTTGAGTTCCCTAACAGAGTCAGCTAGCGACATGGCTGCCACTAAATGTCAGTGGCAATTAAATGAGGGCATTTCCATGGGAAAAGCACCATGAGCACTAACATGTGAAGTTCATATGAGCACATCAGATTTGGTGTCAAATGAAAGCTAAGAGTCTATATATTTTTTTTTAATTAGGGCATATATAAATATTTCAACTGTTTTCCACCCTAAAAATGTTGAATAAGCAAAGGCTTTGATTTCTGGTCAAATGGATGGTAAGTGGTCTTAGAAAACATCTAGAAAAAAAGGTATTAAGGTATTAGAAATACATCAAAACACAATAATTGTTGACCCCTTCCAACTAGTATCAACATTTATATATTTTTTGCAGTTTTTCAGAAATTATTTGCCTTCTGTAAATAATGCCTAGTGTCTTGTCATTCTATTACCCAATCCTATATATATTTAAAGGTGTAATTAAAGGTTTTTTTATCTCAATATCATACAATTTCTGGGTAAAAATTAAGTACCTCACTGTGATTGTTTTCAATTAAAATGGTTTAAAGCAAACAAAATATATCCTTAGAGAAGGGCAATTTCTCAAGCATGAATTTTGTTAGGACTGTCTGGGAGTGGGGAGAGGAAAACTGAAAATGTGCTGTTATTGGCAAGGAGATTTTTCATTCTCTTTCTTATTGGTCTATTAACTAATTTACCACATGGTGATGTCACATCAATTCAGCATCTATTCTACGTTGGTTCAACGTCATTTCATTGAAATTACGAGAAAACAATGTTGATTCAACCAGTGTGTGCCCAGTTGGACAGCTCTTACACTAAAAGGGCATTATCATAATTTTCACCATTTCACAGTATTATTCCAACATGAAATCATGTTTTTGACTGCACTGGGCCTTTAAGATATTTTCTAATTTCTCTCCCTCAGGAGAAGGTAGGATAACGAAGGTTAACAGAAGTAAGAAGTATAGGTAGACCTACCAATTAGTTATAGTGTTTTTACTAAAAACAATTTGGTTTATGATGTATCAAGTGATTCAAATTCCGGTTTGGTAATATAATGACCAAAAAATCTGTAACAGAATGACTGAAACTGAGATAGCTACAATGGAAATTCATAGTAGTTTCAAACCACAGCTGGGTCACCTGCTAGTGTCCACCCTTCCACTGGCATACTGTTATGTTGATCTTATAAGAGTTCTCTTTCTCTTTCTGGCAGTCAAAGCATGAGTGTGAAAACAGTCTGTACAACCCCTCCCTTTCTCTCTCTTTCCCTGTCTCTCTTCTCTCTCTTTACAGTTAATGTAACCTCTCCTGGCTCTTACTGACACCTACCCATGAGCCCCCTCTCTTTCCATTTACTGTAACCAGCCCTCTCACCCACTGAGCACCAACATACATCAGATGTCCATGGACATGGGAAAAGTAGTAAAACATTTGGTCAGTCCAAATTTTAACAAATCATAGACGTCTGTTTCACAAGTTCGGACAGCACAGTACAGTACAGTACAGTGGAGCACACTATAGTAAAGTACTGTATAATATACTGTACTGATCTATACTTTACTGTGCTGTGCTGTCCAAACTTGTGAAACAGACGTCTATGATTGGTTCAAATTTGGACTGACCAAATGTTTTACTACTTTTCCCATGTCCATGGACGTCTGTGCTCTACTGTGGTGTCTATGATTGGTACAGATTTGGTCCGGACCGGATCAAATGTGGTATTGTTTTTAAGGCGGAGATCATTAGAATAATGTGTAGAATAGTGTGTAGAATAATACCCAAACATGCAAAAGAGTATAGTACATTTTTCTACCTTTGTGCACCTATTCAGGATACATCCCCATGAAAAGAATGACATTCATAATTATGCATTTCTGTATAGTACAGATCAGGGATTAATGATGTCATTCTGTTACCGGGTGTTAATCCACTTCGCTTACTATAGTTCAAGGTGTCATATCATAGCTGACGCCTCATTCTTTCTGCAGACATCTTTGAATCTTAATTTGGAGTAGATATTTCACAAAA
The DNA here is from genome assembly GCF_901001165.1 of Salmo trutta. NCBI lineage: Eukaryota > Metazoa > Chordata > Actinopteri > Salmoniformes > Salmonidae > Salmo > Salmo trutta. The sequence continues at coordinate 8,050,110 of NC_042980.1, forward strand.
GGTAAACAAATAAGTTTGCTTACAGAACTTTTATGTTGTTGCAGTTTTATAGATAATTTCCTGCAATTATAGCCATTTTGCCATGACTTATGCCATGTTAATATGATATCTGAGTGAGAGTGTCTAACAAAATTAATGGGGGCCCCCTGGAGGTCAGGGTCCCTGGGTACATGCCCTGAGTGCATGGTCAGTAATTCAACCATGATTACTACAAGTTTAGATAGCTGGCTAGACTAACGAGACTAATTTACCAACCTACATTTATTTTACTGACATGAGCTAATTGAGTGACTGTCAGTGAGTGACACACTGAGTATACAAACATTAAAAACACCTGCTCGTTCCATGACATAGACTGAACATGTGAATCCAGGTGAAAGCTATGATCCCTAATTGATGTGTTCCTAATGTTTGGTATACTCAGTGTATAGCAAGAGGAAAACTGCTAATGCACAACCAAGTTTTGAAATTGCACATTGTGTATTCTACTATTCTAACTCTTATCAGTAAGTTGAGAACCCAGAATTAGTTTTTAAATTTAAAAAAATGACAGAGACACTGTGACGGTTAATTTCTTTACTATCAAATGAGGAGAGACAAACTTATCACACCAGTCAGAGTTATACTTAAACTAAATCTTTAATAATAAGAGCTTTGCAATAGCAAGGACTTTCAACGATTCACAATTTTCTAATGATCCGTTGAGAGTGACAACAATGGCTACTGAGATCTTTTATGGCAAAGATCCACCCCCTAGTCGACATAACAAACCACAGATATTAGGAGCAGTTCACAAAGTGAGACTTTATAAATGAGAAAGGAGCATCCCGTAGCCAGATAGCATTCACTATAAATTAGCGTTCCGTTTGGTCCATAAGACAAGGTTCTAATCTCATTCCTGGTACTTCATAGCACAAAAACACCAACTCATCCAATGGCATAACTCAATTGTCAACTGTAGATACTCCCATCTCAAGTAAAACCCCTTCTTGACCCCACTCCTGGACAAGCTCACTGAGTGGAGTGAGCTTCTAGGTCATACACTATCCCAGGATAAGTGCAACATCAGAGAGGACATACAATGGTTCCAGACACTGCCATATACCTCCCCCCAATGCCAAAGGAGGGAGTGACTTGCGCACAGACATTGTGGAGACAAGTAATTGGTTCCCCATTAATCACACCATCCCTTCACATGGTTTAAGAATAGGTAAAGACACATTCACATATGAAGACAATGTTCCATCCTGTCCTCTTCCCTTTCTGATATTCTGCATAGTACCAGAGACATGTAAAAGACAAGCCTGACCTCTCCCCTCTCTGGGCCCCAAGTGACTGAGCCCCAGCTGAGGGAAGAAGTGCAACTGCCAACACCAGAGTCCAAAGGGATACATTCTAATAACAAGTATATCACATAAGCATATTATGCAGACAAGACATCTTAATTAATTCTGATTCATCCACCACAATACTCATATGTAGCTACAGCCTGTGTCCTCATATGTACTGTATCTACGGCCCTGACTGCCAATCCAACTCTCATTTGCCTTCAGTCATGACTGCTAGCATTTCTTAATGAGCATTGATGAAAAACGAGGCCAAATCGGGAAGTGCAGTCGCCCTTTAAAATAAAGGAACAGAGTAGAACATGTGCCGGCACCTGCTACTGAACCATTAAAAGGTCGAGCTCTCTGAATTCCACACACTTAACACTCAATTAGTTCAGAATTTTATTCTGTCCACCAGGGAGCAGGTGATAATTGCTACAGGTCACACGTGATAATTGCCTGCATACCCCTCGGAGTTGCTGCCTATTAAAAGGAGTTATTTAAATCTCATCACCTTTGGGCATCTCTTGCCTTTATGCTCACATCCTTAATTGGGAACCACATCATATAAAACTCCTTCCATAACCCGATCAACTCAAAGGCAGTCAAACTCTACGCAAGTAATTGAGGGGAAGTTGAAGAGTGAGTTATTGTCCAAGGGTTGGTCTAAGGGTTCTGTTTACATCGGTAAGCATGGACCTTGATGCAACTTGAGGGACTTGGTGAATACGGAGGAACACAGAACGGCCGACCTCTACCAAATACAAATACTCTGTCTTAAAAGGCGAATGTGAGTTGGTTTTCGAGGTGTGGTTTGATGTGGGTGTCGCTTGTGTGTGTTCGCAGGTGGGAAGAGTGAGACAAATTATTTTGCCAATTAGTTTCAGCCGGCTGGTGTGCAACCATGGCAAAGTAGGTGTGACTTTGGACAGCCTATCTCTGAGGATAGTTAGGGGCTGTCAATAAATTACACAATGTAAAGAGCAAAATATTTTAATGTTACACGTCTTTCAATTGTCTCATTAAATGCTTTCAATATTTGTGTATATGAATTTCTACAATTATAGTTGGTTTTAGGTTTTTAAAATATGGAGCGATTGACATTTAAAAATATGGTCCCAAGTACAGTACATTCTGTAATTTACTGATGGTCCTCAGCTGGCTTCATAGAAATATCGAATGTCAAACCAAATTGAGGTCAAATAAACCCAACCCACGGACAAGTGTTAAGGTACCCTTCCTTCTGTGACATAAAATGTTTCCTATCATCTCGCAAATCTTTGTTTTGGACGAGACTGACTTTATGACCAAAAGTATCCTATTTACATTTAGTCAATCTTGACACTAAAATAAATGTTTCTGACTCACAAGGGCCATTTAAAAAATGAGAAGTTGCTTTTTATGGGCAATTGCTCTTTAAACTCCATTACGAATTTGAACTATTCCCCTAAAGGCCCAAACTGTTCTACCACTTTTCCCACATAAAAAGTACAATAGTATACTATGGTATAAATACTATTGTATTGACCTTTTTGGGGGGCCTTTACTGTGGTATTCACTGTGATTTTGCAGACTAAAGTCCGCAAAAATACTACAGTGAATACTGTAGTATTTACAGTTAACTATATTGTAAATACTGTAGTAAAAGAACTATAGTAAGTCATGTAGTGTTTTCACAGATTGTAGTATACTGCAGTGTTTTTGCAGAGATTACTGTAGTATTTACTATAGTGTTTTTGTTTTATTATCATTGACATAGAGGTGGAGGCTTTCTCCTTGTGGAAACCTACTAGAGAAATATTAAACACATTTTCCATAACCTGTCAGTAGATAAGTATTTAAAGGTCCAATTGACTATTATGAAATTTCTTATGCAGTGTTTTTGACTTATTTGGACCAATTGATAGATTTCCCAGATAAATTCTCAGCCACCGTAACTATCATGGCTCAGGCTAAGACCCAGATGCAGACACAGGAGGCAAATAGTACGAGTCTCAGAGATTATTATAGTTCAAGGGGCAGGCAAAAGGTAAGTCAAGGCAGGCAAAGGGTCATAATCCAAATCAAAGTCGGGCTGGTACAGGACGGAAGGCTATCGGTAGGTCAAGACAGGCAAAGGGTCGTATTCCAAATCAGAGTCAGGCAGGTACAGGACAGCGGGCATGATCAGGGTTGAACTGGGAAGACTAAGAAAAACAAAAACTAGAGCACAGGAACATGCTGGTTGGACTTGACGGGACAAGACGAACTAGTAACAGATAAACAGATAATGAGGAGAGATGGGAGACACCTGGTGGGGGGTGGAGACAAGCACAAAGACAGGTAGAAACAGATTAGAGTGTGAAAAGTTGAATGGATCCATTGTCAAATGTTTTCAAATGTACAAAAATAATGTACTCTCCAAATAATCCACCATTACATATTGTGCTGGTTCTAATGTAAAAGTAACAAGCATTAGTTTCAACAGCCCTGAAAAGAAAGATGAGAGCACAAGTAGGTAGGAAGATGGGAGAAAACATTCTTAAGAGGTTTTTTTTAGATCTCCCTGTGAAAGGTGCTCTTTAAATGAAAATCATTTCCATTTTCAAAAGGATGGAGCAGAGAGAGAGAGAGAGAGAGAGAGAGAAAGAAGGCGGGGAGGACTCAGAGAAGTGGAAGGGAGAGAGAGGGGGAAGAGGACACAGACAGAAAGTAATGGACGACTCGTATAGATTAGCGAGAGATAGGTAGAGAGGGGAGGATGAGAGGGAAATGGAAGAGACAGGAGAGGAGTGAGGGATAAGTGAGGAGAGCTGGGGGTGGGAGTTTAGTGCTCTCAGTCTCATCAGAGGAGATAAATCGGTGTTCCAAATAGCAACCTATTCCCTTAATAGAGCACTGCTTTTGACTTTTGTATGGGCCCTGGTCAAAAGTAGTGCACTGAAAAGGGAATGGGATGTCATTTGGGACGGACCCAAGGAAAAGTGCTATGCTAAGCCTTTTTTAATTATTGGAACAACTAATTGGAGTTTAAAATCCTGAAGAATCTATTGACGCACCCGTGCATCAATCTCAGTAACATAATAAAAGAATCCTCATCAAAATCTGTCAGTTTAAGCTAGATGTATCAGGGTTTTTTGCAAGGGCTCAAATCGGCCACCTTCCACCACAGATGCGGAAGGACGACATAGGCGGATGTGGTGGAAGGTGGCCGAGCTACAGCAGTGTTTGTCAGACCATGAGACATCCCGAAAATCAGTCTTCTCATGAAAACGTCTGTAGCGTCCAAAACGGTTCGGTCTACAAACTATGACCAAACTATGAAAGATAACACTCGCACAATGATGTTCTCCGTTTTGCTCTACGATCCCATACAAGCCCCACGGAACTTATCTGAGGTCGGTAATGCTGATGTGCTAATGTCTGTCTGTAGCGTCCGAACTGTTTGGGCTACAAACTAATATGACCCCACTGTGGTAAGGGGAGACTCTCACAAACACAATGGTGTTTTCCGTTTCGCTTTACAAAGCCCACAAGTGTCACGGGACTCGTCTGAAGGTAACCCCTACCAACGAATCGAAGTATGGAGGTAGTTTGTGCCAACAAAAATAAGGGGTTAAATATGTGTCCAATCAAACATAAAAATGTCCTGCTTTCTTATATCTCCTAGATATAGGACAGACACCAACCTTATTGTTATGTATGGTACGACGTGCTGTTCTTCGTACTGTATGTTGTTATGGTTTATGACAGTGTGCTGCTTTATGGATAAATGGGTTGTCAGAATGAGTGGCACATGTCATTAAATGACAGAGTTATGTACAATGTGAAACTGTGCAGATGTGCGTTCTTTGACAGCTAAGATAGATATAATATTGGCGACGAAGATGGCTGAATTCAGCTTACCACCACCAGCACCATTCCTCGCCGTGCCTGGCGAACCTCCAGTCCCGCAAAATAACTGGCTTGAAAGTTTTAACACTTATCTCGAAGCTATGAACTTTTCTACAATCTCCGACAAGCGGAGGACAGCACTGCTCTGTCACTGCCTCGGTACAGAGAGATAGAGGATTTTCAGAGCGCTTGGATCAGCTCCTACATTCACCGCTGCAGTTAGCCTCCTACCGAACCACTTCGCCGGGAAAGAGCGAGTGCTCCTCCAACGCTACCGGTTAAGGAAAAGACACCAATGCCGGGGTGAATCCATTCAAAGCTACATGGCTAATATGAGGGATTTGGCTAGTTCTTGTAACTACGGGACACTTCAGGACGAGATCATCAGGGATCAGCTGATAGAGGGTACGTTATGTGAAAAGACAAGGGAGAAATTGCTTTTGGAATCGGATAATTTACAACTTGATGGAGCTGTTAAAATAGCACTCCAGGTTGAATCGGCTTTGGAATGCTCTACTATGCTAACAGATAGCTCTGCAGCATACACTCGGACCCCAGCCATTCTCACACAGCAGCTTTAGCACGAGCAGGCGCAGTACAACAATCACGTGCTGCGCACCCGCAGAAAACACCAGTCTCAATGTCAACAGTGAAGAGGCGACTCTGGGATGCTGGCCTTCTAGGCAAAGTTCTTCTGTCCAGTGTCTGTGTTCTTTTGTCCATCTTAATCCTTTCTTTTTATTGGCCAGTCTGAGATATGGCTTTTTCTTTGCAACTCTGCCTAGAAGGCCAGCATCCCGGAGTCGCCCCTTTACTGTTGCCGTTGAGACTGGTGTTTTGTGGGTACAATTTAATGAATCTGCCAGTTGATGACTTGTGAGGTGTCTGTTTCTCAAACTAGACACTCTGATGTACTTGTCCTCTTGCTCAGTTGTGCACCGGGGCCTTCCACTCCTTTCTATTCTGGTGAGAGCCAGTTTGCGCTGTTCTGTGAAGGGAGTAGTACACAGCGTTGTACGAGATCTTCAGTTTCTTGGCAATTTCTCACATGGAATAGCCTTCATTTCTCAGAACAAGAATAAACTGATGAGTTTCAGAAGAAAGTGCTTTGTTTCTGGCCATTTTGAGCCTGTAATCAAACCCCCAAGTCTAAAGAAGGCCAGTTTTATTGCTTCTTCAATCAGTACAACCGTTTTCAGCTGAGCTAACATAATTGCAAAATGATTTTCTAATGATCAATTAGCCTTTTAAAATGATACACTTGGATTAGCTAACACAACATGCCATCGGAACACAGGAGTGAGGGTTGATAATGGGCCTCTGTATGCCTATGTAATGTTCCATAGAAAACCAGCTGTTTCCAGCTACAATAGTCATTTATAACATTAACAATGTCTACACTGTATTTCTGATCAATTTGATGTTATTTTAATGGAGAAAAACTGTGCCTTTCTTTCAAAAACAAGGACATTTATAAGTGACCCAAAATGTCTTAACAGTAGTGTAGCTCCGAAACCAGCTGCTTCCAGAAGGTGATGAGCACCATGCTCGCTGGAATAACCGTGGTGGCAGTCTATCTGGACGACATTGTGGTCCACGGCCCTGACCTCCACATCCATGACTATCACCTCCACAGAGTATTCAGTGCTCTACTGCGAAACAACCTGACCCTGAACGTTGGAAAGTGTACCTTTGCAGCTCCAGCCATCGAGTTTCTGGGTTTCCGCCTGTCGGCCAAAGGCATTACCCCACTCATATTGAACACTGAAGCCATCCTCCGCATCCCGGAACCAACCTCAGCCTTTCAGGTGGCCTCATTCTTGGGCATGACAGCCTACTACCTCCGGTTTCTGCCCCACTACTCTCAGACCACAGTGCCCCTTCGCCAGCTCCTCCAGAAGGACAAGCCATGGGCCTGGACGGCAGCCTGCTCAGATGCGGTTCACTCACTAAAGAGCCAGCTCACCACAGCCCCAGTCTTGTCTCACTTTGACTCCGTCTGCTCCACCATTGTCACCTATGACGCCTCAGCTGGAGCACTAGGAGCTGTCCTCTCACAGCTGCAGAATGGCATTGAGAGACCCGACGCCTTCGCCTCAAGGGCCCTGAGCCCCAATGAACAACAGTAGTCGGTGGGCAAACCAGAAGCACTGGCCTGTGTCTGGGCGTGCTAAAAGTGGCACCTCTACCTATACGACCACCAGTCACTCACAACGCTACTGTCGGCATCAGGAACTGGCCACACGCCACTTCGGCTGCACAGATGGGCCGACTGCCTCAGACAGTATGACTATCAGCTGAATTCACTCCGGTGAGGGATAACGTGGTGGCAGACCTCGTCTCATGCTCTTCTCATGCTCCTACTCCAACCGTCTTGCCAGACGACAACGAAACAGAGCTGGTACATATGCTCTACGCTCCCCTTCATTCAGCCGTCTCACTAGAGGAGCTGAAGCAAGCATTGGAACAGGATCCCACACCGTCTACCCTGTGCACCTACATATGCACTGGATGGCAATCACGTGTGCCGGAAGAGCTGGTGACTTTCGCCAGGGTGAAGCACAAACTTTCTTGCTGGGAAGAAGTCTGCAAAACCCTCGAGATACACTGTGGTCCCGAGTGGCCTGCGTGCGTGTGTTCTATCAATGGCGCATGAGGGTCACTTGGGTATAGTGAAGGTCAAGCAGCGATGTCGAGACCTTGTGTGGTGGCCAGGCATCGACCACAACATTGAAGCCCTGGTCAGGGATTGTGCTAAATGCCTCTTCAGTGGGAAAACATGAAAGTCCGCCCCACCCCCAAGGTAGCCTCTCGCGTGGCCGTCCAGCCCCTGGGAGCACATCCAACTGGACATCTGTGGCGAGATCCATGGGCACGCAGTCCCTCACCTTCAGTGCTTCCTGGGGGTGGCACATGACCTCCACTCTAAGTGGCCAGAAGTGGTTCCTGTCACAGCACAGAACTGTCACAGCACAGGCCATCATGGACATCTTAGACAGCCTGTTCACAAGTTGGGGTCTACCCCTCACCTTCACCACAGACAATGGGCCCCAGCTAACCTCTGTCAAGTTCTTCTATCTCAGCAACGAGGGAATCAAACACTTCCGCACGGCCTACTACAATCCACAAGCTAGGGGGGTGGAACGCTTCAACCAAACGCTGAAGAACGGCATCAGAGCGCCCCTGGCCAGGGGTGCACGTTCTAAACTATTTTTTTAACCAAATGCTAATGCACTACAGAGCAAGCAAACACACAACAACACAGTTCTCCCCGGCATCTCTCATGCTAGCAGAACCGGCGACCAGGCGCACCCAAGAAAAGCAGGCAGTGACCAGGCACCAAAGAACAATGAAACAGCATTTAGACAAGGCACACAGGATGAAGAAGCCAATCATCCAAGTGTCAGACTGGTTCCGAGCCCGACGATCTCAGTGGTGCAACAAAATGGCCTCATTCTGGTCGGACCCCTTGCAGGTCAGTCGACAACTGGGGTCCGCCACCTTCATGCTGAGCAATGGATCACGCTGGCACGCCAGCCACTTTAGAAAATTCCCTGCCCCTCAAGGAATACAAATGCCCACAAAACTGACATACAGGCCAGAGACGCCACCTGATGGACCTCCTCCACTGCTACCCCCTGAGCAACAGTCTCTGTGGGCTCCCCAAGGGCCAGAGCCATAACGGGGGCTGCTGAAGCACCACCTATGAGGGCACGAACTCGCCGTGCTCATCTGGGGGACTACTTAACCTCCTTCCATTCTTAGGCTCCGTTAGGTGTCTTAGTCAACCTCCAGGTTAATGGACTGAACTGGCTAGTTCGGAGAGTTGTTATTTACCTCTTCCGTTTAAGGGTTAATGTTTCTTTCTTACAGGTATCACTCTAGGTTCTTGCCCTATGGACATTTTTATACATGGTACCAGTCCCTGGTTTTGGAAAGGGGGGAGAAATGTTATGTATGGTACGACGTGCTGTTCGTCGTACTGTACGTTGTTATGGTTTACAACAGTGTGCTGCTTTACGGATAAATGGGTTGTCAGAATGAGTGGCACATGTCAATAAATGACAGAGTGATGAACAATGTGAAACTGTGCAGATGTGAGTTCTTTGACAGCTAAGCTATATATAACACTTATTCCTTATGATAAATTTGTCATTTATGAATGTGTTATTCATGAATGTGTTATTCAATGTGTTTCTATGGGCTATATTAGTAAAGGCCAAATCCAATATTTTAGTAAACACTTTTTTATTCTAAAATCAAATCAATGCAGAAGTCATGGTCACATTAAAATACAGTAAGAGCCTTGAAATAAAATAAAATAGAGGACATTGCAATCATCCTGCACATGGTAGGCTTACACATCACAATCTCTCTCAAACCCCTGGATGTACAGTTGAAGTCGGATGTTTACATACACCTTTGCCAAATACATTTAAACTCCATTTTTCACAATTCCTGACATTTAATCCTAGTAAAAATTCCCTGTCTTAGGTCAGTTAGGATCACCACTTTATTTTAAGAACGTGAAATGTCAGAATAATAGTAGAGAGAATGATTTATTTCAGCTTTTATTTCTTTCATCACATCCCCAGTGGGTCAGAAGTTTACATACAGTCAATTAGTATTTGGTAGAATTGCCTTTAAATTGTTTAACTTGGGTCAAATGTTTCAGGTAGCCTTCCACAGCTTCCCAAAATAAGTTGGGTGAATTTGGCCCATTCCTCCTGACAGAGCTGGTGTAACTGAGTCAGGTTTGTAGGCCTCCTTGCTCGCACATGCTTTTTCAGTTCTGCCCACAAATGCTCTATAGGATTGAGGTCAGGGCTTTGTGATGGCCACTCCAATACTTTGACTTTGTTGTCCTTAATAAGCCATTTTGCCACAACTTTGGAAGTATGCTTGGGGTCATTGTCCATTTGGAAGACCCATTTGCAACCAAGCTTTAACTTCCTGACTAATGACTTGAGATTTTGCTTCAATATATCCACATAATTTTACTTCCTCACGATGCCATCTATTTTGTGAAGTGCACCAGTCCCTCCTGCAGCAAAGCACCCCCACAACATGATGCTGCCACCCCCGTGCTTCACGGTTGGGATGGTGTTCTTCGGCTTGCAAGCTTCCCCCTTTTTCCTCCAAACATAACGATGGTCATTATGGCCAAATAGTTATATTTTTGTTTCATCAGACCAGAGGACATTTCTCCAAAAAGTACGATCTTTGTCCCCATGTGCAGCTGCAAACCGTAGTCTGGCTTTTTTATGCCAGTTTTGGAGCAGTGGCTTCTTCTTTGCTGAGTGGCCTTTCAGGTTATGTCGATATAGGACTCGTTTTACTGTGGATATAAATACTTTTGTACCTGTTTCCTCCAGCATCTTCACAAGGTCCTTTGCTTTTGTTCTGGGATTGATGTGCACTTTTCGCACCAAAGTTTGTTAATTTCTAGGAGACAGAACGAGTGTCCGTCCTGAGGGGTATGACAGCTGCGTGGTCTCATGGTGTTTATATTTGCGTTTCACCAGGCTGTTGTCTTGGAAGAGCAGTTAGTGAAATTCTGCAGTTTTAGAGATACGGAATCATTGATAAACATGTAAAAAAAAAAAAATTGTTAGCGTACATTCCATCAGTTGTATATAGATTTATACTTCAGACAGATCAGATGATACAATGTCCCGTCAAGCTGAATAGGCACCTTCTAAAGTAAACAATCCCAGAGCCCCTCTCTTGTAATCAAACTGTCCCGGAGACAAAAACTAGTCAAAATATAAAACCTGTTGTTTAACATATCTGCTAGGTCCTTCAAAAAGTTGGCGCTGGCTTTTTGGCTCAATATTCAGTACTAAAAACATGTATTTATTTATTAAGCTAGGCAAGTCAGTTAAGAACAAATTCTTATTTACAATGACGGCCTGGGTTAACTGCCTTGTGCAGGGGCAGAATGACAGATTTTTACCTTGTCAGCTTGGGAATTCAATCTAGCAACCTTTCGGTTACTGGCCCAACACTAACCACTAGGCTACCCGATGCCCCGTCTACTTCAATTATTGACAAAGTTCCAAGTAATGGAAACAGATTATTGTTTTAGAGGACATTACCTTCTTACTTAAATCACTGGTGCTACTCAAACTATAGAATTGAATAATAAATTGTAAAAAACATGTCTTATTCAATTATTCATACCTCCTTCACTTCTAAGACGTTGCATTATTAGAATGCTATCTGTTACTTTCACTAGTCTACATATCTGTTTCCTTCAACTCAGAAATCCCTCTCAATCACCAACCTTTAGATTAACAGTCTAATGTTACTTTACCAGGTGAACAAAACGTTTCAAATTACAGACAACACAAAACATGATCAATTCTGTTCACAAGGAGACCACTGTCCTCCCTCCACTCATTAACTGTTTATGTTTTAATCCATCCCAACGTTTATGTATCCTTTATGTAGCCTGTACTACACTTAGACATAGCAGCATTTATCTCACCACCCAGTCTGCGACTGGTCTCTCTTTTCTCCCATGATTTTACATAACCACCGCACTATAATGCCCTTCATGTTTATGAACAAACATTTTAAAGGGTAATTTTAGATTTGGCAACATCAATGCTGGCTCAAAACTCTAGAAACAATTACTCAACTCCACTCTTATTTCTCGTGACCCCTCCTCGCTTTTGTCAATTCTGTAAATCTATTTCAGAATAAAATGGAATTAAGTGTTTTACAAGATTAAAACCCCCCAAGGTTTTCTGAGACTCACAAGGAGTGTTTGGCCTGGTAATTTTAATTTGTTACCTTTTGGAATCCATTCCCCTGGCATTTCGCATAGATTCCTCCAACCCAAAATTTGCTTCCACACCCATTGCTATGTAACATTTTCTGGGTCGGGTTACTGGTCCTATGGTCAGAGACATGAGTAGTAGCTGTATAGCTTTCGATTCTGCCTGTTACCCCACTAAGTACAATACTTTTTCCTGTTTTAAATGTATCAAATTTCTAGCTACCTTGCCCTGCTATACTCATTCTTCCAACGGCCCCTCGCTATCAGGTATCAAGGTAAGACCCAGATGCAGACCCTGTCGAAGTACCATTGTTTATTACAGCAACAGGGGCAAAGGTACAGGACAGCAGGCAGGCTCAGGGTCAGGTCAGGCAGAGTGGTCAGGTGGGTGGGTACAGGGTCAGGATAGGCAAGGGTCAAAAACCAGGAGGATGAGGAAAAAAGAGACCGGGGGAAAGCAGGAACTGACAGAAAAATGCTGGTTGGCTTGACAAGACGAACTGGCAACAGACAAACAGAGAACACAGGTATAAATACACAGGGGATAACGGGGAAGATGGGTGACACCTGGAGGGGGGTGGAGACAATCACAAAGACAGGTGAAACAGATCAGGGTGTGACACTCACACTACGCTTCTGTATTTGTCCGCTACTCTCGCAATATCTGTTTTGATAACAGGTTTCAAACCTGCCATAACCTGTAATCTTTCAGTTGAGCGTACTAGCGCTTCGTCTGCGTACCAGAAGTTGATGCTGTTGCTATGCAACCTCTTGCTAGCTTGTTAGCATAACAAATTACTAGCTAGACATCTTACGACTTTGGGTGTGTTCACTCTGGCCGAGGAGCAGGGTTGATCCGAGCATTCTGACCTCACAATGGCAGTCAAGCACCCAAGCTAACTTGCTAAAGTTGGCTAGCTTGCTAGCTATTTCCAGAGACTCAAATATGGGAACAACTCACTCTGACCATTTTACCTGCACTAGCAGAGCTGGTTAGGCTTTTTCATGAAATCCAGAGCGCTGGTGACTATAACTGTGCTGCTGGTAACAATTTAATTACGCTTTTTTCCCGAGGTTTACTGACACCGGCTATATTCAATGGGTGTTGAGCATTCGTAAATTCAACAGTTATTCTGCACTCTGAAATCAGAGCAGATATCCAGAGCGAATTTACGAACGCACCCGAACTAAAAATGGCCATTGAGAAAGCACAACAACTACACAATTTAGCTAAGCTAAGAATGACGTGAATAATCAAGTCAATAGACATTGGGTAGTAAGTTATTGTTATGGCAAGTTCGATGTATTAGTAGCCAACTAACATTTATTACCGGCACATACTTCTGTAATGATATGCTATGCGGTTCATAAGGATAGCGTAACTAACATATTGTCAGCCAACATAACATGTTACTTAGTTGAAAAGTCATTACTTTATTACATTGCTCAACATTTTCTTAACATTTGTCATAATTAGTTAACGCAATGAATTTGTGTCCACTTTCGTCGGACTTCGGATGGATATTTTCTGCCATTTTCTTCAAATCTGAAAACGTTGTCAAACCATGCCCATTTTCTGAAGAATTGCATTAGGGGCCCTATCCACACTATGACCAATAAGCATACTACATACTCAGTTTACATCACTAATAGTACGGTAAGTGTGGTTATTCTGAGTACCTGTACTAATTCTGGTTTTATCGGTTTTGCTTTTGCTGTTGATAGAACGCTAATATCAAAACGCTGGTGTATTGAGCTTTTGATTTTTCTCTTATGTCATTGTACCAACTCACAATACCATCTCTGAATCCTATATTAGATTGGAATTTTACAACAGCAGGGAAATGCTACCTAATTTTATCCATGATTTGATTTTTTTCATATTCGAGCCGAATTGGTAGAATTCACTCACGCTGCTTTTAGTGCCTCTATGGCTCTTCTATTCTTACTTTTACGGGGGTGTCAAAAACAACGGATGACATTTCAGTGGTGGTTATTTCTGAGCCTCTCTGTGTCCAGAGTGTTTAGACTTCCTTACTCACGGCTTTAATATATGTGAATTTTATTTGTTTTCCAAGGTAGTGCTATCCACTTCCCTGGAGAGGAGTAATGGTATTTGTGCCATTTTATGGGTCACGACCCCTGATACCTTGTATTAGAACCAGTAGTGAAGCGTCTGCCAATTTACTACTTGAGAATATAGGAGACCTAATGTCTGATACTGGTGTCACGCTTCAAATATCACTATTGTTGACCACACATATGTGACCTGATTCAGGAAACTAGGGGTATGTCGCAAGTCACAACTTCACAGGAGAGCCATTTGAACGTAAAAAAATGTGTTTTTTTTGGCAGAAATACCTTCTCAAACACGTGAACTTTCATGTGCCTTAATAACAAAAACATTTATGCCGTCTTTAAATATGAATAAAGTTGTTAAATTACGAACCTAGTTGGTTTAGCCAAAAAAAAAGTCAGGAACCTTCCCGCTAGCCATGATTGGCTGAGATAATGAGTGGGCTGGACATGCCGAAGGATGAGTTTCAGATTGGTCTGCGGTGTAGCATCTTGTGTCTATCTATAAAATGAGCTGCTCGTTATGGGTAGATAATCCTTTTTAATGCAGTTTTTTTTTCGAAAGATATAACATTAGCCATGGAGAACTGCAAATATGTTGCTACTGCTCTCAATAACATTGCTGCCCTGAACTTACCAGGTGCTATCGGCAAAGGTCAGTGGATCGTGCCATGCTGACTTACTCTCACGGAGTAAGTTTACTAAGTTTTGAAATCATTGGAAGACAGCAACATGCCAAACAAGCTGTGCAAACTAAACGGAAACGACACAAGACGTCTTATTTAATAAAAGGAGTTGCAGTCTGCCGTGAAGCTTTCATCTATGTTTACGGGTAAGAATCTAGCTACAGTTTCAGATATTATACATTTCTGATTTTGTCAGAAAGTTGTTTTCATTGCAAGTTAAAGCTTACTGTTAGCTAGCCAGCTGGAGTTCGATGGCTGGCTTGCTAACTAACATTGAACCTATTTGGTCAACTTTAGCTAGCTATGACAATCAGTTTGTATTGCTAGTAACGTTACTCTATGGATTGTGATTATCATTCATTTTGTAGCTAGCTAACGTTAACGTGACATGTCTAAACAAAAGACCCCAAGTTAAAGCTTGCTGTTAGCTAACTAACATTAGCTGATGGCTGGCTTGCTAGCTAACATTAACTTACGTGTATGACGTGTGTGTAACGTTAGCGATGTTTTCTCAGAATGCATTTCGCATTGCTAGTTATAGTCTAATGTTAGCTAGCTAACTAGCTAAGATTGAACCTATTTGGCTAGCTATGACAATCGATTTGTATTGCTAGTTAAAGCTAGCCAGCTGACGTTAGATGGCTGGCTAGCTAGCTAACATTATGTGTATGAACTGTGTGTAGTGATATCTCAGAATGCCATTTCACATCTATTGTATAAGAATGCTAAAATATTTGTATCTGGAATTTGTCTTTCAGCATCTGTAGAACATGCCTTACTCTCCTCCACCAGTCATAGAAGAAGAATGGTCTAATGCCTCCCATCAAAAGAGAGCTGGCCCAAGCAAGCAAAGGCAGCAGCGCAGTCATCAACTACATGCACCATTTCTTCACCAACTATGGAAACACGTGTGGACCTGAATTGTGATAACTGCAGTGGCCAAAACAAGAACACGTTTGTGCTCTGGTATTGTGCCTGGCAGACCACGCACAAGCTCCACCATAGTCTGGACCTTCACTTCCTGATCACAGGCCACACCAAGTTTGCCCCCGACTGGTGCTTCGGCCTCATCAAGCAGCGCTTCAGAAAGACCAGAGTGAGCACTTTGTCTGAGATTGCTGGTGTTGTGAAGCACAGG
This sequence comes from Salmo trutta, assembly GCF_901001165.1. Lineage (NCBI taxonomy): Eukaryota > Metazoa > Chordata > Actinopteri > Salmoniformes > Salmonidae > Salmo > Salmo trutta. The sequence continues at coordinate 8,065,995 of NC_042980.1, forward strand.
ATAGTGACAGGGGTCAACATCCCACAGCTGGTTGAACTGGAGGATGGTACGGTGCTGGTGGAAAGTTATGGCTGGCAACAACACCTGACTCCGTACTTCAGGCCACTGCAACAGATCAAGCAGTACCAGCACTTCAGGTGAAATAATTTTCATTGCATTGTGTGAGGTTATTCTTATCTGAATTTGGGAGGTGAATTGATGTTGTAATGTCTTCTGATTTATTTTTTGTTGTTCCCTTTTTTACAGCTTCGATGCTCTGGAGCCTGGTGATGTTGTCGCCTAGGAGCGTTCGGACTGTCGGGACCAGGTTTCAGCTGCTGCGCAACACTGACATCTTTCCTCCCATAGATGGTCTGCCTGTGCAAGCGCCACCTGGACTGGACACAGCTAGACAAACGTATCTTTTTGAGAAGATTAGGGAGTTTCAAAGAGGCTATGGACTGCACTAAAGTCAAGGGCAGGACAGAAACATGCTCCCTTGTTCATGCGTTGTTTGGACGGACGAGTCATCAGCACGATCTACAGTGCCTCTATTCAAATGTCTCTCTCCTAACACACACGCCATATGTTGCTGCTACTATTTTTTTTATCCTGCTGCTCAGCCACATTACCCCTGATTGTATGCATATACCTACCTCGTCTATCACTATCGTTATTGATATTGTTCATGTACATAGTGTATATTATCTTATTTATACTGACATTATCTATTTCTGTATTGCTACTTTGCAAGTAACCATTTGGCTGTACCGTTTATACCTTCTGTAGAGACCCATCCACTTAGCAAGACTTAGCAAAATATTGATATATAAACTGAATATTATGTGGTCGTAACATGATCTTGTGACATACCACAACTATCGTGTGACCGTATCAAGTGTCCACCACATAAATATATGCCGCATTCATCTGTTTATGTGCACCTCACTGAGGTTTTAACTTAGTTTACATGGCCTTAACTTATGTATGGTATACTACAGTGAGGGGGGAAAAAGTATTTGATCCCCTGCTGATTTTGTACGTTTGCCCACTGACAAAGAAATGATCAGTCTATAATTTTAATGGTAGGTTTATTTGAACAGTGAGCGACAGAATAATACCCAAAAAATCCAGAAAAACGCACGTCAAAAATGTTATAAATTGATTTGCATTTTAATGAGGGAAATAAGTATTTGACCCCTCTGCAAAACATGACTTAGTACATGGTGGCAAAACCCTTGTTGGCAATCAGAGGTCAGACGTTTCTTGTAGTTGGCCACCAGGTTTGCACACATCTCAGGAGGGATTTTGTCCTACTCCTCTTTGCAGATCTTCTCCAAGTCATTAAGGTTTCGAGGCTGACGTTTGGCAACTCGAACCTTCAGCTCCCTCCACAGATTTTCTATGGGATTAAGGTCTGGAGACTGGCTAGGCCACTCCAGGACCTTAATGTGCTTCTTCTTGAGCCACTCCTTTGTTGCCTTGGCCATGTGTTTTGGGTCATTGTCATACTGGAATACCCATCCACGACCCATTTTCAATGCCCTGGCTGAGGGTAGGAGGTTCTCACCCAAGATTTGACGGTACATGGCCCCGTCCATCGTCCCTTTGATGCGGGGAAGTTGTCCTGTCCCCTTAGCAGAAAAACACCCCCAAAGCATAATGTTTCCACCTGGAGATGGTGTTCTTGGGGTCATAGCCAGCATTCCTCCTCCTCCAAACACAGCGAGTTGAGTTGATGCCAAAGAGCTCCATTTTGGTCTCATCTGACCACAACACTTTCACCCAATTGTCCTCTGAATCATTCAGATGTTCATTGGCAAACTTCAGACAGGCATGTATATGTGCTTTCTTGAGCAGGGGGACCTTGCGGGCGCTGCAGGATTTCAGTCCTTCACGGCGTAGTGTGTTACCAATTGTTTTCTTGGTGACTATGGTTCCAGCTGCCTTGAGATCATTGACAAGGTCCTCCTGTGTAGTTCTGGGCTGATTCCTCACCGTTCTCATGATCATTGCAACTCCACGGGGTGAGATCTTGCATGGAGCCCCAGGCCGAGGGAGATTGACAGTTCTTTTGTGTTTCTTCCATTTGCGAATAATCGCACCAACTGTTGTCACCTTCTCACCAAGCTGCTTGGCGATGGTCTTGTAGCCCATTCCAGCCTTGTGTAGGTCTACAATCTTGTCCCTGACATCCTTGGAGAGCTCTTTGGTCTTGGCCATGGTGGAGAGTTTGGAATCTGATTGGTTGATTGCTTCTGTGGACAGGTGTCTTTTATACAGGTAACAAACTGAGATTAGGAGCACTCCCTTTAAGAGTGTCCTCCTAATCTCAGCTCGTTACCTGTATAAAAGACACCTGGGAGCCAGAAATCTTTCTGATTGAGAGGGAGTCAAATACTTATTTCCCTCATTAAAATGCAAATCAATTTATAACATTTTCTGGATTTTTTGGTTTTTATTCTGTCTCTCACTGTTCAAATAAACCTACCATTGAAATTAGACTGATCATTTCTTTGTCAGTGGGCAAATGTACAAAACCAGCAGGGGATCAAATACTTTTTTTCCCTCACTGTATGTGATGAGTGCGAGTGTAACGGTATATGAAGTATGCTAATGTACTGGTGTGAAGGCATTTGTTCAGTGGTGTAAAGCACTTCATTAAAAATACATTAAAATACTACTTAAGTACATTTTGCGGTATCTGTACATTACTTTACTATTTACATTTTTGGCAACTTTTACTTTAATTTCTCTACATTCCAAAATGTAAAGAATGTACTTTTTACACCATACATTTTCCCCGACACCCAAAAGTACTCGTTACATTTTGACAGGAAAATTGTCCAATTCACACACTTATCAAGAGAACATCCATGGTCATCCCTACTGCATTTGATCTGACAGACTCACTAAACACAAATTATTCGTTTGTAAATTATGTCTGAATATTGGAGTGTGCCCCGTCAATATTTTATTTTAAATTGGGCCATCTGGTTTAATATAATGAATTTGAAATTATTTATGCTTTATACATTTTAGCAATTCCATTTACTTTTGATACTTAAGTATTTTTAATATCAAATATTTTTACTCTAGTATTTTACTGGGTGACTTTTACTTCAGTCATTTTCTATTAAGGTTTCTTTACATTTACTCAAGTATGTGTGTCTGGGTAAGCGTCATCTAATATTTATAAAATATTTTTAGCTGGACACTTTCTGTTTACCTGGAATATTTCGTTATTATAGGCTACTACCACATTTAGTCTTAATCTTTACTACACCACTCACTGTTTAGCACATAACCTCACATGTGAATTCTTAAAGAGATGGTTGGGGCTGGCTTAAGAGGTTGTGAACAATGCTGAATGGGTGTAGACAAAGAAGAGCTTTCCAGTAGGTACCAAAACATTCAAAGGACCTTTTCTCAAAAGTGAGTTCACAAGTTTATCAACATTCAAAGCAGAATTACTTTCCCATTGTTCCTCAACAATGCAGTGTATGATATACCATTTTGTCGCTCTGAGTCTCTCCTTTTCACAAATGTAAAAAAAAAATTCACATTTTGCTACATAAAACCGAATCCAGGTGGTGAGTCACATATTACCAAAATTAGGGTCCATCATCCATAATATAAATCTCTCATTAATACACATGTATTGATATACACAATACACACGTCACAAACACACAAAACAAAGAGTATTTGGTTAGGAACGTGTTCCTTTCTTATTTAAAAAGGTCCTATCATCCTTTCACTTCCTCTCTACCTTCTTTTTCTTTGTATCTGCTGCTAAAGCCACTTTCTATCAATCTAAATTTCAAGCTTCTGCCTCTAGCCCTAGGAAACTTTCCACATTCTCCTACCTCCTTAATTACTATTAATCAAATATAGTCATATCTGAAAATATTCTCTTTCAGTCTCCTCAGGGCCTATAGTTTTTTCTATCACTGTGACATTTTCACAAGCTGACCTTTTGAGGAAAGCATGAGCATTGTGGTGTTGTGTTGCCAGCAATGGGGCACCTTCCTGTAGAATGCAGATCATTCCTCCTGTACGTCTTGGCAACCTAGTAAGTTGGTTCTAGGCCTAGGTCATCCATAGAAGGTACAGAGAACAGAACAGCCAAACCTATGGACTCCTGAGTGGAATTGAACCAGTGACCCTGTGGTTAGTAGTATTGAGCTTCGGCTTGGAGTATTGTTTCTTAATCCTATGTAATGTATTCACAGTGAATTTGGTGATGTTTTTTTCCCATTCAGAGAAATTAGTAATTGAAGGTTAGGTTTATATCATATCCTACACCATGTTATTACCAGGTTCTGACCGCTAGATGATGCTGTTCCAGGTGCTTACCTTTTTAAAGACCCCCCATCCCCTCAATGTTAAAGGGATAATTCACCAAAATTACAAATGTACTTATGGGTTTTCTTAGTCTATGGACAAGGTATGACAACAATGCATGCGTATGTTTTGTTATCTACTGTTTGAAATGGTAACTTTTCAGCATTTGTGGCACAAATCCAATGCAAGTCAATGATATCTATATTAGCATTTTCACGCTTCATGTCCAAATCATCCTGAAGTATCTACAAATTGATTGTGTAACTCAATGATGTTGCTTATACTGTAGATGATTTGTGGCTCAGTTGGTAGAGCATGGTGTGTGCAACGCCAGGGTTGTGGGTTCGATTCCCCGATTCCCACGGGGGGCCAGTACAAAAAAAAAATGCATGAAATGAAAATGAAATGTATGTATTCACTACTGTAAGTCGCTCTGGATAAGAGCGTCTGCTAAATGACTAAAATGTAAATGTATATGAAGCACAAAAAATACTAACATTAGGTACCATTGACTTGCATTGGATTTGTGCCACAAATGCAAAAAAGATAGCATTTGAAACAGTGCCCAGATAACAAAACCAAAGCATGGGTTGCTGTCATACCTAGTCCGTAAACTGCTTACAGGGTAAGGAAACCAATAGGCAATTTAGTAATTTAGAGGAACTATCCCTTTAAAATTGAGGGGTGGGTGGGTGGTCTTAAAAAATACATCACCTGGAACAGCACCATCTAGTGGTCAGAACCTGGTAATATTATGATGTAGGACAGAACAAAACCGAACAACTTCAATTAATAATTTCTCTGAACAGGGAAAAAAAACATAACCAAATTCACTGGGAATACATTAAATAGGATGAAGAAACAATACTCCAAGCCGCAGCTCAATACTACTTGTCATACATGATACTGTATACTCATTGTTGGGGTGGAATTGACATGGGGTTTGGGTGGGCGGCTTTTGACAATGTCTTTGGATTCCTCATGTCTTACTCATTGTTAAAAAAAAGTTTGGTCCAAATTGGATATGTATTGAATATCATATGAATCCTTTAAATTAAAATAGACAATTTGGGTGCAATCAATTAGTTTAATTTCTCAGAGATCAAATTATATTTCAACTAAATAATGTTGCAGGAATGCTAATCTTATCTGTTTCTAACTACAAAAATTATTTCAGAACAATTTGAGATGGTGGGTGATATGGCTTGCTGAAATCACATGGAACAACCCCCTAGTCCTGGACTGAAAATACTTTTTAGTCCAGGACTAAGTGTAATCTGTGTCCAGAAAATCACCCCATAATGTTGAATATAGTGAAATTGAAAATATGTTGTTGTTAGGTTCATTGGCAAATATTGACTCATATTTTTTACCCAGTATAAGCCTATCTGTTCGAGTAAACAGAAAAAAAACAGTTGATAGAGAAGTGTTTATCTTTCATACACATGCCAATGCATTTCTACAGCTGTTATTTGGAAAGGTACCCTGGTGGTTACATTTCATCCATATTTAATTATATTTTTGTAGCCAGTATCACTAGCCAGAAACATTATAAGTGGAAAATGTTGAAAAAAACAGGGCTGATATTCTCTGCAGATAACCATACAGTACACAGTATAAAACACACATTGCCTTTATAGCCATCTGGGAATTCAGTATAGAACGGTACGGTCTAGCGCGCACACCAATAGCAAGCAAGGGAAATCAGTGGTGCAGCTCCACTTGTACTCACACAGCTTGTGTGGTTGGGCTTGGATGGTCAGTGATTAGTTCATGGACAGTCCTGACCAGACTTGTCAGAGCCCCATTATTTTGTAAACCACCATTTGCAGTTTTGGCATTAAAACATCCCTTTAAAGCACAACGTAATAATAATAATACACTTGGGTTATTGATATTTTGAAAGGGCACAGAACACTCGCAATGGACTTGCCAGTCTTCCTATGGCAATTTATATTAGCTTTGTTTCCCTTGTGGGACTTTAGATGACCTGTTACAAATTACCATGATCCTTGGTTATACTTCCCTGTAAGAGCAATGAAGACATTCAAATATAATATGATACTCTTTATTTGATTCACTATTTAATATGATACTATATCAAATGGGATTGTATATTTAATATCATCCACTATATTTAATATCATACTCTATATTTAATATCATACACTATATTCACCTTGAAGTGAGCCCATCCTCGAATCTAGGATGCTGTTATTGATGCTGTTAACCTTTGACTTAATTATTCACCAAAAGCACTGCAGGAAATAATTTCTCAAGGTTGGTGGACACAGCATCTCTTGCATGGCTGATCCTCTGGAATAGCCCTTAACACAGACTTCCCAATACAAACAGGGTCTTACCTACCTCATGCACTCTTGAATCTGTCACGTACATGAGATATGCAATTCATAGCCTTGAATGGAGTGACGCCTTAGGCACACAGGCATCTCATTCCATCTGTCAGTCACAGAGACATGATGGACAGCACTGCTTTTACCAAATCGATTTGGATCTAGGGCCCTGCCTCTCCACTGATCTCTTTGGGTGAGATAGATGGAGAATGCAGACTTAAAGATAATACACAAAGTAGTCAGGCAACCATGGATTAAATCCACTAGTTGCCAATCACTTTCAGTAGCCCAAATATGCACTATATCATAATAATTCAGAACGATAGCAATTGCTAGCTGAATGTAGCCTTGATTTCCCACAATTTGTTGCTATCTCTATAGATGTGTTGTATCCTCACATGCTAGTTGAATTTCCCATTGATTTTCCAAAAGTTGTTGCCATCTCTACTAAAGTTTTGTTTCACGGCCAAAGTAGTGTAATTACACGTTAAAGGGATAATTTGGGATTTGGTAATGAAGCCCTACTTCCCCAGAGTCAGATGAACGCATGGATAAAATTTGTATGTCTCTGCATCCGGTATGAAGGAAGTTAGAGGTAGTTTCACAAGCCAATGCTAACTAGCTTTAGCACAATGACTGGAAGTCTATGGTATTTACTAGCATTCTAGCAGTTACCATAGACTTCCAGTCATTGCCAAAATCCTGAAGTATCTCTTTAATAATAGACTACACAACCCAGACTACACAACCCAGCTCATGTCACCATAGGCCTCCTCAAAAGTCTACAGGGGGATTCCATGCCAGCGGGAGCAGAAAATATTTTCGTATCTCAGATTGTTCTGGCAATTTTCACATAGAAACTTAATTGGGAGGAAGGATGCTTGAAATGCTTTTTCCATTTGTTAACCGTTTTTGAGAAAATCATGATGAAAGTGGTCATTCTAGGCTTTAAGACCCTATTATCTGTGAATCGTACATGATACAGACATCTTGGTGTTATTATAGTCCTTAAAGTGTGCTCTAACATATAGAGTATATCTAGATTCTTAAATACACATTTTCACTGTTAATTTATTTCACATTAAAAATATGAATATGAATATCTCAAAACTACACATTTTGAATTTGCTTATTTTTAGACATATTGTTTGGATTAATATACTATTCATACACATCACATTTCTAGACTTGACTCTCTGGTACTTTTAATGAAATGACCCATTGAATACATATAAATTGGCATTAACTAATCACAGCACTCCTTCAAGATTGCACATTCAGCAAATCACCAGCAGAGGGAATTCCCTTTGAATCCATTTACCATTCACTGTTTTAGTGTGGTGCTCATAAAATTGATCAGAACTTCATAATTAGCAAACTGAACTAAATCAAAAAGGCTAGTTTTGAGATATTTATATTCATATTTTTTATATTGAATAAATTAATCTGAAAATGTGTATTTCAGAATCAAAACATACTCCATATTTTAGAGTGCATAAAGATTATGATGACACCAATATGTTGTCTCTGTCATGCACAGTTCACAGATCATTTGGTTCTCAGGAGGCATGTATAGGTCTAAAAAGGGCCTAAAATGGCCACTTTCATCATGATTTTCTCAAAAATGGTTTGTGATACAAATGTAAAAAGCATGTAAAACATCCTTCCTTACATTGAAGTTTCTATGTGAGAATTACCAGAATCTGAGATACCAAAAATATTTTCTGCTCCCGCTGGCGTGGAATCCCTCTAAACTAGTCCAGACTTTATCAATACAAGCAAGGCCATTATATCAATGCTGGAGCTTGGCCTCTTGTTATTTTGTGTTGGTTCTCCAGCATTATTCAGAACTGCCATTCATTTGTATATACATCAGCAGCAGCAAATGTATTTCGCAGCAGTACAGTGCGAGTGAATTACATGTTGGTCTGGGTAGCATGAAATGGCTTATTGATTGGTTGTGCGCCGAGTGATTAAAATGCAATGGAGGGGAAAGATACACAACACCGGGTGCTCGGTGACAAAATGGTCGCCCCACCGACCTTTCTGACGGTACATAAACTGTACATTTGAATCTATTGAAATTCAATACAGCAGATCTATCGGGAGCTGCACGCTAGCGTGTGAAGTGATTTTTGCTGGTACTCTGAAAAACTTCTGGGAGTATATGGGAATGTATGTATGTCACCGTATATTTGGGGCTGCAGGTAGCCTTGTGGTTAGAGCATTGGACCAGTAACTGAAAGGTTGCTAGATCAAATCAAAATCAAAATCCCTGAGCTGAGGTAAAATCTGTCGTTCTGCCACTGAACAAGGGAGTTAACCCACTGTTCCTAGGCCGTCATTGTAAATACGAATTTGTTCTTAATGGAATTGCCTAGTTAAATAAAGGTAAAAAATAAATAACTATTTGAGTGTATGGATTGGGCTTCTCAGTACATGGGGAGCAGCCACCAACTGCATGCCTAGACCAGGTCTTCATCCCTCAGCAACCATGATCTCTATCTGACACAAGGTAGTGGACTATGAATGCTGCATGGAGCTATCCAGATTGCTTTTAGATCTGGGAGACTGAAGAGTTGACTGATGGATATGAACTATACCCTTGTACTGGGGGATAAGTTAGTAATCGCTACATTTCTGGTAACGATTGACTTTGACTACATATCCATAACGCATTTATTGCATATCTATAATCTCTATAATCTCATCTCATGAGCATGTTATAACAGGTCCCAACTGCATTATTAGTTAATTAACTATATCTATTGAATATCTATAGCATATTCATGTCATGCTATGCAAGAGCTCAAAAAGAGTTATGACCCTCAAGTACACGATTTTATCTGTAAAATTGACCCTGAGGATTCAACCCTGTGGGGATCCCCATACACCACTGACCTCAGTGAAAAGAAGAAGATGAAGAAGAAGAATAAGCAGGTAAGGTAAGTCACGAGCCTACACCGGCCGTTTGGGGAAATGGGTAGGCAACAACACATCTGCCACTCTGACCCTCAACACGGGGTCCCCTCAGGAGTGCGTGCTTAGGCCTTTCATGCTTAGTTCACTCACGACTGTGTGGCCACGCACGACTCCAACACCATCATTACATTTGCTGACAACACGACAGTGGTAGGCCTGAAAACCGACGACAATGAGATATCCAATACAGAGGTCAAAAAATTGGCTGTGTGATGCTACTGTAGGACAACAACCTCTCCCTAAACGTCAGCAAGACAAAGGAGCTGATCGTGGACTACAGGAAACGGAGGGCCGAGCACGCCCCCATTTACATCGACTGGGCTGTAGTGGAGCGCATCGAGTGTCCACATCACTAAGGACCTATCATGGTCCAAACACAGCAAGAGAGCACGACAACGCCTCCCCCCCCCCCAAGAGGCTGAAAATATTTGGCATGGGCCCTCTGATCCTCAAAAAGCTCTATAGCTGCACCATTGAGAGCATCTTGACTGGCATCACTGCTTGGTATGGCAACTGCTTGGCATTTGACCATAAGACTCTACAGAGGGTAGTGCGTATGGTCCGGTACATCACTAGGGCCAAGCTCCCTGCCATCAAGGACCTCTATACCAGGCGGTTGTGAGAGAAAAATTATGTATTTACCTGATTTGTTTGATATTACTAGTAAGCAATTAATACTTAACGAATAGGAAGACAAATCTGTCCTGTTGAAGCTGTTTTTTATGGTCTCCACTCTAGTTCCCTGCAGCTAATCTGGGCTTATGGTCACTAGAGATGGCTTGAGCTGACAAATGAGTTAAAGACTGCTTTGCATAGACAAGAATGTGTTTTGCTAGGGATAGCTTAGGAGTAGAACAATCACGCATTGTCTCAAAATCATCCTTGCATCTGGGAAACTAAGTCAGGGTGGGGTTAAGACAACAACCCCGTGCAGATAACGACCGGATTAACCCAGAGTTGCTTATGATGCCCCAATCTACATGGGAGGGGTGGAACCAACCATGACTAAGCATTTTTTGTGTCAGCTATATATAGTACTCTGCATTTGTGTAAAGGTTAGGCTACTCGGCCTAACAGTCAAGACTATTGGCTTGACAAGTCTCATTACTGCAATAATTAATCAATATTAACCTGTTGGGGCTAGGGGGCAGTATTTACACGGCCGGATAAAAAACGTACCCGATTTAATCTGGTTACTAATCCTACCCAGTAACTAGAATATGCATATACTTATTATATATGGATAGAAAAGACCCTAAAGTTTCTAAAACTGTTTGAATGGTGTCTGTGAGTATAACAGAACTCATTTGGCAGGCAAAAACCTGAGAGATTCCTTTACAGGAAGTGGCCTGTCTGACCATTTATTGGCTTTCTTTGACATCTCTTCCAAAAACAAAGGATCTCTGCTGTTACGTGACACTTCCCACGGCTCCAATGGGCTCTCAGAGCCCGGGAAAAACCTGAATGACGTAATTCAAAGCCCTGGCTGAAACACACGAGCGCTTTTGCTAAGTGGTCTATCAGAGGACAAAGGGCTTCATGCTCGTGCACTGTCCGCCCCCGTCTTTCTGTTTTTCCCTCTATTTACAGACACGCAGATTCCCGGTCGGAATATTATCACTTTTCTACGAGATAAATTGCATAAAAATTGATTTTAAACAGCGGTTGACATGCTTCGAAGTACGGTAATGGAATATTTAGAATTTTTTTGTCACGATATGCGCCATGCGCACGACCGTGATTTACCATTCTGATAGTGTCTAGAACGCACGAACAAAACGTCGCTGATGGAACATAACGATGGATTATTTGGGACCAAACCAACATTTGTTATTGAAGTAGAAGTCCTGGGAGTGCATTCTGACGAAGAACAGGAAAAGTAAGACCATTTTTCTTATAGTAAATCTGATTTTGGTGAAGGCTAAACTTGCCGGGTGTCTAAATAGCTAGCCCGTGATGGCTGGGCTATGTACTTTATATTGCAAAATGTGCTTAATCCGAAAAGCTATTTTAAAATCGGACATATCGAGTGCATAGAGGAGTTCTGTATCTATAATTCTTAAAATAATTGTTATGCTTTTTGTGAACGTTTATCGTGAGTAATTTAGTAAATTGTTAGTAAATTCCCCCGGAAGTTTGCGGGGGTATGCTAGTTCTGAACGTCACATGCTAATGTAAAAAGCTGTTTTTTTATATAAATATGAACTTGATTGAACAAAACATGCATGTATTTTATAACATAATGTCCTAGGGGTGTCATCTGATGAAGATCATCAAAGGTTTTTGTGACATTATATGCTAGCTTAAAATATGGGTGTCTGATTATTTCTGGCTGGGTACTCTGCTGACATAATCTAATCTTTTGCTTTCGTTGTAAAGCCTTTTTGAAATCAGACAGTGTGGTTAGATTAACGAGAGTCTTGTCTTTAAATAGCTGTAAAATAGTCATATGTTTGAGAAATTGAAGTAATAGCATTTCAAAGGTTTTGAAAATCGTGCCACAGGATTCAACTGGCTGTTACGTAGGTGGGACGATTTGGTGCCACCTAGCCCAGAGAGGTTAACCTTTTCGCATATACCAACACATGGGTGTGATCATTCCACAGTGGTCCTTGTAGCGTATGATCAAACCGGTGTGATTAGAATGCGTATTTACAACGTCCAGTTTCGAATGACACAACAATCAGCGTTTGAGCTGGCCGCACTGTTTTTTTCAGAAACATTTTGCACAAACACAGTCCTTACAAAGTTCGGTCCAGAATGTGAGCTGTTTATTTTTGGATGCAATGTTTAGACATTCACAGTATAACAATCATCCAAAACCGGAAAAAATATAGGCTACATTTGTGCTAGCGCTAACTGAGGAAAGATTGACATAACACAAGCAGTCTTATTTTTTATAATTGTCGGTTGACAGAAACTACAATATGAATTAGCTAATAGCAATTACTATTTATAATTAATCACATCACGGGTGAGCTCACTATTGATCAAAATAATTGAGAAAAACACCTTCTAGAAATCGAAAGTAATCTGACGATGGGTAGTTTGTGCACTCCACCATGCTTGTTTTTGTTGCATCAACCAAAGACAATAAAAGGAGACAAGATGAGTTTGGTTTGTTTATAGTATGCATGTTGAAGGGGGTGTGTTGTATACGATCATCCACTTCCCTTCATTAACTTCTGGAAGTTTACCCAAAAGATGAGTGAACCATTCCTTCACCTCATTATAACATCTTTGGTCTGGCAGATTACGTGACACCCAGAATGCATTGTATAATGTCAACAAACATGGTGTCACACATAGCTGGTAAATAGCTTAGCTCATTATAATCAGTACAACCTTCAAAAAAGTATTTTACACACATCATACTGTAGGTGTCCATTACAATATATGCAATAATTGGAAACTGTAAATACATTATGCTCCATACATACATACATACATACATACATACATACATACATACATACATACATACATACATACATATACATACTGTATGCGCCTACAATAGAAATGACAACACGATATACAGAAAATAAGGAACTTACTTTGAAAGGAACGCACACATGTCCAAAGTTATTATGTGTAAGGAAAACAACAAGGAAGGAAAAGCGAGCACCAGCAAGAATATTTTCCAATTCTTGTAAGACTACGCAAATATATGAATACTTGATCTGCGCAAACATGAGTGAAGTGCGATCTGGCTTGGTAAAGCCTCAAACATAAATTGTCTGCAAAGCTGAAATGGACTACTTCTATGTGAATTAATGAGGAGGTGGAACACACCTCAATTCAAACTGTTGTTAGAAAATACAACTTGTATTTAGATAGATAATTAGCAGGCAGCGCGTGTTAACTGTTCTGTTGCGTAATAATCCCATTTTGGAACAGTGAGTGCATTCTGACATCACGTGCATCAAACAACTCACGCTGGGGTGACCGTTAGAAATATTTGGAACTCACAGGTGAAAAGGTTAAATAAAGACAATTGTTTGAAGAAATGACAAAGTCTCTCAGTATGAATTTCCACAACACGGTGTCAAATGAAGGCCCTAAAAATTGTCAAAGACTCCAGACACCCAAGTCATAGACTGTTCTCTCTGCTACCGCACGGCAAGCGGTAGCAAATCAACCCTGAACAGCTTCTAGCCCCAAGCCAAAAGACTGGTAAATAGTTTACCAAATAGCATTGACCATGTTTTCACTCATCACATATAACTAGGAATAACTAAGAGTATGTACAGTGCATTCGGAAAGAATTCAGACCCCTTGACTTTTTCCACATTCTGTTACATTACAGCCTTATTCTAAAATTCATTCAATTTTATTTTTAAAACTCATCAATCAAAAAAAAAAAAACGGAAATATTACATTTACATAAGTAATCCGACCCTTTACTCAGTACTTTGTTGAAGCACATTTAACAGCGATTACAGCCTTGAATCTTCTTGGGTATGATGCTACAAGCTTGGCACACCTGTATTTGGGGTGTTTCTCCAATTCTTCTCTGCAGATCCTCCCAAGCTCTGTCAGGTTGGATGGGGAGTGTAGCTGCAGAGCTATTTTCAGATCTCTCCAGAGATGCTCGATCGAGTTCAAGTCCGGGCTCTGGCTGGGCCACTCAAGGACATTTAGAGACTTGTTCTGAAGCCACTCCTGCATTGCCATGGCTGTGTGCTTAGGGTCGTTGTCCTGTTGGAAGGTGAACCTTCATCCAAGTCTGAGGTCCTGAGAGCTCTGGAGCAGGTTTTCATCAAGGATCTCTCTGTACTTTGCTCCGTTCATCTTTCCCTCGATCCTGACTAGTCTCCCAGTCCCTGCCGCTGAAAAACATCCCCACAACATGATGCTGCCACCAACATGCTTCACCATAGGGATGGTGTCAGGTTTCCTCCAGACGTAACGCTTGGCATTCAGGCCAAAGACTTTCAATATTCGTTTCATCAGACCAGAGAATATTGCTTCTTACAGTCAGAGAGTCTTTAGGTTCCTTTTGGCAAACTCCAAGAGTGCTGTCATGTGGCTTTTACTGAGAAGTGGCTTCCATCTGGCCACTCTACCATAAAGGCCAAATTGGTGGAGTGCTGCAGAGATGGTTCTCCTTGTGGAAGGTTTTCCCATTTCCACAGAAGAACTCTGGAGCTCTGTCAGAGTGACCATCAGGTTCTTGGTCACCTCCCTGACTAAGGCCCTTCTCCCCCGATTGCTCAGTTTGGCCAGGCGGCCAGCTCTAGGAAAAGTCTTGGTGGTTCCAAAATTCTTCCATTAATGAAGGATGGAGTCCACTGTGTTCTTGGGGACCGTCAATGCTGCAGACATTTTTTGGTACCCTTTCCCAGGTCTGCGCCTTTACACAATCCTGTCATGGAGCTCTATGTACAATTCCTTCGACCTCATGGCTTGGTTTTTGCTCTGACATGCACTTTCAACTCTGGGACCTAATATAGACTGGTGTGTGCCTTTCCAAATCATGTCCAATCAATTGAATTTACCACAGGTGGTCTGAAATCAAGTTGTAGAAACATCTTAAGGATGATCAATGTAAATGAGGCATTTATGGTTTAAAGATGTTATACATTTGCAAAAAATAAAAACAAACAGTTTTAGCTTTGTCATTATGGAGTATTGTGTGTAGATTGAACAGGATTTGTTTATTTATTTAATCCATATTAGAATAAGGCTGTAACGTAAAAAAATATGTTAAAAGTCAATGGATCTGAATACTTTTCCGAATGCACTGTACATATCAAGTTATCATTCATTACTCATTGTGTATTTATTTTTACTGTTATTATTATGTGTTATTACTTTCCTATTATTTTTCTATTTTATCTTTCTCTGCGTTGTTGGGAAACGCCCATAAGTAAGCATTTCACTGTTAGTCTACACCTTTTGTTTACGAATCATTTGACAAATACAATTTTATTTTATTTGAAGGTCAAAGTCAAGCAGAGATTCTCAGAAAACATATCATCAATCTATATATTCTCCGCAGGTAGTACCTTTGTCATACATCCCTCAGATTGCATCAAAACTGCAGTCAGAGCATTGTGACATACAACCATATTACGACCAAATGGACCTACAATTTATATTGATCTTCTCATTGGGCCCTGAGTGGTCTCTATTTATTTCTGTAAGCCAGAAAAAATATATGTACAAAATGGACTTCTTGAAGGTGAACTGAGCTATTTGAAGCCAGACCATGTTAGTCTGGTACTCTCCATCCCTCATGTTTTTTTTCCAGCCTTGCTTAGTGCTATTGCCTGTCAGGAATATGATTTAGTGGGCATGTGTACAGTGGGTATGTGTAGAATGCTTTAAAATAACGTCGAAAAAAGGTCAAAGCTAAGTGGGGACTAAAATATGCTTCTTGGGATTTTCCTCAATGTCGCAGAATAATCAAAACATTTTGTCCAAGCATCATGTTCTCCGTTAGATATATCCAGCTCATGAACCTTAGTGCACAGGTATATTAAGAATGTATCCACACCCATACCCACATACAAACACACAATAATTCATAGGCAATAGTGGAGGCTCCTCAGAGGAGGAAGGGGAGGACCAACCTCAGTGAATTTCATAAAAATAAAAATGGTAAAACATGTAAAAAGTTATCCTTTTCAGATAAAACTACACTAAATATAGTCACGTCACCAAGTAATTGATTAAAACGCGCTATTTTGCAATGAAGGTCTACAGTAGCCTCAACAGCACTCTGTAGGGTGGCACCATGGTGTAAGCTGGAGGACAGCTAGCTTCCATCCTCCTCTGGGTACATTGACTTCATTACAAAACCTAAAATGCTCATGGTTTTTACCCCATTCCATAGACTTACAAAGTAATTCTGACAAATTCCGGAGGACATCCTCCAACCTATCAGAACTCTTGCAGCATGAACTGACATGTTGTCCACCCAATGAAAGGATCAGAGAACTGCAGTGCACAAAATGTGGTGAGTAGTTGACACAAAGAGAGAGAAAGACAATTGTTATGTTAAAAAATGTATATGTTAAAAAATGAAGGAGATGCAAGAGACAGAGAGAGCTAGCTATATTTTTTTCATGTTCACTTATTTAGCAAGCGAATGCAGCTAGCTAGTTTAGCCTACTCAAACACCCCGCTCAAACAGAGGGATGCTATGTTAGATAGCTGGCTATGACTATCCAACACAACACTGGAACTCTTCCAAGTCAATGTAAGCTTTTGTTTATTCTGATTTATTGCCACAGGGCCTGTAGTTGTAAGTGGTAAACTGCTTACACTAACGTTACTGCATGATTGTAACGGGTTAACTAACACATTCATTCTATTACCTATGTTGACTATGATGTTAATTTAGCTAATATGGTGACAACGATGTGGGCTGTGTGTAGCAGTTATGGTATGGTTTGGAAAGGATTTTTCACCTGGTCACATACTGTACAGCTGATATGTTGTGCACTGAAGTCCACAAGCAAAGGGAAAAGGTGAGAGGAGAGAGCACATAGATGTGAGAAAGATCTAACGAACAAAGTGATCATCCTGTTTGTATGTGGCTGCTATGAAAGAGAATTGTGTTTGTGTGTTTTCAGGGGTGTGTGCATTCATTCCACCGATTCTGTTGAAAAAGGTTTGTTAAACGGAAGCAAATGGAACTAAATGGAGGTTAACATACCCGAATTGTCCAATAGAAACTCTTGTTTGCAACTGTTGGACTAATGGTTACACCCTATATCAGCTAGATGCAGGCAAGAGTGTGCAAGGCGGTATTGAATGTGTCTGTCCATGTGCCACTGTCACCTCTAATTTTTCTCTCGACCTGTGTGCACCTACATTGTAAACGTTCATTCATAGGCTAGGTTGTAGCAACCTCATGATGGGTATAGGGAAAATTTGAGTATCATGTAGTAGCCTAAACCTATCGCTGTTACATTGAACTGGTTGAATGGAATATGCTTGACAGTCATCCAATATGCTGTAATTGAAATAAGACCATGCTGATGAAGAAAAAAAAAGAATCAACCCATCTTAAATGGCACAGACCGCCAGTGATAGGCACATACAGGTATGCTCAAGGTAGAATTTCAAACACATATTCAGATGCGTATACACACGCCCCCCCCCCCCCCCCCCCCCCCCCCCCACACACACACACACACACACACACACAGTGACTGCTTCACTGTCTGTTTGGGCTTAAACTGCTGCCACTTCACTTTTGTGCTGCTTAAAATATTGAGGGAGAGGTATACATTTTTTATCGTGTCTCTTGTGTGGAAGGTAAAATATTTCCTCATGCATGTAGCAGAGCCCAATACGAGATTATGCACGGTCCTAATGTGCCAGCACATCATGCTTCTGTCTGAGAGATATATATATAAATAAACCGATGCGTAATTAAAGCATTCATTTTTAACAAAGGAACTTCAGCGTGCGGTGAAAGACAGCCATTGTCCCTACGCTTAATGCATTAACAATAAAAAAAAGCCAGTCTTCTGAGATACAGTAGGAGTGGGTGGCAGGCTGGGGGAGTGAGGGTCTGCTAAGGGCTTTACTTTTCTTCTTGCTCAGCCCACATGGGAACGTTGTATTCACGGCCTCGGTAAGCATTGGGTACGACCTCTCTTAAATGTTGCTCTAAAAAAGTATGCTGAAGTGCTCACTCATGCCTGAATAGACAGAATACAGTATGCCATTAAAGTTTGATAGAGTGAACTTCAAGTCGGCACAAATGCACTGGTTCAGGTCTGTAGAGTCTGCGGTAGTCTGTGTGCCCTCATAAATCAGATGTCCTCAAAATGGTCAGTGACAGTATGTCCCTAGAATATGTATGTCTCCCCCATTTAGAAACTTTTTATGAACATGTACACTATATATACAAAAGTATGTGTACACCCCTTCAAATAAGTGGATTTGTCTATTTCAGCCACACACATTGCTGACAGGTGTATAAAATCAAGCACACAGCTATGTAATCTCCATAGACAAACATTTGCAGAAGAATGTCCTTACTGGTGAGCTCAGTGACTTTCAATGTGCCACCATCATAGGATGCCACCTTTCCAACAAGTCAATTCGTGAAATTTCTGCCCTGCTAGAGCTACTGCAGTCAACTGTAAGTGTTGTTATTGTGAAGTGGAAATGTCTAGGAGCAACAACGGCTCAGCCGTGAAGTGGTGGGCCACAGAAGCTGATAGAACGGGACCGTAGAGTGCTGAAGCTATGCGTAAAAATAGTCTGTCCTCGGTTGCAACACTCACTACCAAGTTCCAAACTGTCTCGGCAAGCAACATCAGCACAAGAACTGTTCGTCGGGAGCTTCATAAAATGGGTTTCCATGGCCGAGCAGCCGCACACAAGCCTAAGATCACCATGCGCAATGCCAAGTGTCGGCTGGAGTGGTGTAAAGCTAGCCACCATTGAATTCTAGAGCAGTGGAAGCGCGTTCTCTGGAGTGATGAATCACGCTTCACCATCTAGCAGTCCGATGGATGAATCTGGGTTTGGAGGATGCCAGGAGAATGCTACCTGCATCAATGCATAGTGCTAACTGTAAAGTTTGGTGGAGGAGGAATAATGGTCTGGGGCTGTTTTTCATGGTTCGGGCTAGGCCCCTTTGTTCCAGTGAAGGGAAATTTTAACGCTGCAGCATACAATGTCATCCTAGATGATTCTGTGCTTCCAACTTTGTGGCAACAGTTTGGGGAAGACCCTTTCCTGTTTCAGCATGACAATCCCCCTGTGCACAAAGCGAGGTCTATACAGAAATGGTTTGTCGAGATCAGTGTGATAGAACTTGACTGGGCTGCACACAGCCCTGATCTCAACCCCATCAAACACCTTTGGAATGAATTAAAACGCAGACTGCAAGCCAGGCCTAATCACCCAACATCAGTGTCCGACCAGTGCTCTTGTGACTGAATGGAGTCCGCGCAGCAATGTTTCAACATCTAGTGGAAAGCCTTCCCAGAAGAGTGGAGGCTGTTATAGCAGCAGCAAAGGGGAAACAAACTCCATATTAATGCCAATGATTTTGGAATGAGATGTTCGACGAGCAGGTGTTCACATACTTTTGGTCATGAAGTGTATGTCACCTTGTTTTCAATTAATTCATCTGAATTGGTTTAACATTCCCTCAGCAGCTAAACGAATAATCCACTTGACAACTCATTGTCCTCTCAATTACCAAACGTTCCCTCAATACCTACAGAATTTGACCCTTCAAAGTCCAAATGCACCCTTTGGTGAAATGGTTTGAATCACAGAGTGATGCATGTCCCCAGTGCTGAAGCACAGCAGGTGCATTGCAACGCCAACACACACCAAACCCAAGTGTGGCATTATCACCGTTCCCAGAACTGAAAGCTGAGGCAAAGACATTTAGCAGGGTGTCAAAGTCGCTGGAGTCCTCCATCAAACACAGACTAAGAGGATAAAGGCTCTGTCAGAAACACTGACAGGTCTAATATTTCAAGAGCCCCTGGAAGCTATTCCATCACCAAAACCCAGATTTAAAAAAAAAGAGTCTGTGCCGTATAAATATATACAGTACTTTGGGGGCTATTGCCTCAGCAATTGTTGCCATTGTCGGGGTAATTCTAAAGTTAAGAAATCAAACTTCTTTCCTGCAGGCTTTGAGCTGTACTCTTCTTGGAGAGGGATGGATAGACATGAGAAAGCAATAAATATACCAATCCACAACAAGTGTCTAACACTGCATTCAGAAAGTATCAGGTCCCTTGACTTTTTCCATATTTTGTTACATTACAGCCTTATTCTAAAAATGATTAAATTGTTTTTTCCCCCTCATCAATCTACACACAATACCCCACAATCACAAAGCAAAAACAGGAAAACTCATAAAAAATATATATATAAAAAAACATGACATTTACAAAAGTATTCAGGCCCTTTACTCAGTACATTGTTGAAGCACCTTTGGCAGTGATTACAGCCTTGAATCTTTTTGGGTATAATGCTACAAGCTTGGCACACCTTTATTTGGGGAGTTTCTCCCATTCTTCTCAAGCTCTGTAAGGTTGGATGTGGAGCGTCACTGCACAGCTACTTTGTAACGGCCGTCGTATTGAGTAGACCAAGGCGCAGCGGGTTGAGTGCTCATTTTAACCTTTTATTTTAATAAACTTGAACACTTAACAAAAATAACAAACCAAACGACAGCTAAACAGTTATGCAGGCTAACCCTAGCAGTGCAAAAACAACTTCCCACAAACCACAAGTGGAAAAAAGGGCTACCTAAGTATAACTCCCAATCAGCAACAACGATGTACAGCTGTTCCTGATTGAGAGCCATACCAGGCCAACAAAGAAATACACAACCTAGAAAATCATAGAAATACAAAACCAGAACAATACCCAAAAACCCCGGAACACATAAACCAAACACTCCTCTTACATAAGAACATATCCCAACAAACCCCGAATCACATAAAACAAACACCCCCTGCCACGTCCTGACCAAACTACAATAACAAATAACCCCTTTACTGGTCAGGACGTGACATACTTTCGGGTTTCTCCAGAGATGTTCAATTGGGTTTAAGTCCCATCTTAAAACGGCACTGACCGCCACTGATAGGCACTTATAGGTATGCCCAAGGTAGAATTTCATAAACATATTCAGACTCATATGCGTATACACAGGCATGTACACATGCACGTACCTGTCCTTAAGTGGCACAACTCTGGCTGGGCCACTTAAGGACATTCAGAGACTTATCCCGAAGCCACTCCTGTGATGTCTTGGCTGTGTGCTTAGGGTCGGTCTCCTGTTGGAAGGTGAACCGTCGCCCCAGTCTGAGGTCCTGAGCTCTCTGGAGCAGGTTTTCATCAAGGATCTCTCTGTACTTTGCTCCATTCATCTTTCCCTTGATGCTAACTGGTCTCACAGTCCCTGCTGCTGAAAAATATCCCCACAGCATGATGCTGCCACCACCATGCTTCACCAAAGGGACGGTGCCAGGTTTCCTCCAGGGGTGACGCTTGGCATTCAGGCCAAAGAGTTCAATCTTGGTTTCATCAGACCAGAGAATCTAGTTTCTCATCGTCTGAGAGTTCTTTAGGTGCCTTTTGGCAAACTCCAAGTGGGTTCTCATGTGACTTTTACTGAGGAGTGTCTTCCGTCTGACCACTCTACCATAAAGGCCTGATTGGTGGAGTGCTGCAGAGATGGTTGTGTAGATTGATGAGGATTTTTATTTATTTAATCCATTTTAGAATAAGTGTGGAAAATGGGGAAGGGGTCTGAATACATTCCGAATGCGCTCTATACTCCCATTCATACAGTGTCCAAAGGACTTAGGGGATACGGGGTAATGTTATTTCTTTGCTGCTTATTCATTACCCTCTTCAATCTGCTTTTAGAAAATCCTAGATTGTTTATTTGGAGATTGTGGAGGAAATAAATCCAGAGGCAACTAGAAAGGGATGTCATGGAGGGACATCTAGTGTCACCTATAAGGTCATGAATAATTTTTAAATGATGTCATGACTGCCACACTCCTTGTTCATGTCACTGTCCTCACTTTTGACCTTTGACCCTAGAGGGAGGCGGGTCAAGTGCTGCTTCTGGGCTCTGTGATTGGAACAGCCAGCCACATTCTTTCTTTACTGATTTAGGTCACTCGACAACTTGATATTATTCTCTAACATTATTTTTATTACTGTTAAATCATAGATGTGTAATATATGATCATTTATTTGTATTTTATTTAACCTTTATTTAACTGGGCAACTCAGTTAAGAACAAATTCTTATTTGCAATGACGGCCTACCAAAAGGCCTCCTGCGGGGACGGGGGATGGGATTAAAAATGTTAATAATTTAAATAAAAATATAGGACAAAACACACATCACGACAAGAGAGACTACACAACACTACACAAGGAGAGACCTAAGACAACAACATAGCATGGGGAGCAACACATGCCAACACAGCATGGTAGCAACACAACATGGCAGCAGGACAACATGGTAGCAGCACAAAACATGGTACAAACATTATTGGGCACAGACGACAGCACAAATGGCAAGAAGGTAGAGACAACAATACATCATGCAAAGCAGCCACAACTGTCAGTAAGAGTATCCATGATTGAGTCTTTGAATGAAGAGATTGAGATAAAACTGTTCAGTTTGAGTGTTTGTTGCAGCTCGTTCCAGTCGCTAGCTGCAGTCTACCGAAAAGATGAGCAACCCAGGGATGTGTGTGCTTTGGGGACATTTAACAGAATGTGACTGGCAGAACTGGTGCTGTATGTGGAGGATGAGGGCTGCAGTAGATATCTCAGATAGGGGGGAGTGAGGACTAAGAGGGTTTTATAAATAAGCATCAACCAGTGGTTCTTGCGACGGGTATACAGAGATGACCAGTTTACAGAGTATAGAGTACAGTGATGTGTCCTATAAGGAGCATAGGTGGCAAATCTGATTGCCGAATGGTAAAGAACATCTGGCCGCTCGAGAGCACCCTTACCTGCCGATCTATAAATTACGTTTTCGTAATCTAGCATGGGTGGGATGGTCATTTGAATCAGGGTAAGTTTGGCAGCTGGGGTGAAAGAGGAGTGATTACAATAGAGGAAACCAAATCTAGATTTAAATGTAGCCTGCAGCTTTGATATGTGCTGAGAGAAGGATAGTGTACTGTCTAGCCATACTCCCAAGTACTTGTATGAGGTGACGACCTTAAGCTCTAAACCCCCAGAGGAAGTAATCACACCTGTGGGGAGAGGGGCATTCTTCTTACCAAACCACATTACCTTTGTTTTGGAGGTGTTCAGAACAAGGTTAAGGGCAGAAAGCTTGTTGGATACTGACAAAGCTTTGTTGTAGAGCATTTAACACAAAATCCAGGGAGGGGCCAGCTGAGTATAAGACTGTATTTCATCTGCATATACTGTAAATGTATGAGAGAGCTGCCTACTGTCTGAGCGTTGTTGTTGTCGTAAATTGAGAATGAGCGTGGGGCCTTGTATCGAGCCTTGGGGTGCACCCTTGGTGACAAGCAGTGGCTGAGCAGATTTTCTGACTCTATACAATGCACTCTTTGAGAGAGGTAGTTAGCAAACCAGTCCAAAGACCCCTTAGAGACACCAATACTCCTTAGCCGGCCCACAAGAATGGAATGGTCTACAGTATCAAGTGGGGAACACCTTCCTAATATTGAGTTAAACTCCTATTTTGCCCTCAGAACAACCTCAATTTGCCGGGACATGGACTCTACAAACTGTCAAAAGCGTTCCACAGGGATGCTGGCCTACGTTGTTTTAGGGGGTAGATCAGCTTTAATATTGCAGATAGATTGTAGCTTCCATCAATGTAATTGTCTACATTTTTTCCAATCCCCCATAGTTTCTGGTAAGTATATATATATATATATATATATATATATATATATATATATATATATATATATATATATATATACTGCTCAAAAAAATCAAGGGAACACTTAAACAACACATCCTAGATCTGAATGAAAGAAATAATCTTATTAAATACTTTTTTCTTTACATAGTTGAATGTGCTGACAACAAAATCACACAAAAATAATCAATGGAAATCCAATTTATAACCCATGGAGGTCTGGATTTGGAGTCACACTCAAAATTTAAGTGGAAAACCACACTACAGGCTGATCCAACTTTGATGTAATGTCCTTAAAACAAGTCAAAATGAGGCTCAGTAGTGTGTGTGGCCTCCACGTGCCTGTATGACCTCCCTACAACGCCTGGGCATGCTCCTGATAAGGTGGCAGATGGTCTCCTGAGGGATCTCCTCCTAGACCTGGACTAAAGCATCCGCCAACTCCTGGACAGTCTGTGGTGCAACGTGGCGTTGGTGGATGGAGCGAGACATGTTGTCCCAGATGTGCTCAATTGGATTCAGGTGTGGGGAACGGGCGGGCCAGTCCATAGCATCAATGCCTTCCTCTTGCAGGAACTGCTGACACACTCCAGCCACATGAGGTCTAGCATTGTCTTGCATTAGGAGGAACCCAGGGCCAACCGCACCAGCATATGGTCTCACAAGGGGTCTGAGGATCTCATCTTTGTACCTAATGGCAGTCAGGCTACCTCTGGCGAGCACATGGAGGGCTGTGCGGCCCCCCAAAGAAATGCCACCCCACACCATGACTGACCCACCGCCAAACCGGTCATGCTGGAGGATGTTGCAGGCAGCAGAACGTTCTCCACGGCGTCTCCAGACTCTGTGACGTCTGTCACATGTGCTCAGTGTGAACCTGCTTTTATCTGTGAAGAGCACAGGGCGCCAGTGGCGAATTTGCCAATCTTGGTGTTCTCTGGCAAATGCCAAACGTCCTGCACGGTGTTGGGCTGTAAGCACAACCCCTACCTGTGGACGTCGAGGCCTCATACCACCCTCATGGAGTCTGTTTCTGACCGTTTGAGCAGACACATGCACATTTGTGGCCTGCTGGAGGTCATTTTGCAGGGCTCTGGCAGTGTTTCTCCTGCTCCTCCTTGCACAAAGGCGGAGATAGCGGTCCTGCTGCTGGGTTGTTGCCCTCCTACGGCCCCCTCCATGTCTCCTGATGTACTGGCCTGTCTCCTGGTAGCGCCTCCATGCTCTGGACACTACGCTGACAGACACAGCAAACCTTCTTGCCACAGCTCGCATTGATGTGCCATCCTGGATGAGATGCACTACCTGAGCCACTTGTGTGGTTTGTAGACTCCATCTCATGCTACCACTAGAGTGAAAGCACCGCCAGCATTCAAAAGTGACCAAAACATCAGCCAGGAAGCATAGGAACTGAGAAGTTGTCTGTGGTCCCCACCTGCAGAACCACTCCTTTATTGGGGGTGTCTTGCTAATTGCCTATAATTTCCACCTGTTGTCTATTCCATTTGCACAACAGCATGTGAAATTTATTGTCAATCAGTGTTGCTTCCTAAGTGGACAGTTTGATTTCACAGAAGTATGATTGACTTGGAGTTACATTGTGTTGTTTAAGTGTTCCCTTTATTTTTTTGGGCAGTGTATATATATATATACATACAGTACCAGTCAAAATGTTTGACACACTTACTCATTCCAGGGTTTTTCTTTATTTTTACAATTTTCTACATTGTAGAATAATAGTGAAGACATCAAAACTATGTAGTAACCAAAAAAAGTGTTAAGCAAATCATAATATATTTTATATTTTAAATCCTTCAAAGTAGCCGCCCTTTGCCTCGATGACAGCTTTGCACACTCGTGGCATATTCTCAACCAGCTTCATGTGTTATTTCATAGTTTTGTAAATCTGCTCAGCCATTATTCTACAATGTAGAAAATAGTGCAAATAAAAATTCAGCATCATTCACACCCTCTTAAGCTTCAGCCCCACCCTTCTCTTTAAGGGTTGATCTGAACGTTCTGTACTAAAAACAGCAGTCAAGCACCCAAGCTAACTGGCTAACTTGCTAGCTACTTCCAGACATAAATGAGAGACCAGCTCACTAACCATTACTCGCCTTAGCAGAGCTGGTTTTGCTGTTTTGCTGTTATCCAGAGCGTTGGTGACTGCAACTATGCTGCTGGCAACAATTTACGCATATTCAGTGTGGGTGTTGAGTTTTCGTAAATTTGTCAGCTATTGTAGCTAGCTAGACTATCTTACCCGTGCTCTGAAGTCGGAGTAGATAGACATAACGAATTTAAAAGCTATCAACAGTTGTCGCAATGACATTCTATTGAAGGTTGCACTCCTGCCCTTCAGAAATTCAGTGTTGTCAGATTGTTCGTTCAGAGCGCAGAGTGGATAATCTGGCCAATGAGTAGGGCTGATTCAAGCGTTCTGACCTTACAACGGCATTCAAGCATCCAAGCTAACTGGCTAACATTGGCTAGCTACTTCCAGACAAAAATGAGAGAACACCCCACTCTGACCATATTACTCGCCCTGGCAGAGATGGTTAGGCTGTTTTCATGTTATCCAGAGCATTGGTGACTGTAACTGTGCTGCTGGCAACAATTTAATTACGCTTTTTTTGCCGAAATGGCCCATATTCAACGGGTGTTGAGTGTTTGTAAATTCATCAGTTATTCTGTGCTCTGGAACACTGAGACCATAGTGAATCGGAGTAGATGGCCAAATTGAATTTACAAACACACCCGAAATGGTTACTGGCATAGTGGAGTCTTTTGTTAAGACATATAGCTAGCTTGCTCGTTAAACAATGAACCATAATCCGAACAATACTACCCTGCATGAATCTGCAGGTAGCTAACCAACCAGGTGCAATTAGGCTTTAACTAGCAAAGCACATGGCGCTGAGATACTAACAATAAGATCATACACGTAACGTTAGTTAGCAAGCCAGCCAGCTAACATTAGCTAACTAACAGTATACTTTAACTTGAAATGAAACCACTTTCTGTCAAAATTAGAAATGTGTAACATCTGAAAATGTAGCTAGCTATACTATTTTACCAATTTACATCATGGATGGATGCGTCTCCTGTCGGATGCCATGGTTGCCCTTAGTTTGAATAAGTAATCCAGAGACAGGTTGTAACGCGAGTAAACAGTCCTGTCAGGTGCAACATACACAAAACAGGAAACAGCCACCCACAAAACACAGGAAAAAACACCCCTACTAAATAGGACCTTCAATTAGAGGCAACAAGGAACAGCTGCCTCCAATTGAAGGTCAACCCAAGAAACTAAACATAGAAATAGACACACTAGAATAAACATAGAAATATACTAACATAAACCAAAAACCCTGAAACACATAAAACAAACACCCCCTGCCACGCCCTGACCAAACTAAAATAACAAATAACCCCCTTTACTGGTCAGGACGTGACACAGGAGTTTTCTCTATCTCCTTAGCTATCAAACTCAAATTCCATACATAAAAAAGCTTTAGACAGGATTACCAGCTCAAATAGACAGAAGCGTGCTATATGGCAGACCAATCCGAACTCATTTCTCGGCATGTCCAGTCCACTCATTAACTCAGCCAATCATGACTAGCTTGAAGGTTGCTGTCTTTTTCTGTGGCTAAACCGTAATTTAACAATTGTATTTGTATTTACAGATGACATGCAAGATTGTTATTAAGGCATGAGAAAATTCATGCATTTCACATGCAGAGAAGTTATGTTCAAAAGGCTCTCCTGTGAAGTAGTGACCTACAACATATGCCTAGTTTCATGAACAAGTCACTTATACAGTACCAGTCAAAAGTTTGGACACACCTTCTCATTTAAGGTTTCTTTATTTTTACTATTTTCTACATTGTAGAATAATAGTGAAGACATCAAAACTATGAAATAACACAGATGAATGGAATCATATAGTTACCAAAAAATATATTTTATATTTGAGATTCTTCATAGTAGCCACACTTTGCCTTGATGACAGCTTTGCACACTCTCTACACTATCTTAACCAGCTTCATAAGGAATGGTTTTCCAACAGTCTTGAAGGAGTTCCCGCATATGCTGAGCACTTGTTGGTTGCTTTTCCTTCACTCTGCGGTCCAACTCATCACAAAACATC
The DNA here is from genome assembly GCF_901001165.1 of Salmo trutta. Lineage (NCBI taxonomy): Eukaryota > Metazoa > Chordata > Actinopteri > Salmoniformes > Salmonidae > Salmo > Salmo trutta. Next base: position 8,094,189 of record NC_042980.1, read on the forward strand.
TCAATTGGGTTGAGGTCTGGTGATTGTGGAGGCCAGCTCATCTGATGCAGCTCTCCATCACTCTCCTTCTTGGTCAAATAGATCTTACAAAGCCTGGAGGTGTATTTTGGGTCATTGTCCTGTTGAAAAACAAATGATAGTCCCACTAAACGCAAACCAGATGGGATGGCATATTGCCGCAGAATGCTGTGTTAGCCATGCTGGTTAAGTGTGACTTGAATTCTAAATAATTCACAGACAGTGTCATCAGTAAAGCATCCCCACACCATTGCACCTGCAGAACCACACATGCGGAAATCATCCGTTCCCCTACTCTACATCTCACAAAGACACGGCGGTTGGAACCATAAATCTCAAATTTGGATTCATCAGACCAAAGGACAGATTTCCACGGTCTAATGTCCATTGCTCATGTTTCTTGGCCCAAGCAAGTCTCTTCTTATTATTGGTGTCCTTTAGTAGTGGTTTCTTTGCAGCAATTCGACCATGAAGGCCAGATTCACACAGACTCCTCTGAACAGTTGATTTTGAGATGTGTCTGTTACTTAACTCCGTGAAGCATTTATTTGGGCTGCAATTTCTGGGGCTGGTAACTCTAATGAACTTATCCTCTTCAGCAGAGGTAACTCTGGGTCTTCCTTTCCTGTGGCGGTCCTCAAGGGAGCCAGTTTCATCATAGCGCTTGATGGTTTTTGCGATTGAACTTGAGGAAACTTTCAAAGTTCTTGAAATGTTCCACATTGACTGATTTCATGTCTTAAAGTAATGATGAACTGTTGTTTCTCTTCGCTTATTTTAGCTGTACTTGCCATAATATGGACTTGGTCTTTTATCAAATAGGGCTATCTTCTGTATACCACCCCTACCTTGTCACAACACAACTGATTGGCTCAAATGCATTAATAAGGAAAGACATTTTAGAAATGTACTTTTAACAAGGCAAACCTGTTAATTGAAATGCATTCCAGGTGACTACCTCATGAAGCTGGTTGAGTGTCACGATCGTCGTAATGATTGGACCAAGGCACAGCGTGAGTAGCGTTCCACATATTTATTATAACGTGAAACTCCAGCAAAATACAAAAACAATAAATTAATCAAACAAAACGTGACGACAGTGAAATGCAAACAGGCACCTACACGAAAACAAGATCCCACAAAACACAGTGGGGAAATGGCTGCCTAAATATGATCCCCAATCAGAGACAATGCTAAATAGCTGCCTCTGGGAACCATACCAAGCACACCAACATAGAAATAAACAACATAGAACACCCCCAGTCACGCCCTGACCTACTATACCATAGAGAACCAAGGGATCTCTATGGTCAGGGCGTGACATTGAGAGAATGCCAAGAATGTGCAAAGCTGTCATCAATGCAAAGGGTGGCTACTTTGAAGAATCTCAAATATAAAATATATTTTTACTTATTTAACACTTTTTTGGTTACTATATGATTCCATCTGTGTTATTTCATAGTTGTGATGTCTTCACTATTATTATACAATGTAGAAAATAGTCAAAGTAAAGAAAAACCCTTGAATGAGTAGGTGTGTCCAAACCTTTGACTGGTACCCTAATTTAAAATACAAGTTGATAGGTGTAGGCAGGGCCATAAGCATATAGGTAAACTGGGATTTGACAAAAGAGTTAAACAAGTTGATATTTCCACTAATAGACAGGTATTTTCCTTTCCATGGTAGCAAGATCGTATATTTTTTGCTAACTTCCTATTAAAATGTATTGTTTTGAGATCAATTCTTTCTTTCGGAATATGAATACCCAGTATGTCCACTTCACCGTCAGACCATTTTATTGGTAAACTACATGGTAATGTAAAAGTAAAACATTTTTTAGTGATCCATTACATAATATAGTATACATCACAATTTGGTTGTAATCTGGATCATCTATGAGGCTATGGAGGAATCCAAATTGTGTATTTAAAAGAAAACATAAATCAGCCCTGGATTTCTAGCCCCTGATAACTGTTGGATCTGATTTTAATCGCTAACATTTCGATGGCCATAATAAATAGATATGCCGATAGTGAACAACCTTATTTTAATCCTCTTGACAGTTTACTACTTTCTGAGAAGTAGCCATTATTTACTATTTTACACCTAGAGCTTTTACGCATATTATTAACTCATTGTATAAGAGATTCATTTTCCAATCATTTATATATAAATTCCAGTCATACTTTATCAAAAGCTTTTCAAAGTCAGCTATGAATACCTGGCCTGGTTTCCCAAATTTTTTATAGTGTTAAAAAAAATCTGTATTTGTCTTATATTACCTCCAATGTGTCATCCATGTAAAGAAACTGTCTGATTAGAAATAATAATATTTGACAATACCTTTTTAATTATATGTATTTTGCTAGAATCTTTGCATCACAACACTGAAGTGTAAGAGGCCTCTACTTTTTTTTATGGACTTGATCTTTATATTTACCACATGGGTCCTGTTTCAGTAGTAGTGATATCATACCTTCTTGTTGAGTATCTGATAATCTACCATTCTTATATGAGTGGTTAAAACATGCTAATTATGGTCCTCTGGGTACATCAAAAACGGTGTGGTTTGGCCTTCACATGAGTACAGCTGTTCATTTTACATTATTAATAGAAAAAAATTCTTACAATTACCTCCGTTTGGTGGAGATGGATGAAATGAAACCAAAATATATGCTTAAATTGTTTTGCTTCCTCTATCCAAATATCGTTTGGTGAATCATGGGTGACTCCATAAAAGAGTTATAAAAGATAAATAATGAATTGATAAAATATTGATTTTGGACTTTACTACTAAATCCCATAGAAACGCTCATAGAAACACGAATATCCACGTTCATAAATGGCAAAAAGTACATTAAAAACATGTATTTTGAAGTGTCTGTCCTAAATAGGATATATTAAAAAAACTCATGAAGTATATGTATCTTTTTATTTTTACACATATTTAGTTGGGGTCGGCACAACACTACCTTCGTACTTCCATTTGTTTTTTTAAACCGGTACTGGTTACCTTCTGAGGAGTCCTGTGACACTTGTGGGGGTCGTAAAGTAAAGCAAAGAACACCATCTCCCCTATTCACGTTGGGCTCCCATTAGTTTGTAGCCCAATTGGTTCGGACGCTATCAAACAGAAGATGGCACATCGACGGTGCCGATTTCAAACGAGTGTCCTGACACTGGGAAATATATTTTCTCGAAACAAAAATATTATGTTTTCAGCTGTTTGAGGGTGGTGTATAGAACCGAAAGTAAAAGATGAAAAAATAAAAACCAGAACAGGAGGCATAAAATTAGCAACATAGAACAGATCTAAAAAAAAAACACATTTCTATGTGAATTTGGTCGGGTCGCCCAAAAAGTGACATATTACAGCTTTATAGCCCCTGACAGACGGTAAAGGGCATGCGGTTACCACGGCACTGTACAGTGCTGTCAGCCTGATTAACTTTTCATTTGGAGACGGTGACACAGTAATGAGGCCCGGCCAGGACAAAGCCTGACCTTATTTATGACAATGCGGTCGACGCCTCTGAAAGCCTGTTGTTGTTGTTAAGGTGCCTTTGGCTAGGGGTGGGGTGTGTTTGTGTATGGGGGTGGGGGTGGTGCGTGCAGGTGTGTAAGATCAGTGTTAGAACACACACACTATGTACAACCATTATCCTCATTGTCTTAACTGAGGGATTAGAAGATTACTAAAATGTGGTTTAGTATTTGCGAAGGCAGTCTCAATAGACTAGTTCATACGTCCCCCATCTCAAATATCTTTCCAATGGAGAGCAACAGAGGACAAAGAACATTGTACCCCACATGGTAGTATAGAAACAGTCCCTATATAGGAGAATTTCATTAAAAAGAGATAAATTAAATTCCATCTCCTCTGCTCTTGTCCTGAAGATAAATATCTGTGGGAAAACAAATCATTGATCTTCCCAAGAGCACAGAGGAGCACAGAGGAGCACATTCTTTAAGCATATGGTCTGAGGAATGGTGTGTGTTTTGTCTGTAGATGAAAAGTCTATCCAGAAGTGTACACTTCATTAAGTGTCTGAAAGCCTTGGTTGTTTCCACAGCACGTCTGACAAATACAACAATCATGTGGTTGTGTGGGTGTGTGTGAGAGAGCGAGAGAAAGAGAGAGAGGAGAATCTAAGTGGCCTGCAGAGTTGAAGATCACAGCTTTATGAGTTTCAAAAATATTTTAAGTTTCAAGTTTTTATTGTGTGTGTGTGAGTGTTTGTGTGTTTGAGTGTCGGTGTGAGTGTGTGTTTGTGAGTGTATAATGCACATTGTGTGAGTGTGCATAGAGACTGCAAAAATTAAATAGAACCGTCAATGCAGATTGTCCGTGTAGCCATTTTGTTAGCTATTTAGCAGACTTTTGTCCTGGAGATACAAGCTGTTCAGGAGCCTGTTGGCATCAGACTTCATGCTCTGGTACCAACTTGCCATGCAGAAGCAGAGAGAACAGTCTATGGAGTCTTTAACAATTTTCTGGGAGCTTGACCCCAGTGATGTACTGGGCTGTCCGCACCACCATCTGTAGCGCCATACGATCGAGGGCAGTGCCATACCATACCAACAGATAAGATAACTTCAAGATGGCAAGTTAACAAGACAATCATTGCTTAAGAGATGAAGCGATAATGACTTTGCCTTCCAATCTAAGCTAGCTTGTAACTGAGCTTTCAAGATCAGTGAAGTACTACCAGCTTTAAAATGTTTTATAGGGTGTCCAATCAAAAATACATATTTTGACCAATGGGTAAAATCAGGTGTGAAAGTAGAATAAATGTCTTTCCGGTATGGGACCACCTAAGTGAGCACGCGCTTGTCAATCACTTCAAAGGGCTCCTTTACTAGGCTACCCGCGCATATTAGTCCACTCGCTACATACAGTGCATTCGGAAAGTATTCAATTTTTTTTAACGTTACAGCCTTATTCTAAAATTGATTAAATAAACACATTACTCATCAATCCACACACAATACCGCAAAAAGACAAAGTGAAAACAGGTTTTTAGAAATGTTTGCAAATGTATTAAAAATTAAAAACAGAACGTAAGTATGAGACGCGAAATTGAGCTCAGGTACATCCTGTTTCCATTGATCATCCTTGATATGTTTCTACAACTTGATTGGAGTCCACCTGTTGTTAATTCAATTGATTGGACATCATTTGGAAAGTCACATACCTGTCTATATAAGGTCCCACAGTTTACAGTACATGTCAGAGCAAAAACCAAGCAATGAGGTCTAAGGAATTGTCCGTAGAGCTCTGAGACAGGATTGTGTCAAGGCACAGATCTGGGGATGGGTACCAAAATATTTCTGCAGAATTCAAGGCCCCGAAGAACACAGTGGCCTCCACCATTCTTACATGTAAGATGTTTGGAACTACCAAGACACTTCCTAGAGCTAGCTGCCTGGCCAAACTGAGCAATCGGGGGAGAAGGGCCTTGGTCAGGGAGGTGACCAAGAAGCCGATGGTCGCTATGACACATTTCCAGACTTCCTCTGTGGAGCTGGCAGAACCTTCCAGAAGCACAACCATCTCTGCAGCACTCCACCAATCAGGCTTGTATGATAGAGTAGCCAGATGGAAGCCACTCCTCAGTAAAAGGCACATGACAGCCCTCTTGGAGTTTGCCAAAAGGCACCTAAAGACTCTCAGAACGTGAGAAACAAGATTCTCTGGTCTGATGAAACCAAGATGGAACTCTTTGGCTTGAATGCAAAACGTCATGTCTGGAATAAAGCTGGTACCATCTCTATGGTGGTGGCAGCATCATGCTGTGGGGATGTTTTTCAGTGGCAGGGACTGGGAGACTAGTCAGGATCGAGGGAAAGATGAATGGAGCAAAGTACAGAGATGAAAACCTGCTCCAGAGCGCTCAGGACCTCAGACTGGGGCTACGGTTCACCTTCCCACAGGACAACGACCCTAAGCACACAGCCAAGACAATGAATGACTGGCTTCGGGACAAGTCTCTGAATGTCCTTGAGTGGCCCAGCCAGAGCCCATACTTGAAGCCGATCGAACATCTCTGGAGAGACCTGAAAAGAGCTATGCAGCAACGCTCCCCATCCAACCTGACAGAGTTTGAGGTGTGCCAAGCTTGCTGCCAAAGGTGCTTCAATAAAGTACTGAGGAAAGGGTCTGAATACTTATGTAAATGTGATATTTCAGTATTTTTCAAATAAATGTAAAAACCTGTTTGTGCTTTGTCATTTTGGGGTTTTGTGTGTAGATTGAGGAGACCCCCTCCAATTTCATACATTTTAGACTAAGGCTGTAACGTAACAAAATGTGGAAAAAGTGAGGGGGTCTAAATACTTTCCGAATCCTCGGTATTGCACAGTAAATGTGCAATAAAAATTGGAAACAAACAAACTACTTTACTCAGTGTCTAAACCCCACTATATTTAACATACTATATACACTGAGTGCACAAAACATTATGACACCTGTTCTTTCCATGACATAGACTGACCAGGTGAATCCAGGTGAAAGCTGTGATCCCTTATTGATGGCACTTGCTAAATTAAATGTACATTTTAGTCATTTAGCAGACGCTCATTTAGCAGACGCTCTTATCCAGAGCATACATTTCATAAATTTTTTTTCCTTTTTTTTCTCCGTACTGGTCCCCCGTGGGAATCAAACCCACAACCCTGGCGTTGCAAACACCATGCTCTACCAACTGAGTCACACGGGACACCAATATATTTACATTTTAGTCATTTAGCAGACGCTCTTATCCAGAGCGACTTACAGTAGTGAATGCATACATTTCATACATTTTTTTCTCCGTACTGGCCCCCCGTGGGAATCGAACCCACAACCCTGGCGTTGCAAACACCATGCGCTACCACGAGCCACACGGTATACTAAGTCCACCTCAATCAGAGTAGATGAAGGGGAGGAGACAGGTTAAAGACGGATTTTGAAGCCTTGAGACAATTGAGACATGGATTGTGTATGTGTGCCATTCAGAAGGTGAATGGGCAATAGGATGGGAAATCACATACAGAACGAGCAGTATGGCTGGTTGCAGTGTCATACTGGAGGGTCATGTCAGGATGAGCCTGCAGGAAGGGTACCACATGAGGGAGGAGGATGTCTTCCCTATAACGCACAGCGTTGAGATTGCCTGCAATGACAACAAGCTCAGTCCGATGATGCGGTGACACACCGCCCCAGACCATGACGGACCCTCCACCTCCAAATCCATCCTGCTCCAAAGTACAGGCCTCGGTGTAACGCTCATTCCTTTGACGATAAACGTGAATCCGACCATCACCCCTGGTGAGACAAAAACGCGACTCGTTAGTGAAGAGCACTTTTTGCCAGTCCTGTCTGGTCCAGCGATGGTGGGTTTGTGCCCATAGGCGACGTTGTTGCCGGTGATTTCTGGTGAGGACTTGCCTTACAACAGGCCTACAAGCCCTCAGTCCAGCCTCTCTCAGCCTATTGCGGACAGTCTGAGCACTGATGGAGGGATTGTGCGTTCCTGGTGTAACTCGGTCAATGGTTTCCATCCTGTACCTTTCCCGCAGGTGTGATGTTCGGATGTACCAATCCTGTGCAGGTGTTGTTACACGTGGTCTGCCACTGCGAGGACGATCAGTTGTCCGCACTGTCTCCCTGTACCACTGTCTTAGGCGTATCACAGTACGGACATTGCAATTTATTGCCCTGGCCACATCTGCAGTCCTCATGCCTCCTTGCAGCATGCCTAAGGCACGTTCACAAAGATGAGCAGGGATCCTGGATATCTTTCTTTTGGTGTTTTTCAGAGTCAGTAGAAAGGCCTCTGTAGTGTCCTAAATTTTCATAACTGTGACCTTAATTGCCTACCGTCTGTAAGCTGTTAGTGTCTTAACAACTGTTCCACAGGTGCATGTTCATTAATTGCTTATGGTTTATTGAACATGCATGGGAAACAGTGTTTAAACCCTTTACAATAAAGATCTGTGAAGTTATTTGGATTTCTACGCATTATCTTAGAAAGACAGGGTCCTGAAAAGGGGACGTTTCTTTTTTTGCTGAGTTTATCTGGCAAATCTTTGTTTTCAGGGTTGTTTCTCCTATGTTGAAAGCTCTGAGGAAAGGTGTGAGGCTGACATGTTAGGTATTGATAACAGTGTTACTTTGCAAGCGCAGAGCTTCTTTTCTTTGAATGACATGTGAATGCTTCTGACATACCTGCTGAAGTAACCCGCAAAGTGCATTTCATTTATTTGTTTCTCAGTCTATCACCACGCATGGCAGGTAATCTAGCGGTTAAGAGAATTGGGCCTAACTGAAAGATTTCTGGTTCGAATCCCTGAGCAAGGAAAGTGGAAAAATCTGCCCTTGAGCAAAGCAGTTAACCCTCCAACAGCAACTGTGCCGATGATGTCGATTAAGGCAGCCTCCCACACCTCTCTGATTCAGAGTGGTTGGGTTAGATGCAGAAGACATATTTCGGTTGAATGCATTTAGTTTTGCAATTGACTAGGTATCTACAGCCCCACTCCCCAACCATCTGTGAATCAAAGGACAACAGTCCCAGCAGGAATTCCCTCAATCTGGCTTCCTGTGGTGTTGCTGAGGCATCTATATCTGTAGCTCCATCGCATGAGACTCAGTCAGATACGGTTGCTGGGTTCACTCTTAACTGTTCCATTTCCCTCTATAGGGCAACTTATCCTAACGCCAATCCCGACAGTATCACTCTCCCATCAGCACAAATGAACAACGTGCCTCACTCTGCCAGCAGACATCGGAGAGCCGGTCTCTCCTCCCAGAGCTCTGTGTATTTATTAAATGCCAAATCACTCTCTGTTCGCTGTTTGAGAGCTCTCCAAGCGAGGTACGGGGAGCACCGGCACTATGCTGTGGATGGATGAGCGCCTCGTACACAGCCTGTAATTTAGATTTCATTACGATAACGGCACAGGTACAGTAGAGGGCAGGCAGAGTGGAGGGGAGGTAAGAGGGAGGGATGGGGAAGGATGGAGCCATGATGGATCACCCAGGATAGAGTGCAGAGAGGTGGGTACGAACTAGTGGAGGGGTGGGTGGTAGCGGGAATATACTGCCAGGCTATGGTGATGGAGATTTGGGCAGTATACAAAGAATTCGATTTACAGTACATGCTTCAGAGGCCTTATAAGGGAGCACTTTTGCTAGTGTGAGGCAATGATGGGTGGCTGGATGGAGAACTTATCCCAGGAATGGGTCGGGGTGGATGTTGATTGTTATTGATGTGAAACACATAAAGGAGTGGCTGATATGAGAGATATGAAATTGGAGGTGGGTGTTTTCAACCATTGAATTGAATTACATTGAATTGAAAGTGGTATGAAAGGGTATCTTAGCTTTCGAGGTAGAATGTTGAAAAGTCAGTTGTAGTATGATAGGTTAGAGATAAGGAAACATTGGAATTTTTCACTAAAATGACAAGTATGGAAGAAATATGCTGTAAAGCCTATTGAACCATAAATATTTGTTTTTCTTTAGTACATTGAAGGATTACTGTTCACTGTAGACAGTAACTTTTACAAAAACTGCCTTTATGTATAAATCGTCTCAGGAATGCTCTTGCATAACTGCCACACTCTGTTTCTGCTATTTAATTTCAAAGCCTATTTAATTGTACTGGGTTGTAGAAAGCTGTCCTTTGATCCATATTAAAGGCTTATTTGCAGATGCACATTTTAATAGGAGAAGTCTAGATGTCAACTAATCTAGCCATTCATTAATAAGTAGATGCTGTTTCACCACTGAACTGTTACAGTGAGGGAAAAAAGTATTTGATCCCCTGCTGATTTTGTACGTTTGCCCACTGACAAAGAAATGATCAGTCTATAATTTTAATGGTAGGTTTATTTGAACAGTGAGAGACAGAATAACAACAACAAAAATCCAGACAAACGCATGTAAAAAAATATATAAAATGATTTGCATTTTAATGAGGGAAATACATATTTGACCCCTCTGCAAAACATGACTTAGTACTTGGTGGCAACACCCTTGTTGGCAATCACAGAGGTCAGATGTTTTTTGTAGTTGGCCACCAGGTTTGCACACATCTCAGGAGGGATTTTGTCCCACTCCTCTTTGCAGATCTTCTCCAAGTCATTAAGGTTTCGAGGCTGACGTCTGGCAACTCGAACCTTCAGCTCCCTCCACAGATTTTCTATGGGATTAAGGTCTGGAGACTGGCTAGGCCACTTCAGGACCTTAATGTGCTTCTTCTTGAGCCACTCCTTTGTTGCCTTGGCCGTGTGTTTTTGGTCATTGTCATGCTGGAATACCCATCCACGACCCATTTTCAATGCCCTGCTGAGAGAAGGAGGTTCTCACCCAAGATTTGACGGTACATGGCCCCGTCCATCGTCCCTTTGATGCGATGAAATTGTCCTGTCCCCTTAGCAGAAAAACACCCCCAAAGCATAATGTTTGCTTGGCGATGGTCTTGTAGCCCATTCCAGCCTTGTGTAGGTCTACAATCTTGTCCCTGACATCCTTGGAGAGGATGGTGGAGAGTTTGGAATCTGATTGATTGATTGCTTCTGTGGACAGGTGTCTTTTATACAGGTAACAAACTGAGATTAGGAGCACTCCCTTTAAGAGTGTGCTCCTAATCTCAGCTCGTTACCTGTATAAAAGACACCTGGGAGCCAGAAATCTTTCTGATTGAGAGGGGGTCAAATACTTATTTCCCTCATTAAAATGCAAATCAATTCATAACATTTTTGACATGCGTTTTTCTGGATTTTTTTGTTGTTATTCTGTCTCTCACTGTTCAAATAAACCTACCATTAAAATTATAGACTGATAATTTCTTTGTCAGTGGGCAAACATACAAAATCAGCAGGGGATCAAATACTTTTTTCCCTCACTGTACCTTATCAGCTAAATTGTCTTATTAACAGGTTTCAACAAGCAAAATGATCAACATTATTAAATTGTGACATTTCATGGCTTTTCACCACCTCACTACTAACCCATAAACTGTGAGGACGTTGAAACACAGAGATTCATGAGGTAACCAATCGTAACTTCAGAGGGATTGCATTTTTGCATTTTTTTCTGCATGACATTTCCTGTAATTTTTAACATTATGTTTCCAATATGCGTGTGTTTTCAGGCTAGATGATTCCTTGATTAAAATAAGCCTTTTTGAGAACTGTAATCTACCCGATGGTTGAACTAAACTAATAATCAATTACCGTAAATTCCGGACTATAAGCCGCAACTTTTTTCCCAGGCTTTGAGCCCCGCGGCTTTAACAATGACGCGGCTAATATATGGATTTTTCCCGCTTTACATTTTTTTTTCCAAGAAAAAACACATTCTGTGACGTACTCAGTTTTTTGGCGGCATGAAGCTTTCATTTGACCAATGAAATTCCCGAACGGGTTAAGGTCAAACAACTTTTTTGTTTACTGTTTAGATTAAATTGAGCGCTCTCAAACTTCCCATCATTCTGATTACGGTAGTCATTTTGTCACCCTCATCATGGCAAAGACACTGAGAAATGCATATGATGCAGCTTTCAAGTTGAAGGCGATTGAACTGGCTGTTGGAAAAGGAAATAGAGCTGCTGCACGGGAGCTTGGTCTTAATGAGTCGATGATAAGACGTTGGAAACAGCAGCGTGAGGAATTGACTAAGTGCAAAAAGACAACTAAAGCTTACTGATCATTTTTTATTTTTTGTTACAAGCTGTGTTTCGTTAAAGCCTATTTATTTTTGTTACAAGCCGTGTTTCGTTAAAGCCTATATATTTTTGTTACAAGCCGTGTTTCGTTAAAGCCTGTGTAAAGTTAATTTGTTTCAATGTACCGGTAGGCACCTGCGGCTTATAGACATGTGCTGCTTATTTATGTTCAAAATAATATATTTTTTTAAATTCAGTGGGTGCGGCTTATATTCAGGTGCGCTTAATAGTCCGGAAATTACGGTAGTTAGTCAATTATTAATAATTTATTCTCTGAAATAGCTATGATTTGTGGATATTAGTGAACACATTTTAAAGTCATTCCATTGAGTTTGATCTAATTTCCTTTTTTGAGAACATGCAATTATGGAGACAAATTGCAGCCGAGATCTAACCAATTTTGCTACGCAAACCAATGTCTCTTATACCATAGTGTGCTTAACCTTCGCAGTACTTTGTGAAACAAGTGACTCATACATTCAATTTACATTCAATTTACTACAACTTTATGATCATAAGATGTAATTGACATCAGCAGCTTCTCAATTTAACAAAATGTTATGTGTAATTAAGACAGATTTAATGTTCTGTTACTTATTCTGGTAATTATACTTCAAAGCATGATTATATTTGAATAAATCAAGAACATAAAGTATGCTCCAATGCTTGGGTCATGTGCTCTCCATCAACCATTCTATCTCCTAAAAGGGAAACGTAATTTAAGTTGTTTGTAAAACTTTACCACCTTGTGAACTTCCCATCCTGTTTTTAACAGGTGGGTTTTGGTTAAAGGAAAACCCCACCCAAAAACTATATTTTGGTATTGTTTCATTAGTCCGTTGTTGACATAGTCCCAAAATACAGAAATCATCCCTGTATGATGCATTTTGTATTTTGAAAGTTACATATCCTGAAAACTGAGAAGCAAAACTTTGAAACAAATACCAAAATATAGGTTTTGGGTGGAGTTTTCCTTTAATTGTGCTTGGCAGTTTAAATCGCTATCTATCCCAGGTTTTTGATGTTTGTCAGTGTTGTGTATTATGTGTATTACGAGTATAACGTCACTTTGAAACCTAGTGAAAATTCCCACATTGTGTGGACAATAAGGTTTTACCATTCTATTCTAGATTTTGTAACATTAAAGCCGCATTACCTGTTCTTCATACTGTATTTTTTTGTGTAGGGCCTATTTTGTGTATAATGCCACTATAACACATAGTGAAAATCCCCCACATTGTGAAGACGATAACATTTTTGCTATTATATTCTACGATGTAAGGTACCTTACCTGTCCTTCACACTGTCACTTCTTCACTTTCTCAAGTAAGGCCGTGACCTTATAGCCTGGTAAACCAGATTGAATGCTGTACTTCCCATTCTTTCACTTCACATTTCATGCAGCGATATATATAACTAGCGCAGCGTTCAGTCTGGTATAACCAGGCTAATGACTTTAGGACTTCCCTGAAGCTGTAACCGCTATTGGTTGTAGTCGCTGAGGACCCTCCAGGCATTTCCCAAGGCTAGCAGTAGCAGGATTCATTTTCGTTGCCTTCCTCTCTCTGTTCAAGGTCATGCAGAGTATATTTGCGATGATAACTCTCAGCTGAGTCTATTTGTATCTTGCTTATGCCTCTTGTATCCCCTTCAAGGTGCAACATAGTATTTTTGTGAATAAAACCCTTCCCGAAAATAATCTATACTTCCCTCACTAGGGCTAACTTCCTCCAACAAACCTCTGCTTTTGAGGGTTTTGTAGAATCCACAAGTGGTCCAACATAGTATTTTTGTGAAGAAAACCCTTTCGGATAAATTATCTATAGTTCCCTTACTAGGGATAACAGCATTCAATGGAAAGGTTATCAGCTAATGTACAGTATACACTGATTTAAAACAACAAATCTCTGCTTTCAAGGGTTTTTGTAGAATCCCCAAGATCATCATACACTCTTAGAAAAAAGGCTACCAAAAGGGTTCTTCGGCTGTCCCTATTTGAGAACGCTTTGAACAACCATTTTTGGTTCCATGTAGAACCCTTTTTGGTTCCATGTAAGGTTACGGTTAAGGTTAGTCACAATCTGACAGAGGAACAAATGGTTTGATATAATGCCCCTTTCAGTATCTCTCACCTCAAAGTACCCCTCCCTTCCCTGATAGACATCTACAGGGAGTAGAGATAGCATCTAGCGTGTGGCTAGCAATCTTGACTGTTTTAGAGTATTCATCCCTGCCCTGCAGTTGAGTTGAGTTAGTTTTCATCAGGTCTGGATTTTCGAAATTCTACTGCTACCCCAACCTGGGTTTCGTACACTCTCGGAGTAATGTGGACAGTTAGAGCTCTTCTCCCCCCTCCTTCTTCTCTCCTTCCCCCTTCTCTTCCCCACCACCCAAATCCTCTTATCAGTCCCCTCAGCCCTCCTCTGATCCCCTCATCTACTCTCACTTTCTCCAGTACATCCTCTCTCTGGAACTTTCTTTCTCTGGGTCTCCGCTCAATTTGTCATGCCTGTGTGTGCTCATTCACTCTCAGGTTGTATGTACCAACCCCTGTCTACCGGTACTCTAGTGTCTTATTAAGGGGATTTTGCTCTCTTAAAAATACTAAGAGTACTCCAAAGGAGGCTTTTTAGAAGGACGTTGCAGTAAGTTATTTATTTTGGAGCTACTCAACCTGACACATTGTCTTGTCCTCAGACGGTAGCCTTCAGAATGTCATTGAACTGGGGTCATTTGATTGTGATTGGGACTGATAGTCTGTCGTGTCATTTATCCTCTGAATGGTAACAGGTTAATATTTGATGAGAAAAGACAGCCTGGAGGCCCTGTCTCTGGTAACATTGATCTTTACTGATCCCATGTGCTATCTCCCTTTCATTTTCCGAGGGTGGAGAGGGCCAATCTGAAATGGATCCCTGTGCACTACATTTGGAATCTGGTCAAACTCTGGCCAAAAGTAGTGAGTGCACTCTGTAGTGAATAACGAGCCATTTTAAGTGAAATTATAGGTGTTACTTAATCCTTTTGTATGAATAACCTCCTCCTCAATGCCAACGCAGGCAATAGCCACCACATCACTCCGTCTTCTCCATATTCTGAGTTAAGTGTTTACAATGGCTCTACACACTGCACACTGCCTTGGCTTTTGTGTGTTTGGCATAAAACATCACTTCAATGTCAAAGACTGCTCGAGGCCCCTCAAACTCATTCTTTCAACTTCAACCAAACTCTGCTGCCTTCCCTCTCTCCAATAGCATTGCTCTGACTGAAAAGTTTGTTTTTTTTAAATAAGGAGCCTTGAGCGTAGTAATGCTATCGCATGCAGTACAAATGTGGAGATTCTGTAAAGTAGCCGCTTTGATATGAGAAGCACTGTTGAAACAGCGCTCTGTGCCATGCAAATACCTAGGAAACATATTGATTTGGAATTATGGAAGATGAATACATGTATAATTTGTCTTCATTACACCAGATCTGAATATTGACTTTGTATTCTTAATGGTGTGTGGTTTAGGAGTCTAGTGATCCCAAGTGAATTCTGGATACTTAAAGGGAAGGTGTTTCATATTTAATCGCAGCCCAAGTAGGAGAATTGTAAGATGCTAAACAGGATCCCAGTCCTTCTGGGTGAAGGCATAGTAACGTTTACTGATTCCTTTCTGTTGAATTGAACGTGGGATTTGGATGGAATAGAAATATGTTGCTGTGACCAAGTGGGTTTTAACCCAGTGTCGTCTGCATGCCAAAATCCTAAATTCAAATTAAAGCCTAGGTGTACTGTATTACTTCAGGGAGCTAACAAGTCTGTCTCTGGCAAGGTTACTCATCACTTAATCAAGCATAGTTCACCAAACCACTAGTCTTGTGTGGCCAGCCTTCCGAAATACAATGTCGTTCACTCGACTATTGGAAGTCTGGGTAATGGTGACATTCAGTGCTCTCACATTTGATTGGCTCGTAGTATACATTTTCTTGGGTTTTCGTTTTTTGTTGTTGTCCATGCCTTGTTTTGACCTTTCTCGGTAGAATATAGATGGAAACATGTATTGCTTTGCCAGTCACTTATCCAAAAAGACGCTGTGTTTCCCCAAAAAATTCTGTCGTGCAACAAGTTAGCATTCATAATCTAAAAAACTATGCCGCATTCGTTTTGTATCTAATGCATGCTAGCTTGTTGCAAGATTTTTTTAGAAACACTGTCACATTTTCAGCTTTTGTCCTTTTTTCTATTTGTTGTCCAAATCAATTATCAGGTATACATTACAAGGGCATTGTAGCATTAAGTCGATAAAATATAAACATATCAAATTCAAAAAGCTATCTCCATACATCTACACATTCACAATAAACACATTCACCTAATTACATTTTACTAATAGTCAAATGAATAGTGTATATAACCTGAGGCAATTCAATCAGTATAGTATTTAGCATATACCATCAAAAGCTATTGGGCATGTAATACCATAAAATTATACCATAAATGGCTTTATTATATTATATAGAGCTCACTATATAGCACTTTCCATAAAGGTACAAATGACTGTAGACCTGTGCTAAACAATGCTACAAACATTACGTTATCAACTCTCAACACATGAGCTAACAATAGCTGAAACCCAATAGCCTAGCGCTAGCTAGCTCTTAGCAAAGCACATTTTTGGTTAGTATAAAGCTAGGGAACTGTTAAATTCTATTTTCTTACAAATATAAACACTTTCAACACATTCTATCATCACATTGCATATGTACGCATATAGTAAACTGAGCCTTCATTCATAGAAAATAAACCAAATAGCATGGAGATAAATCATTGATATAATGACTTAAGCATGTAGAATAGATTTGTAGTTGTAAATACAATTTTCAAGTGTGTAACTGATGAGTTGTAAACATGAAATAATAATCTGTAGTTGTAAACACATTCTCAAACTCTGGGAGGTGGGGCCTGTTTCTTCTTACCAGTTAGATGAGATTTACATAGAACAGCATACTCTGCACTGGTTAGTTGGTGACAGGTCACATAGGCCGTGATGTCTGGATGATGTCCGTTACCAGGCTACCACTGAGACTGGTTGTGCAATGTCCACCAATGAAGCCCAGCTGTTAGCTGTCATGGCAGGTAAGTTTAAATATCTTTATTTTATGGCTAAGTAGTATCTTTTTTCTTCTTTGTAATACTTTTTGAAAGCTATTGTCCAATTCATTGTTATTAAGAGTTTGTAACTCTAACTTTGTAGTCTGATACTAGCTACAAAAATTGATTAGGTAAAGTTATTTTGCAAGCTATTTTTAAGATTGCTAGTTGGGTAACGTTAGCTTGATTCTGTATGTAGACGTAGCTAGCTAGCTAGCTAGAATAATAATTAGAAAATTAATCAATAGTGTTAAGACCTAGCAATGGACATCAATCCCATTTTTTTATTGATCACCCATTATTTATCCCATTATTTATTGATCGCTGGAGTTTTAGTGGAAGCCCGACTGAAGGTAGAAAATAATTAATTTAGCTTTGACATTGGCTGTATTCTGTGAAACTGTACTGCCCTTTGAGTAATGTTAAATCCTATTTAAACCCTTTACAATTGTCTGTCCCCACTCTGCAGACTGCAATCCACTCCCAGTTAGACGTGGGGCCCGTTCAGGCCTCTGTCAGCTCCACAATGCCGTGAGGGACATAAAGGACATCCAGAAGAAGTCAGCAATGACTGGAGGCAAAGCATGCACACCATTGAGCACCTGAAGTACGTAAAATATGCTGGGATGGAAGACAGTCAGCTAGCCTCAGCTGTGGAGAACCTGAAAAATATATTTTCAAGTATATTCAGCTGCACGATTATGTGCCACTTCATTGGGAACTATTATTGTTGTCTTGCATTGCTTTTGATGTGACACTATACAGTTACAATGTATTTGTGTATTAATATTTATCCTTCCTTCTTGTGCAGTGCCTGCGATGGTGGGAGATACTCCGCTAATAATAGAGCAAGCTGAGATGCTTGAGGGACACCACAAGCTGATGAACCTGGAGTGCTAATTCAATGACCTCAAGTACGATCAGTACCGCATGGGCAGCAATAAACACGCACAACATGAACCTCACTCGAAACTACTTTGGCAAGGTGCAGGGCCTGTCGGACGACCTGGCCAAGCAACTATGGATAGTGCTGCAGCGCGCCCTAGGCAAGGCTGGAGGCCACAGTGAGCATTGATGCTGGTGCAGTACTTCCCAACACAGTACAACACCTTGACAGGTTCTTTAAGCTCTACCACAACACTGACCATGAGGGTGCAGGAACTGGCTGGAGAGGACCTGACGGCCAACAAGATTGTGTCCCTCCTCACCTGTGTCCTTAATTAATACTTACAAAAGTAAGTCTGTACTGCCCTCACTGTGACTCAAGTAGCATTAGTGATATCCGGGCATCAATCCAACCATACCTTTCTATTTTAATGTTGCTGAACTAGTTGCGTAATAACACAATTTGGACTGGTGCCCAGATATCACTGATGCTACATGACCTAACGGCCAACAACATTGTGCCTCTCCTCACCTGGTTCCTCAATTAATACAAAACTAAGTCTGTACTGCCCTCTCTGTGACTCATGTATAGGGCGCTGTGTTTTGGTTTATCATATCACAACCTGGATTTTAACCTTAATTTTAAGGTATACTCGGCGAAGTGTTGTTGCACGAGCAGCACCACAGATATTGCGAACAGCGATATGCAAGACTTTACTCTCACAGAGTATCTGCGCATGAGCACGAGTTCGCTTCACACAGTTAATTGTGCACAACTTCAATTGAAACAAGCAGGGAGCAGGTTTCGAACCCTCAACATTCTTGCCAGAAGTCCAGCACGCTATCAACTGTGCACCAAAACCATGCTCAAGCCGCAGAGTCGATAGAGTGCGTCCACGCGGTAGCTTGCTACTCAATGTAATAAAGTAATGACTTTTCAAATAGGTTACCTTGCACATTATGTTGGCTGACAATTTGTTAGCTATGCTGTCCTTACAAATCACATAGCATATCATTATAGTAGTATGTACCGGTATGTTAGCTATCTACCTAACGTTAGTAGTTATACATCAAACTTCACAGTATATTAACTATAGGCTATCTAACTACATTTATTGACTTGATTATTCCCGTCATTCTTAACTTAGCTAAATGGTATAGTCGTTGTGCGTTCTCAATGGACATTCGGGTGCTAAATTGGCTCTAGCTATCTACACCGATTTCAGAGCACTCTCGTCTGAGTACCAGAGCGCAGAACAATGAATTTACGAGCGCTCAACACCCGTTGAATATGGCCGGTGCCAGTAAATGTCGGAAAAAAAGCGTAATTAAATTGTTGCCAGCAGCACAGTTACAGTCACCAACGCTCTGGTTAACACGAAAGCTGCTTAACCAGCTCTGCTAGGGCGATTAAAAAGGTCAGAGTGGTCTCATTTGTGTCTGGAAGTAGCTTAGCTTGGGTGTTTGACTGCCATTGTAAGGCCAGAATGCTCAAATCAACCCTACAACTTGAGAGCGAAACAGTCTGAATTTACAACTGACAATCTGACAAAGGTCTGAATTTATGAGCGTCACGTTGTACAGTGCCATATTTTCCGTTCCATCCTAACATAAACCCAGGTTTTTTTTTTCATGGAATAGAAACACCATAATATTAATCAAATGAATTAAGCAAGTACCAGTCAAAAGTTTCGACACACCTACTCATTCCAGGATCTTTCTATATTTTTACTATTTTCTACATTGTAGAATAATAGTGAAGACATCACAACTATGAAATAACACATATAGAATCAGTTAAGAACAAATTCTTATTTACAAGGACAGCCTACTCATTCCTACCCATCGGGGAATTAAACCTGTGTGACCTATCCATCTCTGGTAACGACAATATGGAGACGATCAAATGCTTCTCAAAGATGCCCTCTGGTGGTCAAACTAGCACTAACTTGCAGTACCATAAAAAATGTCTGACAATTAAATGATGCACCACAGAATGCTGCAGCAGCACGCAAGGTGTGCCGCAGTATGACGCAACTTTTAAAGGAGGAACCACTGTATGCAACTAGTTCAAGTTCCACTCAAACATGGTTTTCCTACTTACCTTCACTGCATTCAATGTGTCTGCATTAGATTTTATTTGTTGTTGTCAATTTAGGTTGTTGAGGGTATGTTTCACTCAAAATGCAAACAGGTCACCTGGTTCTAGTGAAAGGCACATTACTCAGTTTAGGCAAGGAGGTATATCATAAAGAGTGACTGCAGCAGATCGCTGTGGGGTCTGATTTTAAACATCGTGGCTATGGCAATGATGTCGGACAGCCGGTCAGTCCCCTCAGCCTGGAAGTTAACAGAGATAGGACAAACAAACTGTAACAGCAGTATCCATTACAATACACACCAATAACAGTATCATTGGAAATAGAAGTGAAAGTTTTGGCTGAAATTGACTGAATAGTTACATCAAGACGTGTGTATTTTATGATGAAGATCTCCTTGGGGGGGGGGGTATGCATTCCTTTTACAGCAGTGAGTTTACTGAAGATGCTTTGATGCACTCAACCACCAATCTGCGATGGGCCTTGGTGGTCATCTCCTAAACACATCACAAATACAAGATACTACACATCACTGTCACACAAGATCCAGGGCTCTGTGTATTTAGAGTACTTCCTTTTTAGACTGTTGATAGACTCCCTATGAGTGGATGTATGGTTATACATTAGCCACATTGGTCAGAGAATTTATGAATTAAAAGGTGCATTATGCAGATATCGCTCCATCATTTCCTGGTTGCAAAAATTCGAATAGTTTGCCTAATTTCAGTTTATGTGACAAAAAAATTATGTATTGTGTAGAGGTTCATTGTACCATCTAAACCACTGTGAAATATATTTTTAATAACCAAGAATATTGTATTTTCAGCATTGTTCGAAGCTGGTGTACAAAACCCGAAAGTAAAAGATGCAAAAACAAAACTTAACAACAGGAAGCATAGAAATAGAGCACATAGAACTGATCTACTGCTTCTTAGAATTGCTTTCAATGAAAATCACAGATCTATAACTCAGTTTTCTATTTTAATTAGGTCGGGTAGCCCAAAAGGTTACATATTGCAGCTTTAACATATTCCTATTTACGGTGAAATACCTGTGGGAGTCAATTGAATGTCTAACAGTTGTTGATGATGGCAGTCATGAACTGGACATACAGTGTAAACCCCAAGGCATTTTTTACTCAAATAATTCTAGTAAGTTGTACTCAAAGTCAATGAAAAGTCATTATTACTTAAAATGTTTATGTGGTGCTGACTCAAAAATAAATAGAAGTCACACCAACATTTTTCCCAGCATGCTGTACTGCAGGTAGATTTTTTGGAATTGTTTTTAATATCTGTGTTTTTGCATGTACATTGAGTGATTGGTTGATTAAATGTTACACTACAAAAAGATAAATATTCGTTTTCTAAACTAATCCAATCACTACAATTTGCACCCGTTACTGAAATGGTTATTCCAGTTAAATGGCTTAGGTAGTTTCTTCTGACTCATCTTAAAACCTGGCAATCATTATGAATGCAGGTTGCGGGTGAATATAAATTTCAACTGTTGGCTAGCCTCATGCTGGCTCGATTCCAAAAGGAACATCACTTTGCAAGCCAACATAATGTGATTTACATTCAGGGTTGCAAAATTCTAGTAAATTTCCCAGGTTTTCCAGAAATCCTGGTTGGAAGATTCCTAGTATTGTGGGGGGGAAAGGTTGTGGAATTTTGCTACCGTACATCCAGGCTTGATGTGGCCTGTAAACAATGAGTTTCAATGGGACATTTTTGGAGGCGTGGCATAGTGGGGGCGTTAAATTTAAGTATACCTTAAGTGTACCTAAAAAAAACTGCATTTGTATTGCTCATATGAAGGTAGTACTGCGCACTTCAGCTATTTTAATTTCTTCAATATTTTTAGGGATAATCAGATTCCTCAAAATGTTTGAGTAGCCAGAACATATCTGGTTTTACAGTGTAGCACTGAAGGCTCTGCTGATCTCCGAAGTGCCCTTCTTTTTAGGCGATCGCATCTTCTCTGTACCTGAACATCAAATATTTAACATTTGAAGACGAGATGTAAAGTACATTGAATTCCCTGAGATACCTTTACCATCCTCAGTGTAAAGTCATGACCAAAAACATAACACAATTATGAAGACAACTTTTCTAAGGAATAAGTTCATTTGTTTTAAAGAAATTCAGGCTAATGCGACAAACGGGTATACGGTATATCTTTATGATACCTGGAAGACTATGGCTGTGACGGTGGTCTGATGGTACTCATCTTATTCAGCCTCTGGCTCTGTATCTTTCTGCCCATCCGCCTTGTCCATCTGCAGAGCCTTGTGCAGCCATTCTGTGACGTTGGACTGTGGAAGGGTGAGAGAGTGTAAGCTGGTCTTTCTGCACAACTCAGCCTTGTTTGTCTTTAATAACTATAATAATAATAGCTCTGAGTGACCCACTATCTCCACACTGGAACACATAATCACAGTCAGAAATATAAATGAGAGAACCATGTACGTACGTGCTGTACTATACTGTGGACTTTTACACATACAGCAATATATGGACGTACGCACACACATAACAATGCATTAGCAAGATGGCGCCGACAGAAATGGTCGCCTCGCTTCAGGTCCTTAGGAAACTATGCAGTCATTTGTTTTTTAATGTGTTATTTCTTACGTTGTTAGCCCAGAAAATCTCAAGTGTTGTTACATACAGCCGTGAAGAAATATTGGATATAAAAGTGATGTCAACTTACCAACATTACGACCAGGAATACGACTTTCCTGAAGTGGATCTTTTGTTCGAACCTCCACCCTGGACATGGGATCAAATCCCAGAGGCCGACCCAAAACAACGTGGTCGCCACAGGAGAGGCAGACGGAGCTGCCTACTGGTCAGACTTAGAAGGCGATAACACCATCCATCGCTTCGGAGCATATTACTCGCCAATGTCCAATTTCTAGACAACAAGGTGGACGAAATTATGGCACAAGTTGCCTTCCAGAGAGACATCAGGGATTGTAACATTCTGTGTTTCACGGAAACATGGCTCACTCAGGATATGCTGTCAGAGTCGGTTCAGCCACCCGGTTTCTTCATGCATTGTGCCGACAGAAACAAAAATATCTCTGGTAAGAAGATGTATGCCTTATGATTAACGACTCATGGTATAATCATAACAACATATAGGAACTCAAGTCCTTTTGTTCACCTGACCTAGAATTCCTTACAATCAAATGCCGACCGCATTATCTCCCAAGAGAATTCTCTTTGATTATAGTCACAGCCGTGTATATCCCCCCAAGTAGATACCACGACGGCCCTGAAAGAACTTCACTGGACTCTATGTAAACTGGAAACCATATATCCTGAGGCTGCATTTATTGTAGCTGAGGATTTTAACAAAGCTAATCTGAGAACAAGGCTTTCTAAATTCTATCAGCATATCAACTGTGCGACATGAGCTGGTAGCATTCTGGACCATTGCTACTCTAACTTCTGCGATGAATACAAAGCCTTCCCCCGCCCTCCCTTTGGAAAATCTGACCATGACTCCATTTTGTTACTTCCATCCTATAGGTAGAAACTAAAACAGGAAACGCCCATGCTCAGATCTATCCAATGCTTGTCTGACCAATCAGATTCCACATTTCAAGATTGCTTCGATCACGTGGACTGGGATATGTTCCGGGAAGCCTCAGACAATAACAATAACATGAGTTTAATAGCAAGTGCATCGGAGATGTTGTATCCACTTTGACTATTAAAACCTACCCTAACCAGAAACCGTGGATTGATGGCAGCATTCGCGCAAAACTGAAAGCGCGAACCACTGCTTTTAATCATGGCAAAGCGACTAGAAACATGACCGAATACAAACAGTGTAGTTATTCCCTCCGCAAGGCAATCAAACAAGCACACTGTCAGTACAGAGACAAAGTAGAGTCGCAATTTAACGGCTAAAACATGAGACGTATGTGGCAGGGTCTACAGTCAATCACGGATTACAAAAAGAAAACCAGCCCCATCGCGGATATTGACATCTTGCTCCCAGACAAATTAAACAACTTCTATGCTCGCTTTGAGGATAATAGAGTGCCACTGACATGGCCCGCTACCAAAGCCCGTGGGCTCTCCTTCTCCGTGGCCAACGTGTGTAAAACATTTAAACATGTTAACCCTCGCAAGGCTGCCGGCCGAGACGGCATTCCTAGCCGCATCTTCTGAGCTGGCTGGTGTGTTTACGGACATACTCAATCAATCCCTATCCCAGTCTGCGGTCCCCACATGCTTCAAGATGGCCACCATTGTTCCTGTTCCCAAGAAAGCTTAGGTAACTGAACTAAATGACAATCGCCCCGTAGCACTCACTTCTGTCATCATGAAGTGCTTTGAGAGACTAGTCAAGGATCATATCACCTCCACCCTACCTGATACCCTAGACCCACTCCAATTTGTCTACCGCCCCAATAGGTCCACGGATGATGCAATCACCATCACACTGCCCTATCCCATCTGGACAAGAGGAATACCTATGTAAGAATGCTGTTCATTTACTACAGCTCAGCTTTTAACACCAAACTCGACATTAAGCTTGAGACCCTGGGTCTCGACCCCGCCTTGTGCAACTGGGTCTTGGACTTTCTGACGGGCCGCCCCCAGGTGGTGAAGGTAGGAAACAAGATCTCCACCCCGCTGATCCTCAACACTGGGGCCCCACCTCAGGAGGCCGAAGAAATTTGGCTTGGTGGGACTAGGTGGGACGCTTGCGTCCCACCTAGTCAACAGCCAGTGGAATTGTGTGGCGCGAAATACAAATACCTCAAATGCTATAACTTCAATTTCTCAAACATATGACTATTTTACACCATTTTAAAGACAAGACTCTCGTTAATCTAACCACATTGTCCGATTTCAAAAAGGCTTTACAGCGAAAGCAAAACATTAGATTATGTCAGGAGAGTACCCTGCCAAAAATAATCACGCAACCATTTTCAAAGCAAGCATATATGTCACAAAAACCAAAACCACAGCTAAATGCAGCACTAACCTTTGATGATCTTCATCAGATGACACTCCTAGGACATTATGTTATACAATACATGCATGTTTTGTTCAATCAAGTTCATATTTATATCAAAAACCAGCTTTTTACATTAGCATGTGATGTTCAGAACTAGCATACCCACCGCAAACTTCTGGTGAATTTACTAAATTACTCACGATTAACCTCTATGGGACCGGCGGGACGAATTCGTCCCACCTACGTAACAGCCAGTTGAATCCAGTGGCGCGATTTTTTTAAACGTTTGAAATACTATTACTTCAATTTCTCAAACATATGACTATTTTACAGCTATTTAAAGACAAGACTCTCGTTAATCTAACCACACTGTCCGATTTCAAAAAGGCTTTACAACGAAAGCAAAACATTAGATTGTCAGGAGAGTGCCCAGCCAGAAATAATCAGACACCCATTTTTCAAGCTAGCATATAATGTCACAAAAACCCAAACCACAGCTAAATGCAGCACTAACCTTTTATGATCTTCATCAGATGACACACCTAGGACATTATGTTATACAATACATGCATGTCTGTTCAATCAAGTTCATATTTATATCAAAAAACAGCTTTTTACATTAGCATGTGACGTTCAGAAAAAGCATACCCCCCGCAAACTTCCGGGGAATTTACTAACAATTTGCTAAATTACTCACGATAAATGTTCACAAAAAGCATAACAATTATTTTAAGAATTATAGATACATTACTCCTCTATGCACTCGATATGTCCGATTTTAAAATAGCTTTTCGGATGAAGCACATTTTGCAATATTCTAAGTACATAGCCCAGCCATCACGGGCTAGCTATTTAGACACCCAACCAGTTTAGCCTTCACCAAAATCATATTTCCTATAAGAAAAATGGTCTTACCTTTCCTGTTCTTCGTCAGAATGCACTCCCAGGACTTCTACTTCAATAACAAATGTAGGTTTGGTCCCAAATAATCCATCGTTATATCCAAACAGCGGCGTTTTGTTCGTGCGTTCTAGACACTATCCCAATGGTAAATCACGGTCGCGTGCATGGCGCAGAACGTGACAAAAAATTTCTAAATATTCCATTACCGTACTTCGAAGCATGTCAACCGCTGTTTAAAATCAATTTTTATGCAATTTATCTCGTAGAAAAGCGATAATATTCCGACCGGGAATCTGCCTGTCTGTAAACTGGGGGAAAAACCGAAAGCCGGGGGCGGGGCAGGTCGCGTAAGGCTTACTCCACTGATTGACCACTTAGCTTTTGCTCTCCTTTGTTTCAGCCAGGGCTTTGAATTACGTCATTCCTGTTTTTCCCGGGCTCTGAGAGCCCATTGGAGACGTGGGTATTGTCACGTAACAGCAGAGATCCTTAGTTTTTGGAAGAGATGTCAAAGAAAGCAAATAAATGGTCAGACAGGGTACTTCCTGAACAGAACTGTCTCAGGTTTTTGCCTGCCATAGGAGTTCTGTTATACTCACAGACACCATTCAAACAGTTTTAGAAACTTTGGAGTGTTTTCTCTCCAAAGCTAATAATTATATGCATATTCTAGTTTCTGGGCAGGACTAATAATCAGATTAAATCGGGTACGTTTTTTATCCAGCCGTGAAAATACTGCCCCCTAGCCATAAGAGGTTAATCACCTCATATGTATATTCTGTATTCTACAACCATCTACTGCATATTGCCTATGCCGTACGACCATCGCTCCTCCATATATTTATATGTACATATTCTTATTCATCCCTTTACATTTGTGTGTATAAGGTAGTCGTTGTGAATTTGTTAGATTACTTGTTAGATATTACTGCACTGTCGGAACAAGAAGCACAAGCATTTCGCTACACTCGTATTAACATCTGGTAACCATGTGTATGTGACCAATAACATTTGATTTTATTTGATGCCTGGATCTACAGTATACACACAAGTAAACTCACGAGTGCAGACCCATGCATTCAATAATTTCCTGTCACATGCTTGGATACTTCCTGCGCCTCAACTTGTTGTTTCGGTCTGTTGGTTCCAAAGTTTTATTTTGTTCATAAGTGTTTGTGTCAAAACCTGCGCGTTTGGAGTGGATATTTACCAACTAGCCATTTAGCTATCTATCTAGGTTGTAATATCGTCTGCTTCAGCTGGAATAGCTAACAAACGTTTCCAGCGCTGTAGAAGCTGTGTTTATTACGCTCTTGTCTGGGACAATAATTGACAGTCCGGAGTTCCAATGCTGGCAATTGTTTTCTTGCAGAGGATTAAATGAATGAGGTGGCTATCCTTAGCAAGAAAATGTCAGTTTTGTGAGAATTTATGGGGAAAATGCAAATTAGAACTTTCTCGTTCTCAACTCCTGTGGCTGGATTCCGCTTGGGCTTGATGGATGTATCCCAGCCTTGTCATCTGTCCCTATCTGAATGGCCTGTGCTACCTGAAACTTGCCTGCCAAGGAATTCGTCTCCATCTGCTTCTCCTCCTCCGTCTTGTAGTGGAGTAGATGGAGAACAGCAAGAGTATTGTTCCAATCAGCACTGGTCCCATGTCACAAGTCGGAGAAACCGAATGCAGCGCCATGCTGCTAAACAGACTAGAGTGTCTGTGAGAGGTCCGGAGCAGATCGACATGAAGAATAGCTTTGCCGCCCTGGTGCCTGATCTACCTGTGCCTTCATTGCTGGGAATGACTGTGTCTGTGACAGCTGTGCTGACACGAACTACGCTGACTCCAACAGCGGCTTCGTTGTCGGATTCGAATCCTTTCCCTCTCTCTGGATCTGACGGGGCTCTGCCTGCTGTGGGAGGTCTGGGCCTATTGCCGGGAGCTGAGTACTCTATAATGCTTCCCGTGGGCCCGTGAACAGTTCCATGAATTGTGTGAGGGGTAGGAGTGGGCGGATTTCCGGCCATTGTATTGGGCAGTTCAATGGTGAGAAATCTCTCAGTCCCTGGAGCTAAAACTTTGTGCTATCCAGGAGCATGAGTACAAGACATCAATAAGCTGCTCCCAAAGATTTTAAACCTGCATCAGGAAATTGAGTCTATCATAGTTCATGTGGGGTTCAATTACATTATTAAGGGCAGCTCAGAACAGCTGAAGATGGATTTTTAACAAACTGATTGGGTCTCTGCGTGACACAAACAAACGCCTCATAATATCTGGCCCTGTGCCCTCCCTAAGTCGTGGCATTGAGCGTTTCAGCAGACTTTTAGCCCTCCATCACTGGCTATGTAACTGTTGCAGCTCTGTGGGTGTAACATTTATTGACCATTTTGATACCTTATGGAAACAAATAAGGAGAATGGGATCCACCCAAATCATTTAGGTTCCTGGATCCTTTCACAGCATTATAAGGCTGCATTGAGACAATGACGTATCAATGGCCCAAGTCCAGTTCATCCCTGCCATTGTTTCGCTGAGTTGTCATAATGCTTCAGCAAATGTACATTATCCCAGGGGCGATGGACATAATATAAGTAACCTAATGTATGTCCCTCTAACTTCCCTGAATGCCTCTGCTGATCCTACAGCTATTGTATGCCACAATCATGTGCCAATGAACCAGATGTATACAGTTAGCACTGAGGTGATGTGCCCTAGTAGAAAGTCTACTGTGTGCAGCTCAGTCTGGACTAACATAAATAACATGAGTATGTCACCTTCTGTTAAGCTTCCCAGTAAAGCAATGAAAACAATCAAGCATCCCAGAAAGTGCTAAAAATAGCCCACGTTAACATATGTAGCTTAAAAAAAGGTTAATGAAATCAATAATTTGCTAGTAACAGATGACTTTCATATTCTGAAAATCTCTGAAACTCACATAGATAATACCTTTGACGATACAGTGTAATATGGCTACAGGTTCATCTGCCTCACCTAAACTCGTTCTTGTGGGAAGCTGCTATAGACTACCAAGTGCTAACAGTCCGTATCTGGATAACATGTGTGAAATGCTTGATAAATGTATATAATATCAACAGAGAGGTATATTTTATGTTGGATTTAAATATTGACTGGCCTTCATCAAGCTGCCCCCTCAAGAATAAGCTTCAAATTGTAACAAGTGCCTGCAACCTCGTTCAAGTTATCAGTCAACCTACCAGGGTAGGTACAAACAGCACAGGAATTAAATCATCAACATGTATTGATTACATCTTTACTAATGCTGCAGAAAAGTGCTTTAAAGCAGTATTCAAATCCTTTGGATGTAGTGATCACAATATAGTAACCATATCTAGGAAAACCAAAGTTCCAAAGGCTGGGCCTAATATAGGTTATAAAAAGTCAAACAATAAGTCTTGTAGTGATTCCTATGATGGTAATGTTGATGTAAAGAATATGTGTTGGTCTGTGTGTGTAATGAGGAAAGCTGCACTTGACACATTTATTAAATTGCTAATTCTGGTTTCTTGTAAGCATGCACACATTAAGAAAATGTCTGTAAAAATGGTTAAATCCCTGTGGATTGATGAGGAATTAAAAAATGGTATGGTTGAGAGGGTTGAGGCAAAAGGAATGACAAATAAGTCTGAACAAAAAGAAGAAGAAACTATACTATGAAACAAAGATTCATGATATAAAGAATGATAGTAAAAAGCTTTGGAGCATCTAAAATGACATTTTGGGCAAAAAGGAAAACAGATCCATCATTCATTAATTCAGATGGTTCCTTCATCACAAAACCCACTGATATTGCCAATTACTTTAATTATTTTTTCATTGGCAAGATTAGCAAACTCAGGCATGACATGCCAGCAACAAACGCTGACACTACACATCCAATTTTAACTGATCAAATAATGAAAAACAAGTATTATAATTTTAAATTCCATAAAGTGAGTGTGGAAGAGGTGAAACAATTATTGTTGTCTATCAACAATGACAAGCCCCGGGGCTATGACAACTTGGATGGAAAATTACTGAGGATAAAAGCGGACAATATGGCCACTCCTATTTGCCATATCTTCAATCTAAGCCTCCAAGAAACGGTGTGCCCTAAAGGCCTGTAGGAAAGCAAATGTAATTATTCTACCCAATAATAGTAAAGCCCGCTTTATTGGATCAAATAGCCAACCAATTAGCCTGTTATCGACACTTAGTAAACTTTTGGAAAAAATTGTGTTTGACCTGATACAATACTATTTTACTGTAAACATATTGACAACAGACTTTTAGCTTAGAGAAATTGATGATGAGAAGATTGCGGGAGCTGTTTTGTTAGACTTTAGTGCGGCTTTTGACATTATCGATCATAGTATGCTGATGGAAAAACATACACTACCGTTCAAAAGTTTGGAGTCACTTAGACATGTCCTTGTTTTTTAAAGAAAATCACATTTTTTGGCCATTAAAATAACTTAAATACAGTGTAGACATTCTTAACGTTGTAAATGACTATTGAAGCTGGAAACGGCAGATTTTTTTATGGAATATCTACATAGGCGTACAGAGGCCCATTATCAGGAATCATCACTCCTGTGTTCCAATGGCAGGTTGTGTTAGCTAATCCACGTTTATAATTTTAAAAGGCTAATTGATCATTAGAAAACCCTTTTGAAATTATGTAAGCAAATCTGAAAACTGTTGTTCTGATTAAAGAAGCAATAAAACTGGCCTTCTTTATCTGGAGCATCAGCATATGTGGGTTCGATTACAGGCTCAAAATGGCCAGAAACCAAAATGGCCAGAATCTCAGGAGTGCGTATAACCTGGTGCGTATCCGGGAGGAAGACGAGTGGAAGACAGCGCTTAGTACTACCACAGGGCATTATGAGTACCTTGTCATGCCGTACGGGTTGATGAATGCTCCATCAGTTTTCCAATCCTTTGTAGACGAGATTTTCAGGGATCTGCACGGGCAGGGTGTAGTGGTGTATATCGATGACATTCTGATATACTCCGTAACACGCGCCGATTATGTGTCCTTGGTGCGCAGGGTACTCAGACGACTGTTGGAGCATGACCTGTACGTCAAAGCCGAGAAATGCCTGTTTTTTCAGCAGGCCGTCTCCTTCCTAGGGTATCGCATTTCCACATCAGGGGTGGAGATGGAGAGTGACCGCATTGCAGCCGTGCGTAATTAGCCGACTCCCACCATGGTAAAGGAGGTGCAGCGATTTTTAGGGTTTGCCAATTACTACCGGAGATTTATCCGGAGTTTTGGCCAGGTGGCTGCTCCCATTACCTCACTGCTGAAGGGGGGTCCTGTACGGTTGCAGTGGTCGGGTGAGGCGGACAGGGCTTTTGGGCAACTAAGAGCTCTGTTTACTTCGGCTCCCGTGCTGGCCCATCCGGATCCCTCTTTGGCGTTCATAGTGGAGGTGGACGCGTCCGAGGCTGGGATAGGAGCCGTGCTCTCACAGCGCTCGGGTACGCCACCGAAACTCCGCCCCTGTGCTTTCTTCTCGAAGAAGCTCAGCCCGGCGGAGTGTAATTATGATGTGGGGGACCGGGAGTTGTTGGCTGTGGTTAAAGCGTTGAAGGCGTGGAGACATTGGCTTGAGGGGGCTATACACCCTTTCCTCATCTGGACTGACCACCGCAACCTGGAGTACATCTGGGCAGTGAGGAGACTGAATCCTCGTCAGGCAAGTTGGGCCATGTTCTTTACCCGTTTTGTGTTTACCCTGTCCTACAGACCATGTTCCCAGAATATGAAGGCAGACGTACTGTCCCGGCTGTATGACACAGAGAAGCGGCCCATGGATCAGACTCCCATACTTCCGGCCTCCTGCCTGGTAGCGCCGGTCATGAGTGACCTGGATGAGGACATTGAGCAGGCGTTGCGTACAGAGCCCGCTCCCCTCCAGTGTCCTGTTGGGCGTATGAACGTTCCATCTGCTGTCCGTGACCAGTTGATCTATAAGGCCCACACGTCACCCTCCTCTGGTCATCCGGGGATCGGTCGGACGGTGCGCTGTCTGACTGGGAAGTACTGGTGGCCCACCCTGGCAAAGGACATGAGGGTTTATGTTTCCTCCTGCTCGGCGTGTGCCCAGTGTAAGGCTCCAAGACACCTGCCCAGAGGTAAGCTACATCCCTTACCCATTCCACAACGACCTTTGTCACACCTGTCAGTGGATTTCTTAACCGATCTTCCTTTTTCACAGGGAAACACTACGATCCTGGTCGTTGTGGATCGTTTCTCTAAGTTCTGTCATCTCCTCCCTCTGCCCGGTCTTCCTACGGCCCTACAGACTGTGGAAGCCCTGTTTACTCACGTCTTCTGGCACTACAGGGTGCCTGAGGATATAGTGTCTGATCGGGGTCCCCAGTTCACGTCGAGAGTCTGGAAGGCGTTCATGGAATGTCTGGGGGTCTCGATCAGCCTCACCTCGGGTTCGTGCCCTGGGCCGAGATGGCGCAAAACTCGCTTTGCCACTCCTCCCCTAACCTCTCCCCCTTTCAGTGCGTATTGGGGTATCAGCCGGTTGTGGCGCCGTGGCATCAGGGTCAGACTGAGGCTCCTGTGGTGGAGGACTGGTTCAGGCGCGTGGAGGAGACATTGGAGGCTGCCCATGTTCACCTCCAGCGAGCCGCACTGCACCAAAAGACCAGCGTGGACCGTCACCGCAGTGACCAGGTCTGGCTCTCGACCCAAAACTGCCCCTCCGCCTGCCCTGCCGGAAGCTGGGTCCGCGGTTTGTGGGGCCATTCAAAGTCCTGAGGAGGGTGAACAAGGTATTTTACAGGTTACAGCTTCCCTCTGATTACCGCATTAACCCATGTGTCTGTCCTCAGGCCGGTGGTGGCTGGTCCGCTCCAGGAATCTGAGGTGTGGGAGGTTCCCCTGCCCCTTCTGGACATCGAGGGGGTCCCGGCGTACTCCGTTCGGTCCATCCTGGATTCGAGGCGTCGGGCAGGGGGCCTTCAGTACCTTGTGGAGTGGGAGGGGTACGGCCCGGAGGAGAGGTGCTGGGTTCCTGTTGCGGATGTTTTGGACCCCGAACTGCTGCGGGAGTTTCATCGTCGCCGGCTGGATCGCCCTGCGCCTCGCCCTCCGGGTCATCCCCAAGGCTGGTGTCGGCGCGCCACTGGAGCCGCGCGTCAAGGGGGGGGTATTGTCACGACTTCCACCAAAGTCGACTCCTCTCCTTGTTCGGGCGGCGTTCGGCGATCGACATCACTGGCTTTCTAGCCATCGCCGCTCCATTTGACACATTACCATTTTTTTGTCTTGTTCCATACACACCTGGTTTTCATTCCCTAATCACGCTGAATGTATTTAGTCCTCTGTTCCCCTCCATGTCTTTGTGGGAAATTGTTTTGATATTATGTGGGTATTGTTATGCGCCAGACTTTTGTTTATGTTCCGTGTTTTGGGCACGTTATATACTTACGTGCTTTTGTTTGGACCGGAATAAAAAGTGCGCCTGTTAATTACACTCTGCTCTCCTGCACCTGACTTTGCCTCCAATACACACTCTTAACAGGGCCTCTAAACGCCTATGTAGATATTCCATTAAAAATCAGCTACAATAGTCCTTTACAACATTAACAATGTCTACACTGTATTTCTGATCAATTTGATGTTATTTTAATTTACAAAAAGTTAGCTTTTCTTTCAGAAACAAGGTAATTTATAAGTCACCCCAAACTTTTCAACGGTTGTGTATGTGTTATGGCTTTACACCCCCTGCTATATTGTGGATAAAGAGTTACATGTCTAACAGAACACAGAGGGTGTTCATTTATTTAAGCCTCTCCAACATAATCCAGGTAGATTCAGGAATTCCCCAGGGCAGGTGCCTCGGTCCCTTACTTTAAAGAAATCTTTACTAATGGCATGCCACTGGCTATGAGTAAAACCAGTGTGTCTATGTATTCGGATGACTCAATACTATACATGTACTGCAACACTTAACAGAATGGGTGGTAAGGAGTACGTTATAAGCTAAATATTTCAAAAACTAAAAGCATTGTATTTGGTACAAATCATTCACTAAACCCTAAACCTCAACTAAATCTTGCAATAAATCATGTGGAAATTGAGCAAGTTGAGGTGCACATCTTGGGAGTTACCCTGGATTGTAAACTGTCATGGTCAAAAACTGTTGATACAACAGTAGCTAAGATTGGGAGAAGTCTGTCCATAATAAAGCGCTGCTCTGCCTTCTTAACAACACTATCAACAGGACAGGTTCTACAGGTCCTAATGTTGTCGCACCTGCACTATAGATCTGGCAAAAGATAATACAAAGAAAAAAACATACGTTCTTTTGTATTTTTTTTTGTACCATCATCTTTGAAATGCAAGAGAAAGGCCATAATGTATTATTCCAGACCAGGTGTAATTTAGATTTTGGCCACTAGATGGCATCCGTGTATGTGCAAAGTTTTAGACTGATCCAATGAACCATTGCATTTCTCTTCAAATTATTGTATCAAGACTGCCCAAATGTGCCTAATTTGTTTATTAATAACTTTTCATGTTCAGAAATGTGCACTCTCCTCAAACAATAGCATGGCATTATTTCACTGTAATAGCTACTGTAAATTGGACAGTGCAGTTAGATTAACAAGAATTTAAGTTGTCTGCCAATATCAGATATGTCTATGTCCTGGGAAATGTTCTTGTTACTTACAACCTCATGCTAATCGCATTAGGCTACGTTAGCTCAACCGTCCTGTGGAAGGGACACCGATCCCGAAGAAGTTTAATGTTGCTGGAACCCAGGAAGTGTAGCTGCTGCCTTGGAAGCAGCTTATGGGGATCCTTAATAAATACAAATACAAATCAGTGACGTCACCTGCTCTGAAACCTAGAAGTAGTAGTTTCCCTTGTGCTGAAAAAGCCACCGTTTGTGGAGCGATAAGTAACAACGCTTTGTTGTTGACAGTTGTCAATATGTTAAGAAGGTCCCTGGTTTAAGCCGAAGTTCTGGCAAGGAAAGGGAAGCAACACTGTTACAGTGCATACAGAATCACACAACCATTCACAGGAAATCGGAGAGGATATCTATAATTTATCAGTGGTTTCCATGTAATACAGGGAGGCTAAACAAACAAGATATTTCTGAGCTGGTATTTACGACAGCAGCAATGACCATATTTAGTTTACAACCTAAGATGATAGAAATATATGATTATATTGGTCCCCAGATATCACGAATGCTCCATGAGTTACAGAGAGGGCAGTACTGACTACTTATGTAAGTATTAATTGAGGACCCAATCATGGACACAGTGTTGTGCTAGAGCTTGAAGAACCTGTCAAGGTGTTGTAATGTGTTGGGAAGCATTGCACCAGTGTCACTGCTCACTGTGGCCTTCAATCTTGCCCAGGGCGCGCTGCAGCACTATCCACAGTTGCTTGGCCAGGTCGTCCGACAGGCCCTGCACCTTGCCAAAGTAGTTTCGAGTGAGGTTCATGATGTCCGTGTTTATTTCTGCCCATGCAGTGCTGATCGTACATGAGCACTCCAGGTTCACCAGCTTGTGGTGGCCCTCCAGCGTCTCAGCTTGCTCTATCATTAACAGAGTGTCTGCCACCATCTCAGGCACTGCACAGGAAGGAAGGAGAAATCTTAATACATTGTAACTGTATAGTGTCACATCAAATGCAATGCAAGACAACAATAATAATTCCCAATCAAGTGGCATGCAATGGTGCTTGCTGGACATACCTGAAAATATATTCTTCAAGTTCTCCATGACTGAGGCTAGCTGACTGAGGCTAGCTCCCAGCATATTTTACATCCTTCAGGTTCTCAATGGTGTTGATGCTTTGCCTCCAGTCGCTGCTGACTTTAGGGAGTTCTGGATATCCTTCACGTTCCCCAGGGTATTGTGGAGCTGACAGAGGCCTGAACGGACCCCACATATAACTAGGAGTGGATTGCAGCCCGGAGAGTGGGGACAGACAATTGTAGATGGTTTAAATAGGGTTTTACATTACTCAATGGGCAGTACAGATTCACAGAATGCAGCCAATGTCAAAGCTAAAGAAATGATTTCTACCTTCAGTTGTGCTTCTACTAAAACTCCACTGGGTGATCAATAAATCATGGGATTTATTTCAGTTGCTAGGTCTTATTGAGTGAACAATATCAATAATAAGGGTTACACGAAAAAAAATTGACCTCTGAAATTAAAATGGATTGTTCCTCCATTCAGCAAAATATATTACCTATACCCTCCATGAATGCTAAAAAAACTCCCCTGTACCCAAAATAATAATGAAAACATAAAGTGGATAGCAGAGAACAAGGACCAGAGCCTTAGATATGCAGTTTGGTCCTGTAAGCATTACATGGCAACAGGCCTGCGGGCCAGAAGGCTGTGGCTTCATAGACAACTGTGGACAAGAGTAGTGGTGGAAAGATCTCCTTTAGAGTAAAAGCATTGCATGAACCTATCATTGTATTTGCAGGTCTAAGAAAAAATTGCCTTTTGATAAACATGCAATTCTACATCATTTTACATATTAGCAGAGTTTTTTTAATACCACACAAATTACCAAAATTACAGACTAAGAATGGAAAGAGACATAAGCCTATGTGTTCATCTTATCATACTGTATTTCTACAATGCCAAATCAGTGTGTGTCACGCCCTGACCTGAGAGAGACGGTTTTTCTCTGTTTGGTTAGGTCAGGGTGTGACATGGTGTGGGCATTCTATGTGTTGTAATTCTATGTTCGTTTTTCCTTTGATTGGCCTAGTATGGTTTCCAATCAGAGGCAGCTGTCTATCGTTGTCTCTGATTGGGAATCATACTTAGGCAGCCCTTTTTCCCACAGTCAGTTGTGGGATATTGTCTTTGTTTGATTGCATGTATTTTGCACTACAAAGCTTTTTGTTCGTTGTGTTGTTTATTGTTTTTTGCTGGTTCACCTTTAAAATAAAAGATGATGAACTCAACTCACGCTGCGCCTTGGTCTACCTTGAACGACGGATGTTACAGAAGATCCCACCACCAAAGGACCAAGCAGCGTGGGCAGATGGACTGGACATAGGAGGACATCCTGGATGGCAAAGGATCCTGGACGTGGGAGGAGATCCAGGCCGGAAGGGATTGCCTCCCATGGGAACAGGTGGAAGCAGCGATGAGATCAACAGGCAAGGCAACAAAAATTGGGGGGGGGGGGGGCACGCGGGTAGATTGGCTAAGGCGGTTTTAAGACCTGAGCCAACTCCCCGTGCTTACCGTGCGGAGCGAGTGACTGAACAGGCACCGTGGTATGCGGTGATGCACACTGTGTCGCCCATGCGCACTCACAGCCCGGTGCGCTCTGTACAAGTTCCTCACCGTTGCCGTGCTAGAGTTGGCCGTCAGCCAGGAAGAAGTGCGCTGGCTCAGCGTATCTGGTCTCCAGTGCGTCTCTACGGCCCAGGTTATCCTGCGCCTGCTCTACGCACGGTACCCCCCGTTCACCAGCACAGCACAGTTCGTCCTGTACAAGCGCCCCGCCCTTGCTGGGCTACAGTGACCATCCAGCCAGGACGGGGTGTGCCAGCCCTGAGCTCCAGACCTCCGGTGCGCCTCCACGGCCCAGTGTTCCCTGTGCCTGCTCTGCGCACCCAGTCTCCTGTGCGTCTCCCCAGTCTGGTGAGACCGGTTACAGCTCCACGTAGGAAGCCTCCAGTGATAATCCATGGCACGAAGCCTCCAGGGATGATCCATGGCCCGGAGCCTGTAGTGATAATCCATGGCACGAAGCCTCCAGTGATGATCCATGGCCCGGGGCCTGTAGGGATGATCCATGGCACAAAGCCTCCAGTGATGATCCATGGCCCGGAGCCTGTAGGGATGATCCATGGCACGAAGCCTCCAGTGATAATCCATGGCCCGGAGCCTCCAGTGATGATCCATGGCACAAAGCCTCCAGTGATGATCTATGGCACGGAACCAGTAGTGATGATCCATGGCACAGAGCCTGCAGCGACGGTCCCCAGTCCGGAACCTACAGAGACTCTCTCCAGTCCGGAGCCTCCAGCGACGCTCTCCAGTCCAGAGCCTCCAGCGACGCTCTCCAGTCCGGAGCCTCCAGCGACGCTCCCCAGTCCGGAGCCTCCAGCGCCTGTGACAACAATTTTGGACCCCCTTGTGGCCCCCCTAAATGTGGAGTATGAAATAATTTTTACATAACACATTTTTGCTATCATTCTTTTTTACTTCCGTTATTAGGCATTGGCAATGATGATGATTATGAACATGGTCTTTTGCCTGCTAATGCCTGCAATCAGTGAAGAAAACGATATGACAACAATAACGTCTAATGTAACTGGCCCCTCTAACAGTACAACTGTGCCCAGCTTGGCCCCCGCAGTTGAAATGGTCTAGAACCGCCACTGTCTCCTCCTGAACTGCCACAAAAATTTAACCATTTAACCAGGTAGGCTAGTTGAGAGCAAGTTCTCATTTACAACTGCGACCTGGCCAAGATAAAGCAAAGCAGTGTGACACAAACAACAACACAGAGTTACACATGGAATAAACAAACATACAGTCAATAACACAAAAGAAAAAGTCTATATACAGTGTGTGCAAATGAGGTAGGATAAGGGAGGTAAGGCAATAAATATGCCATATTGGCAAAATAATTACAACTTAGCAATTAAACATTGGGGTGATAGATGTGCAGAACATGAATGTGCAAGTAAAGATACTGGGGTGCAAAGGAGCAAAAATAAATCAATAAATAACAGTATGGGGATGAGGTAGTTGGATGGGCTATTTACAGATGGGCTATGTACAGGTGCAGTGATCTGTGAGCTGCTCTGACAGCTGGTGCTTAAAGTTAGTGAGGGAGATATAAGTCTCTAGCTTCAGTGATTTTTACAATTCGTTCCAGTCATTGGCAGCAGAGAACTGGAAGGAAAGGCGGCCAAAGGAGGAATTGGCTTTGGGGGTGACCAGTGAAATATACCTGCTGGAGCACGTGCTACGGGTTGGTGCTGCTATGGTAACAGTGAGCTGAGATAAGGTGGGGCTTTACCTAGTAAAGACTTATAGATGATCTGGAGCCAGTGGGTTTGGCGATGAATATGAAGCGAGAGCCAGCCAACGAGAGCCTACAGGTCACAGTGGTGGGTAGTATATGGGGCTTTGGTGACAAAACAGATGTCACTGTGATAGACTGCATCCAATTTGCTGAGTAGAGTGTTGGAGGCTATTTTGTAAATGACATTGCCGAAGTCAAGGATCGGCAGGATAGTCAGTTTTACGAGGGTATGTTTGGCAACATGAGTGAAGGATGCTTTGTTGCGAAATAGGAAGCCGAATCTAGATTTAATTTTGGATTGGATATGCTTAATGTGAGTCTGGAAGGAGAGTTTACAGTCTAACCAGACACCTAGGTATTTGTAGTTGTCCACATATTCTAAGTCAGAACCGTCCAGAGTAGTGATGCTGGACGGGCGGGCAGGTACGGGCAGCGATCGGTTGAAGAGCATGCATTTAGTTTTACTTGCATTTAAGAGCAGTTGGAGGCCACGGAAGGAGAGTTGTATGGCATTGAAGCTCGTCTGGAGGTTAGTTAACACAGTGTCCAAAGAAGGGCCAGAACTGTACAGAATGGTGTAGTCTGCGTAGAGCACAGCCATTCGTTAGGTAACACACAAATACGCTTTTGATCAGCAGAGCAGGCCGGGGCTCAGGGTTGGAATAGCCATTGCAGTGTGTAATGCAGCCTAGTTTATTTACACCATCCCAGCAACTGTCTTAGAAATGTAACTTTGCTGTGTCCTTAGCAGGTGCAAGATTCATTTTCTAATGACTATGCTAGCTAGCTAGCTATGGCTCCATACAGAATCAAGCTGAT
Organism: Salmo trutta; assembly: GCF_901001165.1. NCBI lineage: Eukaryota > Metazoa > Chordata > Actinopteri > Salmoniformes > Salmonidae > Salmo > Salmo trutta. Next base: position 8,133,807 of record NC_042980.1, read on the forward strand.
GTTAGCCTACTAGCTAGCTAGCTTGAAAATAGCTTGAGAAATAACTTTACCTAATATATTTTGGTAGCTAGTATCAGACTTCAATGATAGTTACAAACTCTTAACAATGAATTGGACTATAACTTCCAAAAAAATTCATTACAAAGAAAAAAGATTGCTACCTAGCCATAAAATAAAGACATTTGAATGTACCTGCCATGACAGCTGACAGCTGGGCTTTATTGGTGGACGTTGCACAACCAGTCTCAGTGATAACCTGATAACGCACCATCCGCTCAAGAAAAAAACGACCCACGGCTGAGTCTACTTGATCCCTGATGTATGCTAAAACATTGAGACTTTTATGTGCTCCAAGTTACTTTGAGACATGGCTATTTGAAGGATTACAACTGTTTTAATACCCATGTGAGCTGTCACCAATCAACCAGTGTAGAGTATGCTGTTCTATGAAAACCTAATCTAATTGATTAGAAGAAACAGGCCCCACCTGCCAGAGCTCCTGCTCGCTCTCGCTCTCCTTGCTTGCAAATCGTTGTCTGCACAACTACACATGTTATGTCATTGAAGGGTGCTAAAGTACTGCCAAAAGTCTGAGCGATCGAAATTGACATGTGCAGGGGTACAGGTGCAATTGTTGCTTGCAAATATTAACTTTGAATGTGATTACAGATACAAATTAGTTTTTGTTCATGTTCGCAACTCATCAGTTACACATTTGAGAATGTGTTTACAACTACAAATCTATTCTGCACGCTCAAATCATTATGTCAATGATTTACATCCATAAAATATAATCTTAAAACATTGTTGAAAATTTACAAAACGTTTGCACACCATCTGGTTCCCTTTGCTTACATGTAAACCATTTATAATGGAGAAAATACCAACCAGTTTTTCACTTGGTTAAAACTCCCTTCAATTATCTTTAAACATCACCCAACTAACGGACTATGTAGTTCACCATGTTATCTCAGTATTTTGTGAGTCATATTGTACTTTTGCACATTACATACTTGAATTAACAGTGTAGATTGATTAGACTGAGAAAAGCTAGTAGTGTTCAGTATCAGGCATTTCCTAGATTGAAGAAGAAACATCCAAGACCTCACAATCACACTAACACTCCTCATTGATGTCACAGCTCCCCCTTGCGGCGGTAACCATATGCATTACTTTCAATACAAATACCCGGAAGGCCTAGAAAATGATACAAGGGATGGGTCCATAAATTAACAAATGAATTAAAACGTCAAAAATATAACCATACATATTTGTGTGCGTCACACCAATAATGTCATATCCTTTTATGTGTGTGTGATATTCCACCAGGCGGTTAACAAAGGCATATATCAACATAGTAAATTGACATTTCCTCAATTGCCTTCTCCAGTCTCCAAACTTCAGGGTTATGCCTGCTTTCAGTACACAGACATCAGTAATATTAATTTCTGATTCAATAATTTGGGAGAAATTATCCGCATATTCACTCAGCAGTCCGATGAAAGTACTACTGCTGGTCATTTGATGCGTCTGATGTTTTTGTGCCCAGAGCCAAACCTTTGAAAAACGCAAATTGCAGAGCAAAATAACCATTTTGATGTCAAACTTCATGACAGCAGGCTTCTCAAATTGGTGTTGATATGCAAATGTACCCTGCAACAGGAAATTATGTTGCTCCACGGTGTCTTTAGATGAATGTCATGCCACTGTGGTGGAATGTGCAAAACGACGTGTGGAGATATAAACATTAGCGTGACAGATATAAATGAATGGAAATATATGCTGCAATTGCATTTCCCATTGACTTAAAAACAAAAGGCAAACCTTGCCAATTGAAATAGAAAACCTCATGCAGCATTTATAAATGGTACTGTCAAAAAACTTTAGGCTACATACAGAATCATACTAGTCATACAAAGTGCCACTTCATTACAGTTTTTTAATGTAAGTATTTAAATTAAAACGTAAAGTTTTAAGTAAAAAGGTGTTTATATCATTCCTAGAGCGTGTCTTCTTTGAATACATAATCCTAGCTGTTCAAAAGTTAAATCAGATAGGGCCTCTACGTGATATGTTGTTGCGGGAAAACGTCTCTCCTTTGATGGAGTGCAGATTAATCAGATATCATGGCCTGCTGTGTCTCTGTGAAGTCAAAACTCATGCACAAACCCTTCCATCAAACTCACCAGTTCAAAGCTCTTGACAATAAGTAAAAACAAAAAAATCTAAGTAGACAAGAACATAAGCTTGAGACAATAACTGCACAGCACTTCTTGTCCAGTAAAGAGACTTCATTACAGGACTTTTTATTAATAATAATGGTAATACATGGATGCGACTTTAAAGGTATTGGCTATGACATCATCTATGCTATGACATCATCATACGCAGCTGGGCGACTTCCTGCTTACGAACAACAACAACAAAATGAATATCTTCAAAGGGTGTTGCTATTGGCTGTCTCCAATGTTGGTATGACTCATGGGAAGGCATACATTGGAAAGATCTAACAGTGGCAGTCTGGGCAGATATGCATTTTGTTTTTGATAACTAAGTAGGAAGCAGCCCCTTATCTTAAAACACTGTACACGAGATGTTGTCTGGCACTGCAGAGGAAATATGAACAAGCAAACTCACAAACTATACCTCACTGTTTATGAGTGGTAATGTGAATGTTTTGAGGCCTAATAGAAACAAAAACCTTTTGGTATTTGTTATTGCAACAAATACAAAGCGGTGAGTTCAACTGGGCTGGTCTTCTACATGTGAAGTTGACCCTCCTCAAGTCTACAAGGGGATTTTACAGTATAACCATATTTCCCAAGAAGCAAAACAGAACCTTGAACTGAAGTTATACCAAAGTACAGTAGTATATGGATTTCTTCAGATTTTCTATAGTTGAAAGTGAATAAAAAATACTTTCAACTGTAGAAATCCATATACTGCTGTACTTCGGTAACACTTCAGTTAAAGGTTCTGTTTTGCTTATTTCTCCTTTGTTATATTGTGAAAACTCCCTCCAGCTTTAGAAAAGCAGTAACCTGAAACACACTTGATTACTCTCCGCCTGCAGGAATGACTTTGATCTTGATGCTGTAATTCAACGTTCCTAGTCCCAGTGACATATTCTTCCTATACAGCTGGATAACATGGTGTTTGAAGTACAGCAGTGAGAGGTAGGCTAGTTAAAAACAAGTCATCACATACACTGAGTGTACAAAACATTAAGAACACCTTCCTAATATTGAGTTGCACCCCACCCTTATGTCCTGAGAACACCCTCAATTTGTCGGGGCATGGATTCTACAAGGTGTCGAAAGCATTCCACAGGGATGCTGGCCCATGTTGACACCAATGCTTCTCACAGTTGTGTCAAGTTGGCTGGATGCCCTTTGGGTGGTGGACTATTCTTGATACACACGGGAAACTGTTGAGTGTGAAAACCCCAGCAGCGTTTCAGTTCTTGACACAAACCGGTGCGCCTGGCACCTACTACCATACCCCGTTCAAAGGCACTTAAATCTTTAGTCTTGCACATTCATCCTCTGAATGGCTCACATACACAATCCATATCTCAATTTTCTCAAGGCTTAAAAATCCTTCTTAAAATCCTTCTTCTCCTCCCCTTCATCTACACTGATTGAAGTGGATTTACCAAGTAACATCAATAAGGGATCATAGCTTTCACCTGAATTCTCCTGGTCAGTCACGGAAAAAGCAGGGGTTCATCATGTTTTGTGCACTCATTGTGTATTTGAAGTGTCAAACAACAAACTTGACTTTTTGAAAATGTTTTGAGTCCCACATTTTTGGGGGGCTTGCTGTTTTGCAAGTTATTTTGGCAGTAATATGGGCCACATATCAGTTTGCAAACAATGTAAAAAAAAATATATATATTATAATTGAGTTAATAAAGCCTCCATACAAACATGGTCTCTTTTTTGCTTTATTCAGTAGAGTGGGTTTGTAGTCCCAATTCTGGGTTTAAGGGTCTCTTTTCCAAACTTAAAATGATGAACATCAAACATTGGCCATCCAGCATGGTTTCTGCCGCGCTCAAAACAACTGTTAACTCGGTACTGGGAAATCTGACTTCAGTGAGTTCAGGACAACTGGGAACTCGGAAAAAAACAAGGTCCAATCATGATGACGTCAGTGATCTTCAGGTCGTAGCTTTAGGAAGAGGCCCGAGTTCCCGACTTACAATTCCTAGTTGGATGACCGTTCAAAACGTATTTCGCCAGTCGGAGCTCGTTTTTTCCCGAGTTCCCAGTTGTCTTGAAAGCACCATCAATCCAGGGAATGCCAGACTTTGATGACAAAGTTTGATGACAAAATTTGCCCAGGAAAGGCCACTGGCCACCTTCCTGTTCAAGTGAGCACAACAAGGTGAGTCCAAAAATTTATTATATGCCGCTGCATAAATTATGTAATTTACCAGGGAGATATGTATACTGCAGCTAAGAAAGTAATATGTTGTGTAGTAAGCTGTTAGTAGCCCATGTGCCTCACCGTAATAAATTGGTCTATTTCCCCCCTTAATTTCGTCTACTGTTTTGACTTGGTTGTGCACATGTAGTCTATAACATGTTTTAGAGAAATGTAATCATTGGATATTGTAAGAGCTTTCATGGTCTGCTTATATGCCCCCTTTATGAATGAACTGTTTCGCTGCCAGACAAGGCTCCGCTGATAGCCAGGTGTAGCAGTGGTAAGGTGTTGGGACTGATGTTGTGTTCTCTGCTGTTGGGACAGCTTTTTGTAGCCCCTAACAATTTGTGGGCACCGTTTGTCACCATTATAGTTCAATTAATGTATTGTTTAGTGTTGTGTTGTATTGTGTAGGGGCTTTGCTGGCATGCATCCCCCAAAATGTTTTGGGTTTTGCCCCACCAAGAATCGTAGTAGTACTTTGTAGTCTGTTAAAGCTGCCCATATATTACTTCTATCTTATATCATCGATGTTTTCTCACACAGTAAAGAGCAAGCTATATTATAGGCAACACTGATACAGCTAATGCGGGTTTTGCTCTCCTTTTGATACAGGCTTCATTCCACTAGACGACGAGTGGCGCACATGCAAAGGTTAAGTAGGATTTATGCTAATGCTAGAGACACTACCAGAATGCACAGCACACAGAACAAAACACTACTTCCCCTCTCGCTCTCCTTCTATATCTTGTCAAAACAAAGCCTAGATTCATTTACAACCTTCACGACTCACCTCCTTTAGTGTTTTTCTTCATAAATAGATTTTAAACACAATGGTGGACGTTCTATAGTAAGTCCATGTTTCTAACATTCTGTATACAGTAAGTAGAGCGGGTCAAGTGCAGATGCCTGCCAGGATCCACAACTGGCAGCTTCATTAAATAGTACCTATAAAACACCAGTCTCAACGTCAACAGTGAAGTGCAACTCCGGGATGCTGGCCTTCTAGGCAGAGTTCCTCAGTCCAATGTCTGTATTCTTTTGCCAATCTTAATCTTTTACTGGTCAGTCTGAGATATGTATTTTTCTTTGCAACTCTGCCTAAGAAGCCAGCATCCCGGAGTCGCCTCTTCACTGTTGACGTTGAGACTGGTGTTTTGCAGGTACTATTTAATGAAAGCTGTCAGTTGAGGACTTGTGAGGTGTCTGTTTCTCAACCTAGACACTCTAATGTACTTGTCCTCTTGCTCAGTTGTGCTCCGGGGCCTCCCACTCCTCTTTCTATTCTGAGTAAAGCCAATTTGCGCTGTTCTGTGAAGGGAGTAGTACACAGCGGTGTACGAGATCTTCAGTTTCCTAGCAATTTCTCACATGGAATAGCCTTCATTTCTCAGAACAAGAATAGACTGATGAGTTTCAGAAGAAAGTTCTTTGTTTCTGGTAATTTTGAGCCTGTAATCGAACCCACAAATGCTGATGCTCCAGATAGACAACTAGTCTAAAGAAGGCCAGTTTTATTGCTTTTTTAATCAGACAATAGTTTTCAGATTTGCTAACATAATTGCAAAAGGGTTTTCTAATGATCAATTAACCTTTTAAAATGATACACTTGGATTAGCTAACACAACATGCCATTGGAAGACAGGAGTGATGGTTGCTGATAATGGCCCTAGTAGACATAAGATATAAGTAGATATTACATAACAAATCTGCTGTTTCCAGCTACAATAGTCATTTACAACTGACTGACCTTCACGTCTGAAAGTAATGATGGACTGTCATTTCTATTTGCTTATTTGAGCTGTTCTTGCCATAATATGGACTTGGTCTTATACCAAATAGTGCTATCTTCTGTATACCACCCCTAACTTATCACAACACAACTGATATGCTCAAACGCATTAAAAAGGAATGAAATTCCACAAATGAACTTTTAACAAGACACACCTGTTAATTGAAATGCATTCCAGGTGACTACCTCACAAGGCTGGTTGAGAGAATGCCAAGAGTGTGCAAAGTCATCATGGCAAAGCGTGGCAACTTTGAAGAATCTAAAATATATTTTGATTTGTTTGACACTTTTTTGGTTACTACATGATTCCATATTATTATTCTAGAATGTAGAAAATAGTAAAAATAAAGAAACGCCCTTGAATGAGTAGGTCTGTCCCAAATTTTGATTGGTACCGTATTTATTTGTACTTATACTCCAGAATCCAACATTACTCATCCTAATATTTCAATATTTCTTAATTCCATTCTTTAACTTTTTAGATTTGTGTGTATTATTGTGTATTGTTAGATATTACTGAACGGTTGGAGCTATAAACACAAGCCTTTTGCTACACCCGCAATACACCCGCAATGCTTACTTACAAGCCCTTAACAAACAATGCAGTTCAAGAAATAGAGTTAAGAAAAGATTTTATAAATAAACTAAAATAAAGAATAAAATAAAAGTAACACAAAAAAAGAACAATAACGAGGCTATCTATAGGGGGTACCGGTACCAAGTCAATGTGAGGGGGTAGCAGAGAGAACATTCTATTACTTGGGTACCTGGAGTCTTTGACAATTGTTAGGGCCTTCCTCTGACACCGCCTAGTATATAGGTCCTGGATGGCAGGAAGGTTGGCCCCAGTGATGTACTGGGCTGTATGCACTACCCTCTGTAGCGCCTTACGGTCGGCTGCTGAGCAGTTGCCATACCAGGTGGTAATGCAACTGGTCAGGATGCTCTCCATGGTGCAGCTATAGAACTTTTTGAGGATTCTGGGGACCCATGCCAAATCTTTTCAGTCTCCCGAGGGGGAAAAGACATTGTCGTGTGTGGTGGCTAATTTCTGCATAACCAAATGAGGAGAGTTACAAACTTCACACACCAGTCAGACTTAGATTTAAACTGCATCTTTAATAATAAGAGCTTTGCAAAAGCACTTTGACTTTCAATGATGCGCCATCTCTAATGAACCATTGAAAGTGACAACACAAAAGTACAAAGAGCTTTTATAGCCAAGATACACCCCTCTCAACGTACATGACGAACCACAGATCTTAGAAACAGTTCACAAAGGGACTTTATATTTGAGAAAGGAGTATCCCTTAGCCAGATAACATTAGCTATAAATTATCGTTCAGTTTGGTCCCTATGACGAGGTTCTAATCTCGTTCCTGGTACTTCATAGTACCTAAACACCAACTCATCCAATGGCATATATCAATTGTCAACTCTAGATACTCCCATCTCAAGTAAACCCCCTCTTGATCCCACTCCTGGACAAGCTCACTGAGGGGAGTGACTTGCGCACAGACATTGTGGAGATAAGTAATTGGTAGAGGTTGACCGATTACGATTTTTTTTCGTCGCCGATACCGATTAATCGGCCGATGTTTTTTTTTTTTTTTTTTTATAATGACAATTACAACAATACTGAATGAACACTTATTTTAACTTAATATAATACATCAATAAAATCAATTTAGCCTCAAATAAATAATGAAACATGCTCAATTTGATTTAAATAATGCAAAAACAAAGTGTTGGAGAAGAAAGTAAAAGTGCAATATGTGCCATGTAAGAAAGCTAACGTTTAATTAAATTCCTTGCTCAGAACATGAGAACATATGTAAGCTGGTGGTTCCTTTTAACATGAGTCTTCAATATTCCCAGGTAAGGAGTTTTAGGTTGTAGTTATTATAGGAATTATAGGACTATTTCTCTCTATACGATTTGTATTTCATATACCTTTGACTATTGGATGTTACTATAGGCATTTTAGTATTGCCAGTGTAACAGTATAGCTTCCGTCCCTCTCCTCGCTCCTACCTGGGCTCGAACCAGGAACACATCGACAACAGCCACCCTCGAAGCAGCGTTACCCATGCAGAGCAAGGGAAACAACTACTCCAAGTCTCAAAGCGAGTGACGTTTGAAACGCTATTAGCACGCACCCCGCTAACTAGCTTGCCATTTCACATCGGTTACACCAGCCTAATCTTGGGAGTTGGTAGGCTTGAAGTCATAAACAGCGCAATGCTTGAAGCACAGTGAAGAGCTGCTGGCAAAACGCACGAAAGTGCTGTTTGAATGAATGCTTACGAGCCTGCTGCTGCCTATCACCGCTCAGTCAGACTGCTCTATCAAATCATAGACTTAATTATAATATAATAAACACACAGAAATACGAGCCTTAGGTCATTAATATGGTCGAATCTGGAAGCTATCATCTCGAAAACATCATTTTTCCTTTCAGTGAAATACGGAACCGTTACGTATTTTATCTAACGGGTGGCATCCCTAAGTCTAAATATTCCTGTTACATTACACAACCTTCAATGGTATGTCATAATTACGTAAAATTCTGGCAAATTAGTTTGCAACGAGCCAGGCGGCCCAAACTGTTGCATATACCCTGACTCTGCGTGCAATGAAAGCAAGAGAAGTGACACAATTTCACCTGGTTAATATTGCCTGCTAACCTGGATTTCTTTTAGCTAAATATGCAGGTTTAAAAATATATACTTCTGTGTATTGATTTTAAGAAAGGCATTGATGTTTATGGTTAGGTACAGTCGTGCAATGATTGTGATTTTTTCGTAAATGCGCTTTTGTTTGGCGAAGTCGGCTGTCTTTGTTAGGAAGAAATAGTCTTCACAGTTCGCAACGAGCCAGGCAGCCCAAACTGTTGCATATACCCTGACTCTGTTGCAAGAGAAGTGACACATTTTCCCTAGTTAAAATAAAATCATGTTAGCAGGCAATATTAACTAAATATGCAGGTTTAAAAATATATACTTGTGTATTGATTTTAAGAAAGGCATTGATGTTTATGGTTAGGTACACGTTGGAGCAAGGTGTACCTAAGCGATTATATGCAACGCAGGACAGGCTAGATAAACTAGTAATATCATCAACCATGTGTAGTTAACTAGTGATTATGATTGATTGATTGTTTTTTATAAAATAAGTTTAATGCTAGCTAGCAACTTACCTTGGCTTCTTACTGCATTCGCGTAACAGGCAGGCTCCTCGTGGAGTGCAATGTAAAGCAGGTGGTAAGAGCGTTGGACTAGTTAACTGTAAGGTTGCAAGATTGAATCTCCGAGCTGACAAGGTAAAAATCTGTCTTTCTGCCCCTGAACAAGGCAGTTAACCCACCGTTCCTAGGCCGTCATTGAAAATAAGAATGTGTTCTTAACTGACTTGCCTAGTTAAATAAAGGTGTAAAAAAAAAAAATCTGCCAAATCGGCGTCCACAAATACCGATTTCCGATTGTTATGAAAACTTGAAATCAGCCCTAATTAATCGGCCATTCCGATTAATCGGTCGACCTCTAGTAATTGGTTCCCCATTAATCACGCCATCCCTTCACATGGTTTAAGAATAGGTAAACACACAATTACATATGAAGACAATGTTCCATTCTGTCCTCTTCCCTTTCTGATATTCTGCATAGCACCAGGGACATGTGAAAGACAAGCCTGACCTCTCCCCTCTCTGGGCCCCAAGAGACTGAACCCCAGCTGAGGGAAAAGTGCAACTGCCAACACCATAGATCAAAGTGATACATTCTAATGACAAGTATCTCACATACGCATATTATGCAAATAAAACTTAATTATCTATGTTACCCAACTAATTCTAATTCGTCCGCCACATGTGCCCTCTTCATAACTTTCTTGGTGTTTTTGATAGTTTGTTGGGGATGTGGACACCAAGGAACCGCTCCACTTCAGCCCCGTCTATGTGAATGTGGCATGTTCGGCCCTCCTCTTCCTGTAGTCCACGATCATCTCCTTTTTCTTGCTCACGTTGAGGGAGAGGTTCTTATCCTGGCAGCACACTGCCAGGTCTCTGACCTCCTCCCTAAAGGCTGTCTCATCGTTGTCAGTGATCAGGCCTACCACCGTTGTGTCGTCAACAAACTTAATGATGGTGTTGGAGTTGTGTTTGGCCACACCGTCTTGGGTGAACAGGGAGTACAGTAGGGAACTAAGCACACACCCCTGAGGGGCCCCCGTGTTGAGGATCAGCATGTCAGATGTGTTGTTGCCCACCCTTGCCACCTGGGGGCGGCCTATCAGGAAGTCCAGGATCCAGTTGCAGAGAGAGGTGTTTAGTCCCAGGTCCCTTTGCTTAGCAATAAGCTTTGTGGGCACTATGTTGTTGAATGCTGAGCTGTAGTCAATGAACAGCATTCCCACATAGATGTTTCTTTGGTCCAGGTGGGAAAGGGCAGTGTGGAGTGCTGGAGTGGGTCTAGGGTATGTGAATTGGAGTGAATCTAGCGTTTCCGGGATGATGGTATTGATGTGAGCCATGACCAGCGTTTCAAAGCACTTCATGGCTACCGACGTGAGTACTACGGGGCGGTAGTTATTTAGGCATTTAGCGCTTCTGGCAGGCTTGCGTCACTGGGCAGCTTGCGGCTGGGTTTCCCTTTGTAGTCTGTAATAGTTTGCGGACTACAAAGTCCGATGGATAAAAAAGTGTGACGGTATAGCAGGAACAGTGGTCAAAACCTGGTACTTTCACCAGTAATAGCCAGACAGCGTTGAGCTAAACTGAGTGAACTCAATGGTGAATGGTCCTGGCGCAACAACAAAAAAGTGTCAAGGGAAGACATTTTGGATTTGGCTTTACTCCTATCACATCACATCGAGAGAAATACGTCATTCACAGAAACAACTTCAATTGTTGCATTTCGTTGTGTTGTTGTCCTCCTGTGGCTAGCTAGCTAAAATGATCCCTTTCCTAAATTAGCCATGGATGGAGATAAGGATTTGGACCTGTGGTTTTACTTCATTCTCCGTATTGGCCAATGATTACCATAATTTCCGGACTATTAAGCGCACCTGAATATAAGCCGCACCCACTGAATTTTAAAAAATTATTATTTTGAACATCAATTATCCGCAGGTGCCTACCGGTACATTGAAACAAATGAACTTTACACAGGCTTTAACGAAACACGGCTTGTAACAAAAATAAATAGGCTTTAACGAAGCACGGCTTGTAACAAAAATAAATAGGCTTTTTAACGAAGCACGGCTTGTAACAAAAATAAATAGGCTTTAACGAAACACAGCTTGTAACAAAAATAAATAGGCTTTAACGAAGCACGGCTTGTAACAAAAAGAAATAGGCTTTAACGAAACACGGCTTGTAACAAAAATAAATAGGCTTTAACGAAACACGGATTGTAACAAAAAGAAATAGGCTTTAACGAAGCACGGCTTGTAACAAAAATAAATAGGCTTTAACGAAACAGGCTTGTAACAAAAATAAATAGGCTTTAACGAAACACGGCTTGTAACAAAAATAAATAGGCTTTAAAGAAGCACGGCTTGTAACAAAAATAAATAGGCTTTAACGAAGCACGGCTTGTAACAAAAATAAATAGGCTTTAACGAAACACGGCTTGTAACAAAAAGAAATAGGCTTTAACGAAACACGGCTTGTAACAAAAAAATTATAATTCAGTAAACAGTAGCCTACCAAGAAAGTCATTGGTCACTATCTTCCTCCTCCTGTGCACTGAAACCACTGAAGTCCTCTCCTTCGGTGTCGGAGTTGAATAGCCTCAGAATTGCTTCATCCGATTTTGGATCGTTTTCATTGTCGCTCTCGTCACTTTCACCCGGAGGCAAATCCCCCGCTGAGCCCTCTTCAACACGCAGCAGTCCAGCCTTTCGAAACCCGTTGATGATAGTGGATTTTTTGACAATGCTCCACGCTGTCAGGACCCACAAATTTGAAAGCGGGAAAAATCCATATTTTAGCCGCGTCATTGTTTAAGCCGCGAAGTTCAAAGCGTGGGAAAAAAGTTGCGGCTTATAGTCCAGAATTTACGGCATAATGGCGATTCTGATCCAACCAGAAATTCATACATTGTGCCCCTGGACTGAGAGGATGGAAGTTCAATATGTAGCGAGATGTAGAAGGCTAATGTTAACTAGCTAACGTTGCTCATAAAAAGGAAGTTAGGTTAGTGAGAAAGTATTTTGGCCAGGTAGCCTAGGACAACAAATATAAAAGTGTGTACTGTATGACAGAGTCATAGACCGTTTCGTCAACATGAAAGAGAGGAGGATGGCATTGCCATTTCTCTACCGGTAGGGTGAGCCAACATGTTTTTTCTACTTGCACGAACACACACACACAAATCAGAACCATGGACAGACACATCATATTTAGTTTACGTTGATTGGACTAAATTGTTTTTAGTATTGTTTATTTGTCACTGTATTAGACTAAGCATAGGTGATATGATGATGTTGAAATGTTGAAGTTGAAATGGTGCTCTCCGTGGTTCTAAATCAATAGTTGTTTAGTAGTCCGGAAAAGTCGGAAACAATAACTTGCTTGACCGTGCTGTAGGGCATGCAACTGTTTGTTACATGCAATATGCTTTGTGGACTTCGCCGGAGGTAGCTCTCCGGTTTTGTGATGAAACAAAGGTGTGATTGAATTTATTCAAGGCACATGAACTAACAGGTTATAAAGCAAACAATTCAATTATATGGCTTTTTTTCCTACCATGGCTTCCCCAGTGATTTTACCCACACACCACTATTGACTTTCACATTACTATATGGTAAATAATGCAAGCGACTTAATTAATCATTTCTCTCAACATGGAAAAAAACCATTACCATATTCACAGGGAATACATTACAAAGTATGGAGAAGCAATACTCCAAGCCACAGATTCATACGACTTGTCAAACATAGAGAACTGATACTACATACTGTTTTTTTGTGGTGGGATTGGAATGGGGTGTGGGAGGTTTTATTCCTCATGTCTTACTCATTGGTAGGAAGAAGTTTGGTCCAAATCGGATCTTACAGAAGGTACTATATTTAATTAAAATTATCTGAATCCTATAAATTAAAATGGCCAATTTGGGTTCAATTAATTTATCCAAGATAAAATATTTCAGCAAAAGAATGTTTCAGGATTGCCAAACGTACCTGTTTCTAACTACAATAACATTTTCAGAAGAATCTGAGATGATGGGTGTCATGGCTTGCTGAAATGACATGGAACGACTCTGATACCACACATCATGTCACGGTTGTCTAGGACCAGTGGAGATGTGGAATCAGGAGCAGGAGACAGAGGGCCGGAGCAACTGTGTTTTAATAATAATAGAAAAATGCAATAGCCGTAGGGCACAGGGCGCGTGGCGAAGTCCGCCAGGAGAAAACACTTTTCCCAAAATAATCGCACTGAAAATACACACTAAATAACCCCCCACTAATGACAAACACAAAACAGGTGCGGGATAGACAGACAAAACCAAAAGACACAGAAACAACGATCGGTGGCAGCTAATAGGCCGGTGACGACGACCGGCGAGCGCCGCCCGACCGAAGAGGGGCGCCACCTTCATTAGATACTGTGACAGTACCCCCCGGAGGGCGAGGCGCCGGTCGATCCGGACGGCGACGGTGGAATTCTTGTAGCATAGGTGGATCTAGAATGTCCGCCGCCGGAACCCAGCACCTCTCCTCCGGACTGTACCCCTCCCAGTCCACGAGGTACTGCAGGCCCCCTACCCGACGTCGGGAGTCCAGGATGGTTCGGACTGTGTACGCCGGGGCCCCCCCGATGTCCAGGGGGGGCGGGGGGACCTCCAGCACCTCATCGTCCTGCAGTGGACCAGCTACCACCGGCCTGAGGAGAGACACATGAAACGAGGGGTTAATGCGGTAATATGAAGGGAGTTGTAACCTGTAACACACCTCGTTTATCCTCCTCAGGACTTTAAACGGCCCCACAAACCGCGGACCCAGCTTCCGGCAGGGCAGGCGGAGAGGCAGGTTCCGGGTCGAGAGCCAGACTCTGTCCCCCGGATTATACACGGGGGCGTCACTGCGGTGGCGGTCAGCGCTCTCCTTGTGTCATTCACCAGCCCTCCTTAGGCACTCCTGGACACCATTCCAGGTCTCCTGAGAGCGCTTCACCCATGCCTCCACCGCAGGAGCCTCCGTCTGGCTCGGTTGCCATGGCACCAGGACCGGCTGATACCCCAATACCACCTGGAAGGGTGACAGGTTGATAGAGGAGTGGCGCTGAGAGTTCTGGGCCATCTCGGCCCACGGCACGAACTGCGCCCACTCCCCTGGCCGGTCCCGGCAATACGACCGCAGGAACCTGCCCACATCCTGGTTAATGTGCTCGACCTGCCCATTACTCTCGGGGTGGAACCCCGAGGTCAAGCTGACCGAGACCCCCAGCCTCTCCATTAACGATCTCCACACCCTGGACGTGAACTGGGGACCCCGATCAGATACGATGTCCTCGGGCACCCCATAGTGCCGGAAGACATGGGTGAACAGGGCCTCCGCGGTCTGCAGGGCCGTAGGAAGACCGGGCAAAGGGAGCAGACGGCAGGACTTAGAGAACCTGTCCACAACGACCAGGATCGCCGTATTCCCCTGGGACGGCGGGAGATCCATGAGGAAATCCACCGAGAGGTGAGACCAAGGCCGCTGCGGAACAGGGAGGGGCTGTAATTTCCCTCGAGGCAGGTGCCTAGGAGCCTTGCACTGAGCGCATACCGAACAGGAAGAGACATAACGCCGAACATCCTCAGCCAAGGTGGGCCACCAGTACCTTCCCTTCAGGCCCCGCACTGTCCGTTCCACCCCAGGATGACCCGAGGAGGGTAGAGTGTGGGACCATCGGATCAGGCGATCGCGAACACCAAGCGGAACGTATTTCAGGCCCACGGGACACTGCGGTGGAGTGGGTTCTGACCGACCCGCCCGCTCGATGTCCACATCCACCTCCCATACCACCGGTGCCACCAGACAGGAGGCGGGAAGTATGGGAGTAGGATCGATGGTCCGCTCCTCGGTGTCGTAGAGACGCGACAGTGCGTCAGCCTTCCGGTTCCGGGAGCCTGGAATGTACGAGAGAGTGAAGTTAAACCTCGTAAAAAACATGGCCCACCTTGCCTGACGGGGATTAAGCCTCCTCGCTGCCCGGATATACTCCAGGTTACGGTGGTCGGTCCAGATGAGAAAAGGGTGACGTGCCCCCTCAAGCCAATGTCTCCACACCGTCAAAGCCCTGACCACGGCTAACAGCTCCCGGTCCCCCACATCATAGTTGCGCTCCGCCGGGCTCAGCTTCTTAGAAAAGAAGGCACATGGGCGGAGCTTCGGAGGAACGCCCAAGCGCTGTGATAACACAGCTCCTACCCCAGCCTCAGACGCGTCCACCTCCATTATGAATGGCAAAGAGGGGTCCGGATGCGCCAGGACAGGTGCGTTGGTAAACAGAACCTTCAGATGAAGGAAGGCTCTGTTCGCCTCTGCTGACCATCGTAGCCCCCCCCCCGGCCCCCCCTTCATCAGTGAGGTAATGGGAGCCGCCACCTGGCCAAAACCCCAGATAAACCTCCGATAATAATTAGCGAACCCCAAGAACCGCTGCACCTCCTTCACAGTGGTTGGGGTTGGCCAATTACGCACAGCCGTCATGCGGTCACACTCCACCTCCACCCCCGAGGTGGAAATGCGATATCCTAGAAATGAGACGGCTCGTTTGGAGAACTCACATTTCTCAGCCTTGACATATAGGTTATGCTCCAGCAGGCGCCCAAGCACTTTACGCACCAGGGACACATGCTCGGCGTGTGTGGTGGAGCAAATCAGGATGTCATCGATGTACACCACCACACCCTGCCCGAGCATGTCCCGAAGGACCTCGTCCACAAAGGATTGGAAGACAGCGGGAGCGTTCTTTAACCCATACGGCATGACGAGGTACTCATAATGGCCCGATGTGGTACTAAATGCGGTTTTCCACTCGTCTCCATCTCGGATACGCACCAGGTTATATGCGCTCCTGAGATCTAATTTCGTGAAGAAGCGCGCCCCGTGAAATGACTCCACTGCCGTAGCAATGAGAGGTAGCGGGTAACTGAAACCCACTGTGATAGCATTTAGACCTCTATAGTCAATGCACGGGCGCAGACCTCCCTCCTTCTTCTTCACGAAAAAAAAACTTGAGGAGACGGGGGACTTAGATGGCCAAATGTATCCCTGTCTCAAGGACTCAGTGACGTATGTATCCATAGCCACTGTCTCCTCCTGAGACAGAGGATACACGTGACTCCTAGGAAGAACCGCGTCGGCCTGGAGGTTTATCGCACAATCCCCTCGTCGATGGGGGGGTAATAGTCGCCTTCGTCTTACTGAAGGCGATAGCCAAATCGGCATACTCTGAGGGAATGTGCACGGTGGAGACTTGGTCTGGACTCTCCACCGTAGTCGCACCGATGGAAACTCCTATGCACCTACCTGAGCACTCCCTCGACCACCCCGTAAGAGCCCTCTGTCTCCACGAAATCTGAGGGTTGTGCGTGGCTAGCCAGGGGATTCCCAGTACCACCGGAAACGCTGGGGAGTCAATGAGGAACAGGCTGATACGCTCCTCATGACCCCCCCACGTCTGCATAACCAGTGGCACTGTGACCTCCCCTACTTGGCCTGACCCTAGCGGTCGACTATCTAGGGCGTGCACGGGGAAGGGGTGGTCCAGCTGAACCAGGGGAATCACTAACCTCTTCGCTAACCCACGGTCCATAAAACTCCCAGCTGCACCTGAATCGACTAGTGCCTTATACTGGAAGTGAGGGGAAAAATCAGGAAAACAAACCGAGGTGTACATGTGGTCGACAGGGGGCTCTGGGTGTGGCTGGTGCGGACTCACCTGGGGGGTCGAAGTAGTGCTCTGCCTGCCCTCCGAACTCCCGGGGGGACCACTCCAGCACCGGTCCACAGTGTGTCCTCTGCGTCCACATCGGGTGCAGGAGAGACCCCCCCATCCGGTCCTCCTCGACGCAGCCCCCCCTATCTCCATGGGCTGTGGAGCGGGGGGACTGGGAGGCGGAACGAACAGGCCCCGACTGGAACGTCCCCGGGAAGCCAGCAGGTTGTCCAGTCTAATGGACAAGTCCACCAGTTGGTCTAGGGTGGAGGCGTTGTCCCTACAGGCCAGCTCCCGGCGGACGTCCTCGCGAAGGCTACACCTATAGTGGTCTATCAAGGCCCGCTCGTTCCACCCCGATCCAGCGGCGAGAGTCCGGAATTCCAGGGCAAAATCCTGAGCGCTCCTCGTCTCCTGTCTCAAATGGAATAACCGCTCACCCGCCGCCCTGCCCTCCGGGGGATGATCGAAAACCGCCCGGAAGCGGCGGGTGAACTCAGGGTAGTCGCCCCGAGCCGAGTCTGGGCCATCCCAGACCGCATTGGCCCATTCTAGGGCTCGACCCGTGAAACAGGAGACGAGGACGCTCACCCTCTCTTCGTCGGAGGGGGGGGGGCGGACGGTCGCCAGGTATAGTTCCAATTGGAGCAAGAACCCCTTGCACCCAGCGGCCGTCCCATCGAACTCCCGGGGGGGAGTAATCCGGATACCACCGGCGCCCGCTTCAGGGGGTGTGTGTAGGGGCGCAGGGTGAGGGACCGGAGCTGGTCCAGCTGGGGAAGCACCTCTCTCCCAGTTCTCCAACCAGGCCAACACCTGGTCCATGGCCGAGCCTAGGCGGTGGAGGAGGCTGGCGTGTTGAGAGACCTGCTCAGCCATGGACGGCGCTTCTGCTCCTGCTGACTCCATTGTGGTGCGGGATTCTGTCACAGTTGTCTAGGACCAGTGGAGATGTGGAATCAGGAGCAGGAGACAGAGGGCCGGAGCAACTGTGTTTTAATAATAATAGAAAAATGCAATAGCCGTAGGGCACAGGGCGCGTGGCGAAGTCCGCCAGGGGAAAACACTTTTCCCAAAATAAGCGCACTGAAGAAAAACAGCGCACGGGGCGCAGCCCGGCAATATAATGGATACTAACAGGATACAATCACAACCGTCCTGAGTGAACAATAAACAATCCCGCACGAGAACCCCAACTGAAAATACACACTAAATAACCCCCCACTAATGACAAACACAAAACAGGTGCGGGATAGACAGACAAAACCAAAAGACACAGAAACAACGATCGGTGGCAGCTAATAGGCCGGCGACGACGACCGGCGAGCGCCGCCCGACCGAGGAGGGGCGCCACCTTCGTTAGATACTGTGACACATCAAGAGATTTATGAATTGGTGACACTTGGACTGTAGAATAAAGCATACAATGGGCCTAGGCTTACATGATGATACTATGTGTATTACATGTCATCTATCACAGCTATTGATGGAATGGCATGTCTCATTTATCACATGACAGCATCCATTACAGTATCTTGTCATTGTAATTTCCGATTATTCAGGTCATTAACTCTGCTTATTTTATGGCCATGTTCAAAAACTAAATTTGTTGTTGGAGGAATTATGGTTCTGGTAAGTAGAGTATTCAAAACTATTGTAGGGTATTGTACCTCTAACTTTACCTCATCCAGACCTTAACAAGAATTCATAAAACACTATTCATAAGGTTGAAAATAGGGCTTGACAATACACCTTCAAAAAACAGGTATTGACGAATTAGGCTACATTTTAACTGAGACCAGGTAGGGATTATAAAATCCCTAATAGCTAACATATGTTCAAATGAGACATTGCTTATAGCAGCAGTGCAGAGCTGTTACCAAGGCAAAGGGTGGCTACTTTGAAGAATCTCAAATATACTTTGATTTGTTTAACACTTCTTTGGTTACTATGTGTTATTTGTCTTCACTATTATTCTACAATGTAGAAAATAGTAAAAATAAAGAAAAACCCTGGAATGAGTAGGTGTGTCCAAACTTTTGACTGGTACTATCACATTTCAGGTAAAACCCAAATGCAGACTGTGTTGAAGTAACAGTGTTTATTACAGCAAAAGGGGTAGGCAAACAACAGGTCAAGGCAGGCAGGAATCGATAATCCAGAGTAGTGGGGCCAAGGTAAAGGATGGCAGGCAGGCTCAGGGTCAGGTCAGGCAGAGGTCGATAATCCAGAGTAGTAGGCAAAGGTACAGGAGGGCAGGCAGGCTCAGGGCAGGCAGAAAATGTCAAAACCAGGAAAACCAGGAACAATAAAGAGACAGGAACATAGGGAAAAACACTGGTAGGCTTGAAGAAACAAAACGAACTGGTAACAGACAAACAGAGAACACAGGTATAAATACACAGGGGATAATGGGGAAGATGGGCGACACCTGGAGTGGGTGGAGACAAGCACAAAGACAGGTGAAACAGATCAGGGCGTGACAGGTACTGTACACTCAAAGTAAGTATTAAGCTCTATTTTATTTGAAAAGACAAGCAGTTGAATATTTTTTATGTATTTGGAAAGACACTTAGAAAATATTGGAAAAGACTAAAATACACTGACTCAATTATACTCTCATGCATTTAACCCAGGTATTTGTTGTATAGCATATTATTTGAATAGGTGTTTGAACATACTGCAGCTGACTATTATTATTATATTTTTTACAAATAACGAAATAATCAAATAAAAGTACTTGTTTGAGCTTTGTATTTGAAAATACTCAAATACACCGAAAAAGTATTTGAAATACCAGATCCTCAAATACACATATATTTGTACCCTAGTCTGATCAGTAGGAAATTTCTTCCACATATTTCCCATTATGCTCCGACTGTTTTCCTACTCATATTGTCAGAGAGCTGGAATAAAAGAAAAGTACAGTATAAGCCTTGCAAAAGTATTCAGACCTGTCACGTATACTCCCTTTCCGGCCTCTAGGTCATCAGGCTGCTGATTATTCCGCACACCTGTCGCCATCATCTTGCGCATCTGCGCCTCATGACACTCACCTGGACTCCATCACCTCCTTGATTATCTTCCCTATATCTGTCACTCCCCTTGGTTCTTTCCTCAGGTGTTATAGACTCTGTTTTCATGTTGGTGCGTTGTTTGTGTTTCGTGTTCATTGTTTTTTTTTTTATTAAAACACTCACTCCCTGAACTTGCTTCCCGACTCTCAGCACACTCGTTACAAGGCCCTTTGGATTTCTTCACATTTTAGTGTGTTACAAGCTGGGATTAAAATGGATTTAATTGTATTTTTTGGTCTACAATGTACACAAAATAAAAATAAAAATAAATATATATATATATAGTTGTTGCATAAGCATTCAGACCCTTTGTTTATGCAAGCCTAAATTAGTTCAGTAGTAAAATTAGTCTTAACAAATCACATAATGAATTACATGGACTCCCTCTGTGTGAAATAATAGGGGTTGACATGTTTTTTTAATAACTAACCCTTCTTCTGTCCTCATACATACAACATCTGCAAGGTCCCTCAGTCAAGTATTGAATTTCAAGTACAGATTCAACTTCAAAGACCAGGGAGCTTTTCAAAAGACTCATAAAGAAGGGCAACGATTGGTAGATCGGTAAACAATAACAAATTAAACACTGAATATCTCTTTAAAAACTCTTAAGGATCCAACCATTTTTTTCAATTTTCACCTAAAATGACATACCCAAATCTAACTGCCTGTAGCTCAGGACATGAAGCAAGGATATGCATATTCTTGATACCATTTGAAAGGAAACACCTTGTGGAGATGTGAAAATAATGTAGGAGAATATAACACATTAGATCTGGTAAAAGCAGAAAACATGCGCTGGTTTTGTTGTTGTACCATCATATTTGAAATGTAAGAGAAAGACCATAATGTATTATTCCAGCCCAGGGGCAATTTCGATTTTGGCGGCAGCAGTGTATGTGCAAAGTTGTGCAAAGACTGATCCAATGAACCATCTGTTCAAAATGTTGTATCGAGACTTCCCAAATACATGTTCCAGTTCATAATTGTGCACTTTCCTCAAACAATAGCATGGTATTATTTCACTGTAATATCTACTGTAAATTGGACAGTGCAATTAGATTAACAAGAATTTTGTGGGGGGGTTGGGGGGGGTGATCCCGTAGAGGTCAATCATGGTCAAGTTAATAATTATGCTGTGGATCATGTATTAACCCACCCAGACACATCAAATATACAGTTGTCCTTCTAAACTGAGCTGCAGGACAGGAATTAAACTGCTCAGTGATGTTAACATGAGGACATTGGTGATTTTAAAACAGCTACAGAGTTCAATTGCTGTGACAGGAGAAAACTGAGGATGGCTCAATAACATTGTAGTAAATCACAATAATGACCTAAGTGACAGAGTTAAAAGAAGAATACAAATATACAGAATAAAAATATTCCAAAACATGCATCTTGTATGCAACAAAGCACTAAAGTAATACTGCAAAAAAAAAATTAAGGAATACACTTTGTGGTCTAAATGCAAAGCCTTATGTTTGGGGCAAATCCAACACAACACATCTACCTCCTTATTTTCAAGCATGGAGGTGGCTGCATCATGGTATGGGTATGCTTGTCATGAGCAAATACTGGGGAGTTTTCCAGGATAAAATGAAACGAGATGAGGCTAATTACAGGCAAAATCCTAGTGGAAAACCTGCTTCAGTCTGCTTTACACCACAGACTGGGAGAGGAATTCACCTTTAAGCAGGACAATGACCTACAACAAAAGCCCAAATCTAAACAGGAGATGCTTACCAAGAAGACAGTGAATGTTCCTGAGTTGCCAAGTTACAGTTTTGACTTAAATCTGCTTGAGAATGTATGGGAAGTTTAAAAAATTGCTGTATAGCCATGATCCTCAACATCTTGACAGAGCTTGAAGAATTTTGAAAAAATATTTCACAATTCAGGTGTACAAAGCTCTTAGAGACTCACCCAAGAAGACTCACAGCTGTAATCAATGCCAAAGGTGTTTCTAACATGTACTGACTCAGGGAGCTGAATACTTATGCAAGACTATATTTTAGTTATTACATTTGTATTACTCTTTATTACAGAGTATTTTGTGTAGATTGTTAACAAAAAATTACAATGAAATACATTTTAATCCCACTTTGTAACACAATAAAATGTGAAGAAATCCAAGCGTCTGAATACTTTTGCAATGCACTGTATATATATATAGCCTGGCTCGAGCGCGGTAGATAGAGTATGTACGCACAGATTTAAGTGATTAAACACTATCTATTCTTTATTTCAGAGGGGGCTGGCTCATGTTGACAAAGGTTTTAATTGTGTGGGGCTTCTTGTTATTTCCCAACCAGCCTATAACCTTGTCAAAAATGTTTCTCTCAAACGCTACACTGAGTTTGATGTAGCTGTCTTCAGATTGGCATAGCCGATTGTACAAATGCACAGGCCACTCCAAAAAAATTAAAAATTGACAAGAAAACAAACAACAATTTTAAGCTCCACACTAACCAAGAGCCGCTTTCCATCAAACATATTCGACCAAAAATAAATTAACTCAGATTACGTCTGTGATCATTCATTTTGAACGGGGTGGTATCGTAAAAGCAGGATGTGTTCGTTGTGCGTGACAGCGCGTTTGCAGTCAATGGAGCTAAATGCGAGGCACGGTTCAGGTCTCCAGCACCATGGACAGCACGCACACAGCTCAGTTGCTGAACATGATTTATGATTCAAACTGATAAATATTAACCAACCAAAAGCTATAGGCCGACATTACACTGCAGCCTACCACTACTATCATCAACTGTAGCCTACACGCATAATGGGCAAACTAGTAGGACTTGTAATGGCTATATTCTGAAATAGTACAACTAAAAGATGTGGAAATAACATGCCCATTTGAGCTCTGTTGGGTCTTCATTAAAGGTATATTATGTCGAACACGTAATCACACCCCCACCCATTTTGCCGTGGGAACGCATCAGACCACTCCGATGCCCCTTCCCCTCCTCCCCCTCCCAGTTCCCCAACCACACCATCACCATGGATCACACAGACAGACAAGGAGCGAGTAGTCAAGATCCCCCCGTTTGTCGCTTGCAGACAGATAGAGGGGTATAGGCAGCCAGTCTACTTGATATGTTTCTGTGTATTTATTATTATTATTCTGACGACTGAATATTTTTGCCCTCTCTATATGACATAGTAAGGAGAGACAACCAGCATTAGAAAGGTTCTTGTCAAGACGTTCTAAGACTTCGAAGAATTCATTCGTGACGGACCACATTGCTGCATGCCTCCTGCTTAATTAAGATTCTGCAATTGATAAACCGGCGCCTATGCCTACCAGGCAGTACTAGGACACCACGATCGCCGTTTTGACTAATCCACCGGGCGGTGGGATCTGACTGCAGCGCATCTTTAGGATTCTCAGCGAGTTGACTCCAAGTTCTATTACAAGGAGTTTACAATGACAGCCACGAAGGAGCCGCAGCCGAATCAGAGACAGAAGCCACCGCCGAAGGATGACGAGGAGGTTGGCTTGCCAGTCTATCTATTTGAAATGATCTGTGGTTAGGCTATTGAAGAGTTAATGAGCTCATTTCTATTCTTTGATAATACATTCTCCATCTAGTTTGTGTATTCTAGACTACAAGGTCAGTTAGGCTAGAATTCTAAAATTGGATGGCCGCAAATGAATGCCGGTTGTTGTGTGTGGCAGTGTGTGAGAAATAGGGGTCATATAACACCTGAATATCCTTACTTTCTATATTTCTGAAGATTTCATATTCACGAACATATTTCCTAGTCTACTGCAAGGAAGTGCAGTGATGTGTCTTTCACTGGATATGTTGCGTCTTTACTGTCTGCTATTAGAGAGCCTGTGTCTTATTTACCCTATCAGTGATTGCTTTCTGTCCACGCGCTCCCCATTGTGCGTGAATATTGCAAGACGAGACTCAGGACTTATCAATTTAGTGACTCTGTAAGAAGACCTCGTCAGTTGTCAAGCCCGAGAATAATGAGCGCTCTCGTAGGAACCGGGATGAGAGGGGGCAGGGTGACCGCACGGTGTGCGTGCTCCGCGGAGATTGTAATTCAACCTTTGCCTCCTAACAGCTGTCCGCAACACAACACCTTGACAGAGAACAGCCGAGGAGAATCACTCTGAAAAGAGTCTACCGAGCATCTCACTATCAAACACACACACACACACACAAAACACACACACACACACACCGCACAAGACGTGCAGCAGCTCACCTCAGTAACTGTTTTCTGTATTTTGGGCACGTCAACCACAATTATCCGAGAGGCCGGGCTTTTTTGTCGGTGTGTTCATGCAGTACAAATAGCCTTCAGAGATCGTGTACCAGTCCGCATCTGCAATGCTTTTTTTCGGAATTTGCTATGTTTCTAGTTAAGAATTTAAAGGTGTGATATCTCTGAATGGAAGAATTGGTGGAGCATTAACTTGACAACTAGGTCGGTGCCTCTAGTTACGTCAACTCTGGGCGCTAATAATTGATTTTGCCTCCCCAAATGTTTAAATAACCCTCACGTGTTGCACCCGGCAAAGGGAACTTCCAGACCATTGCTATCTATCTGTTTTGACATGAGAGTTATCTTACTGTATATTGTGCCCAACATCTGTGGCCACCACCATGTCCATTTTAAATGCCACATTTCCGGTGTCCCTTGTGTTGGGGTCTTGCGGGGTTCAACACCATGGGGATAGCTCATATATAGTCCTACTACTGGAAATCTAAGACTCTGGCCAAATATTCCTATTGTGCTGATGTATCTTTTATGTTCTTGTAATTACAATAAAATACTGTGAAATACAAACCTCTCCCCTCAATGAATTTCAGTCTGAACGGAAAGTCAACCACACTGTAATAGATACTAACATCCTTTATTGTATCTCTGAAATGCTGTTTTTCCCAAACCCTGAAAACTCCTGCTTTGATTGAATGATGCTGTGTTAGGGGTACCATTGCATTTCCAGACTTGGGTTCAAGTAGTATTTGATATGAGATGGGATTTTGATTGGGCCTGCCTGGAGTGACAGATGGGTAGGGTTTGCACTTTTTTTTTGCACTTTTAATTGGTTCAATTGTACCAGGCATGCAGTACACTGTAAATGGGTTACCATGAATTTGACAGCAATTCACAGGCAGCTCCACAATGCAGCATCATTTACAGTATGCTGCAGTAAAACATTTCAAAGTTTTTTACTGGTGATAATATCTCAAATTACCGTATAATTTACAGTGTAGGCTATACACTGTAAAGGGGTTGCCATGAATTTGACAGTAATTTACAGGCAGCTCGTGGCAAGTAAAATGCAGTATTTCACATTACAGTACACCTACTGTAATATAAATACAGTATCAAAGCAAGTACTGTGTAATGACACACAGTACAATACCGTAAAATGTACTGTATTATACTGTAAAAAAGTATAAATGCTACCATAATCAGAATGAATTAATTAATGGATGAATTAATCAAATTCATTGAGTTGAGGGGTTTGTATTTCACTTGATTTTACGGTAATTACAAGGGATTGGTGCAAGTAGGTTGGCTGCTAGGTAAAGTGTTTACACATTATAGCATATTAATGAATATTTGGTGTTTTATATCACTTGCAACTCTAGAGGCCTTAACAAAAGGTTACAAACTGGCAGCGACTATAGGGCAAAACAGACCAAAAGGACATGGAAAAATACTCAACCGTTTAAGACTTGGGCCACTTCAACGGTTTAAGACTTGCTGCCACTTCAATCTGTCCCTTATATATTTTAAATTAATAACCACGTAGGAATTAAATTGGTACAGCAATGTCACTCACGGGTGCAACAAATACATTTTTTTATCATTTAGCAGATGCTCTTATCCAGAGCGACTTACAGTAGTGAATGCATACATTTCATACTTTTTTTTTCTTCGTACTGGCCCCCCGTGGGAATCGAACCCACGATGCTGGCGTTGAAAACACCATGCTCTACCAACTGAGCCACAGAATAGGTGGCTCAGGCACACCCCAAAATAGGTTAATGAGCCAGAAACAACAATACCATGCATCCACTAGTGGTCAAAAGGTTGTTGGCGCACTAACGATACGGTACGGTACTGTATTCTGTGGGGTGGAATTACAGTACCTTTTCAATTACAGCAATTTTCCCACAATGTGCCATAATTTACAGTATGCTGTAGTAAAACGTTTCAGAGATTTTTATTGTTTGTAATACCTAAAATTACAGTAGAAATGACAGTTTCCGTTACAATGTATGTCACAGAATTGTGGTGATATGCAATGCCACATAGGCCATTTTTTTCAGAGATTTTGTGAGGCAATAACTGCACCTGACTCTGACAGCCCTAGCAGATCAACCATCCACAACATTTATTGAGTGCATTGAAAGATATACAAATAGAGAAGAATAACTTTTGAATATCTCATTATTAGCTAGTTCCACTTCACTGTTAGAGAAGTAGCTTAACTATAACTTAAATGCAATGGTTTTCACAGCTTTGTTTTCATTATCAAGAAAGTACCATTGTTTCCTAATGTTGTTTTCAACTTTCCCTTTTTGTTCTGTATCATATCAGTTGCATGGGGATGGATCGTCTTTTTTTGTACTTTTTTTTTTACATGAAGCCAAGTGAAACATGACTTCTTTATGGGTCTTGACAATCATATACATCTGTGTGTAAACTTTTGCATATTTTATTTGCTCTTTCAGTGACATTCAAGTCATCACGGTTAAGTAAGCATATTATGAAAGAAAATAGTCAAGCAGCCTGTAAAGTTAAAATGAATTCTTAAGTTTACTACAAAATTACTGGAATTGAAATATATGATAGTGAGAGCTGGCTTCGGACAATACGACATGTATTTGCCATGTGGAGAGCCCTTATGAAACAAAGACAGTGAAACTCCACAGCCAAGGAGTCACTAAAAAGATACTGAGATTATTGGCATCTTTATGACTCATAGCTTGTCAATGCAACCATAGACACGCAGGTTAACCTTGAGACTGACTTTGGTGTGAACTCGTCTCAAGGGCCTCTCATTGCAGTCAGTGGGTGTGTTGTGTTACAACCTGCTCACACATCCACTACACTGTGGACAAAGGCACGCGGAGAAATCAATGCCTCACCATTGTGAGTAAGAGAAGGGCTTTCACACGCCACGATCCCCTGTTCTGCCCTTGTACCTCACACTAACGGACAAGGAGTCTGTCATTGTCTGAAGTGGAGAGGAGAAGAGTAGGAGAACGAATAGGATAACCAGAGGAGAGGGGAGCACTAGAAAAAATATTTCGCTAGTTCTGCTTAAGAAAATAAGGCTATTTGCATCAGCTATTTATTTGCATCAGCTATTTGTATCAGCTTTTTTAGTATTTCCAACTTTAGTTATTTTCATGTATAATATACTTCACTTTTAATGTTTCACAAACACAAATACTGTATTATGTCCATAAAAAAATGGCTTAGATTAAACCTAATTTGATCACTTCCAAAACTATTAGTATACATTAGATTTACTTTACATATACTTAAGTTTCAAAAGTAAATGTAATTGCTCAAATATACCTAAGCATCAAAAGTAAAAGTAAAATGCCAAGAGTGTACAAAGCTGTCATCAAGGCAAAGGGTGGCTATTTGATCTGTTTAAACCTCTTACATCTAGACGTTCCGCTAGCGGAACACCTGCTCCAATATCCAATGATGGGCGTGGCGCGAAATACAAACTCCTCTGAAATCCGAAAACTTCCATTTTTCAAACATATGACTATTTTACAGCATTTTAAAGACAAGACTCTCAATCTAACCACACTGTCCGATTTCAAAAAGGCTTTACAATGAAAGCAAAACATTAGATTATGTCAGGAGAGTACCCAGCCAGAAATAATCAGACACCCATTTTTCAAGCTAGCATATAATGTCACAAAAAACAAAACCACAGCTAAATGCAGCACTAACCTTTGATGATCTTCATCAGATGACAACCCTAGGACATTATGTTATACAATGCATGCATGTTTTGTTCAATCAAGTTCATATTTATATAAAAAAAACAGCTTTTTTACATTAGCATGTGACATTCAGAACTAGCATACCCCGCAAACTTCCGGTGAATTTACTAAATTACTCACGATAAACGTTCACAAAAAACATAACAATTATTTTAAGAATTATAGATACAGAACTCCTCTATGCACTCGATATGTCCGATTTTAAAATAGCTTTTCGGTGAAAGCACATTTTGCAATATTCTCAGTAGATAGCCCGGCATAACAGGGCTAGCTATTTAGACACCCAGCAAGTTTAGCCTTCACCAAACTCCGATTTACTATTAGAAAAGTTTGATTACCTTTGGTGTTCTTCATCAGAATGCACTCCCAGGACTTCTACTTCAATAACAAATGTTGGTTTGGTCCAAAATAATCCATAGTTATATCCAAACAGCGGCGTTTTGTTCGTGCGTTCAAGACACTATCCGAAGTGTAAATAAGGGTCACTAGCATGGCGCATTTCGTGACAAAAGATTTCTAAATATTCCATTACCGTACTTCGAAACATGTCAACCGCTGTTTAAAATCAATTTTTATGCAATTTTTCTCTTAAAAAAGCGATAATATTCCGACCGGGAGTGGTGGTTTTCGTTCAATGATAAAACATGGTGTCCACTCGTGCACGAGCCTGAGTCTCACAGTACTGTGACCAGCCACTATCCAAACGCGGTACTTTTTTTCAGCCAGAGCCTGCAAAGCCACAATTCAGTTTTTTGCCGCCTTCTGAGATCCCATGGGAGCCGTAGGAAGTGTCACGTAACAGCAGAGATCCCCTGTAATGGATAGAGATAATCAAGAAGGGCAAGAAATGGTCAGACAGGGTACTTCCTGTACAGAATCTTCTCAGGTTTTGGCCTGCCACATGAGTTCTGTTATACTCACAGACACCATTCAAACAGTTTTAGAAACTTTGCAGTTTGTTTTCTATCCAAAGCTAATAATTATATGCATATTCTAGTTTCTGGGCAGGAGTAATAATCAGATTAAATCGGGTACGTTTTTTATCCGGCCGTGAAAATACTGCCCCTTAGCCATATCAGGTTAACACTTTTTTGGTTACGACATGATTCCATATGTATTATTTCATAGTTTTGATGTCTTCACTATTATTCTACCATGTAGAAAATATAAAAAATGAAGAAAAACACTTGAATGAGTAGGTGTTCTAAAACTTTTGACCGGTAGGGGGACCAGTACAGAAAAAACAATTTTTAATGAAATGTATGCATTCACTACTGTAGGTCGCTCTGGATAAGAGCGTCTGCTAAATTACTAAAATGTAAATGTAAAATGTAGTCTCTATATGTTTTTTTTTACCCCTTTTTCGCCCCAATTTCATGATATCCAATTGGTAGTTAGACTCTTGACCCATCACTGCAACTCCTGTACATCATACAAATAAATCACTTTCCATTGATAAAGGTAAACCAAGCACACACGTAATAGGAGCTTCATGTAAAACACAGGGCCCCTATGGAAAAAAGGGGAATTGCAACATCACTTAGCCTGAATTCAAACCACTCTCCCCCTTCCCTCCCCACCCCATACAATAGATTATAGTACCAGTAATGGTACCGTCAATGGATTACCGGATTACCGGCAGTGGTACCATAAAACAGTTTTGTTTACAGTAACTTAATGTCAGCCAGTTACCTGTAAATTATTGTAAACTATGGTAATCATTATCATATTTCCCAGCATGCTCTGAATACTTTGACCAGGATTTGGGGGTATTTTGTGAAATGTAATGGAATTTTGCATCCCTGCTTGCATGCCTTATGTGGATTGTAACATGCTGACCACACCTCTCGCGTCGTTGCAAAATAAATTTAAACATACGTTATTCAATTATTGCAACCACACTGCTCGCACATGCCAACGAGCATCTGCGTTGGCAAGTGCTAAAATAGAAGTCAGTTCCATTTGTGACGCTGAACGTGGTGCAAGTCCTGCCTCTCCCATCTTCTCATTGGTTTACAGAAGCAGATACACACGTGCTATCTCCTCATTGGATAAACCCACTTGGGTGATTGAAAGATGAACTGAGTTTGGTCGGTCGTCATGGTAACTATGAAAGTTAGATGCCATTCTCCATATAAAGTTCAAAGAAGAAAAAGCCTGGAAGGAGGAAAGATAACTAAAAACGAATCGGTTGACCGTTTTATGGATTAGTTGTCGGAGTAGAGGACCTTGTGCATTTCAGGTAAAATAATAACTCAACGTTTATATCCCAGGACAAATTAGCTAGCAATAGCAAACTAGCTAAATAGGACAACTTAGCTAGCAACTGCAAGCTAGCTAGCTAAATTGACATAAATGTTTAATGCTTTTCGACCTGTCCCCAAATTAATATAATTGATTCAGAGTTAGTTTTAATATTTCAACCTGTGTGTCGTGATCGCGTTTGGTCTGGGGGGACAAAATCTATTTGCTCATGATGGCGCACAGGCGCGGCCGGTTTGGGTACGGTGTAAAACATTCATGAGGTTTTATGTGTTAAATAATGACATTTTAATGAGAACATATTCACTTAGGATCTCACTTGGTGAAGGCCACAAGACTGAACATGGATGAATGCAACACCCATGTCTCTGTTGCTAACAAATACAATAATGAGTGGTAACTCAACAATTCATTCCAAAGGCAAGGCATTTTAGGAAATATGCAAATACGGCTTTGCAGTAAGAGTATGTTACCGTAAAAGGACTACAGTAGCATTATTGGTAGTGTAAATCAATTATAGTAACAGTATTGGATATTGTAAAATACGGTGTGGAAACATACTTTTCCTTTTTTGGGGGGATTGGACCTTTGTTTTTAGGTAGTGTTCAGTGGGTATGAGTTTTTTTTTATGGGTGTTGGCATGGACAGGTTTGACTACCAGGGTTGGGGCCAAATTCATTTAAATTCCAGTCAATTCAGGAACACAGAAATTCTCTTTCATGTTTTTCAACAAGGAACATTTGGAATTAGATTTGGAGTTTGATTTACTTTCTGAATTGACTGGAATTAAAATGGAATTGACCCCAGCCCTGTTGTCTACTTAAGTGATAATGGCTGAGAAGCCGGCGTTTGGAGGATATGTTGGCACGGCTGTTTTTGGCAAACGCGCCAATATATCCTCCAAACACCGGCTTCGAGGGCATTATCACTTTTTTTTACAACGGGTTCCCAACATATTCAAATAATGATTGACATATTTCATTAAAAACTAATTTTTGATAAATGCATTCATATTATTTCATCCTTCCACAAGATATAGTCGAGACATAAATGGTTGCTACCCAAGCCGGCTGGTCCTTCGTTCTATCGGTTCGACGCGACCCAGTCATTCAGTCTTTTTGTTCTGTATTTATGGACGTGACCCAGACATTGGTTCTAAATGTTCTATTGCCATACTGACTGGCAACGTTCTTAACCCTTGCTTGCTAGCTAGCCAACTACGGCTAATTTACAGTCACGTCAAACAGTGCAGCCAAAATAACAACAGTAGCAGCATTTGCATTTGTTTGAGCTGTTTTCTAGTGACATTTAATTGGATACATCCTTAACGATGAGCTAATTAGGCGTGATTTCGCCTGGCATAGAAAATGTGCTCACTCATCAGGACACTGGTTCAGAGTAGGAGCTAGCCAACAACACAGCTAAAACAATCACTTCAAACTGAACCTGAAAAGACTGCAAACGAACTTTTTTTTCAGCTGACATTACTTTGTATATATCTATAAAAATGATGCCAGTTGATTCATGATTTCGACTGGCTTGAGAAACGCTGCCTGTCTGTGTCTCGTCCCGACCCATTCATTACTGGTATGGGACGGCTGGAGATTGAATTTTAATATTGAAACAATGTTGCAAATGTCGGAGGGACAGACAGCAAGGTTTAAACAAATCTCCACTGTTGAAAACTAAATGTTAGTCTAAAAGAAACGTGAGATAAGGTGTAGATGCTTTTTATAGTGGAGATCAAGTTTTTAAATTGCTTAGCTGATGAGACAGTGGATTGCGCAGTCAGATGGAACAGAGTAAACAGGCTTTTTAACTTTATAGATTTAGCCGGTGGTAATTTGTGGAATAGACACTGGTTGGAATGCGGTTTTAACAAATCAGCATTCAGGATTAGACCCACCCATTGTGTAATATTAATTAAAATGCTTTTTGTGTTTAGATGGGTTTCTGTCGTAGTGCCTAGAAGTTCAACCTGTTCTAAATATATGTTGTCGGACTCTGATCTATGTACAGTATATCCTTTTCCTTCATGATTACTATGTGTCCACTCGTGACATGGGTGCAGATGCCTAAAGATGTGCCTAGTATTAGCTTAGTATAGCTGGTACTCAAAATATTCTTAGGACATTCAAATGTATTGTAGAGGTCATCACTATATGAGCCACGTTACAATTCCCACTTTGTGTGATGCCTAGTGTGTTTGCCTTTCACGCCAGTGTGCCAGGTTAGCTTCCTTGCCCTGCTGTTCACTACAGTATGTACTTAGATAATGAACTATCTTAGAGTCCTGGGAAAACATGTTTTCTGAGTGTTTAGGGGAGTATGGGATTGATCTGTGGCCCAGCAGTATATCATCAAAGGGCAAATGTATTGACATGACTCTACTGTCATGAGAAAGGCTAGGAGTGTGTGTGTGTGTGTGTGTGTGCGCAGTTTTGTGTGTGTGTGTGTCAGAAAGAAAGATGTGGCCTTCCACTTGTGCAGCGACATACATAAGATGGGAAAATGAAAAAGATGTACCTGAACTGTCTTTTTCCCCCAACTATCAACATAAATCTCAATGACAAAGTGTAACTTTTAGATATGTACTCCTCTAACTTATAAGGTTATACTTTACATCCTTAAAGTTATTCATAGACACAATACATATTTAGTGAATAGTTGCCATGTTACCAAGCTACAGTTCATTTTAAATAATTGCTTAGAGAGAGATGGAAATGTGAGCCAAACTCCTGGAGCAGCAGACAGGGCTGAGGAACCGAAAGAGGAGATCAGTTGCATGAGCAGCCCTATAAATCCAACTCAAACTCCCACTGGCATTGTCCTTCGTCCTCACCTTTCCATTCTTAATTCGCCCCTCGCCGGTAATTTTATAGCTCAGTGGCTGCTGGATGCCCCAATGTCACCTATGTCTCCAAAACATTTAGAGAGTGAAAGACTCTTTTGGCACACAGAGAAAGGCTATCTCCAAAAGTGCAGAGCCTGTGTGTGACTGTGAGTGTGACTACAATCTTCACTCAGACACATTCAGCTGTGTGTCAATGAGCTTATCTTGTGGATGGCTTCCCATTACAATTTTTGGTTACATTTGATTTCTCTAGAATAGATAAAAGACAGGTTCTTTATTCAGAGGGAAATGGCTGAATTCCTATTCACACCCTTGTGCATAATTTCACTAGTTCTACCCTAACCTTAACCCCCATACCCTTAACCTATCCCTAACCCTTACCTGACTCTAACCTTAACCCTTAACTTAACCATTTTACATTTCAACTTCAATGGGGTAGGGATGTCCCAAGGATCCCTGATAGCATGGACTAATTTGACTAGTAATGTAGTCAGCTGTGTTTAATTGGGTTCAGTTCCATTTCACTGCAGGAGAGAAAAAAGCTTTATCACCTACCGTGTAATTTAAACCAAATCACAATTTAATGTGCGGTAGAGTAAAATTGATTCAGATATTAAAACCTGATTAATAGAATCACTGTATTGTCCTGCATATGCTTCTGCGGAGGTGGTCTGGACATTATTCATACATTATATGGTCTTATACCGATGAATGCATCCTTTGAATGGCTATGTCCTTATTTGACTTAATGCTGCTAGAAAACATTTTCTGTTCTGTGTACGTCATTGACTCTATTTGTATTTTTTAACAACAGCATAGCGATTTCAAAATACTCAAAAATGAAACAAGAAGGTATTGTTTTAGAATAGAATTAATGGAGCTCCAATCTGACGTCTGGTTTTATATGTTATTTTCCTTTGAAAACAATTAACATCACTTGGCATAGGAGATAAGATTGTGAAGGAGTAGACATTCATAGCAGATCATGTCAGCTCCATTGAGCGCAAATGTCTCATAGATTTTCATCCGGACTAGACTCTTGACTTCAGTGCTAGACAATGATTATCACATGAAGCATCAAATATCTGTCATTAGAGCTCCGATAAGCAAACAAGGAACCAAATGGGACACATATTAATTTGTGAATAGCACAGCTGCAACACTCCACGTCTTCTCCACGTTAAAGAAAAAACTGACTCCTAGATTGAGCTGGCTCACAGTCAATGTTGAGAATTGAGTTTCATCACCGAGGGCCCGAGTCATGTTTCCCTTTGTGTGTCATGGGCATACTGGGCAAGAGTAGTTTATACAGTAGAGCCCCACTGTGGCATATGGACAAGAACCGCCTGTGGAGGTGATCAATGTCATTTTTTAGCTTCAACTTCATCCTCCTTCAGAAACGCACGGTGCCCAACTTGCACTTTGTACAAGGCTGCTGTGGTTTGAATGTTTTGGTTTCTTATTGGAACGTTTTGTCTGTCTTCTTTGGTCCAAAATAATGTTCTGTTTATTTACTTCTCTCTGCAGCTTTAACTGTTGACGGCATTTGTAAGGCATACACAGTACTTTGCAATCAGTAAGGTTCTGTGCTCTTGAGGCCATCCATGGATGGACACCCAAGGTGTATATTAAATATGTGATTGGGTAGTGTTGTGGTGTATGTTGTGGTGTGGGTAGCATTGTGATCATTGGCAAATGTTCAGTTCTCAGAGTACTGGTGGATCTTGACTACAGTAGAATTGCATGCATGTCATTATAGAAATACTGTATCTGTAACACCTACACCTCTCTTGACTTGAGGCTTTTCACAGCTTGTCGAACTGTCATTCAATCTATTTTGAAGCAAAACACTCTACTAAGAATAACATACTACAGGCGGATATATTGAAAAATAATGAGTCATACTTTTCCAACAGTCATACAGTAGTTAGGATTAAAAAGCTACTGGTAATTTACCAAAGGTACCAGAATCTTCAGTAAGTTTGTTAAAGCATTCTATCGTAACTTTGGTCATTTATATTGTGCCTTCAGAAAGTATTCACAACCCCTGATTTTCTACATTTTGTTGTGTTACAGCCTGAATTTAAAATGGATTAAAATTAAGAATTGTTGTCACTGGCCTACATACAACACCCCATAATGTCAAAGTGGAATGATGTTTTTAAAAAAAAATTACAAATTCATTCAAATGTAAAGTTGAAATGTCTTGAGTCAATAAGTATTCAACCCCTTTTGCTATGGAAAGCCTAAATAAGTTCAGGAGTAAAAATTATCTTAAGCCCCTAGAGTCTATTGACCCACCGTTGCATCAATCTAAGAAACGTAATAAAAGAAATCCTCATCAAAATCTGTCAGTTTAAGCTAGAGATATCAGTTTTTTTGCATGGGCTCAATCAACCATCTACCACCGCATCCGCCTATGGCGGCCTTCCGCATTTGCGGTGGAAGGTGGCCGAGCTACGGCGTTGTCTGTCATACCACAAGTGTCCCAGAACTCTGATGGTAACCGGTATTGGTTTAAAAACTGAATGGAAGTATGGAGGTAGTTTTGTGCCTACCCAAAAAAAGGAATTAAATATGTGTAAAAAAAATATATATACACTACCGTTCAAAAGTTTGGTGTCACTTAGAAATGTCCTTCTTTTTGTAAGAAAAGCAAAAAATGTTGTCTATTAAAATAACATCAAATTGATCAGAAATACAATGTAGACATTGTTAATGTTGTAAATGACTATTGTAGCGGGAAAGGGATGATGTTTAAAGGAAT
Organism: Salmo trutta; assembly: GCF_901001165.1. Classification (NCBI taxonomy): domain Eukaryota; kingdom Metazoa; phylum Chordata; class Actinopteri; order Salmoniformes; family Salmonidae; genus Salmo; species Salmo trutta. Next base: position 8,169,933 of record NC_042980.1, read on the forward strand.
ATCTACATAGGCGTACAGAGGCCCATTATCAGCAACCATCACTCCTGTGTTCCAATGGCACATTGTGTTAGCTAATCCAAGTGTATCATTTTAAAAAGCTAATTGATCATTAGAAAACCCTTTTGCAATTATGTTAGTACAGCTGAAAACTGTTGTTCTGATTAAAAAAACAATAAAACTGGCCTTCTTTAGACTAGTTGAGTATCAGAAGCATCCGCATTTGTGGGTTCGATTACAGGCTCAAAATGGCCAGAAACAAAGAACTTTCTTCTGAAACTCGTCAGTCTATTCTTGTTCTGAGAAATGAAGGGTATTTCATGCGAGAAATTGCCAAGAAACTGAAGATCTCGTACAATGCTGTGTACTACTCCCTTCACAGAACAGCGCAAACTGGCTCTAACCAGAATAGAAAGAGGAGTGGGAGACCCCGGTGCACAACTGAGCAAGAGAACAAGTGCATTAGAGTGTCATGGATACCTAGGGGTCCTGAAATTCAAAATCAATTGGCTAAATGATCCATGGTATGACCATCTTAAAACAATTCTATATGTCATGTTATAACATTGCAGTTAGTCCACAATATTATATGTGAAAATAACGAAGCCTGTACAGAATGCAAATATTCCAAAACATGCATCCTGTTTGCAACATGGCACTAAAGTAATACAGCAAAACAATGTGGCAAAGCAATTTACTTTTTTTCCTGAATACCAAGTGTTCTGTTTGGGGCAAATCCAACACTTTACTGAGTACCACTTTCCATATTTTCAAGCATAGTGGCGGTGTTATGCGTATGCTTGTAATCGTTAATGACTGGGGAGTTTTTCACGATAAAAAAATAAAAAGAATTGAGCTAAGCACAGGCAAAATCCTTTCTGAAGGCACTGTATGCTACATTTGATAAAGCCGCGCGGTGGGCAAGAGATAATTACAGACACCTGTGATAATCTGAAGAACCCAAAAGGGCCCCTAGATGTCTTGTGATAGATTACATAAAATCCTTCAAAGATACCAAAATTCTGGTATTATACTGGTAAACTTCTAAAGTTTCTAGTAATATACCCTCCCTTTGCAGCCCTAGTCAAATCATTTACCAAACAAATGTTGATATTTCATTGGTGTGATTGAAGAGCATGTTGTCTACAAAGCAAAAAAACCTTCAACGATAAAGGGTATATCATATGTCACTTGATTTCTTCAGATATGCTAATCTTGCTCGAGGGTAGATCCTTAATTGGATACAGCAAGCCCCAACAGACCAGCACAGATACACACAACGCAGTACAACTCAACATTGACAAGAATATGAACGTAAGCTAATGCGACAGACTGAGTACCAATGCGACTGTGAGGATCGACGCTGGAGACAGGAAGCAGGTACAGGGAGAACATTTAATAAATAACGGACATGAAACAGGACAGGAACAGCGTCTGGACAGGGGACCAAATAACAACATCAATGCTGACAAAGGATGGAACAGAAGAAACAGATAAAGGGGAGGCAATCAAATAATGATGGAGTTCAGGTGGGTCCAATGAGGTGCTTAACAAATGGGACAGGTGTGCATAGTGATAAGCAGTCTGGCACCCTCGAGCGCAGGAGAGGGAGAGCGGGAGCAGGCGTGACAGTACCACCCCCCTCTAGGGGCGCCACCCGGTGTACCACCTGGGCTAGCCTGACAGGGGGCGTAGAAGCCATATGAACCAGCAGAGGCGTGGGAGCCTGGCAAACCTGCTGAGGCTTGGGAGCCTGACAATCCAGTTGAGGCGTGAAAGCCTGATGATCCCGCTGAGACGTGGGAGCCTGATGAACCAGCTGAGGCGTGGGAGCCTGACGAACCAGCTGAGGCGTGGGAGCCTGACAAACCAGCTGAAGCATGACGTGGGATGGGCGCCTGCCGAGCCCACCGGGGCAAGAAAAACCTCTCGAGCCAGCTAGGGCCTGGAAGACCTATGAGCTAGCTGAGGCACCCCCGGTAGCATCGGCAACGGCACCCGGACCCGACGTCACCAACAAAAAACAAGGCTTCCCTGATGCTTTCAATTTTGGGTGTCAGCATTCTATGAGGATCGACGCTGGAGACAGGAATCAGGTTCAGGGAGAACATTTACTAAATAACTGCCATGAAACAGGACAGGAACAGCGTCTGGACAGGGGACAAAGTAACAACATCAATGCTGACACAGGGATGCAATAGAGGAAACAGACAGATAAAGGGAGGAAATCAAATAATGATGGAGTTCAGGTGGGTCCAATGAGGCGCAGGTGCGCGTAATAAAGGGGACAGGTGTGTGTAGTGATAGGCAGTCTGGCGCCCTCGAGCACAGGAGAGGGAGAGCGGGAGCAGACGTGACAGTGACGACTATGAATCTGGAATAAGTAATGTAATGCATCCCTACTAATCAGTTTGATACCCTCATTGATTACAGCTGTATGTAAATAATTTGAATTATGGATGTTGAAATGCACTATAGGTGCATCCTAAATGTCACCCTATTCCCTATGTAGTACACTATTTTTGACCAGGACCCATTGTGCTCTGGTCAAATGTACTGTAGTGCACTATATAGGGAAAATGTTGTAATTTCAGAGATAGACTATGAGACCAGCATTATTACAACACTGGAGAGACACGTATTGCTGTTGTATCGTGAGGTGCAGATTAGGAATTCTGAGTATTTTCACGAGTTGTTTACCACCGTTTTGGCAGAACCTCAATCAAGGCCTCGATTTGTTATCTATTTGTTGTCTGGCGAAAAACAGTAGCAGACATTGATGGAACGAATCAGAGAAACTTGTGAACTTTTTGGTACAACATAAGTATTTTTAGCCCCTAGCAAACACACAACTCTTTTATTCCAGCCTTCTTTTTAATGATGTAGCCTTCATAATACAGCAGACAATAAGATGTCACTAAGGATTTGTTTTTCACAACAAAAAAATGTAACGTTGAGCTCTCATGACTGAAAATTATTTTATATTATAGGGGCAGTCATAGCTATTTTGTCTTACATAGCTGCACCATTGGTTTTAAAACATTTAAGGTTTTATACATGCAACATGAAAATTAACAGAGAACTCTGATCCTATATGACATGGAAGCAGCTGAGCCCTGTGGTTGTATGAATACAATATCATTACAGTGTGGTATGAATCCAGTGTTGTGCGTATATCTGAATTCAATATGACAGAGACAGTAACTAATAGAGAAGGGTGTTTCCTTCAGACCTGAGGGCATCATCGGTGTACCTCAGGGCAAAGTTAGTAATGCTAAATACAATAAGAAGACAGACTATGCCCGGCTAGTCATTTCCAATTATTCAGTGGATCAATTTTGACCCAGACAAATTGCATTAACTCCTTGCACACCGCTACTGTTTCACTATACACTTTGCCAATCTTTGACCGTCTTAATTCTTACTGTAGATTAACGATGTAATGTTTAGGTAAACAACTCGACTTGACTTGACGAGGGTAAACGAAACAAAGAAATGGCAGAGAGTGGTTATTTTTCCCCAGCGGTTGCACTGTCAACATTGTGAAATAGCTTAGTGTTGCGGTGATGGCCTGGGCAAAAACTGGTTGAATCAACGTTCTTTCAATGTAATTTGTCAACGTATTGTAAAGTGCAATAAATTGGATTTGAAAAAAGTGAACAACGTAAGCTGTTGTTTTGAGCGTGACATTTCAACCACAGTATTATGTCATCATTATAAACACATTTCAACATAGACAAATCTTGTATAAAATATGTTGAATTTGTTCCTTTAAACAATGTGCTATTGTGAGAAGGATTGTTCAGAAGTCTCCACTTATAAACTAAATAGATTCACTGTTGCTATTGAAGTCATTCCAAAGGATAGGTTTAACAGAGCAAATTAAATGGGACCATACTTTATCACTCATATATCATCAATCAGAGGCATCATGCTCATAGAGGGCAAAGGGGCACACTCCCCCTCAGATTTGTCCTGTTTAAAAAAAAAAAAATGTTTGCTGTTGTTTCTCTGTAATACTACTAGCCACCTATTGTATGAAGTTGGCTTTAGCTAGCCCAGATAGGTTCCAAATCTCCCAACCTCATAACTTGCTACAAAGAAGCCATTTCAAGTTAGAGTAGCTAGCTTGTCTAACTATTTTAGCTGGCATGCTTGCTGGAAAGGTTGGTAGCATTTAGAAAAGCAAGCAATAACTAAATGTACTAAATAATACTCACATTCCTTTTTAAATAGTTTACCCAGATTTTAGCAGAGATGCAGATAGACAAATAGATATTTAGTTTCTTTAAAAAAGAACCACCAGTCAGGCGGATACAAGACAGCACAAGAGGTACACTTAGATATGCAGAAATATATATCTTTTTTACATAGAATTAAGCATATTGATTATGGCTCTAGATTGCAGGAAACAGCTGATTCGGGTGTTTGAAAAATGCAAAATTCTCCAACCACCCCCCAGTTATCCTCACTTACTTTGTGCCCCCTCATAATTTTGGGGTGCATCAGGCCCCTGTCATCATTGATGCTATTTATATTGATTTCAAATCAAATTAAAGTTTATTTGTCAAGTGCGCCTAATACAACAGGTGTAGAACTTACAGTGAAATGCTTACTTACAGGCTCTAACCAATAGTGCAAAAAAGGTATTAGGTGAACAATAGGTAGGCAAAGAAATAAAACAACAGTAAAAAGACAGGCTATATACAGTAGCGAGGCTATAAAAGTAGCGAGGCTACATACAGACACCGGTTAGTCAGGCTGATTGAGGTAGTATGTACATGTAGATATGGTTAAAGTGACTATGCCTATATGATGAACAGAGAGTAGCAGTAGCGTAAAAGAGGGGTTGGTGGGTGGTGGGTGGGACACAATGCAGATAGCCCGGTTAGCCAATGTGCGGGAGCACTGGTTGGTTGGCCCAATTGAGGTAGTATGTACATGAATGTATAGTTAAAGTGACTATGCATATATGATAAACAGAGAGTAGCAGCAGCGTAAAAAGAGGGGTGGTGGGGGGGCACACAATGCAAATAGTCCGGGTGGCCATTTGATTACCTGTTCAGGAGTCTTATGGCTTGGGGGTAAAAACTGTTGAGAAGCCTTTTTGTCCTAGACTTGGCACTCCGGTACCGCTTGCCATGCAGTAGTAGAGAGAACAGTCTGACTGGGGTCTTTGACAATTTTTAGGGTCTTCCTCTGACACTGCCTGGTGTAGAGGTCCTGGATGGCAGGAAGCTTAGCCCCACTGATGTACTGGGCCGTACGTACTACACTCTGTAGTGCCTTACGGTCAGAGGCCGAGCAATTGTCGTACCAGGCAGTGATGCAACCAGTCTCAATGTTGCAGCTGTAGAACCTTTTGAGGATCTCAGGACCCATGCCAAATCTTTTAAGTTTCCTGAGGGGGAATAGGCTTTGTCGTGCCCTCTTCATGACTGTCTTGGTGTGTTTGGACCGTTCTAGTTGTTGATATGGACACCAAGGAACTTGAAGCTCTCAACCTGCTCCACTACAGCCTCGTCGATGAGAATGGGGGCGTGCTCGGTCCTCCTTTTCCTGTAGTCCACAATCATCTCCTTAGTCTTGGTTACGTTGAGGGATAGGTTATTATTCTGGCACCACCAGGCCAGGTCTCTGACTTCCTTCCTATAGGCTGTCTCGTCGTTGTCGGTGATCAGGCCTACCACTGTTGTGTCGTCTGCAAACTTAATGATGGTGTTGGAGTTGTGCCTGGCCATGCAGTCATAATGTAATGATATTGAATTGTGTTTGTTTGTCGATGCAACCAAATATCAACATTTGATGTACTGTATCTTCTGCTTGGATTGTTCCATTTGTGCCATTGACTTAATTTGTCTTTAATTCCAATTTGTCTACAAATGAATAATTTTTCTGTTATTGATATGTTGGATTCATGTCTCCATCTCAACCAAAATAAAGTTAAATAATAGGACTAAATCAAATCAAACTTTATTTAAAGTGCATTTTGATTTGATTTGATTTAGACCTATTATTTAACTTTAATAACCAAACACAATTCAATATCACTTTGAAATACAAATAATTGCCTATTAACTTGTCGACAAGTTAACAAACTATATCTTGGATTCACATCTCCAAAAATGGAAGTAAAAAAATGGGCAGTGGCTCAGATTGAACTATCCAAGCAGTAGATACATCTCCTTTAAATATTGATATTTGGTTGCGTTGTCAACCAAACACAATTTTATATTACTTTTTTAATACAGTATATTGCCATAGTTCTTACAAATTAATGTATCATTCACCCTTAAAATGAGTAACACATCCATACATTTTGAGGTTACTATAACTATACATTTTTGTCTTACAGGCCTAATCGTGTAACGTGTGCATTTTCAAGATAGCATGCATAGGTTGTCGCAGGTCGGTAGAGATCTTCACAATCGCTGTAATAATCTGCACAGAATTTCGAAAGGCATTGATCACTTGTATCATGTCATGTAATCTCAACTGCTATCCAGGTCATCTGGTTCTGCTATTAGATGAAGCAAAGTGATAACAAATTATTCTGTTTTGTAAATAAACAAAAAAACAGACATTGTTTTTCCATTGGAATTTGGTTGTGCTTTTAGACGGTCGAAAGCATAGTGATAACACATTGAAAATTCAACAAACTTTTGGCTGGCGTTTTGAGTGGTTGAATATAGGTTGTAATCTCATTGATCAACTCAACCAAATATTACCCAATGATCCACGTTGAAATAAATGTAGTGTTGCCAGTGGGTTATTTGTCACATGCTCACCAAGGTCACGTTGGAGGTGAGGCGAGGGAGCGCTCTAAGGTGCTATTAATAGCTATAGGCTTATTAAAAATAAACACAATAGTCCTCAGAATGTGGGCTTAATTACATGGGTTCATGAAGATGCTATGAGTCACATTCTATCTGCTAAGGGTCATCATTTTCAGGCTAATTACATTGAATATCTTTCGCTTTCTGAATCCTCATTAAGTGATCATGTCATTCGAGGTAATCATGTAATTCGGTGTAATTTGAAGTCAGTTTTCATGTCTGTCTTCTTAGGTTATTCTTGGTTTCGATTCTCAGAGACAAATTATGTGATTATGGATAATGGGATAAAGTTCTCTATGGCCAAGTCCAAGGACCCTATTGGGTTTGTGGTTACTGTGCTTGTTATCCCCATTGTATTTATAAATTGCTATATCATTACATAGATATAGATACCCTATTATCAGTGCCGATTTTAGCATGTAAATCTTGGTGGGGCAAACAAAAAATGTTGGATGTATGCCAGCAAAGCCACTACACAACTCAACACTAAACAATACATTAATTGCACTGTAACGGGGACAAATGGTGCCCACAAACTGTTAGGGCCTACATAAAGAGAGAGAGATGATTTGAAGTAATTTTATCTGTGGCCAATGACCTTAAGCCTATTTGGATGGGCAGTTCTAAAGTAACTCTATGGTATCACCCAAGTGGCTTGAAATTTCTAGCTCTCCCTATAGATTTTGCGGTGACGTAGTGTCCCCCTGAGTGACAGAACACTGAGCCAATCACAGTGCAACTAGAGAACATTACCAACCCCTACGCTCCATATTTACCACTGGCTGCCCCACCACCACAGAAAGCACTGAGCTAGGCTGAAGTACATTGCATTTTGAAGCTGCCTTACTCAGGAAAGCAAAAAAGATACCATGTTTGTATGCGGCTCTATTAACTCAATGTATTTTTTTTTACTTTGTTTGCGAACTGATATGTGACACGTATTAATGCCAAAATAACATGCAAAACAGGCAACAACAAGAAAGTATTCAGTACCAGTCAAAAGTTTGGACACACCTACTCATTCAAGGGTTTTTCTTTATTTTAAATATTTTCTACATTGTAGAATAATAGTGAAGACATCAAACTATGAAATCACACATATGGAATCATGTAGTAACTGTAAGAATATTTTGAAGATAAATACACAATGCAGAGGACGAGATGAAAATAGAGTACTTATCAGTAATCAAGGTAAGACCCAGATGCAGGCAGTGTCAAAGTAACAGTGTTTATTACAGCAACAGGGGCAAAGGTACAGGACGGCAGGCAGGCTCAGGGTCAGGTCAGGCAGAGGTCGGTAATCCAGAGGTGGGGCAAGTGTACAGGACGGCAGGCAGGCTCAGGGTCAGGGGCAGACTGAGTGGTCAGGCAGGTGGGTACAGGGTCAGGACAGGCAGGGGTCATAAACCAGAAGGATGAGAAAAGAGAGACTGGGGAAAAGCAGGAGCTGACACAAAATAAACACTGGTTGGCTTGACAAACAAGACAAACTGGCAACAGAAAAACAGAGAACACAGGTATAAATACACAGGGGATGATGGGGAAGATGGGCTACACCTGGAGGGGGGTGGAGACAATCACAAAGACAGGTGAAACAGATCAGGGTGTGACAGTTCTAAAGGTCAAGAGGACTAAAAGTCAATAGAGTACTAACGATCAATGGAAATAGTTTTTTTTTCTGTAATAGGGGATTAATAATCAATGGGTCAGAGACATGGGAGGAATTTCAGTCCGGGACTCATAGCTACATGGCAAGTTCTCATTGGTCCAAATTGTTTATACATCGAACCTGAAATAGGATACTTGTTATTTGGCCATTGCCCCAGTTTTTTGCAAGGAATTTTAATTGGTCAACCAATCACGGGAGAGAATCACAGGAGAGAATAACTGAGGACAGGGGAGAATGACCATCTACCTCCCCGCATGATTTATCTTTTTTGAATGAATCTATTTTTCTCCCCATGATTGTTTTTTGGGGTCTGTGTTATTGAAGAGTAACGTCAACTGCTAACATAACCAAAAAGAAGGAGCATGATGCCAGTTTCATCATAGCGCTTGATGGTTTTTGAGACTGCACTTGAAGAAACTTTAAAAGTTCTTGAAATGTTCCGCATTGACTGACCTTCATGTCTTAAAGTAATAATGGACTGTCGTTTCTCTTTGTTTATTTGAGCTGTTCTTGCCATAATATGGACTTGGTATTTTACCAAATAGGGCTATCTTCTGTATACCACCCCTATCTTATCACAACACAACTGATTGGCTCAAACACATTAAGAAGAAAATTAATTCCACAAATTAGCGTTTAACAAAGCAAACCTGTTAATTGAAATGCATTCCAGGTGACTACCTGACAGGTGACTACATACCTCCAATTTGTAAGTCGCTCTGGATAAGAGCGTCTGCTAAATGACGTAAATGTAATGTAAATGTACCTCATGAAGCTGGTTGAGAGAATGCCAAGTGTGTGCAAAGCTGTCATCAAGGCAAAGGGTGGCTACTTTGAAGAATCTCAAATATAAAATATATTTAGATTTGTATAACAATTTTTTGGTTACAAGATGATTCCATATGTGTTATTTCATAGTGTTGATGACTTCACTATTATTCTGCAATGTAGAAAATAGTAAAAATAAAGAAAAACCCTATAATGAGTAGGTGTGTCCAAACCTTTGACTGGTATTATATATATATATCTATATTGATATATATTTATTTACACACTGTGCAATCAGAAAGTATTCAGATCCTTTGACTTTTTCCACATTTCATTACATTACAGCCTTATTCAAAAATAGATAACATTTTTCGCCCCCTCATCAATGTACACACAATGCCCCATGATGACAAAGCAAAAACAGGTTTTTAGAAAACTATTCCGACCCTGTACTCAGTACTTTGTTGAAGCACCTTTGGCGGCGATTACAGCCACAAGTCTTCTTGGGTATGACGCTACAAGCTTTGTCCACCTGTATTTGGGGAGTTTCTCCCATTCTTCTCTGCAGATCCTTTCACGCTCTGTCAGGTCGGATGTGGAGCGTCGCTGCACAGCTATTTTCAGTTCTCTCCAGAGATGTTCGATCAGGTTTAAATCCGAGCTCTGGCTGGGCCACTCAAGGACATTCAGAGACTTGTCCCAAAGCCACTCCTGCGTTGTCTTGACTGTGTGCTTAAGGTCATTGTCCTGATTGGAAGGTGAACCTTCACCCCAGTCTGAGGTCCTGAGCGCTCTGGAGCAGATTTTCATTAGGCATCTCTCTGTACTTTGATCCATTCATCTTTCCCTCGGTCCTGACTAGTCTCCCAGTCCCTGCCGCTGAAAAACATCCCCACAGAATGATGCTGCCACCACCATGCTTCACCAAAGGGATAGTGCCAGGTTTCCTCCAGACGTGACGTGTGGCATTCAGGCCAAAGAGTTCATTCTTTGTTTCATTAGACCAGAGAATCTTGTTCCTCATTGTCTGAGAGTCCTTTAGGTGCCTTTTGGTAAACTCCAAGCGGACTGTCATGTGCCTTTTATGGAGGACTGGCTTCAGTCTGGCCACTCTACCATAAAGGCCTGATTGGTGGAGTGCTGCAGAGATGGTTGTCTTTCTGAAATGTTCTCCCATCTCCACAAAGGAACTCTGGAGCTCTGTCGGAGTGACCATAGGGTTCTTGGTCACCTCCCTGACCAAGGCCCTTCTCTCTCTCCCTCCCCCCCCCCCCCCCCCCCCCGATTGCTCAGTTTGGCCAGGTGACCAGCTCTAGGAAGAGTCTAGGTGGTTCCAAACTTCTTCCCTTTAAAAACTCTTAGAGACCCCTTCGCGCTCTAATCCCGTTAACGGGATTGATTTTGACAACAGCCAGTGGAAAATCAGAGCGCCCAATTCAAAACAGCTAAAATCTCATAATTCCATTTTCTCAAACAATCAACTATTTTACACCATTTTAAAGATAAGACTCTCGTTAATCCAACCACATTGTCCGATTTCAAAAAGGCTTTACGGTGAAAGCATAAAATTAGATTATGTTAGGACATTAACTTCACAAGAAAAACCACACAGCCATTTTCCAAGCAACTAGATGCATCACAAAAAACAAAAGTACAGCTAAAATATTCACTAACCTTTGATGATCTTCATCAGATGGCACTCATAGGACTTCATGTTACACAATACATGCATGTTTTGCTCGATAAAGTTCATATTTATATCCAAAAAACCCATTTTACATTGGCGCGTAATGTTCAGAAATGTTTGGCTCCAAACCATCCGGTGAATGAGCACAATGAGCACACATATCACAGAAATACTTATCATGAACTTTGATCAATATAGAAGTGTTTTGCACGGAATTATAGATACACTTCTCCTAAATGTAACCGCTTTGTCAGATTTCAAAAAAGGTTCACGCCGATTATTTGCAATAATCTGAGTACAGCCCAGAAGACACCAACAACTAGCAAACAGAAACCCGCCATCTTGGAGCCAATAACACTAAGAAATGACATTATAAATATTCACTTACCTTTGATTATCTTCATCAGAAGGCACTCCCAGGAACCCCAGCTCCACAATAAATGTTCGATAAAGTTCATATTTATGTCCAAATACATCCATTTTGTTCACTCGTTAGGTTCACTATCCAAATCCATAATGCGCATGCTTCCTTAGTCCAGACGAAAAGTCAAAAAAGTTTGTAGAAACATGTCAAACGATGAATAGAATCAATCTTTAGGTTGATTTTAACATATATCTTCAATAACATTCCAACCGGACCTATCCGTTCTCTTTAGGAGTGAATATGAACTCAGCTCACTCCCAAGTCCTTGCGCGTGACTGAGCCCATGCCTTATAATGGGACACCTACTTCCTTGGGCTGTTATTCCCTTCAAATTCACCAAATTCACCATCAGCTCAGTTGGTAGAGCATGGTGTTTGCAACGCCAGGGTTGTGGGTTTGATTCCCACGGGGGACCAGTACGGAAAAAAATGTCTGAAATGTATGCATTCACTACTGTAAGTCGCTCTGGATAAGAGTGTCTGCTAAAATGTAAATGTAATGTAGACAGGTGTGTGCCTTTCCAAATCATGTCCAATCAGTTTAATTTACCACAGGTGGACTCTAATCAAGTTGTAGCAACATCTCAAGGATCATCAATGGAAACAGGATGCACCTGAGCTCAATTTCAAGTCTCATAGCAAAGGGTCTGAATACCTATGTAAATCATTTTATTTTGTATTTTTTAAACATATCCTCTACAGGATCTATGTCCCTATATGGGTCGGTTGTTGCTAACGTGCTCTGATGTGACTAGATTGACGTTGTAAGTAACATCTGGCTTTCCAGGACATAAACATGTCTTATATGTGCAGAAAGCTTAAATTCTTGTTAACCTCTCTAGGGCAGGTGGCACCAAATCGTCCCACCTACGTAACAGCCAGTTGAATCCTGTGGCGCGATATTCAAATACCTTAGAAATGCTATTACTTCAATTTCTCAAACATATGACTATTTTACAGCATTTTAAAGACAAGACTCTCGTTAATCTAACCACACTGTCCGATTTCAAAAAGGCTTTACAACGAAAGCAAAACATTAGATTATGTCAGCAGAGTACTCAGCCAGAAATAATCAGACACCCATTTTTCAAGCTAGCATATAATGTCACAAAAACCCAGAAGACAGCTAAATGCAGCACTAACCTTTGATGATCTTCATCAGATGACACACCTAGGACATTATGTTATACAATACATGCATGTTTTGTTCAATCAAGTTCATATTTATATCAAAAACCAGCTTTTTACATTAGCATGTGACGTTCAGAACTAGCATACCCCCCGCAAACTTCCGGCGAATTTACTAACAATTTACTAAATTACTCACGATAAACGTTCACAAAAAGCATAACAATTATTTTAAGAATTATAGATACAGAACTCCTCTATGCACTCGATATGTCCGATTTTAAAATAGCTTTTCGGTGAAAGCACATTTTGCAATATTCTAAGTAGATAGCCCGCATCACAGGGCTAGCTATTTAGACACCCGGCAAGTTTAGCCTTCACCAAACTCCGATTTACTATTAGAAAAGTTTGATTACCTTTCCTGTTCTTCGTCAGAATGCACTCACAGGACTTCTACTTCAATAACAAATGTTGGTTTGGTCCCAAATAATCCATAGTTATGTTCAAACAGCGGCGTTTTGTTCGTGCGTTCAAGACACTATCCGAATGGTAAATAAGGGTCATGCGCACGGCGCATTTCGTGACAAAAGATTTCTAAATATTTCATTACCGTACTTCGAAGCATGTCAACCGCTGTTTAAAATCTATTTTTATGCCATTTTTCTCATAAAAAAGCGATAATATTCCGACCGGGAATCTGCAATTAGGTAAACAGACGAAAGAAAATACAGCATGGGGTCGACTCGGGCACGCGCCTAAGCCCTTTGTCCTCTGATCGGCCACTTGGCAAAGGCGATAATGTGTTTTTAGCCTGGGGCTGCCTCGAAATCGTTCAGCTTTTTCCCGGGCTCTGAGAGCCTATGGGAGCCGTAGGAAGTGTCACGTTACAGCTAAGATCCTAAATGTTCAATAAACAGAGCCAAGAACAACAACACCTTGTCAGACAGGCCACTTCCTGCATGAAATCTTCTCAGGTTTTTGCCTGCCATATGAGTTCTGTTATACTCACAGACACCATTCAAACAGTTTTAGAAACTTTAGGGTGTTTTCTATCCAAAGCCAATAATTATATGCATATTCTAGTTACTGGGCAGGAGTAGTAACCAGATTAAATCGGGTACGTTTTTTATCCGGCCGTGTAAATACTGCCCCCTAGCCCTAACAGGTTATTAATCTAACTACACTGTACAATTTACAGTAGCTATTACACTGAAAAAAATCCATGCTATTGTTTGAGGAGTGCACAATAACAAAAAACCTTTACCACGACACTTGGTTTGATACATTAACCTCTGAAGGTAAATAATGTACTTACATCCAGTAATCTTGCTCTGATTTGTCATCCTGAGGGTCCCAGAGATAAAATGTAGCATAGTTTTGTGTGATAAAATGCATTTTTATATTCAAATGTAGGAACTGGGTTCTAAAGTTTGAACCACTGTTGTTTAAGGGACATGTGGAACGCTAGCGGTACACACTATTCAACAGCCAGTGAAATAGCAGGGCAGCATATTCAAAACAACAAAAATCTCATAATTCAAATTTCTCAATTTCTCAATAATACAACTATTATATCCCATTTTAAAGATAATCTTCTCATTAATCCAACCACATTGTCTGATTTCAAAAAGGCTTTATGGCGAAAGCATAACATTAGATTATGTTAGGACAGCGCCTAAACAAGAAAAACCACACAGCCATTTTCCAAGCAAGGAGAGGCGTCACAAAAACCAGAAATACAGCTAAAATGAATCACTAACCTTTGATGATCTTCATCAGATGACACTCCCAGGACTCAATGTTACACAATACATGTATGTTTTGTTCGATAAAGTTATTATTTATATCCATAAACCCCATTTTACATTGGTGCTGTCACAGGTGTCAAAATGAGTAGACCAAGGTGCAGCTTGGAATATGTTCATCTTGATGTTTAATGAAAGAATGAACACTTACAAATTAAACAAAAATGACAGCAGACAGTTCCGTCAGGTACTCACAACTAAACGGAAAACAACTACCCACAAAAACTAAGGAAAAACAGGCTGCCTAAGTATGGCTTCCAATCAGAGACAACGATAGACACCTGCCTCTGATTGGAAACCATACCCGGCCAAAACATAGAACAGAAAACATAGAATGCCCACCCACCTATCACACCCTGGCCTAGCTAAACAGAGAAAACACAGCTCTCCTAGATACCTGCCGCGTGATGTTCAGAAAATGTATTGCCTCCAAAACTTCCGGTGAATGAGCACATCAATTTACAAAAATACTCATCATAAATGTTGATAAAATTTACAACAGTTATTGAAAGAATTATAGATACACTTCTCCTTAATACATCTAGACGTTCCGCTAGCGGAACACCTGCTCCAATATCCAATGATAGGCGTGGCGCGAAATACAAACTCCTCGTAAATCCGAAAACTTCAATTTTTCAAACATATGACTATTTTACACCATTTTAAAGACAAGACTCTCCTTTATCTAACCACACTGTCCGATTTCAAAAAGGCTTTACAGCGAAAGCAAAACATTAGATTATGTCAGCAGAGTACCCAGCCAGAAATAATCAGACACCCATTTTTCAAGCTAGCATATAATGTCACAAAAAACAAAACCACAGCTAAATGCAGCACTAAACTTTGATGATCTTCATCAGATGACACTCCTAGGACATTATGTTATACAATACATGCATGTTTTGTTCAATCAAGTTCATATTTATATAAAAAAACAGCTTTTTACAT
The DNA here is from genome assembly GCF_901001165.1 of Salmo trutta. Taxonomy (NCBI): domain Eukaryota; kingdom Metazoa; phylum Chordata; class Actinopteri; order Salmoniformes; family Salmonidae; genus Salmo; species Salmo trutta. The sequence goes on from NC_042980.1 coordinate 8,185,194, forward strand.
TAGCATGTGACGTTCAGAACTAGTATTCCCACCAAACACTTCCGGTGAATTTACTAAATTACTCATGATAAACGTTCACAAAAAACATAACAATTATTTTAAGAATTATAGATACAGAACTCCTTTATGCAATCGCAGTGTCCGATTTTAAAATAGCTTTTCGGTGAAAGCACATTTTGCAATATTCTGAGTAGATAGCTCGCCATCACGGGCTAGCTATTTTGACACCCACCAAGTTTGGTACTCACCAAACTCAGATTTACTATAAGAAAAATTGGATTACCTTTGCTGTTCTTCGTCAGAATGCACTCCCAGGACTTCTACTTCAATAACAAATGTTGGTTTGGTTCCAAATAATCCATAGTTATATCCAAATAGAGGCGTTTTGTTGTGCGTTCAAGACACTATCCGAAGGGTAAAGAAGGGTGACGCGCCCGGCGCGTTTCGTGACAAAAAAATTCAAAATATTCCATTACCGTACTTCGAAGCATGTCAAACGCTGTTTAAAATCAATTTTTATTCGATTTTTCTCGTAAAAAAACGATAATATTCCAACCGGGAGTCGTTGTTTTCGTTCAAAGACTGAAAATGTAAACATGGAGTCGTCTCGTGCACGCGCACACCAGTCTCATTGTTCTCAGATCGACCACTTACCAAATGCGCTACTGTTTTCCAGCCATGGCCTGCAAAGTCATCATTCAACGTTCTGGCGCCTTCTGAGAGCCTATGGGAGCGTTAGAAAATGTCACGTTACAGCAGAGATCCCCTGTTTTGGATAGAGATGATCAAGAAGGCCATGAAATGGTCAGAGAGGGCGCTTCCTGTTTGGAATCTTCTCAGGTTTTGGCCTGCCAAATGAGTTCTGTTATACTCACAGACACCATTCAAACAGTTTTAGAAACGTTGGAGTGTTTTCTATCCAAAGCTAATAATTATATGCATATTCTAGTTTCTGGGCAGGAGTAATAATCAGATTAAATCGGGTACGTTTTTTATCCGGCCGTGCAAATACTGCCCCCTATCCATAACAAGTTAATGCAACCGCTGTGTCAGATTTCAAAATATCTTTACGGTGAAAGCACATTGTTCAATATTCTGAGTACAGAGCTCAGCCATCAAAGCAAGCTATACAGTTACCCGCCAAGTTCTAGAGTCAACTAAACTCAGAAATAGTATTATAAATCTTCACCTTCCTTTGCTGATCTTCATCGGAATGCACTCCCAGGACTCCCACTTCCACAAGAAATGTTCGTTTTGTTCGATAAACTCCATATTTATGTCCAAATACCTCCGTTTTGTTCGCACGTTCAGATCACTAATCCAAAAGCATAATGCATGAGTGCAAAACCCGAGACGAAAAGTCAAATAGTTCCATTACCGTTCGTAGAAACATGTCAAATGATGTTTACAATCAATCCTTAGGGTCTTTTTAACATAAATATCCAATAATATTCCAACCGGACAATAGCGTATTCATTACAGAGGAAAAAGAAGGAGCGGCACGCCTGCATGAGCGCGCAGTAAACAACTCACTGGTCCAAGGCTTGAGACAGCTCTTATTCTCTGCCCAGTAACAGTAGACGCATGAAACAAGGTTCTAAAGACTGTTGACATCTAGTGGAAGCCTTAGGAAGTGCAAAATGACCCCACAGACACTATAGTTTAGAAAGGCAATCAGTTGAAAAACTACAACCCACTTCCTGGTTGGATTTTGTCTCAGGTTTTTGCCTGCCATACGAGTTCTGATATACTCACAGATATCATTCAAACAGTTTTAGAAACTTCAGAGTGTTTTCTATCCAAATCTACTAATAATATGCATATCCTCCCTTCTGGGCCCGATTGGCAGGCAGTTTAATTTGGGCACGTTATTCATCTGAATTTCCGAATACTGCCCCCTGTCACCAAGAAGTTAATACATTTTAGAATAAGGCTATAATGTAACAACATTTTGAAAAAGTGAAGTGGTCTGAATACTTTCGAAATGCACTGTACATAATGTTGTAGTCATTACGTTGCTTGGCGGGTCAATACAGTTCCTTACTTGATTGGAGGGAATGTGTTGTAATGTCATACAGCAAATCAATTGTGTACATTTAACTCTGAAAGTGTTACATGTACACTATTTTCAGTGAACATATGAACTAGTGTTAAAATGACACTTGAAAGTGTTAAAACCTGTTGGGGCTAGGGGGCAGCATTGAGAATTTTGGAAAAAATATGTGCTCATTTTTAACTGCCTCCTACACCAACTCAGAAGCTAGAATATGCATATTATTGTTCAGGTTTGGATAGAAAACACGCTAAAGTTTCTAAAACTGTTTGAATGGTGTCTGTGAGTATAACAGAACTCCTATGGCAGGCAAAAATCTGAGAAGGTTTCGTGCAGGAAGTGGCCTGTCTGACAAGGAGTCGTTCTTCTTGCCTCTGTTTATTGAAGAGTAAGGATCTTAGCTGTAACGTGACAATTCCTAGGGCTCCAATAGGCTCTCAGAACCCGGGAAAAACCTGAACGATGACGAGGCAGCCTCAGGCTGAAACATATTATCGCCTTTTCCAAGTGTCCCATTAGGTGACAATAGAATTAGGCGTGTGCGCGATTCGCCCCCGTGGAGTATTTTCATTCGGCTGTTTAGCTTATTGCAGATTCCCGGTCGGAATATTATCGCTTTTCTATGAGATAAATTGCATAAAAATTGATTTTAAACAGCGGTTGACATGCTTCGAAGTACGGTAATGGAATATTTAGAATTTTTTTGTCACGTTCTGCGCCATGCTCACGACCGTGATTTAGCATTCTGATAGTGTCTAGAACGCAAGAACAAAACGTCGCTGATGGAACATAACGATGGATTATTTGGGACCAAACCTACATTTGTTATTGAAGTAGAAGTCCTGGGAGTGCATTCTGACGAAGAACAGGAAAGGTAAGACCATTTTTCTTATAGGAAATATGATTTTGGTGAAGGCTAATCTTGCCGGGTGTCTAAATAGCTAGCCCATGATGGCTGGGCTATGTACTTAGAATATTGCAAAATGTGCTTCATCCGAAAAGCTATTTTAAAATCGGACATATCGAGTGCATAGAGGAGTAATGTATCTATAATTCTTAAAATAATTGTTATGCTTTTTGTGAACGTTTATCGTGAGTAATTTAGCAAACTGTTAGTAAATTCCCCGGAAGTTTGCGGGTGGTATGCTTTTTCTGAACGTCACATGCTAATGTAAAAAGCTGGTTTTTGATATAAATATGAACTTGATTGAACAGACATGCATGTATTGTATAACATAATGTCCTAGGTGTGTCATCTGATGAAGATCATAAAAGGTTAGTGCTGCATTTAGCTGTGGTTTGGGTTTTTGTGACATTGTATGCTAGCTTGAAAAATGGGTGTCTGATTATTTCTGGCTGGGCACTCTCCTGACATAATCTAATGTTTTGCTTTCGTTGTAAAGCCTTTTTGAAATCGGACAGTGTGGTTAGATTAACGAGAGTCTTGTCTTTAAATAGCTGTAAAATAGTCATATGTTTGAGAAATTGAAGTAATAGTATTTCAAACGTTTCAAAAATCGCGCCACTGGATTCAAGTGGCTGTTACGTAGGTGGAACGAATTCGTCCCACCTGCGCCAGAGAGGTTAAAGATTTAACCCTGTTGCAGTGGTCCGCGGTCAACTCTTAAAGTGTTAAAATGAACTTGACTGTGGTGTTTGCATAGCTCTATTGTAGAGTAATATGCAACACCTACAGAGCAAAACATAACACTTGATTTAGAGCAAAATGGACACAAGTTGCTTAGTGCTGATGCTGCTACACTTTCTCAGTGTATGAAATTAACACATGTAGTTGTTAATACCTGTAGTGTTACAGTAAATACTTTTTGGGTGTTGCTTTAACTCTATAGTGTAAAGCCTAATTTGCATATTTCCCAGAGTGCCTTTTCTTTTCAAGTGAATTGTAGAGTACCACACATGATAGTTTTTGATAGTGACATAGACATGGTTATTGAAGTATTTCATTTTAAAGGCCTGTGTCTTTCATCAACAGAATAAATACCTTGGCGAATGCTATCATTAAAATGTAACTCTATGACAATACAATATATATATATATATCATAAGACCTTGCTTTGATGGCTTTGTCTTACCCTAACACAGTGGTGTTTGGAAACTCCTGGTTTGAAGGCAAAATCAGGCATGCAAGTCACTTTATGCTGGCTTGCAAAGTGATGTGTAATTCCTATTGGAATCCAGCTACTTGGATGTTTTATTCACCCTGCATTCAGAATGACTGTCAGGGTTAAAAAAGTTGATAAGAAGACTACCTAAACCATTTAAACTGGAACAAGCATTTCAGTATCGGGTGCAATAATTCTAACTGATTGGATTAGTATAGAAACATTTATGTTATTTTTCTTTGTGTAGCATAAAATGAATGAATCAATCAATGCACATGCAAAAACACAGATATTAAAAACAATTAAAAAAAAAATCAACCCGTTTTGATGGGGCTGTTGTCACGGCTGTAGAAAGGATCGGATCAAAGTGCGGCGTGTGTTTCGTTCCACATATTTATTTAATCCATGAAAACTATGCAATACATCAAATAACTGAAATCTACAAAATAACAAACCGTGATGCAGAGGAGAGACAAACACTACTCACAAATAATCACCCAGAAAAACAGTTGGGACAAACATCAACTTAAATATGACCTCCAATTAGAGACAACGACGACCAGCTACCTCTAATTGGAGATCATACCAAACAAAACCAACATAGAAATACAAAACTAGAAACTGAACATAGAAATACAAAACATAGACAAACACCCCCTGTCACGCCCTGACCTACTCTACCATAGAAAATAACCATGGGCGGAGTGCTGGCACAGGACGATCTGGCCTGTGCTGGTGAACGGGGGGTACCATGCGTAGACCAGGCGCAGGATAACCTGGGCCAAAGAGACGCACTGGAGACCAGATACGCTGAGCCGGTGCACTTCTTCCTGGCTGACGGTCAACTCTAGCACGGCAACGATGAGGAGCTTGCACCGAGCACACCGGGCTATGAGTGCGCACTGGCGACACAGTGCGCATCACCGCATAACACTGTGCTTGCTCGGTCACTCGCTCCCCACGGTAAGCACGGGGAGTTGGCTCAGGTCTCCAACCTGACTCTGCCAATCTCCCCATGTGCCCCCCACCAATTTTTTTTTGGGGGGGTGCCTCTCGCACTTGCCTCTTGGTGGATATAGCGCCTCGTAGTATCGCCGCTCCGCTCTTGCTGCCTCGATCTCCTCCTTAGGATGGTGATACTCCCCAGCCTGCCTCCAGGGTCCTTTCCCGTCCAATATCTCCTCCCAAGTCCATTTGTCCTGCTGATCCATACCACGCTGTTTGGTCCTTTGGTGGTGGGTGATTCTGTCACGGCTGTAGAAAGGATCGGATCAAACTGCAGCGTGTGTTTCGTTCCACATATTTATTTAATCCGTGAAAACTATGCAACACATCAAATAACTGAAATCTACAAAATTACAAACCGTGACGCAGAGGAAAGACAAACTCTACTCACAAATAATCACCCACAAAAACAGGTGGGACAAACATCAACTTAAATATGACCTCCAATTAGAGACAACGACGACCAGCTGCCTCTAATTGGAGATTATACCAAACAAAACCAACATAGAAATACAAAACTAGAAACTGAACATAGAAATACAAAACATAGACAAACACCCCCTGTCACGCCCTGACCTACTCTACCGTAGAAAATAACCACTTACTATGGTCAGGACGTGACAGCTGTTTTTTTCTCCAGAGTGTAAAACAATGACTCTGGTTATTAACACCAACACTGCTGGTTATTTTACACCATTGGGGGTTATTTTCACTCTTACAAAGTGACTTTAACTCCTTAATCAACACTAGAAATGTTACACTGAAAAATACATACTGCCCAATTTGCTGTGCATATGATAATTTCAGAATCCGTGTTGTTTTCACCTCCTAAGTATACTTGACTCCACACATCATGATATGTGTAGACAACAACCTGATTTATTCAACTACAAAGCCTGAATAATGTGACATACCACACAGTGTAGGTAGTTCGATCTTAGAAAAATGTGCTTTCGAGAACCTAAAAGGGTTCTTCGGCTGTCCCCATAGGAGAACCCTTTAAGGGACCCTTTTTAGTTCCAAGTAGAACCCTTTTAGTTCCAGGTAGAACTCTTTTAGTTCCAGGTAGAACCCTTTTGGGTGCCATGTTAGAACCCTTTCCACAAAGGGTTCTACCTGAAACCAAAAAGGGTTCTACTACAACCATAAAGGGTTGTGGGGACAGGCGTGTAGGGACAGGCGAAGAGCCCCTTTAGAAACTTTTTTTCTGAGTGTAGTAATGCATACAGTTTCATTTTATTTATTTTTAATTCACCTTTATTTAACCAAGTAGGCTAGTTGAGAACAAGTTCTCATTTATAACTGCGACCTGGCCAAGATAAAGCAAAGCAGTGAAACACAAACAACAACACAGAGTTACACATGGAATAAACAAACATGCAGTCAATAATACAATAGAGAGAGTCTATATAGAGTGTGCAAATGAGGTAGGGTAAGGGGGGTGTGGCAATACATAGGCCATAGTTGCGAAATTATTACAGTATGGCAAATTAAACACTGGGGTGATAGATGTGCAGAAGATGAGTGTTCATGTAGCAGTACTGGGGTGCAAAGGAGCAAAATAAATAAATTAAAGAACAATATGGTGATGAGGTAGTTGGATGGGCTACAGTTGAAGTCGGAAGTTGACATACACTTAGGTTGGAGTCATTAAAACTCGTTTTTCAACCACTCCACAAATGTATTGTTAAAATACTATGGTTTTGGCAAGTCGGTTAGGACATCTACTTTGTGCATGGCACAAGTAATTTTTCCAACAATTGTTTACAGACAGATTATGTTACTTATAATTCACTGTATCACAATTCCAGTGGGTCAGAAGTTTACATACACTAAATTGACTGTGCCTTTAAACATTGTGGAAAATTCCAGAAAAGGATGTCATGGCTTTAGAAGCCTCTGATAGGCTAACTGACATAATTTGAGTCAATTGGAGGTGTACCTGTGGATGTATTTCAAGGCCGACCTTCAAACTCAGTGCCTCTTTGCTTGACATCATGGGGAAATCAAAAGAAATCAGCCAAGACCTCAGAAAACAAATTGTAGTCCTCCACAAATCTGGTTCATCAGTGGAGGCAATTTCCAAACGCCTGAAGATACCATGTTCATCTGTACAAACAATAGTACACAAGTATAAACACCATGGGACCACGCAGCCGTCATACCACTCAGAAAGGAGATGAGTTCTGTCTCCTAGAGATGAACCTACTTTAATGCAAAAGGTTCAAATCAATTCCAGAACAACAGCAAAGGACCTTGTGAAGATGATGGAGGAAACAGGTACAAAGGTATCCATATCCACAGTAAAACGTGTCCTATATTGACATTACTTGAAAGGCTGTTCAGCAAGGAAGAAGCCACTGCTCCGAAACCGCCATAAGAACGCCAGACTACGGTATGAAGCTGCACATGGGGACAAAGATGGTACTTTTTGGAGAAATGTCCTCTGGTCTGATGAAACAAAAATAGAACTGTTTGCCCATAGTGACCATCGTTATGTTTGGAGGAAAAGGGGTGATGCTTGCAAGCCGAAAAACACCATCCCAATCGTGAAGAACTGGGGTGGCAGCATTATGTTGTGGGGGTGCTTTGCTGCAGGAGGGAATGGTGCAATTCACAAAATAGATGGCATAATGAGGACGAAAATTACATGGATATATTGAAGCAAAATCTCAAGACATCAGTCAGGATGTTAAAGCTTGGTCGCAAATAAGTCTTCCAAATGGACAATGACCCCAAGCACACTTCCAAAGTTGTCGCAAAATGGTGTAAGGACAACAAAGTCAAGGTATTGGAGTGGCCATCACAAAGCCCTGACCTCAATCCTATAGAAAATTTGTTGGCAGAACTGAAAAAGTGTGTTTGACTATGGAGGCCTACAAACCTGACTCAGTTACACCAGCTCTGTCAGGAGGAATGGGCCAAAATTCACCCAACTTATTATGGTAAGCTTGTGGAATGCTACCCGAAACATTTTACCCAAGTTAAAATATTTAAAGGCGATGCTACCAAATACTAATTGAGTGTATGTAAACTTCTTACCCACTGGGAATGTGATGAAAGAAATAAAAGCTGAAAGAAATCCTTCTCTCTATTATTATTCTGACATTTCACATTCTTAAAATAAAGTGGTGATCCTAACTGACCTAAGACAGGGAATTTTTACTTGGATTAAATGTCAGGAATTGTGAAAAACTGAGTTTAAATGTACTTGGCTAAGGTGTATGTAAACCTTAGACTTCAACTGTATTTACAGATTGGCTATGTACAGGTGCAGTGATCTGTGAACTGCTCTGACAGCTAGTGCTTAAAGCTAGAGATGGAGATATGAGTCTCCAGCTTCAGTGATTTTTGCAGTTCGTTCCAGTCATTGGCAGCAGAGAACTGGAAGGAAAGGCGACCGAAGGAGGATTTGGCTTTGGGGATGACCAGTGAAATATACCTGCTGGCACGCGTGCTGCGGGTGGGTGCTGCTATGGTGACAAGTGAGCTGAGATAAGGCATGGCTTTACCTAGCAACGACTTATAGATGACCTGGAGCCAGTGGGTTTGGCGGCGGATATGAAGCGAGGGCCAGCCAACGAGAGCATACAGGTTGCAGTGGTGGGTAGTATATGGGTCTTGGTGACAAAACGGATGGCACTGTGATAGACTGCATCCAATTTACTGAGTAGAGTGTTGGAGGCTATTTTGTAAATGACATCGCCGAAGTCAAGGATCGGTAGGATAGTCAGTTTTAATAGGGTATGTTTGGCAGCATGAGTGAAGGATGCTTTGTTGCAAAATAGGAAGCCGATTCTAGATTTAATTTTGGATTAGAGATGCTTAATGTGAGTCTGGAAGGAGAGTTTACAGTCTATCCAGGCACCTAGGTATTTGTAGTTGTCCACATATTCTAAGTCAGAACCGTCTAGAGTAGTGATTCTGGACGGGTGGTTAGGTGTGGGCAGCGATCGGTTGAAGAGCATGCATTTAGTTTTGCTTACATTTAAGAGCAGTTGGAGGCCACGGAAGGAGAGTTGTATGGCATTGAAGCTCGTCTGGAGGTTAGTTAACACAGTGTCCAAAGAAGGGCCAGAAGTATACAGAATTGTGTAGTCTGCATAGAGGTGGATCAGAGAATCACCAGCAGCAAGAGCGAATGTATACAGAGAACAGAGTCGGCCCGAGTATTGAACCCTGTGGCACCCCCATAGAGAATGCCAGAGGTCCGGACAACACGCCCTCCAATTTGACACACTGAACTCTGTCAGAGAATTAGTTGGTGAACCAGGCGAGGCAGTCATTTGAGAAACCAAGGCTGTTGAGTCTGCTGATAAGAATGTGGTGATTGACAGAGTCGAAAGCCTTGGCAAGGACGATGAATACAGCTGCACAGTATTGTGTCTTATCGATGACGGTCATGATATCGTTTAGGACCTTGAGTGTGGCTGAGGTGCACCCATGACCAGTTCGGAAACCAGATTGCATAGTGGAGAAGGTACGGTGGGATTCGAAAAGGTCCGTGATCTGTTTGTTAACTTGGCTTTCGAAGACCTTAGAAAGCAGGGTAGGATAGATATAGGTCTGTAGCAGTTTGGGTCTAGAGTGTCTCCCCCTTTGAAGAGGGAGTGACCGTGGCAGCTTTCCCATCTTTGGGGATCTCAGACGATACGAAAGAGAGGTTGAATAGGCTAGTAATAGTGGTTGCAACAATTTCGGCTGATAATTTTAGAAAGAGAGGGTCCAGATTGTCTAGCCCTGCTGATTTTTAGGGGTCCTGTCACGGGTTGTCATAAGAACTGGACCAAGGAGCAGCGAACGTAGTGTTCCACATCTTTATTATAAGGTGAAACTTCAGCACAAACAAAACAATAAAGAACAAACAAAACGTGACGTTTTGGAGTGCTCACAGGCAACTACACAAAAAAAAACAAGATCCCACAAAACACAGTGTGGAAATGGTTGCCTAAATATGATCCCCAATAAGAGACAACGAAAAACAGCTCCCTCTGATTGGGACCCATACCAGGCCAACAAAGAAATAGACGACCTAGATTACCCACCCTAGTCACACCCTGACCTAACCAACATAGAGAATAAAAGGATCTCTATGGTCAGGGCGTGACAGTACCCCCACCCCCAAAGGTGCGGGCTCCGGCCACAAAACCTGACTCTATAGGGGAGGGTCCGGATGGGCATCTAGCGTCGGTGGCGGTTCCGGTGTGGGGCGAAGTACCCACTCCATTCGTGGATCTGCCAGCATTGGTGGTGGCTCTGGTGCTGGACTTTGCCCTCGCCCAGACCATGGGTAGAACGCCGTGCCCGGACTGGGCCTCGGCGCAGAGGAGGGCCCCGTCCATGGAGCTGGATTGAACGCCGCACCCGGACTGAGCACCGGCGCAGAGGAAGGCTCCAACCATGGAGCTGAGTTGGCCGCCGTGCTTGGAATGGGCACCGGCGCAAAGGAAGGCTCCGGCCTTGCAGTGGGACTGGACGCCATGCCTGGACTGGGCATTGGTGCAGAGGAAGGCTCTGGCCATGGAGCTGGACTGGACACCGTACCCGGACTGGGCACCGGCACGGAGGGAGGCTCCTGCCATGGAGCAGGACTGGGCACCGTGCCTGGACTGGGCACCGGCGCAAAGGAGGGCTCCAGCCTGTGGACCGTCGTAGGAGGTTCCGGACTGTGGACCATCGTAGGAGGATCCGGACTGTGGACCATCGTAGGAGGTTCCGGACTGTGAACCATCTCTGGAAGCTCTGGACTGTGAACCGTCGCCGGAAGCTCTGGACTGTGAACTGTCACCGGAAGCTCTGGACTGTGAACCGTCGCCGGAAGCTCTGGACTAGGGACCGTCGCCGGAAGCTCTGGACTGGGGACTGTCGCCGGAAGCTCTGGACTGGGGAACATTGCCGGAAGCTCTGGACTGGGAACCGTTGCCGGAAGCTCTGGACTGTTGCACACTGGAGGCCTAGTGCGTGGAGCCGGTACAGGTGGCACCGGACTGGTGACACGCACTTCAGGGCGAGTGTGGGGAGCAGGCACAGGACATGCTGGACTGGGGAGGTGCACTGGAGGCCTGATGCGTGGGACCGGCGCAGGTTGCACCGGACTGGTGACACACTCTTCAGGGCGAGTGCGAGGAGCAGGCACAAGACATGCCGGACTGGGGGGGCGCACTGGAGGCCTGATGCGTGGGACCGGCACAGGTTGCACCGGACTGGTGACACGCTCTTTAGGGCGAGTGCGAGGAGCTGGCACAGGATGAACTGGGCTGTGGAGGCACACGGGAGACCTGGTGCATAGGGCCGGCACAAATCGTACCGGAACGATGACACACTTTGCACGGCGAGTGCGGGGAGCTGGCACAGGATGTACTGGGCTGTGGAGGCACACTGGAGACCTGGGGCGTAGGGCCAGCACAAATCATACCGGAATGATGACACACTTCGCACGGCGAGTGCGGGGAGCTGGCAGAGGACGTACTGGGCAGTGGATGCGCACTGGAGACCTGGTGCGTAGAGCCGGCACAAATTGTAGCGGAATGATGACACACTTCGCACGGCGAGTGCGGGGAGCTGGCACAGGACGTACTGGGCTGTGGAGGCGCACTGGAGACCTGGTGCGTGGAGCCGGCACAGTTTTTACCAGACTGCTAGCACGCTCCTCAGGACGAGTATGGAGAGCTGACTCAGGTGGCATCAAACAGATAGCACGCTCCTTAGGGCGAATGTCGTGCATCATACACCAACACAACAACTCTCTAATTTCTCTCTCCTCCAATTTCTCCATCAACTCACTGACGGTCTCTGACTCTCTCCGTTCACTCTCCTCCAATTTCTCCCTCTTCTCCCAGATTGGCTCTGGTTCGCTCCTCGGCTCCGCCGACCACCCCATGTGACCCCGTGTGCAGGGCTGTTGACCGGAGTAAGAGTAGCCAGGTGGAAAGCATGGCAAGCCGAAGAAAAATGCTTATTGAAATTCTCAATTATTGCAGATTTATTTCCTAGCCTCAGTGCAGCTGGGAGGAGGTGCTCTTATTCAGTACTTACACTATGTCAACATTTTCTGCTTATAATTTCTGCTCATAAAAATACAGAGGCAAAAGAAGCTCTGTGAGGGTGGGGGGAAGTATGATTAAAACACTAAACGCACTAAAAAGTGTTATTTGATACATGGCATCATACTCTGTAATGGCAAAAATAATGTAATGTCCTGTTAAAATAACGTCTGCACCTTAAGGATAATTAGGAATGTGATTGCTTCATTTTGAAATGACAGACCTTCCGCTGGAATAACCCATATAGACTAATGTTGGCCCATAACTTCCATTGTATTAACAACTTCTTAAATCCCATCCTGAAAACAAAAACCTGCATTACTCTTCAGTTTTGCATTAAGACAGACATAACTAACAGGGCTATTTTATGTGTACCTACATAACATTTCAACCCTAACTCCCCATCAACCTGTTCTTCTTCTCCCTTGAGTCTCTTCTCTAAGAGATAGAGAAATGAAGGCTTTGAATGCATCCCAAATGGCACCCTATTGCATACATATTGCACTACTTTTCTAGTAGTAATGCACTATAAAAAGTAATGCACTATAAAGGGAATAAGGGTGCCATTTGGGATGCAGATGGTCTGCTTGCTTATTGCCGGAGCTGTCAGATATTTATTTATGGTTTTCAGTGCCTCTCTGCAACACAGACTAACACCCCGATGTGGAGTAAAATAACACATTTGCAAGATGAATGACAGTATATGACAGAAAATCTAAGGGCAAAAAAATGGGTTGCTAAAAAATGGTGTGGGCAGCCATATTAGTTGTATGACTCTGTTATTTAGTTTGGACTCTGAAAACTATGTCTAGACTGGTGGAAGTAAAGAAAGTTAGACTTGCAGTGTTTGTGGGCGACAAGGTTGTATTGTTGGGATTTACTGTTGCGCTTTGGCTGTCCTTTGCCTGTTTTGCCCTTGTCTGTGGATGTGTCTATGTACAGTATGTGTTATAACACTTTACTTGAAGTGTTATTCCTGAGCATATTGTAAAGTGGTATAAAACTCAAGGGAAAGACACGTGGTACTGAATGTGGGTTGGGGAAACTGTGATTCTAATGACTTCAGTTAAAAATCTCTGTAGACAAAATAAGAGCTAAGGTCATGACCTGATGTGGGAAGAAGGGATTAGTACCACTTTGTAAAAGAGATGGCTTTAGCCCGTCCCCTAACCTACAGGCCTAGTCCTGTGTGTGTGTGTGTGTGTGTTGTGTGTGTGTGTATGTGAGTTGGGGGGGGGGTCTGTGTGAAACACACCCAAGCTATTTTCTCTTCTCCTGGGGGCTAGGCATTTGTCAGGGCCCTTACATGGTTCCCTAATCCCCATAATGGTAATGGAGAGACGCATCGGGCCAGAACTCTCTCAGTGGCTTTATCTGCTCATAATTGAGTTAATAAATTAAGGATGATGATTCCAAAACTGCTAAGTAGGAAATTGGAGAGAGAGAGAGAGACATATTTGAGATGAAGAGAAAAAAGAAGCTCACGCATGGCGGGCTTTGGCAATTTAGAGTTGCTGTCAGTGTTCAAGGACAAGGCAGACGTTTTTTGTGGTATTAATGAAATGAGCGTCAGCCCAACCTCTGATAATATATCAGCCGCCTGTGCCCTTTGTGGGCCGAAAATGATATTACACAATGTCCCGAGAACAAGGGCACGCTTCTACGGCTTTGCCAAGGGATGCAAATGCGGATAGCCGGACACCTCACTCCCCACAGCTGTTGGAGAGGTGCTTGAGCATTTACATTTTTTGGGGAGCAGGGGGAATGTGACGGTTTGGTTCACACCTACCTGTGAACCCTCCAAGATACACAGTAAATAAATCGATAATCGCCTCCTTTGAAAAATTTAGCAGAAATGTGACAAAAGCTTTTTGAAACAGCAACCTGGGTCTTATTGGCCATATTTGTACTTCACCCCCTCTAGCCAATCACAATTCAGAAGTGGATCGGAGGCCAATAATCCCCTCCCTTTACCTGCAGGGTTTTGTGGGTAAGTGAGGCCAGGAAAGCAAGTGGTTTGGGTCATGTGGAGAGAGGGTCTGTTGCCACCTTATCAGAACTAGCAGATATGGATGAAGGACAGAACCTATTTAAGACCACTGAGGCAGAACTCCTATAACGCTGTGCCACAGCCTCTTAAAAGCCCAGTGCTGTCACAATTCTGTTTTTGCTGTGTTTTGTATCATATTGTACAACAGCTGATGAAACTTTTTTTTTTAAATCAGTGTGATTCCTGATAGTTGCTAGTTGAAAATTAAATCTGCACAGGACCTTCTAATCAGCAGGTTTGTATGGGCGGCAGTTTCGGCTTTTCATGGTGACATCTCCATGTGGTAAAATGGTTAATAAACCAATAACAAAGAGATTTTCAAACCTCTCTGCTAATAACAGCTAGTTTTCAGTTTTCCCTTCCCCACTCAGACCACACCCAAACAGTCCTAGCAAAATTCTTGCTTCATAAAAAGCAATTTTTGCTAATTTTAAAGTTACACTATGCAGAAATTGCTCCGCCATTTCCTGGTTGCTAAAACTCTAGTAGGTTGCCTAATTTCAGTTTATGTGACAAAATAAGCTAGTATAGTGTAGAGAATCATTGTACCATCTAAACCACTGTGATATATATTTTCCATAACCACAAATATTGTTGTGTCAGCTGTTTGAAGCTGGTGTACAAAACTGAAAGTAAGAATGGGAAGCATAGCAGTAGCGCACATTGAACAGGTCTACTGCTTCTTAGACTTGCTTTCAAGTAGAATCACATATCTATGACTCATATGAATTTGGTCAGGTCACCCAAATAGTTAGATATTGCCACTTTAAAGGAAATTTGTTACAGTAAGGTACTTCATTGTTACCCAGAAATGATTTGATATTGATATAAAAATGGCTGCATTATGCCTTTAACCCACCACTGCATGGCTATTAAAGTAGACGGCCATCTTGACCTGTCCTTTCGCCACCATGTTAAACAGTAAAATGATTGAATACAAAATATGTAGTCCTATGCCTGAGTTTTGTTTCTGTCTTGTCGAATAGGGGTTATGACACACGGTGATACTGTAGCACAGCTGGTAAAAGGCTGCTTGTTCGTGCCAGGGAGTTGCTTCAGTAGTCATGAAGTAGGAGTATGAGAGAGAGACTCCGAGAGAGTTTTTAATGAAAGCTAGTCAACCATGCAAATAGCCTTTCTCCCTTGAAATGCAAATTGTGAAATATTACCTTGCATTTTTCATGAAGTCCCTCAATGCCCTTTCCTCTGAGCCCCTCCATGCAGCTTACAAACAGGTGCTTTCCTCTGAGTTGAATTTAAACACGGAATGCCATAATGTTGCTCGTGTTTATCATTGAGCCCCACCGCGCAGCTTAGACTGAACAATATCATGCAGTTTATTTTGAGACCCACCATGAAGCTGGTTATCAACGCTACTATGCAGCTTACAATGAGCCCCACCATGCAGCTTAAGGTGAAATGCTGAAACCTGTAGCTAGCACACCCACTACAATAAAGCTGAACAAATACTTAACATTTTTGTGAATACCATTTCCTAGTTTACGTTTTTCTACTCCTACATGATTAGATGTTCACTTTCCCGTCGAAGTCATTGCATATTCTGACACAATGACCGGCATTCAATCATAACACATTATGCTGTTTAAGTATTGTGTTTTTCTTAGATTGTTTACATTATATTGAAGGGGTCAACCCATGCTGCTGCCTATTGTGTCCCTGCTTAAAACATGTATGTGTATGACATGCTCAATGTCTGTGATCTGTGAATTGGATTTGGCTTTCAATTTGACTTTCTAGCAATTCAACCACATGGCTATGTTTTTTTTGTAAGCTCCTACATAACTGGCTCAACATAGAATGACTCACGTATTGACAATCTGTGGCCTTCAATCAAATCGTTTGTATGGATGGATGGATGCCAGAAAATCTTGGACTCAAGTCTGAAACATTTATGTAGTGCTGTTAGCATGTTTATCCCTATGTTTTGTGGTTCTGTACTGTATGTCTCGGTATTTTCCAGAACTCCCTTTTAATAACTGTTTCTCTCTCTCTCTCTCTCTTTCCCTACTCTCTCTCTCTCTCCTACCCTCCCTCCCCCACTCTCTCTCTCCCTCTATCCCTCTATCTCTCTCTTACCCTCCCTTCCCACTCTCTCTCTCTCCCTCTCTCTCTCTCTCTCTCTCTCTCTCTCTCTCTCTCTCTCTCTCTCTCTCTCTCTCTCTCTTACTCCCTTCCCTATTCTCGCTCTCTCTCCCTTATCCCTTTCTCCTTCTCTCTCTCTCTCCCTCCCTTCTCTCCCCCCCCTCTCTCTTTACAGGACCTTGGTGCGGGAGCTCCACCTGAGAGGAACTGGAAAGGGATTGTTATCGCTCTGCTGGTTATATTGGGGGTCTGCTCTCTGATCACATTGTCTGTCATCCTCCTCACTCCAGGTACAGAACTGGCCATGGATAATTAGTATATTACTTTATTAACCGGAGTTGTGTTCTGCAGGATAGACATAGCATCTGTCCCAGAGGTGGTTCAGTGCCTATGGTTTGGTAGACTATTGGTGACAGTAAGGAAATTAGCCCCACAATTGTATTATTGCCTAACATATCTCAACTTTCTATGATGAATTTTGGGCTACATGTCCAGTTGTGCTACTCATTTCTAATATGGAATCGCGATTTTTGCCTGCACAATTTTGTATTAACTTAATATCAGCACTCAGCTGTTGATCGACCTCCTCAATTTACTGCAATGAAGAACAGTTTATGCTGAGTGACGTACTCAGACATGTTTGGAATGACTCACAGATACAAGGAGACCACACTGTCCCCTGGTGTTCCAACCCCTCGAATGTCTGCTGGGCTAGCTATCTATTGCATGTGGCTGCCACATCATTTACAAACAGGAGTGCTCTGTAGTTATCCAGCCCGGGCCAACATGGCTGACATTCAAAATCATTTGGCCCTCCTCTCTCTCTCTCTCGCCCTGCACAATTAGCAGCTGTCCAAGTCAACATTAGTTTACAATTGGCTTAACAACATTCTATTTTACTAATGGCTTAACATTTTATAATTAAAACATGTTTACAAAGGCAATGTTTACACAGCTGAGGGATTTCAGGTTGGATAACAACCTATTAATGACCATTGCGTGTGTGTGTGTGTGTGTGTGTGTGTGTGTGTGTGTGCGTGCGTGCGTGCGTGTTCTATTGTTTTTTTAATATATATAATTTCTCCATATCACTTTCTCTACTGTCACCTCTCTCTTTCTCTTTCTGTCTTTCGCTCTCCCTCCATCACTCCCTACCTCACTCTTACACCCCTGACTCCCTCTTCATCTGCATTTAAAAGGTTGCTTGAAGTATCTGCCTCTAGAGCAGGTGAAGCCATCCAAGTGCATCCAATCTTCTTATAAGAACTTATTTTATTCATAAAGGATATTCATCTGAGTGTCATTTGCTGACTAAAGCATAGACCTAAGACATTATAAACACCTATATGCTTCTGTGTATACTCTCTTATTTAACTAATTGTTTGGATCCTGGATGCTGATTGGACGTGCAGCGTTCCAATCCATGCTGTATTGGCCATCACAGACACACCTATGCCTGCTAACAGTTCCATCTAAAAATGATCAATAAGAATATCATGTTCATGTTGCTGTCCGAATCATCTCTTGTATTTATCTCAACTTGCACATTATTTCCCCTTTCTTCCAACCTGGCATTTAGTTTGGTACAGCGTGGGTTAATATTAAAACTCTGTCTGCCTGTCCGACCTCGGAAACAATGTTTCACTTTTGAATTTCGATCTCTGTAGTACCGTACATAGAGTGAAAGGTGACAGCTTAAACACAGATATAGGATCAGATTACCCTATCCACAATGCTTACCTTGAATATTAGGGGCAACAACGTAAAACTGATCTTAGATCAGTGTCTCTAGTGGCAATCTCTTGGCGGTATCTGCCTGGGATAACTTCTAGGTCAAGACCAAGGAGACTGTCTTGTCCTTGATTGGAGACTGACCTGATGCTTTCTGGTAACTGGGTTCCTCAGAAAGACTTTGATGCAGCACACTTCACAATACAAAACAAGAAGCAATAGAACTACATTTTACTACTCACTCCTTGTATGAGAGAATAAACAATGCTGGAAATATCAATAATGATAATGATAAAATAAGGATTTGATCATTATTGAGTTCCTAGTATTAATAGAGTTTGGAATTAATGCCCTTTTTTCATTTTTTTGTTGTTGCAGCGGACAGCCAAGCTGGCAGTGATACCAAACTCACTGTGGAAGATCTGTTCAAGCCTGAGTTTGTGGTCCATGACCCAGAGGCCAAATGGATCAACGGTAAGTACCAACACGTACTGCACAGTGCTGCCTTTTGGCAACCATAAAGAGATTTTAGAGCAGTTCTCTTTAGTGATTTGTTGATGGAGCTCTCATCAACATAATGGACATTTTGATGCAACTTGGTTGCAATGTTTTGGTGAGGAGAATCGTGTGTGACATGGTGCATGTCCTTTAAACAAGGTGGCATAGATTGGCTACAAACAGTCCTTAGTCTCAATGTTGGGAGTTTATTGTTGCTGACGTTAATGTGAATATTTCGTTATTTCAGGGTTTTTGTAACTGATCAGTGTGTTATTAGCCCCAAATAACTGTGGCAGGGTCTAGGGTGAGTAGGTGGAGCTATTGCATTGGTCTTTGTTTTCAAAGTTAGTCTTCATTGATACAGAGTATCTCACTTTGGCTGCCTGCGGTACCTATGAAATGTCTCAATGTTCCCAAAATAACATAATCAGTTATACCTACATCTTTAGTATGAGTGAGAATGCTTCAAAACACCTGAATTAAACTGCCTCGTTGAAGCACTTAGCACATTTACGTAAAAATACACACACCTTCATATCCCTTCTTTGACATTAACAAGATCTTGATATGCTGCGAGTCTGCAGTTGATTTTGCAAAGCGAAAATAAAGGGCTGAGTTAGTTCGACACCAAAGGGACGATCCCTCGCCTGGCGCAGTAAAACCATCTTGTGTAATTCATCGTCAAACTAAACTAGGCTTGCATGTCTCATACCCCTGCCTTCATGTATGTATTTTCTTTCCCTCTGGTACATATTTACATTGTATTGATTCCTTTTCTGCTGGAGGGGGCTTGTATGTAAAAATAAGGCCCTAGAAGAGCAGATCTCTGAATAAAGCATTAAGTGAAGCACAAGTGAATCTGATTATGGTTGTGTTGTATGGAGAGGAAAACGATAACTTTTACAGGATAGGACTCGGACTTCCTAAGATGCTCTGGAGATCCAAGTAACCATCCATTTCTCTATTCTGCTCCCCGATGCCATTTGAGTTGTTTGTTTCAGATTCTTTTCTGCCCATAACTGCATGACTTCGCTCGCTCGCAGCCAGAGGGTACGGGGTAGAGGCAAGGCCTTTCTGTACATCAATATTTAATCCCCTCAGTGACATTTCTCCACTATCTCCACTGCACCATCTCAATCCCAGAGCTGACCTCAGGCTAGAGATGGAGAGGGCTAACATTGCATCGAGCCAGTCAGAAATCTAGGTTTATGGGGAACGGCTTTGATGATAGATGGACCCCAGACAAATAGGATGAAATAACAAATAGACTGGGAGTGTAACATGTGAGAGCTGAGATTGATCATGGTGTGGTTTTGGAGGTTTTAGATGATCCAGATAATACTTTTTTGAGAGAGAACCTATAGAAAGTATAGATTGGAAGATATACTGTATGTGGAAATGTATATGTGCAAGGTTAGATTAAAAAGGATAGTTATTATAGATTGCAGAGGGTGAATGGGTGGAATGGGAGAATCAATGGCAGTGTAAACGGAATGTACAGTAGAAACCTTGATTGATGCTGCCTCTCTTAAGCACATGAGGCTAAAGAGTCCAGTGACAGAGATCAAATGCTTTTGCTAGGGATGGATGATACAAATTGATGTTAAGAACAAATTATTGGTAAGATGGAAGGGATAGTTTAAGAGGATATATGAGTGAGCTCAGTTCTTAAAAAGCCTGGGGATTCATCAGGTATGCTATGATTGGGTGTAATGGAGCCAAGGTTTTACAGGCCATTGTTCCCCAGAAGCATCCCCGTTTGAGCTTGTCGCTATTATGTATCCCTACACTTTAGTTGGATATGTACCTGGAGAGTTGGAACGCTATATACCCAGCAAACATGTAACGTTCCTACAACAGTTAGGTAACATTCCATGCCAAGATAAGAATATCTCTCTATGCATTCATCCATCCTTTTATCTTGTCAGTTGGCGGTAATTAAAATGTTTGCATCTTTGCATGTTGATGAATCGTAATTCCAGTGTGTGTCCAGTTATTATTCATGAAAATCAGTATAAACATTACAGGTAGATAGCTGGCTAATGAGTGCACACGTGTGAAGTATGAAGTAGAATATGTACCCCAGCTGTTGTTTTTTGTGTTGGCATTTGTGTGAGTATGCCTCTGTGTATGTGCGTGTGTAACAGTCACAGTCAGCCACTGTCACGCAATGCTCTCTCTCTGGGCTGTCAGTCTCTATCAGTATTGGCACAGCCTTTCCTTGAGGGCTGAACATCCTCAAAAATGTAACTCCAAACTAGAAGTATCAGAACACTTAGAAAGGTAGTTCTAACCTTTTGCTGTGTTCTAGTGTACTATGGAATGTATTGCTTTCTTATTCTTGACACTTCGCCCAGACATATTTAAGGTTAGAACTACCTTTCTAAGTGTTCTGATACTTCTAGTTTGGAGTTACATTTTTATGATAACATAGCTACAGCATTTCACTTTAAAGTGTGTATACTATTGCTTACTAGGTGTGTCCAATCAATTTTAACCACTCCCCCTTTTAATTAGGGTTAATTGGAAAAGCTGTTAAACAGAGAACATTGTATTATTTCTTTGTACACCCTGATGAAGGCCATGCAGCCGAAACGCGTCGGTTTTTTAAAAACATTGTTTCTATTGAACATGCCATACTAATAAAGGCATTTTAATCAATTATATGAAGAGTGCCTTGGTCCTCCTTTCTTTTTGACAGACTGATCACATTACCAATATCTGTGCTCTGATTGGAGGATTCCTACAAATTGCCCAATAAGTGGAGCTGTCAATCAACATTCTTAGGTAATAAAAAGTTGCTCATTTTCATTGCAAAATAGTTACATCAACCATTGCTGGCAACATTGCTCAGCCATATTACTTAATACAATTCCCAGTGTATCATGGCCTTTATCCTTACTAGTAGTTTCAGTAACCACCATAACCATATTATGTCCTAAATCTTACCAGTCAACTCTGTTACTATGTAACATTTGAATTTTGTGACTCCCTCGTATCCAGTCAACTCTGTTATTCTGTAACATGCCAACAAAAATGTTTTTCTTCCCTTACAACAGTTTCTTGTTTTAGACTTTATGTTGGGTAATGCATTGAGCTGAAATAATGTATACACTCTTGGATGTTTCATTATACTCTCAGTTATTGTGGGTGGTTCAGGATACGGTTATGTCATGCAAAATCCCACCCAGACTGACACCCTAAGGCACAGGGATCAGTGCAGCCACAGCTCCTGGGATGGACGGGTAATGGACATGTTGGGACATAGGGACATGTTGATGGGTACTGAAACATATGGTCACATACAGTACCTAAGTCTTAAATGTGGAAGTGCTCACAATGGCTGGCATCTGCCCCTTGTCCATACAAGGTTAGTCGTACTCACCCAATTTGAACTTACCGATCACAAATGCATAGATATGTTGACTCATTCTAACATATGTTGACCCCTGCTGAACCTACTGCTGCAATCTTACCCACATATGTGCACCCGCTGGCACAATCTTTCCCACGTAGATGCACTTACAGATACATTTAATTTTACTGACTCATACCAACACATTGAAAGATGGTCACATTAATCCTCATCCCTATTTGCACAGACATAGCCAATGATGGTAAGATGATCAGTGTTGTCAATTGCCTTGAGGTGAGCAGTTCACCTTGGCACACATCAGAGCACTGTGTGACATGTTTCATTACTCACACTAGGCGAGTGCTTGGTAAATCATTGTTTTCATCCACACCGCTTATTCTAAATTGAGGATCTGGCCTATAGCCCTAAAGCTACACAGTCAATGATTAGGGCAAAGGCGTTCAGGGGAGGCAGAATTTTGAGTGTGTAGAGAGGACAGCTCAGCTTGGATGTAGGCTGCTTGAACTTACTGTTTAGCTACAGACTGTGGTTGAGTTAAACAGTGATATCAGACCATGCTTCAGGTTTATATATCTTTCTTTAGATTGCCAGATTGCAGAAGAGTTCTGAACTTGTGTGTCACTCTCACACCCCACCCATATGCTTCATTTTGGATTCCATCACAGTAACCCTCCACCCCACCTGGATTCGCTCTAATTTACCTGATTAGCTCCGTAATTAATTCAATTAAGTCACTATATTCCCCTGCCGCTTGCCATTAAGAAGCCAGAGGTAAAGAACGGCCTCAGTCTTGTCGGCTGCCAATGATCTGTGGAGCAGGATGCAAAGAACGGATCAGAAAGTACAATGGCGTCCCTTTTAGAGTGTTTTTCTACTTGCATGCTTCTGCAGCATCGTTCTCCGGGGTTAATGAGAAATCTCATCCCCCGGTGCCTGCCATTAATTAACAATGGAGGCTCCTCAAGCTGCATTATAGGGCATCAGAGTCGGGGAGAATACACCAGGTGTGTGTGTGTGTGTGTGTGTGCGTGCGTGCATGGGGGCGTGAATGGATGTAATATCCATACACCTTTCTCAAAGACAAATATTCTGCTTCTGCGGTGCAGAGGCCTCTATGAAGCTTGGTGTACTCACTATTCTACTCCCTCTATTGCAAGGCTACTGTGACACCAATCAATTCCAGCAAATGCTGGCTCCCCCATTATCCCAGTTCTGAACAGTGAGGGAAAATTATTAAAACTACCGTAATTTCCGGACTATTGAGTGCACCTGAATATAAGCCGCACCCACTGAATTTAAATAAGCCGCACATGTCTATAAGCCGCAGGTGCCTACCGGTACATTGAAACAAATGAAGTTTCCACAGGCTTTAACGAAACACGGCTTGTAACAAAAATAAATAGGCTTTAACAAAACACGGCTTGTAACAAAAAAAAAAAGTGCAGTAAACAGTAGCCTACCAAGAAAGTCATTGGTCACTATCTTCCTCCTCCTGTGCACTGAAACCACTGAAGTCATATCCTTTCAAAAAAATTGAAAGCGGGAAAAATCCATATAATAGCCGGGTCATTGTTTAAGCCGCGAGGTTCAAAGCGTGGGAAAAAAGTTGCGGCTTACAGAAATTACGGTATGTATGCAACAGTATATTTTTTTCTCTTTTTGCCTCTTCTGCTCTCATTTTTCCTAGTTTTACAGGAGTTGTTAGGAGTTGTACTGTGTGCCTCAATGTGTCTGTTAGTTCAGCATAATCAGATTAAGAGAAAAATCCTGCCACTGTGTCTTATTTTCCAAGTCGCTAGTGTGTTTTTCCTGCTTATGTTGCGTAGAAGATATCGTTTGATTTGGAATACCCAACAGACCTGCCAAAAATACAGACAGAACGCTTCTCTCAGAAAGATACACATAGATAAAGAGTAAGAAATGAATAAAAAGACAGGGAAACATATATATACTTCCAGAGATATGAAAGAGATATAGGAGACTTTTTCTACAATGTGGGACATGGAAACAGTAAGGTCTCCAACATAGAAGTAGAGCGCGAGACGAACATAGGGGGAAAGTGAGATATCTGTCTCGGTCTCTGATGAGAAGAACCCTTCCATTCCCGTGGTGTTCCTCACACCCATGTGTGGCAGTTGAAAATGACTGCCTCTAATGCCTGTTGATTGTCTTTATCGGAATCTGTCATCAGCCAGACAGTGGGTTTCCAGCCCAGTGGATTCCCATTTATTTCCCAATCCCATAACAGGGAAAACTGGCAACATTCTCCCTCCCCCTTGATTTGCAATGAACCACAACACTCCACTCACCCCTAAGGTAGCCTTTTTAATACACAGTAATACACCGTTCCATCCTGTGTCACACTGTTTCGACAGAAAAGGCCATTTAGTGGCATCCTAACGAGTCTAGGGTATTGATTGGCTCTCACCTGGTGGTGAGGAGGAGGGAGGGCCAATAAGAGCAGACAGTGATGTATTGGATAAGGGTTCCTGGCTGACAGGGCTCAGCACTAGGCCAGCATGGGTTAGAGCCACCAGTCACTGCTCATTTAGAAGTTTGGAAATCGACTCTATCAAAGCACATAGGACTCTCACTTTAAAGCCGGCAGGTTTGAACTGACACTTACATTGTGTGGATCCTCTGACCTTCATAGTATCTCCTGTGTGACATTTACAACTGTCTACTGACTGCAAATACCTCTATCTTTCCTCAGCATTGATCACATCAAAGAAAATCAAGACCATGAGACAACTATGTTTACCCCATGTGACGCAGGTGCACCATCAATAAGTGGGATCAAATTAGCGATTAATGGACATTTTCGTGCTGCAATACTAGAATAAATTGATCGGTACGAGGTGGTACCTGAATAACTGGCACTATATCTTTCCTTGAATTGTCATTAGCTACCTGTCACGCAATTCGTGTTGTGTGTATAACATAATGGTATAGGAAATACAGCAATAAGTCATTAAAATACAGTGCATTCGGAAAGTATTCAGACCCCTTTACTTTTTCCATTTTTTTTAATGTTACAGCCTTATTCTAAAATTATTAAATAATTTTTTCTCATCAATCTACACATAATACCCCATAATGACGGAGAAAAAACAGGTTTTTAGAAATGTGTGCAAATGTATTACAAATAAAACATTTAAATATGACATTTACATAAGTGTTCAGACCCTTTACTCAGTACTTTGTTGAAGCACCTTTGGCAGTGATTCCAGCCTCACGTCTTCTTGGGTAAGACTCTACAAGTTTGGCACACCTGTATTTTGGAAGTTTCTTCCATTCTTCTCGGCAGATCCTCTCAAGCTCTGTCAGGTTGGATGGGAAGCGTTGCTGCACAGCTATTTTCAGGTCTCTCCAGAGATGCTCGATCGGGTTCAAGTCCGGGTTCTGGCTGGGCCACTCAAGGACATTCAGAGACTTGTCCCGAAGCTGCTCCTGCGTTGTCTTGGCTGTGTGCTTACATTGCTCTGTTCAGCTTTCCATTGATCCTGACTAATAATCCCAGTCCCTGCCTCTGAAAAACATCCTCACAGCATGATGCTCCCACCAACATGGTTTACTGTAGGGATGGTGCCAGGTTTCCTCCAGATGTGACTCTTGGCATTCAGGCCAAAGAGTTCAATCTTGGTTTCATCAGACCAGAGAATCTTGTTTCTCATGGTCTGAGAGTCCTTTAGGTTCCTTTTGGCAAACTCCAAGCTGGCTGTCATGTGCCTTTTACTGAGGAGTGGCTTCTGTCTGGCCACTCTACCATAAAGGCCTGTCTAGGCGCTCTACGGGCAATTCCTTCCTCCTCATGGCTATTTTCTCTGACACGCACTGTCAACTGTGGGACTTTATATAGGCAGGTGTGTGCCTTTCCAAATCACGTCCAATCAATTGAATTTACCACAGGTGGACTCCAATCATGTTGTTGAAACGTCTCAAGGATGATCAATGGAAACAGGATGTACCTGAGCTCAATGTCAAGTCTCATAGCAATGAGTCTGAATACTTATGTAAATAAGTACCGTAATTTCCGGACTATTGAGCGCACCTGAATATAAGCCGCACCCACTGAATTAAAACATTTTTTTTATTTTGAACATAAATAAGCCGCACATGTCTATAAGCCGCAGGTGCCTACCGGTACATTGAAATAAATGAACTTTACACAGGCTTTAACGAAACACGGCTTGTAACAAAAATAAATAGGCTTTAACGAAACACGGCTTGTAACAAAAATAAATAGGCTTTAACGAAGCACGGCTTGTAACAAAAATAAATAGGCTTTAACGAAACACAGCTTGTAACAATTTTTTTTAAATTAGCAGTAAACAGTAGCCTACCAAGAAAGTCATTGGTCACTATCTTCCTCCTCCTGTGCACTGAAACCACTGAAGTCATCTCCTTCGGTGTCGGAGTTGAATAGCCTCAGAATTGTTTCATCCGATATTGGATCGTTTTCATTGTCGCTTTCGTCACTGTTTGACCTTAACCCGTTCGGCAATTTCATTGGTCTAATGAAAGCTTCATGCCGCCAAAAAACTGAGCACGTCACATAATGTGTTTTTTTGGAGAAAACATTTTTGAAAGCGGGAAAAATCCATATATTAGCCGCGTCATTGTTTAAGCCGCGAGGTTCAAAGCGTGGGAAAAAAGTTGCGGCTGATAGTCCTGAATTTACGGTACTGCTTTTTATTTCTAATAAATTTGCAAACATTTCTAAAAACCTGTTTTCACTTTGTCATTATGAGGTATTGTGTGTAGATTTATGAGCGATTAAAAAAAATCCACTTTAGAGTAAGGTTGTAACGTAACAAAATGTGCAAAAAGGGAAGGGGTACTTTCCAAATGCACTGTATGTGATGCGAAGTGTGATAAGGTGCTTGGCTATCCGTGGTGAGTCTCATTTTGGCTAAGACTTGTAATGGTATCTGGTATATTAGGAAAGAGATGCCAGAGTGGTGTAAAGGACAAGGTCTTTGCTTCATTCATTCGTATATTGATCAAGAATGGAAGCGAAGCTTTTTAATGAACAGCTACAATACAAATTACAGCCTGATTCTGAAGGATTTGGAAGGGCATTCTGGGAAATCATTACAACTGACACAATCACACATGCGTGCGCACACACGCACACACATACACACAATTACACCCACACACAAGCACACACACACACAATGTAGCGATTTGAATTTACCTGAAGCATTTGAAAGCTTTTATTATGTGAGAAGAATGTGTGTGCAAGGCATGGAAGGGATCATATTTGGACACAAACCGTATTATAGGACACAAACCAGGTTTCCATCCACAGTTTTTATGCTCGTAAAGTCATACCATATCAAATAAAAACACAACAGCTATGATAGAAACAGGAAGTTTCTGTACAATTGTATAAATGCTGACAGATCATTTGTTTGTTCGACATGGTGGGATCTTTTTGTTTCGGTAAAATTAATATAATATTTTTTTCTTCATATAATAACCATCATATCGAAGTAAACTTGGAGTCACGCGATGATATGGCGTGTGTTCTTCCCACTACGACTCTGGAAACCATTCAGTTTATGAGGCTACAGATGAAAGTTCACGGACATGAGCTTGATTCTACTTTCCAATGAATATCGAGGGTCTATTTCTGGTGACATAATGATTGATGCTTGACTCCTGTTTGACAAATACAAATATTCTCGCTCTCATCCATAATAATATAATTGTGTAAACTACCTGCACAGCCTACCCACACTGTATCTACGAGCTGTTGGCTAGAGTGCATGTGCCAAGAACAGAGTGGGCACATTTGCTATTTAACACAACAATTTTTATTTTGGTATATTAAAACTTAAGTGAAAAAGAAAATTGCCTGTGCACTACATCATCAAGCACTGATTTTTATCTGCAACAAGTTAGTTTTCTGGAAACACACTACTGGTAGGAAAATGCACGTATTTTCTTTATATTTGTATAACAATCTGTCGCCAATTGGATGGAAACACCGGACCTCCTATGGAGTGTAGTGTTGTCACAATACCAGAATTGTAGCTTCGATACCATACCAGGTTTAGTATCACGATACTCTATACCGAAACGATATACAATACCAAAACGATACTCGATACCGAAACGATACCACAGAATATAAGAAAGTGTATTAGCTAAAGTCACAGAATAACCACTGGGCTTTATTTTTTTTTAACATTGAACAATATGTTGATAACTGGTAGAAGAACTAAAATAACAAATACAATATCTTCTATTCTATATTCCATTTTTTAAATAAAATACACTATTAAATAACAGAAAGATGTCTTACATTTTCCTTACATAAACCATTTCTGAGAAATAATTGTACAATAAAAATTACAGCCTGATTCTGAAGGATTTGGAAGGGCATTCTGGGAAATCATTACAACTGACACAATCACACATGCGTGCGTGCACACACGCACACACATACACACACAATTAAACACACACACAATGTAGGGATTTGAATTTACCTGAAACATTTGAAAGCTTTTATTATGTGAGAAGAGTGTATGTGTGCAAGGCATGGAAGAGATCATGTTTGGAAACAAAATGAATAGAAGTATTATAGGACACAAACCACTATGACACTATTAAATAACAGAAAGATGTCTTACGTTTTCCTTACACAAAACCATATCTGAGAAATAATTGTACAAATAAATCTAAACTGTTTAAAAATATAATTTGATACATTTCAGGAGTAATTTGCTCATCCATGGCCATACATTTGGGACAAATAATTTTTTTAGACCTACAGTATGATTCATTATTCATTACATCTAAATCATTTAATGTATTAAATTAATAGTTTAGTTCCAAAACGACATAAAAACCCTTGGAAGCTCATTTCTGAAGCTTCAATACTGCAATAGTCTACACTCCATAGAAATGCAATTGATTTCACACAGCATACTACGATTCCCAGGGTGCAATGCTCTGCACAGGGCTGCTGGCAGGCTACTGGCTACTGATAGCTGTCACGATTCTTTAAAGCTGAACCCAGAAGCAGACCAGGACATGGTGAGTAAAATGAAGGTGAGTATTTATTTACAGTCTCGAGGTGAAAATAGAATAATCCAGGAGACGGAGCGGCAGCGGAGGTGAGTTGATGAGAGTGAATAGGCAGATCCAATGATGTCACTGAAACCACCGACGGCCAGGCAAGGGAGTTGAATGTTCCGGGAGAATGACTGTAGACAGAGTAAACGGGGGTGAGTAACCGGGAAAAAGTACAGAACAACAAAACTAACTCTGGTAACATGAGGCTGATACGCTGACACAACGTACTGTTCATTGCTAATGATCCGGCAGGGAATGGATGTCAGGTCAGAGCTTATGAAGAGAAGAGGTGATGATCAGGACCAGGTGTGCAGATGGCTGATGAGATGCAGGTGCGGGTGCGGGTAATCAAGAGTTCTCCTGCCTAGCTTCGTCGCCTGGCAACCAGACAGGGTGCATTCAGGAACCTCAGGAAACAGACTCCAAAACAAAAAACAGTCAGCTCAGGCAGAAAACAGACTCAGGAAGCGGGATTCCTGACAATAGCAAGCCCAGACAAACACAAAGTAGTCTAAAATTTACTATCATAGCTAAGTTATGAGTGCCTCTCATATTACTTTTGGTTTGTAATCATATTATAATGCGCACATGAATGTCACTCACAGGCCAGTTTAATCAGTTTAATAGGTAAACCCATCTAGTACCGGGTCAGACCCCACTTTGCATCCAGAACAGCTTGAATTCTTTGGTGCATTCTACAAGGTGTCAGAAACGTTCCACAGGGATGTTGGTCCATGCTGATGTGATGGCATCATGCAGTTGCTGGAGATTGGACGGTGGTACATTCATGCTGCAAACAGCCCGTTTAATCTCATCCCAAATATGCTCTGTTGGGTTGTAGTCTGGGGACTGCGCTGGCCACTCAAGTAAACTGAACTCTGTCATGTTCCAGAAGATGTTCTTCCACTCCTTAATTGTCCAGTTTTGGTGATCATGTGCCCACTGTAGCCGCTTCTTCTTGTTTTTAGCTTGAACCTGTTGTGGTTGTCTGATGCAATAGCCCATTTGTGACAAGGATCGACGAGTTGTGTGTTCCGAGATGTTATTCTGCACACCACTGTTGTACCGTGCCATTATTTGTGGCCCACCGGTTAGCTTGCACGATTCTTGCGATTCTCTTTCGACCGCTCTCATCAACAAGCTGTTTTCACCCACATTGGTTTTTTTTTGTCACACCATTCTCGGTAAACCATAAACACTATAATGCGTGAAATGGGTGGCTGTTTCTGAGATACTGGATCCGGTGCGCCTGGCATCATAGATCATACCACTCTCAAAGTTGGATAGGTTACTAGTTTTGCCCATTCTAATGTTCAATCGAACAGTAACTGAGTACCTCAATGCCTGTCTGTCTGCTTTATATAGCAAGCGAAAGGCCACGTGACTCACTGTCTGTAGAAGCGATCCATTTCCGTGAACGGGGTGGTGTACCTAATAAATTGGCCGGGAAGTGTACGTTCATGTCATTGTCACTCAAAAATAATTAGAATTTAGTTGCTAGTACAATAAAATTACAATGCAAATGTCATGTGTTAATAGTTTTTTATGTCGTTTTGCAACTTAAACCTCCCCTGCACTGATTTGTAACTAACACCTTTTGCATAGTTGTTTCAGTGGCCCTCATCATCTACTCTGTAAGCAAAGTATTCCCATAGTTCGCTTCTGGAGCCAGTTTTGTCAACAAGCTGCGGGCGTGAAAGTATGGTGTTTTCATTTGAAGAAGGCATGCTGTCGGCATTTTCTCTCTCCTATTGCTTCTCAAAAGCAACTCATGCTGTGTCAGCTGCATGCGCAAGTGCAAGTAGCCCGGCTAGCTTACTCCTGCAACCTTAAGATTAAGAAGATTCAGACAAATTACTAGACAGACTTAATCCTCTCAATCCGAATGTGACGTGAGACACATTTGACATAAGTCCTGAAAGTAACAAAAATTATAATATCGAACCGTTTTTCATGTTCTAATATCAAAAATGTACCGAAGTTTCAGTATACTGTGCAACAGTAATCGAGTGTGAAATGTTGTTTTATTTTGTACCGTGAATATAGCTGTATAATAAACAATATATTTGCCCTGTACTTTTTTTAAATTATTTTTAATGGTAAAGTGGGCAAACTTTAGGAAATGCCAACAACGAACAGTGAGACATCGTATCATGCATAAAAAAAAACTAATAATGAAAGAAAAGCATTGCAAGTTTCAATTTTGTAAAGTTAGTGTGGGAGAGGTGGAAAAAATATTGTTATCGATCAATAATGACAAACCTCCTGGCATTGACAACTTAGATGGAAAGCTACTGAGGATGGTAGCTGACTCTATAGCCACTCCTATCTGACATGTGTTTAATCTGAGACTAGAGAAATGTATTTGTCCTCTTGCCTGGAGGGAAGCCAAAGTAATTACGCTACCCAAGAGTGGTAAAGCGGCCTTTACTGGTTCTAACAGCAGGCCTATAAGCTTGCTGCCAGCTCTTAGCAAACTATTGGAAAAAATTGTGTTTGACCAAATACAATGCTATTTCTCTGTAAACAAATTAACAACAGACTTTCAGCATGCTTATAGAGAAAGGCACTCAACATGTACTGCACTGACACAAATTACTGATGATTGGTTAAAATAAATTGATAATAAGAAGATTATGGGAGCTGTAGAGTTAGATTTCAGTTCAGCCTTTGATATTATTGACCATAACCTGTTGTTTCAACCTCTGCCATATCGTGGATTCAGAGCTATCTATCTAATAGAACTCAAAGGGTTTTCTTTAATGGAAGCTTCTCTAATGTCAAATATGTAAAGTGTGGTGTACTGCAGGGCAGCTCTCTAGGCCCTCTACTCATTTCTATTTTTACCAATGACCTGGCACTGGCATTAAACAAAGCATGTGTGTCCATTGATGCTGATAATTCAACCATATACGCATCATCAACCACAGCTAATGAAGTCACTGAAACCCTTAACAAAGAGTTGCAGTCTGTTTTGGAATGGGTGGCCAGTAATAAACTGGTCCTGGACATCTCTAAAACTAAGATAATTTTATTTGGTACAAATCATTCCCAATGTTCTAGTCCTCAGCTGAATCTGGTAATGAAGGGTGTGGCTGTTGAACAAGTTGAGGAGACTAAATTACTTGTTGTTACGTTAGATTGTAAACTGTCATGGTCAAAACATATAGATTCAATGGTTGTAAAGATGGGGAGAGGTCTGTCCATAATAAAGAGATGCTCTGACTTTTTGACACCACACTCCAAAAAAGCAAGTTCTGCAGGCTCTAGTTTAGTCTAATTTTGATTATTGTCCTGTCGTGTGGTCCAGTGCTGCAAGGAAAGACCTAGTTAGGCTGCAGATGGCCCAGAACAGAGCGGCACATCTTGCTCTTCATTGTAATCAGAGGGCTGATATACATACTATGCATGCCAATCTCTCTTAGCTAAGAGTTGAGGAGAGACTGACTGCATCACTTATTATTTTTATAAGAAACATTCATGTGTTGAAAATACCAAATTGTTTGGGATTACACACAGCTCTGACACACACACTTACCCACCAGACATGCCACCAGGGGTCTTTTCACAGTCCCCAAATCCAGAACAAATCAAGAAAGCATACAGTATTATATAGAGCCATTATTGCATGGAACTCCGTTCCATCTCATATTGCTCAAATAAACAGCTAACCTGGTTTCAAAAAACAGATAAAGCAACACCTCATGGCACCACGCCTCTCCCCTATTTCACCTATATAGTTTGTGTGATGCATTGATATGTAGGCTACGTGTGCCTTTAAAAAAAAATGTAGTTCTGTCCTTGAGCTGTTCTTGTCTATTAATGTTCTGTATTATGTCATGTTTCATGTTTTGTGTGGACCGCAGGAAGAGTAAGCGCTGCTTTTGCAACAGCTAATGGGGATCTTAATAAAATAAAATAAATAAAAACAATTTCAACTCCTCTCAGGAAAACTAAAACCAACTGAATTAGCATAATTACAATTGAAAATGTATGTATAAATGTAGAATTTGTCAAATTAATTCCCTTGTCAAGGGTGCACTTTTCATCGCAAGCAGTTTTCTCACTTTTGTAATTGCCTAATGGACCATGGGAACAAAGAATAATTTGCAATAATTGGCTTACAGTCCAATATCAGTCATGCACTTAGTCACTAATCATACAAGTCATTGAAGTGTCCACTCACTCTTCCTGCTTTGGTCTAACCCTGAGGCCAAAACGGTCCAAGCAAACACAATGGCTATTGTTGTCTATTAAAAGCTTTCTATATTGCTTCCTCCCAATTAGGCCATTGGCAAGCAGCCACATTAAACCTCTGTGCCACTGTGTAGTGCCCTTACTTCACCCCTCTGAAGATACTGATTATTCCTCCTTTCACTTCTACCTTACAACAGGATTTATCACCATGTCGACCATGTTAATGTAACCTTTTGAGCTGTCACATTTGATCAATCAGAAACTGTTTGTGAAGACCTCACATACTTATTTAGGGTTGTTTTTGGCTATGGCTACACTATTATCTAGAGAACTGAGTCATGGCGTATGAATATTTGCTTTTCCCAAAGTATGCTGCTAAGGGCTATTCCATGCTAAACTACAGTGCATTTGGAAAGTATTCAGACCTCTTGACTTTTTCCAAATTTTGTTACATTACAGCCTTGTTCTAAAATAGTTTTTTTCACTCATCAATCTTCTCACAATACCCCATAATACCACAATACCCCTCTTTGTTCTGTTGGAAGGTGAACCTTTGCCCCAGTCTGAGGTCCTGAGTACACTGCAGCAGGTTTTCATCAAGGATCTCTCTGTACTTTGCTCTGTTCAGCTTTCCATTGATCCTGACTAGTCTCCCAGTCCCTGCCGCTGAAAAATATCCTTACAGCATGATGCTGCCACCACCATGCTTTACTGTAGGGATGGTATTGGCCAGGTGATGAGCGGTGCCTGGTTTCATCCAGACGTGACGCTTGGCATTCAGCCAAAGAGTTCAATGTTGGTTTCATCAGACCAGAGAATCTTGTTTCTCGTGGTCTGAGAGTCCTTTAGATGCCTTTTGGCAAACTCCAAGAGGGCTGTCATGTGCCTTTTACTGTGGGGTGGATTCCGTCTGGCCACTCAACCATAAAGGCTTGATTGGTAGAGTGCTGCAGAGATGATTTTACTTCTGGAAGGTTCTCCTATCTTCATAGAGGAACTCTGGAACTCTGTCAGAATGACTATCGGGTTCTTGGTCACCTTCCTGACCAAGGCCCATCTCCCCCGATTGCTCAGTTTGGCCGGGCGACCAGCTCTAGGAAGGGTCTTGGTGGTTCCAAACTTTTTCCATTTAAGAATGATGGAGGCCACTGTGTTCTTCGGGACCTTCAATTCTGCAGAAATGTTTTGTTATCCTTCCCCAGATCTGTGGCTCGACACAATCCTGTCTCAGAGCTCTACGGACAATTCCTTTGACCTCATGGCTTAGTTTTTGCTCTGACATGCACTGTCAACTGTGAGACATATATACACTGCTCAAAAAAGAAAGGGAACACTAAAATAACACATCCTAGATCTGAATGAATGAAATAATCTTATTAAATACTTTTTTCTTTACATAGTTGAATGTGCTGACAACAAAATCACACAAAAATAATCAATGGAAATCCAATTTATCAACCCATGGAGGTCTGGATTTGTAGTCACACTCAAAATTAAAGTGGAAAACCACACTACAGGCTGATCCAACTTTGATGTAATGTCCTTAAAACAAGTCAAAATGAGGCTCAGTAGTGTGTGTGGCCTCCACGTGCCTGTATGACCTCCCTACAACGCCTGGGCACGCTCCTGGTGAGGTGGCGGATGGTCTCCCAAGGGATCTCCTCCCAGACCTGGACTAAAGCATCCGCCAACTCCTGGACAGTTTGTGGAGCAACGTGGCGTTGGTGGATGGAGCGAGACATGATGTCCCAGATGTGCTCAATTGGATTCAGGTCTGGGGAACGGGCGGGCCAGTCCATAGCATCAATGCCTTCCTCTTGCAGGAACTGCTGACACACTCCAGCCACATGAGGTCTAGCATTGTCTTGCATTAGGAGGAACCCAGGGCCAACCGCACCAGCATATGGTCTCACAAGGGGTCTGAGGATCTCATCTCGGTACCTAATGGCAGTCAGGCTACCTCTGGCGAGCACATGGAGGGCTGTGCGGCCCCCCTAAGAAATGCCACCCCACACCATGACTGACCCACTGCCAAACCGGTCATCCTGGAGGATGTTGCAGGCAGCAGAACTTTCTCCACGGCGTCTCCAGACTCTGTCACGTCTGTCACATGTGCTCAGTGTGAACCTGCTTTCATCTGTGAAGAGCACAGGGCGCCAGTGGCAAATTTGCCAATCTTGGTGTTCTCTGGCAAATGCCAAACGTCCTGCACGGTGTTGGGCTGTAAGCACAACCCCCACCTGTGGACGTCGGGCCCTCATACCACCCTCATGGAGTCTGTTTCTGACCGTTTGAGCAGACACATGCACATTTGTGGCCTGCTGGAGGTCATTTTGTAGGGCTCTGGCAGTGCTCCTCCTGCTCCTCCTTGCACAAAGGCGGAGGTAGCGGTCCTGCTGCTGGGTTGTTGCCCTCCTACGGCCTCCTCCACATCTCCTGATGTACTGGCCTGTCTCCTGGTAGCGCCTCCATGCTCTGGACACTACGCTGACAGACACAGCAAACCTTCTTGCCACAGCTCGCATTGATGTGCCATCCTGGATGAGCTGCACTACCTGAGCCACTTGTGTGGGTTGTAGACTCCGTCTCATGCTACCACTAGAGTGAAAGCACCGCCAGCATTCAAAAGTGACCAAAACATCAGCCAGGAAGCATTGGAACTGAGAAGTGGTCTGTGGTCACCACCTGCAGAACCACTCCTATTGGGGGTGTCTTGCTAATTGCCTATAATTTCCACCTGTTGTCTATTCCGTTTGCACAACAGCATGTGAAATTTATTGTCAATCAGTGTTGCTTCCTAAGTGGACAGTTTGATTTCACAGAAGTG
Organism: Salmo trutta; assembly: GCF_901001165.1. Taxonomy (NCBI): domain Eukaryota; kingdom Metazoa; phylum Chordata; class Actinopteri; order Salmoniformes; family Salmonidae; genus Salmo; species Salmo trutta. Next base: position 8,221,289 of record NC_042980.1, read on the forward strand.
TGATTGACTTGGAGTTACATTGTGTTGTTTAAGTGTTCCCTTTATTTTTTTGAGCAGTATATATAGACAAGTGTGTGCCGTTCCCAGTCATGTCCAATCAATTTGAATTTACCACTGGTGGACTCCAATCAAGTTGTAGAAACATCTCAAGGATGATCAATGGAAACAGGATGCACCTGAGCTCAATTTCAAGTCTCATAGCAAAGGGTCTGAATACTTATTTAAAAAGGTATTTCTGTTTTTATTTTTAATAAATATTAGATTTCTAAAAACCTGTTTTTGCTTTTTTATTATGGGATATTGTGTGTAGATTGCTGAGTATTATTTTTTATTTAATCCATTTTAGAATAAGGCTGTATTGTATCAAAATGTGGAAAAAGTCAAGGGGTCTGAATACTGTCCGAAGACCCTCTATATGGAGTAGCATGTGCCTAGTTCAGTATTCCTGTATGCTGAAAATGATAAACAAAACTTTTTTTTTCATCATCCACTTTTATTTTCAGGAGCTCATCCATCCAATCATTTTTCAGGTTCAGCCAAAGCCTAAAAGGTTGAATCCCAACCAAATGCTGTTTTATGTGCAGCAAATAACCCAACATCCCTGCCACAGTCCCCTGGGTCCCTTGGGTCACCAGGGCAATGTATTATGGGATGACTGTTTCACCCCGCCATAGCCCTGTGACATTCCGCTACTGAGTACATTTAGTCCAAGTACATTTAACCCCTTCGTTGAAACAAGGCCTTGTGCATATGAGTGGATAGCGTACTACGAATTAAATACGTTTGGTTTAAATATTAGCTTTGCAGGACAAAGATGCCTGTCTTTTATTAGTTATTCTTCATAGATTGTTCACTCTGTCTCCTCCACGACAATCAACGTCTAGCTGATTTGCGTTGTTAAATCTGTTGCCGTGGCAACTTAATGGGGTCAGAGAGGGATATGAAGATGCAGTACATTTTCTGGTCTTGGTTTCATACATTTTTTAGAACATTGTCTGGAGCTGGGCAATTATTATTATTTTTGTGTTTTTACCTCCCTGAAACGCAAGCCTATTATCACATTCAAATTGGGCTGAGCCACAGGTCTGCCTGAATGGTTGAGAATGATTGTGTCATTTTAAAAAGTTACTGGAAGGACATTCACTGACTGTAGCCTGAGGTATGAGCGTGATAAAGTTTGTTTGATTAACAGACTTTTATACACATGCCTCTTGGGCTCAAAGAGTTTAATCATGAAATAAAATAGCTGTCACTTTCAATATACCAAGACCGTCCCCTTAAGCATTTTAAGATTACATGTATTCTATTTGGATCATGCAAGGCATCTTTTAAAATGTATTAATTCCTGAGAGACACCTGAAGTGCAGTGCTCTATTTGTAATGTTTTAATGTTATTTTACAGTGGCATCTATCATCCTTCAACAGCTTTCCCAGTGTACAAAACTGGTTGTAATGATGTCAATTTAACCAGTTTTGTCCACTGGGTCCACTTTCCCCAAAACCACAGACTCCAGTTGGGAGGAGAGCATGTTTCTTCTCAGTCTTTACACACCATGTGTCTCCTCCCAGAAACAAAAGGGCACCATTCACCCACTTTACCGAATGAGAGAGCACCACTCACCTACTTTAACGAATGAGTGGAGGCCTCATACGAGCTTGAAGATCCCAATTAAAGTAGTTCTGTGAAGCGTGGCCCTGCCACCTGTCCATCTCAAGATGGAGGCGTTGCTCCCTGGGGAACAATTAAAACCACCCTGCGCCCATCCCACACACAGTCATCCACGTATCCAGGCAACTTCATCCACAATGCACAACTGTTGGAAGAGAAAGTGAAAATGTGAGCCAGTCTGACATGTGGGCATGTGCTTTTCTAATTGTGTATCGTGCACATTTCCACTTTCAAGATAGATGTGTTATGGACATGGCTGATTTGTGTTTCTAGTACACAGGATGTTGATAGGGAATGGAGTAGTAATGCTGCTTGTTGCCTCCATGTAAGAGAAGCGTCCTAGTCCAGGTCAAGCAGCTATTTTGTATGTATCTCTGTATTCTGCAAAATACTGCAAATAATGATTGTACGGGTTAGTTAAACAGCCTCTTTCTTAGTGTCAGTTTATTACACTGAACTGAGGCTCCCTCAACCCACCATTTTCTATCCTATATCGCTTATCTTACAGATCCTTATGACATCCCCTTTTCCCACAAAATAAAAACATGTTAGCAATACACAATAGTACACAGAAAGCCCCAGTGCTTCCTGTATGCCTGTTTAGTGACCTATAGATAAAAGAGCTTGAGCTAACGGGGATGCAACTGTTTACTCCATGTGAGACAGGCTTTAGTGATGTCTGGTGTGTCTGCAGGCTGGAGCACAGGTTGCAGTTTCCAGGTGCGCTCCAGGATAGCGTGGGAGGGTGAGAGAGGGCACCTTTGAAGAGGATTTTCTACCACAGGGTACAGGATGGTGCTTTGTGCCACAGCCATGCAGCATCAGCAGGCTCCAAACGCCCTGCGGCGAGAGGAGAGGGTGACTTCATATTCTGTAACAGTTAGTGCCAACTTTACTTGTTGAGCTGCTATTGTTGTTGGTGCAGGTACTTTATTGATGGCTGCTGCTGTTGCTAATGTTGTTGTTGATGATGATTATCAAATCAAACTTTATTTGTCACATGCGCCGAATACAACAAGTGTAGACTTTACTTACAAGCCCTTAACCAACAGTGCAGTTCAAGAAGAGTTAAGAAAATATTTACCAAGCAGACTAAAATAAAAAGTAATAATAAAAAGTAACACAATAAGAATAACAATAACGAGGCTACAGTATATACAGGGGGCACTGGTACCGAGACAGTGTGTAGGGGTACAGGTTAGTTGAGGTAATTTGTACATGTAGGTGGGGGTGAAGTGACTATGCATAGATAATAAACAGCAAGTAGCAGCAGCGTACAGAGGGTGGGGGTGATTAATGTAAATTGTCTGGTGGCGATTTTATGAATTGTTCAGCAGTCTTATGGCTTGGGGGTAGAAGCTGTTGAGGTACCTTATGGTCCTAGAATTGGCGCTCCAGTACCGCTTGCTGTGGGGTAGCAGAGAAAACAGTCTGACTCCGCCTATTATATAGGTCCTGGTTGGCAGGAAGCTTGGCACCAGTGATGTATTGGGCCATTTGCACAAACCTCGGTAGCGCCTTACGGGCAGATGCCGAGCAGTTGCCATACCAGGCGGTGATGCAACAGGTCAGGATGCTCTCAATGGTGCAGCTGTAGAAACTTTTGAGGACCTGGGGACCCATGCCAAAACCTTACCCTCTTCACGACTGTCTTGGTATGTTTGGAACATGATAGTTCGTTGGTGATGTGGACACCAAGGAATGTGAAACTCTCGACCCGCTCCACTACAGCCCTGTCGTTGCTAATGGGGGCCTGTTCGGCCTGCCTTTTCCTGTAGTCCACGATCAGCATCTTTGTCTTGCTCACATTGAGGGAGAGGTTGTTATCCTGGCACCACACTGCCAGTTCTCTGACCTCCTCCCTATAGGCCGTCTCATCGTTGTCATGATCAGGCCTACCACTGTTGTGTCGTCAGCAAACTTAATGATGGTATTGTAGTCGTGTTTGGCCACGCAGTCGTGGGTGAACAGGGAATACAGGAGGGGACTAAGTACACACCCCTGAGAGGCCCCAGTGTTAAGGATCAGTGTGGCAGACATGTCGTTGTCTTCTCTTACCACCTAGAGGCGGCCCGTCGGGAAGTCCAGGATCCAGTTGCAGAGGGAGGTGTTTAGTCCCAGAGTCCTTATCTTAGTGTTGAGCTTCGTGGGCACTATGGTGTTGAACGCTGAGCTGTAGTCAATGAAAAGGATTCTCACATAGGTGTTCCTTTTCTCCAGATGAGAAAGGGCAGTGTGGAGTGCAATTGAGATTGCGTCATCTGTGGATCTGTTGGTATGCGAGTTGGAGTGGGTCTAGGGTGTCCTGGAGGATGCTGTTGTGAGCCATGACCAGCCATTCAAAGCACTTCAGGGCTACTGACGTGAGTGCCACGGAGCGCTAATCATTTAGGCAGTTTACCTTCGCTTCCTTGGGCACAGGGACTATGGTGGTCTGCTTTAAACATGTAGGTATTACAGACTCGGTCAGGGAGAGGTTGAAAATGTCAGTGAAGACACTTGACAGTTGGTCCGCACATGCTTTGAGTACACGTCCTGGTAATCCGTCTGTCCCAGCTGCTTTGTGAATGTTGACCTGTTTAAAGGTTTTCTTCACATCGTCTACCGAGAGCGTTATCACACAGTCATTCAGAACAGCTGGTGCTCTTATGCATGCTTCGGTGTTGCTTGCCTCGAAGCGAGCATAAATGGCATTTAGCTCATCTGGTAGGCTCGCGTCACTGGGTAGCTCACATCTGGGTTTCCCTTTGTAGTCCGTAATAGTTTTCAAGCCCTGCCACATCCGACGTGCCTCAGAGCCAGTGTAGTAGGATTCAATCTTAATCCTGTATTGACGCTTTGCTTGTTTGATGGTTCGTCTGAGGGCATAGCGGGATTTCTTATAAGTGTCTGGATTAGTCTCCTACTCCTTGAAAACGGTAGCTCTAGCCTTTAGCTCGATGCGGATGTTGCCTGTAATCCATGGCTTCTGTTTGTGATATGTACGTACAGTCACTGTGGGGACGACGTTGTCGATGCACTTATTGATAAAGCCGATAACTGAGGTGGTGTACTCCTCAATGCTATTGGATGAATCCCGGAACATATTCCAGTCTGTGCTAGCAAAACAGTCCTGTAGTTTAGCATCTGCTTCCTCTGACCACTTTTTTATTGATCTAGTCACTGGTGCTTCCTGCTTTCATTTTTGCTTGTGAGCAGGAATCAGGAGGATAGAATTATGGTCAGATTTGCCAAATGGAGGGCGGGGGAGAGTTTGTACACATCTCTATTTGTGGAGTAAAGGTGGTGTAGGATTTTTTTCCCTCTGGTTGCACAGGTGACATGCTGGAAAAAATTTGGTAAAACTGATTTGAGTTTGTCTGCATTAAAGTCCCCAGCTACTAGGAGCACCACTTCTGGGTGAATATTTTCTTCTTTGCTTTTGGCCTTATAGAGTTGGTTGAGAGCGGTCTTAGTGCCAGCTTGTTCTGTGTTGTTAAATAGACGGCTAAGAATGATATAGATGAGAACTCTCTTGGTAGATATTGTGGTCTACAGCTTATCATAAGGCACTCCACCTCAGGCGAGCAACACCTTGAGACTTCTTTAATATTAGACAATGCGCATCAGCTGTTATTGACAAATAGACACACACCCCACCCCTCGTCTTACCAGAGGTAGCGTCTCTGTTCTGCCGATGCATGGAAAATCCCGCTTGCTCTAAATTGTTCGTATCTTCATACAGCCACATCTCGGTGAAACATAAGATGTTACAGTTTTTGATGTCCCTTTGGTAGAATAATCTTAATCGTAGGTCATCAATTTTATTTTCCAATGACTGCACGTTAGCAAGAACAATGGATTCTCAGAAGGCTGCCCGATCTGCGATCCCTTTGAGTCATTGTGCGGGGGTACGAGGTAGTTGAGGTAATATGTACATGTACTGTTGGTAGGGGTAAAAGTGACTATGCAATCAGGACAAATAAGAAACAGAGTAGCAGCAGCATATGTGAAGAGTGTGAAAGAGTGTGAAAGAGTGTGAAAGAGTGTGTGTGTGTGTGTGTGTGTGTGTGTGTGTGTGTGTGTGTGTGTGTGTGTGTGTGTGTGTTGGAGTGTCGTATATGTGAGTGTGTGGGTAGAGTCCACTGAATGTTCATAGAGCCCGTGTAAGGGTGGTCAATGCAAATAGTCAGGGTGGCCATTTTGATTAAATTTTCAGCAGTCTTATGGCTTTGGGTTCGAAGATGTTTAGGAGCCTTTAAGTCCCAAACTTGGCGGTCCGGTACCGTTTGCCATGCGGTAACAGAGAGAATAGTCTATGACTTGGGTGGCTGGAGTCTTTGACAATTTTAGGACCTTCCTCTGACACCGCCTGGTATAGAGGTCTTGGATGGCAGGAAGCTCGGCCCCAGTGATGTACTGGGCTACACGCACTACCCTCTGTAGCGTCTTACAGTCGGATGCCAAGCACTTGCCATACCAAGCGGTGATGCAGCCAATCAAGATGCTCTGGTGCAGCCAAAACCACTAAACACCCAATGCACCAACAACCAACAAAAACAAAAAAGAGAAAAAACTAAAGAAACTAAGGAAAACAACAATAGAAAACACAAGACATCAAGGACAACTAATATCAGCTCCTTTGTCTTGCTGATGTTTAGGGAGAGGTTGTTGTCTTGGCACCAAGATGGCGTAGCAGCAAGATGTTTTTGTTTTCCTCCGTTATTGTCCCGTGTGAATATTCAGCTTTTTTCGTTTATTGTGTATACATTTCTTTTTCAATTTCCGAATGAAATATACCTTTCTGCCACCCGCCTCACCCAACGTGGTATGGATCTGCAATTTTTTTTAGACCTTATAACTGGAACCTCCTGAAGCTAGCCTTCAGAAGCCAGCCAGCTAATTAGCTTCTAGCTATTTATTCATTGTTAGCCACTGCTAGCAGTCTTTAGCTTTAGCACAGACACCAGCCGCTTTAGCCCGGATAGCCCGGATAATATCCTCCAGTCTGCACAGCGTGATATCAGCCCGGAGGATATCGGACTGCTTTTTTCCCCCACTACATCACCGGATTCCTGCCGCACACTCTGGACCATTATATCGGATCATCGCAGCTAGCTAGCTAGCTGCTACCGAGTGGCTATCATGGCCCTTGTCCAGAAGCAAGCACCAGTTAGCCTCGAGCTAGGCCCATTCCCCCGGCTAGCAAACGAAGTACATCAACTATAACACCTCTCTTGCCAATTGGCCTGGACCCTTTTTTTGACACGGAGCCCCGCCGATCCATCACGACTGGTCTGCTGACGTATTTTGGCCGATGTGCTCTCAATTGGCCTCTGCGTCGTTGATGTCGTTGAGGACCCAGCTACTAGCCACGGCCTGCTAGCTCTCTGAGCGCCGTGTCACCTAGCGTAGTGACGACTGCCAAGTGGCTCCCTGTTTCGTCCATTGCTGCTTATTGGACCCTATGATCACTTGGCTACACAGCTGATGCCTACTGGACTGTTCATTAACAAAGTACTTCATTTTGTTTATCTGTCGGCCCCAGCCTCGAACTCAGGCCCTGTGTGTAGCTAACTGACCCTCTCTGTCCATTCATCGCCATTTACCCTTTGTTGTTGTCTTAGCAGTTTACCCGTTGTTATCTTAGCCCTCCCAATCAACACCTGTGATTGCTTTATGCCTCCCTCTAATGTCAATATGCCTTGTATACTGTTGTTTAGCCTCTCTAGGGTATGTGGGACGAAATCGTCCCACCTACTCAACAGCCAGTGGAATCCCGTGGCACGATATTTAAATACCTTAGAAATGCTATTACTTCAATTTCTCAAACATATGACTATTTTACACCATTTTAAAGACAAGACTATCGTTAATCTAACCACACTGTCCGATTTCAAAAAGGCTTTACAACGAAAGCAAAACATTAGACTATGTCAGCAGAGTACCCAGCCAGAAATAATCAGACACCCATTTTTCAAGCTAGCATATAATGTCACATAAACCCAAACCACAGCTAAATGCAGCACTAACCTTTGATGATCTTCATCAGATGACACTCCTAGGACATTATGTTATACAATACATGCATGTTTTGTTCAATCAAGTTCATATTTATATCAAAAACCAGCTTTTTACATTAGCATGTGACGTTCAGAACTAGCATACCCACCACAAACTTCCGGTGAATTTACTAAATTACTAACAATAAACGTTCACAAAAAACATAACAATTATTTTAAGAATTATAGATACAGAACTCCTTTATGCAATCGCTATGTCCGATTTTAAAATAGCTTTTTGGCAAAAGCACATTTTGCAATATTCTGAGTAGATAGCTCGCCATCACGGGCTAGCTATTTTGACACCCACCAAGTTTGGCACTCACCAAACTCAGATTTACTATAAGAAAAATTGGATTACCTTTGCTGTTCTTCGTCAGAATGCACTCCCAGGACTTCTACTTCAATAACAAATGTTGGTTTGGTTCAAAATAATCCATAGTTATGTTCAAATATCCTCTGTTTTGTTCGTGCGTTCAAGACACTATCCGAAGGGTGACGCGCCCGGCGCGTATCGTGACAAAACATTTCTAAATATTCCATTACCGTACTTCGAAGCATGTCAACCGCTGTTTAAAATCAATTTTTATGCGATTTTTCTCGTAAAAAAGCGATAATATTCCGACCGGGAAACCCTGTTTTCGTTCAAAGAGTGAAAATCTAAAATGGACTCTTCACGTGCACGCGTGCACCCGTCTCATTGTTCTCAGATCGACCACTTACCAAATGCGCTACTGTTTTTCAGCCATGGCCTGCAAAGTCATCATTCAACGTTCTGCCGCCTTCTGAGAGCCTATGGGAGCCGTAGGAAGCGTCACGTTACAGCAGAGATCCTCAGTTTTCAATAAAGAGAGTGTAGAAGGCCAAGTTATGGTCAGAGAGGGCACTTCCTGTACAGAATCTTCTCAGGTTTTTGCCTGCCATATGAGTTCTGTTATACTCACAGACACCATTCAAACAGTTTTAGAAACTTTAGGGTGTTTTCTATCCAAATCAAACAATTATATGCATATTCTAGTTTCTGGGCAGTAGTAATAACCAGATTAAATCGGGTAAGTTTTTTATCCGGCCGTGCAAATACTGCCCCCTACCTTAGAGAGGTTAGAGTAGCTCTCATTGTTTTGTTTTACTGCGGAGCCCCTAGTCCCGCACTACATGCCTCGGTTAGCTCCCTTGCCCCACCCCCCACATATGCAGAGACCGCACCTAGCTTTACTGGCGCTTCCAGAGATGCAGCCTCTCTTATCGTCACCCAATGCCTAGGTTTACCTCCACTGTACTGCACCCTACCATGCCCTTGTCTGTACACTATGCCCTGAATCTATCCTACCATGCTCAGAAGTCTGCTCCTTTTACTCTCTCTTCCGAACGCACTAGATGACCAGTTCTTATACATCCAGTTCTTATAGCCTTTAGCCGTAGCCTTATCCTACTCCTCCTCTGCTCCTTTGGTGATGTAGAGGTTAACCCAGGCCCTGTGTGTCCCCAAGCACTCTCATTTGTTGACTTCTGTAACCGGAAAAGCCTTGGGTTCATGCATGTTAACATCAGAAGCCTCCTCCCTAAGTTTGCTTTATTCATTGCTTTAGCACACTCCGCCAACCCTGATGTCCTAGCCGTGTCTGAATCCTGGATTGTTTTTCAGTTTGGTCACCAAAGCCCCATATACTACTCACCATTGCGACCTGTATGCTCTCGTTGGCTGGTCCTCGCTACATATTCGCCGCCAAACCCACTGGCTCCAGGTCATCTATAAGTCTTTGCTAGGTAAAGCTCCGCCTTATCTCAGCTCACTGGTCACCATAGTAACACCCGCCCATAGCACGCGCTCCAGCAGGTATATTTCACTGGTCATCCCCAAAGCCAACACCTGCTTTGGCCGCCTTTCTTTCCAGTTCTCTGCTGCCAATAACTGGAACGAATTGCAAAAATCACTGAAGTTGGAGACTTATATCTCCCTAACTAACTTCAAGCATCGGCTGTCAGAGCAGCTTACCGATTGCCGCAGCTGTACACAGCCCATCTGTAAATAGCCCATCCAACCTACAACCTCATCCCCATATTGTTTTTTGTTTTTTTCTGCTCTTTTGCACACCAGTATTTCTACTTGCACATCCTCATCTGCACATCTATCACTCCAGTGTTAATTGCTAAATTGCAATTACTTCATCACTATGGCCTATTTATTGCCTTACCTCCTTACTTAATTTGCACATACTGTATACAGATTTTCTATTGTGTTATTGACTGTACGTTAGTTTATCCCATGTGTAACTCTGTGTTGTTTTTGTCGCACTGCTTTGCTTTAACTTGGCCAGGTCGCAGTTATAAATGAGAACTTGTTCTCAACTGGCCGACCTGGTTAAATAAAGGTGAAATAAAATAAAATAAATAAATAAAATAATAGGCTGTCTCATCATTGCTCGTGAACACGGGGACTATGGATTGATCTTTTGCCAAGCATTAGGATTGTCTTAGAGGCATTAAAATACTTGCTAAAATGAGAACAGCATCACGGCTAGTGCCTTGCACCTTTGACCACAGCACAGCCATGCTAAAATCACACGGAAGGAAGTCCCCTCGTGTATAATTACCCAAATGTAGAACACAGCATACTTTATAACAAAACATGAATATTTGTTCTCCTGTAAATAAGAAAATGGCAGTCATGCCCACGAAGATCATGATCTACTGTACCAACATTGTTTTGTTTCACTTTTAATTAAAGGTGGTGAAAGACAACATTTTTGTCTTGACTATTTACTTTGGGTTTAATTGGAGCCGTCTATTTCAGTTTAACCATTTTTATAGGTAGTAAATTCCTTGACAAGCCTGCCCTGGCTCTTGCCAGATTAAAAGAAGAGGTGACCGACCAGGATTTAATACAAAGGCAATTATTTTCCATTTATAATTTTTTTCCTGTTCATTTAATTCTTGTTCAGATATTGAACTGTTCAAATGTTGAACCGTAGGTGGAAAGAAAGGACATTTTATGAAATATAAACAGAGGAGCTATCTAAAGGAAGTAAAATGTTGTATTATAATCAGGTTGTCTGTTATTGTAAACCCCAATTCATTTTTGTGCATTATGGATCATTCTTCTACATTCCTATGCCCTTATACAGAACCCAGTATAAAAACAGCTGTCATAAGGTAGTGCTTTGTCAAAGTCCAATTTAGGAATGGAAGATGGTGAATTGAGGACCTTGTTCAGTTTGCTTTGGCTGTTGATGTAAGACCTGACCTTCCCTTGACTGTAATGAGGACAGAATGTGTATTTTTGAAGTTTATACAGATAGTTGATATGTTTTTGTTTCTTTTCTTGTTGCTTTAGAAAGACCTGATCTTCCATAGACATGTATAACAAGGATATAATATGTGTGAAAGATAGCAGGCAAAGAGTGTACCCGCCATGTAGGGTCAGAGTACAAGGAGTATGTAGAATGTTAAGCAACCCTCTTCTCTTTCAGTTCTGCCAAAGGTGTTACTCAAGCTGCAGTGACCCAGAAATGCTTTGAGTTCCACAGGGTGAGAGCTAAGTAACATGGATCCGTGATGCCAAGGGCAAAACAAACTCAACATGAGCGAATCACCATCTGCTTTTAACTTTGGCTTTAATGTTGCTCATAACCTGGGGTTGGAACCAAAAGGATTTTCCAATCGTTCCATTCCGATCAGAACCCTTATCTATTTTGTTTCCGTTCCAGTGTTCCGAGCAGCATAATAAAGTTCTGAACTGGTTCAAACAAAAAAGTAACAGGTCATGTAATTATTTTTCTTTCTTTTTTTACCATGTGAAATCAACAGTTTTTACATTTAGCTCATGAATTTACTCCACCAATTAGCATGGATAGACCAGCTTGCCATGGAACGAGTAAGGTAGTTGTTTACACATTTTATGGGCAGATAAGTGCAGGTGCAAGATGCGACTGAAATTTTACCAGTGGGGAGAGAGCGAGAGAGAGGGGTGGACATGGAGGGGGCTTGGCTTGAATCGCTGAGCATCATGACATGATGTGAATTGCAATGTGTATAGGCTACTACTAGCATCATAACGTTACAGAATTATAGATAGACTTTAGGAATATTTTTTGGAACAAAAAGTTGCATTAATAACCGGTTCTCAAGATTAGAAAATAATGGTTCTGTTCCGGAACATTAGAGATCACTTTCATTCCCGAATCTGCGGCTGGAGCTGCACGTCGGGGAGGGGGTACTGTCACCTGTGCTCCCCCTCTGGCCTCTAGGTCACCAGGCTGCTCGTTATGGTGCACACCTGTCACCATCGTTACGCACATAATGACACTCACCTGGACTTCATCACCTCCTTGATTACCTGCCCTTTATATGTCACCCTTTGGTTTTTTCCCCAGTCGTCATTCTTTTCTGTTTCAGTTTCATGTCTGTGCGTTGTTCGTGTTTCTTGTTTTGTATTATATGTTTTCATTTATTTATTAAATGATTCACTCCCTGAACTTGTTTCCCGACTCCCAGCGCACACGTTACACTCTGCTCATAACCTAGCCACCTAATACTTTGGAAATGACTGAACTTAAAAATATACGTTTTGGGGCCTTCAAAGTGCTTTAGCAAAGCTACTGAATGTGAGTTGCAAGTTACTTAGGGTGAGTTGGTTGTAATGAGGCTTGAGTAACGTGCATTTTTCAGAGTACCTTGTCCAAATGGACTGTTACAAAGAAGTAAAAGAGAATATCCCCATAGCTGTATGTTTGCCAACTCAATATTCCATCTTCAGAGCTTTTCTCTCACAGTGGATATCCAGTATGCTGACTGAGCCTCAGGGTCATTTAGCAACGGTGCGAAATCTCAAAATATCCCACAACAGACGCTTGTTGTTCTGATGAATATTTCATATCCACTGTCTATGTATAACCTGGGTCTCCACTGGAGCCTGGGACACCAGTCTGCACATAGCCATATTCACAACCACTCCACTACAACACCCAGACCTCATTTACCAATGGAGTGTGTTTGCCACTCTCCAACACTCATTAAATGTGGCAACGGAGTGAGGTTTCTGGGTAGCTAATTTAGATATTATTTGTTGATGAGTGGGGTTCTTCTGTGTAGCTAATTCAGATGTTATTCAGTGATAATTGTTACTAATGCCATAGACCTCTTGTAAAGTTGATGATATATGCAGTGTTTATTTCACCTACCATATGGTGCAAGATGGTGGAACACCAGACATACACTACCGTTCAAAACTTTGGGGTCACTTAGAAATGTCCTTGTTTTTGAAAGAAAAGCAAATTTTTTGTCCATTAAAATAACATCAAATTGATCAGAAATACAGTGTAGACATTGTTAATATTGTAAATCACTATTGTAGCTGGAAACGGCTGATCTTATTTATGGAATATCTGCATAGGCTTACAGAGGCCCATTATCAGCAACCATCACTCCTGTGTTCCAATGGCATGTTGTGTTAGCTAATCCACGTTTATAATTTTAAAAGGCTAATTGATCATTAGAAAACCCTTTTGCAATTATGTTGGCATAGCTGAAAACTGTTCTGCTTAAAGAAGCAATAAAATGGGCTTTCTTTAGACTAGTTGAGTATCTGGAGCATCAGCATTTGTGGGTTCGATTACAGGCTCAAAATGGCCAGAAACAAAGGACTTTCTTCCGAAACTCGTCAGTCTATTCTTGTTCTGAGAAATGAAGGCTATTCCATGTGAGAAATTGCCAAGAAACTATCTCGTACAATGCTGTGTAATTCTCCCATCACAGAACAGCTCAAACTGGCTCTAACCAAAATAGAAAGAGGAGTGGGAGGCCCCGGTGCACAACTGAGCAAGAGGACAAGTGCGTCAGAGTGTCTAGTTTGAGAAACAGTCCCCCCAAAACACCAGTCTCAACATCAACAGTGAAGAGGTGACTCTGGGATGCTGGTCTTCTTGGCAGAGTTCCTCTGTCCAGTGTCTGTGTTCGTTTGCCCATCTTAATCTTTTATTTTTATTGGCCAGTCTGAGATATGGCTTTTTCTTTGCAACTCTGCCTAGAAGGCCAGCATCCCGGAGTCGCCTCTTCACTGTTGACGTTGAGACTGGTGTTTTGCAGGTACTATTTAATGAAGCTGGCAGTTGAGGACTTGTGAGGCATCTGTTTCTCAAACTAGACACTCTAATGTACTTGTCTTGCTCAGTTGTGGACCGGGGCCTCCCACTCCTCTTTCTATTCTGGTTAGAGCCAGTTGCGCTGTTCTGTGAAGGGAGTAGTACACAGCGTTGTACGAGATCTTTCGTTTCTTGGCAATTTCTCGCATGGAATAGCCTTCATTTCTCAGAACAAGAATAAACTGACGAGTTTCGGAAGAATTTATTTGTTTCTGGCCATTTTGAGCCTGTAATCGAACCCACAAATGCTGATGCTCCAGATACTCAACTAATCTAAAGAAGGCCAGTTTTATTGTTCTTTAATCAGAACAAAAGTTTTCAGCTGTGCTAACATAATTGAAAAAGGGTTTTCTAATGATCAATTAGCCTTTTAAAATGATACACTTGCATTAGCTAACACAATGTGCCATTGGAACACAGGAGTGATGGTTGCTGATAATAAGGTTTATAGCTACAATAGTCATTTACAACATTAACAATGTCTAGACTGTATTTCTGATCAATTTGATGTTATTTTAATGGACAAAAAATGTGATTTTCTTTAAAAAACAAGGACATTTCTAAGTGACCCCAAACTTTTGAACGGTAGTGTACATATCATGGGTCCTGATGAGAAATTGCTAAAATTGCACATATCTTCTTGGCCGTCTGTCTTTGTCAGCTGTGATATGTGTAGATTTATGGGGATGCTAATTGCTCCGGAAATCCAAAGTTAGATTCACTGAGGCGACTGCAGCAGGCTGATTCGAAGTCTTTGACGTTCCATGATACTTTTATTCAGTAGCAGAGGCACATGCTAATGCAAGTTATGAAATAGCTTGAACACTGTGGACTATACATGCCCTCTTTTTACAGCACACTGACGAGTAGTGCTGTCGCAATGTCTTCTGCACATTGTGTAACATGCCTATCCATAAGACATGTGGTGCACACCGTAGAGAACACTGTGGACTCAGGCACTTACGAGTTTATTCTTTGCCAAGTAAGCTCTGAGTTTGACCGGTTCTGACATTTTGGAGAACCTTAGAGATCAGTGCTACTGCGTTCATCTGTTACATAACCTTGGAATAAATAATGCAGTTGTGTTTTGCATATTTCATTGTCCATTGTTCTCCCTTGGCCCTGAGCGTCTGCACTCCTAGTGTATTAATCAACCATTACCTGTGAAACCTGATCTGCCAAATGCCAATTGAATCCCCAATGCTTTCATTCATAGATCTAGAGTATAAGCGGGTTGTGTTCATGATCTTTTTTTTTGCACTGTGGCTAGTCCTTAAGAAAACCTAAGTAACATAATAAAAAAAATCCCCATCCCCAAAATCTGTCTGTTTAATCTATAGATATCAGATATTTAGCATGGGCTACATCTCAATCCACCGCATCTGCTTATGTCGGCCTTCCGCATCTGTGGTGGAAGGTGGCCAAGCTACATTGGTTTGTCAGATCATGAGACATCCCAAAAATCGTTCTTCTCATGAAAACATATGCAGCGTCCGAACGGTTTGGCCTACAGACGTATGACCCCTCTATGGAAAGGGGAGACTTAATCTATGGCCCCCACAAGTGGTATGGGACTCATCTGAAGGTTACCTATGCAAACTAATGGAAGTATGGAGGTCGTTAAAGTAATGTGTTAAATATATGTCCAAAAAAACAAAAATATTTCCTGAGCTTTCTTAAAAACTACATGGACAAGTGTATGTGGACACCCCTTCAAATTAGTGGATTTGGCTATTTCAGTCACACCCATTGCTGAGGTGTATAAAATCGAGCACACAGCCATGCGAACCTTCCACAAGGACAACCATCTCTGCAGCACTCCACCAATCAGGCCTTTATGGTAGAGTGGCCAAACGAAAGTCACTCCTTAGTAAAAGGCACATGAAAACCCACTTGGAGTTTGCCAAAAGGTACCTAAAGGACTCTGAGACCATGAGAATCAAGATTCTCTGGTCTGATTAATCCAAGATTGAAGTTTTTGGCCTGAATGCCAGGCGTCATGTCTGGGGGAAACCTGACTCTATCGCTACGGTGAAGCATGGTGGTGGCAGCATCATGCTGTAGTGATGTTTTTCAGAGGCAGTGACTGGGAGACTAGTCAGGATGGAGGGAAAGATGAATGAAGAGGTATTTGATGAAAACCTGCTCCAGAGCGATCAGGACCTCAGAATGGGGCGAAGGTTCACCTTCCAACAGGACAATGATCCTAAGCACACAGCCAAGACAACACAGGAGTGTCTTCGGGACAAGTCTCTGAATGTCCTTGAGTGGCCCAGCCAGAGCCCGGACTTGAACCCAATCGAATATCTTTGGAGAGACCTGAAAATAGTTGTGCAGCGACGATCCCCATCGAACTTGACAGAGCTTGAGAGGATCTGCAGAGAAGAATGGGAGAAACTCCCCAAATACAGGTGTGCCAAGCTTGTAGCATCATATCCAAGAAGACTTAAGTCTGTAATCGCTGCAAAAGGTGCTTCACTAAAGTATTGAGTAAAGGGTATGAATTATTCCGAATGCACTGTAGATGTATGACAGACACTTCAAAACATTAATCCTCCTCTTTTTTTACATTTATCAATGTGTTATTCAATGTACTAAAGTGCTAAAGAAAAAATTCTACATTTTATATTTTTTTATACCTAACATTTCAAATCAAATAGCTAAATGATCTATGGTATGACCATCTTAAAACAATTCCATATGTTAGCTTAGTACCCTCAAAATTTCACTAAGAGTATGTCTGGTGAGGAAGCGCATAGCTCTCATAACCCCTCAATCACATCTATTTCGACTAGGAGCCCTTTCCAATACTGCCCTTTCCATTACAATCTGACTAATGATATCTGTTTGATGACTTCACAACTCTTGTCCATTATAATGACCTGTTTCTCAGCTGTTTGACGAAGATAGGAGAAGGAATATGGTGCGTTGATATGATAGGTCATTCAACTGGGATTGTTTGTAAACATATTGGTGTGACTCATGTAGACAATGGCCGGGATTCAATCAAAGGTCCGTTGTCGACAAGTGAATAACGCCAGACATTTAAGGTCATTTTCAATTGAGCCGACATCTACAGCATTTTCTGTGAATGTAAGCTCTGCGAACGTCAGCAAAATTGCCTTTAAAAGGCGCATGGTCGGTAGGCAATAACATGCGTCTGTTTAAATCCAGGACAATGTTTCAGACAGCTTTCAGTAAGATCAACACAGATATTGGTCACATAATGCATGTATGATGTCATGTCCTGACCTGTAAAAGGGGTTATTTGTTATTGTAGTTTGGTCAGGACGTGGCAGGGGGTATTTGTTTTATGTGGTTCGGGCTGGTTGTGTTAGTAGTTGGGTGTTTGATTTATTATTCCGGGTTTTGGGCACTGTTCTATGTTTATGTATTTCTATGTTTAGTCTAGTCATTTGTATTTCTATGTTTAGTTAATTGGGGGTTGGACTCTCAATTGGAGGCAGGTGTTTTCTAGTTGCCTCTGATTGAGGTTCCTATAAATAGGTATGTTTTTGTGTTAGTATTTTGTGGAAGATTGTTCTTGTTTAGCTATGTGTGCCTGACAAGACTGTCAAGTTCGTTTTGTGTTTTGTATACGTTTTTGGTGTTTTTCCTTCTTCACATAAATAAAAGAAGATGAGTGTACATTTTCCCGCTGCGTCTTGGTCTCAACCCTACGACAACCGTGACATATGACTGCATTTTAATGACATTAGTGTTGTGTGTAGTCTATAACAGTAGGCAAGTCATCGCTCGAAGAAAATGATCCAGACTTTGGTAGCGCCAGTATAGGGATCACATTATAGGCAGTGATTTGCAGTATAAATTGCTAATTAGGACTTTATTAGGAATTATTAGTCATTCATTAGGCCTAATTGGCTAATACCTGACTAAGCCACCATTAGCTACTTATATAAACATGTACAGTGCCTTCAGAAAGTATTCACACCCTTTGACTTTTTCCACATTTGGTTGTTTTATCAGCCTGAACATTTTGTTGTGTTACAGCTTAAATTTTGTGTCACTGGCCTACGCATGATACCCCATAATATCAAAGTGGAATTGTGTATTTTGATTTTTTTACAATAAATTAAAAACGAAAAGCAGAAATGTCTTCAACTCAATAAGTATCCAACCCCTTTGTTATGACAAGTCTAAATAAATTCAGCAGTAAAAATGTGCTTAACAAGTCACATAATTGGTTGGAGCATGGACTGTGTGCAATAATAGTGTTTAGCATGATTTTTGAATGACTACCTCATCTCTGTACCCTACACATACAATTATCTGTAAGGGCCCTCAGTCGAGCAGTGAATTTCAAACACAGAT
The DNA here is from genome assembly GCF_901001165.1 of Salmo trutta. Classification (NCBI taxonomy): domain Eukaryota; kingdom Metazoa; phylum Chordata; class Actinopteri; order Salmoniformes; family Salmonidae; genus Salmo; species Salmo trutta. Next base: position 8,239,471 of record NC_042980.1, read on the forward strand.
TGGTAGATGGGTAAAAAAAAGCAGTTTAAATATCCCTTTGAGCATGGTGTTAATTACATTTTGATGGTGTATCAATACACCCAGTCACTACAAATATAAAGGTGTCCTTCCTAACAATGGTGACTTTAAAACATTTACAAAGTGGCCAAGTTATAGTTTTGACTTAAATCTGCTTGAAAATCTATGGCAAGACCTGGAAATGGTTGTCTAGCAATGATCAACAACCAATTTGACAGAGCTTGAAGAATTTTGAAAATAATTATGGGCAAATGTTGCACAGTTGAGGTGTGGAAGGCTCTTAGAGACCCAGAAAGACTAACATCTGTAATCACTGCCAAAGGTGATTCTAACATGTATTGACTCAGGGGATTGAATACTTATCTAACCAAGAAATATTTGTGTTTTCTTTTTTATTTATTTTTGTTTTACAAATGTTAGAATTTTCTTTCCACTTTGACATCCCAGAGTATTTTGTGTAGATATTTGACCAAAAAAATTACAATTACATCAATTTTAATCCCACTTTGTAACACAACAAAATGTGGGAAAAAAAAGTCAAGGGGTGTGAATACTTTCTGAAGGCACTGTAAGAAGCTCAAATTCATGTGTCTTGACCATGTCTATGAAGTCTTATGAAAGTTACAATTATAAGATTGAGTAGTATTCAACTGAAGTCTGTGAAAATGGAAAGAGTAATGTTTTAAGTTGAAATGGAGGGACACTGCACCCCTGACTGAGTCTGGCTGTATGTTCCACAGCCGGGGCGCAGCCCTACTAAAAGCCTTGTCTGTCTACCATGGTTTTGAGTTAAGTTTACAGAGGGCTGCTGGAGGGGGATTGAGATGGAGCTTGAGGATGGTAGGGTGTGAGGGCAGGGTAAACCACCAGCCCAATCCTAAACTGGGGATTTTCAGACCGGTAGAAGGACCAGAGTTATTTATTATTCAACATTTTACAGACGTAGAATATTACTTATACATTAGAGTCTTAGCTTGTAGTTTCCAGCGTGGAATCTTTCCATTATTTAAGGAAACAAGCACAGCACGGAGACCATGACTATCAGTGGCTGGCAATGTTTTCAAGATCATGAGCAAGATGCTTTTATCTGTCAAAATAGTCAACATCCTCTCACCCTTATCTCAATTAAACTCCAAATGAAAGGTTAGGGTAACAGCTCCCAAATTTGCCCAATGCACAATAACTAACAGTAATTGTGATAAAGTCAAAATTTGTGCTACATCCTACATGAGTGTGTCAAACTTTATCTGCGTCACAGGCTCAGAGCCAGAGATTTTTATTTCAGTGAGAGATTCTTTTTGAATCTGTGGCGCATGCAGAAGCCAAGGTGACCGGAGCATCTACAGCAGGACGATAACATTCAGATCGTGGATGGGTTCTGCTCCTGTTTTGTCAGTGGGCCAGCCGGCTCTAAACTGCTGTTCTTTTGAAAAGCCAAGAGTATTCCTGAGGGTACGCTGCTCTGTCCAAACTCATGGTTGGCATCTGTTTGGGGTGAGACACTGTTTGCAAGGACGGGTCTGTTTACTTCTAAAGCTACTTCATTACCATGCCAAACGTTGACCTTCACGCAGACACAGACGCATGCACACCCAGACACGCATGCGCACGCATAGATCCAGACACACTGACACACACACACAGACACGTGTGTGTGTGCATGCACATATGCAAACACTGACAAACACACTGACACAGACACACACACTCACGTCTCATGCTCATTTTCCGACACAGATGTTGTGCCTTAATGATGATGCGTGAGAAGCACAGCATTCCCTAAGTGATTACAACACTCCAAAATATATAAATATAAACAAACACTCAAACTCTGATAAAAAATGTTGTACTGTAGGGGGTTAATTTTGGCATTTGGTTTTGAATGTCCTTATTTCTATGGTAAACACCAGTATTTTGACCAGTGGTTTTGTGGCATCAGATTACTTGTCTTCGATGATGACATTTATGTCTGTGATAGGTTATGACAGGTACAAATGTATGGGGCGGGATATGGCCGTGAGAGCCCCATCACTCATCAATCAAACCCATAGTAACTATAGCACGATGACAGGGCCCTGATTGGCTGGGAATGAGAAAATGTTTGACGGACAATTGAGAAAGTTGAGAAACGGTAATAGCTGATCACCTCCTACTGTAGGATTCCAATATCTGCCGGGGTTGCCAGGTCTGGTGGGGTTGCCATGTCAGGTGCATAACCGCCCTCACCTTTGACAGAGATGGATAACTTAATTACAATTTATTTGTCCCAGCTTGTTTCCACACAGAGCTTTATGGATTGTCCTCCATCTTGTTTTGTTTGCATTTGATCGTAACTCATCTATGAGTTAGTGATTATAAAGGTAGCAATGCATTGTTTCATTTGATCACTGTGTGTGTGTATGCATTCGTGTGACCTGCCATTTGCCGTACTCCCTTGCTGGATGAAATTTCAGGGACATGTCTGCACATCACACAGCAAACAAAGCTGTGGCATCCAACAACTAGCACACAGGACAAAGAACATGCAGGTTTTGTAGAAAATGAAAACTCAAGGTGGCTCTTTATTTGTGTTTCTGTACACTAATTCAATTATTATTTTGCTTCATCACAGTGCAGTCACAAGCAAATGCATATGAATGGAGTCAGTGCCGTCATGATACTATTGTTTCTTGATTTTCCAGACACAATGATGTGACAAGGTACTGGCCATTCTGTTTTTGCTATGTTGAAGAAAACAAGGACATGGGGATAGAATGGAAACTTCCATTGTCAAACTTCCATTGCCAAGACCTGTTTAATCTTCTTTATTTCTCCTTTCACAGACTCAGAAGTCATCTATAGGAATCGCGATGGCCACGTCATCAAGTTTAACATCCTCACCAATGAAACGGATATTGTACTGACAAACACAACGTTCGTAAGTGTAAACCTTTTACCATCTGAAAATGCATGCACATGCAGACACTGACACACATGCATATAAGTAAAATGTATTTATAAAGCAATTTTTACATCAGCCGATGTCACAAAGTGCTATACAGAAAACCCGCCTAAAACCCCAAACAGCAAGCAATGCAGATGTAGAAGCACATATATCACTCAAACTGACATGTCAGCAAAGTGATACAGTATGCGCGCTTACAAGTGCTCTCTCTCGCTTTCTGTCTTTTTTGTCTTCTAGGTCAATTTCAACGTTGCAAAGTACTCTGTTTCCCCGGACTTGAGATATGTGCTCTTTGCCTATGATGTTAAACAGGTAAACTGCTCTTACTTTCCTGCTCTTACTCTAGGTTTTTGTCCTGCTGTTGTGAAAAAGTCACATACCCTCATTATTCATAAAATATGAAAAGTAATTGCTTTTGCAGATAATTGGACTGGTAGAGTAGCCTACAGTACAAAACACAATTATGCTCACTCTCGCTCTCTTCCTCTTTCTCGCTCTCTCTCTCTCTCCCATACGCTCGGTCTCTCACACATTCTGGAACACACTAACTCCATCAAATCAACAAACTCAATCTTAAATATATGCATACTAGAGTACCATACAAGCTTGTGCACTACAAGACACACATCTTGAAGTCAGCCAACTATACAGTGGGACTGTTGACCAAACACCCACACCATTCCGTGTGTACAGGGGCGGACTGGCCATCTGGCATTTGGGCAAACAAATTATGGGCTGGTCCATTTTTAGCCTCAATGAAAAAAAATGAGCTAGCGTGGGAGCCTCAAGACTGTAAACACCAATGTGCTGTCAATACTCAGAACTTTTGAGGAAACCCGTTGCGCTTAATATATCTGAATACAGTTACTTAAAGTAATGTTGTAGTTATTACTCAAACCGATGGAGTCACTGTGACTCTGTAAGGGGTCCAGATTTGAGTATTATCAGCACTAAGCCACGCCTCCAAATCTAATTTCGAAGTGTGCCTTGTCTTTTCAAGTGAATTGTAGAGTCACCACCCATGACTGTATTTGTTAGTGACAAAGACATACCGTAATTTCCGGATTATTAAGCGCACCTGAATATAAGCCGCACCCACTCAATTTAAAAAAGATATATATTTTGAACATAAATAAGCCGTACATATCTATAAGCCGCAGGTGCCTACCGATACATTAAAACAAATTAACTTTACACAGGCTTTAACGAAACACGGCTTGTAACAAAAATAAATAGGCTTTAACGAAACACGGCTTGTAAGAAAAATAAATAGGCTTTAACGAAACACGGCTTGTAACGAAAAATAAAAAATTAGCAGTAAGCTTTAGTTGTCTTTTTGCACTGAGTCAATTCCTCATGCTGCTGTTTCCAACGTCTTATCATCGACTCATTAAGACCAAGCTCCCGTGCAGCAGCTCTATTTCCTTTTCCAACAGCCAGATCAATCGCCTTCAACTTGAAAGCTGCATCATATGCATTTCTCTGTGTCTTTGCCATGATGAGGGTGACAAAATGACTACCGTAATCAGAATGATGGGAAGTTTGAGAGCGCTCGATTTAAATCTAAACAGTAAACAAAAAAGTTGTTTGACCTTAACCCGTTCGGCAATTTCATTGGTCTAATGAAAGCTTCATGCCGGCAAAAAACTGAGCATGTCACAGAATGTGTTTTTTTGGAAAAAAAAAATTGAAAGCGGGAAAAATCCATATATTAGCCGCGTCATTGTTTAAGCCGCGAGGTTCAAAGCGTGGGAAAAAAGTTGCGGCTTATAGTTCGGAATTTACGGTAGTTGTTGAATTCATACATTTTCAGTCCTTTGGCCACCAAGTGAGTTTCTAGGAAAATATTATCATTATAATTGTCAGACGGTTGCTAGGAGTGGTGGTAGGAGTCAGGCGCAGAGAGCAGAGGTACGGAACTTTGTGTTTATTTACGCCAACACAAATGGTGTGGAAAAAATGCCAAGTGCCCATAACAGGTGCACAGCATGCATACAATATTACCGTAGTAAATCGCCAGCACATCCAACTACAAAAACACAACCTGACGCTAAAATAATCCCGCACAACACTGGGCGGGCTAACCAGGCTTAAATAACCAAAATCAAAAGACCAAATGAGGAACAGGTGCAAACAATAAGACATACCAAACGAAAAGGAAAAAGGGATCAACGGCGGCTAGTAGGTCGGTGACGACGACCGCCGAGCGCCGCCCGAGCAGGCAGTGGAGCCACCTTCGGTGGGATTCGTGACAATAATTGTGTTCTTTATGACAATACGTTACATATCTTATAAGGCCTTATTTTGAGGCCTAGATTTACCCTAATACAGTAGCCTGAAACTCATGGTCTACAGGCCACATCAGGCCTGCAAGTAGGGTTTACACAGATATTAAAAACAATTTCAAAAATCATCCTACAGCGGAGTAAAAAGTACGTTTTTTATCATAACTTAAAAACATTTAGTTGATGTGACTGAGTCTGTATGTACAGTATAATTCACGGTGCTCGGGGGCGGAATGACAAGTGCTAAAAAATGTTGTTGCCTGCAATTGACAGGTCACGTTCATTAATTAATATAGCAGTGGCCATGTTTCCATCAGAAACGTGTAGATGCGAAATTAGATATGCAAATTACACCCTCTACTCTGGAAGGGATCAACTATGAGGATTACCGACAATGAGATTAATCTTAATTTATTTGCATATTTCCTGTGATTCTTGTGCTGGCTAAAAATAACTTCAGTTCTCTGTGCAATCCCTTTCTTTTGCCGCTGTCACGTCCTGACCAGTATAAGGGGTTATTTGTTATTGTAGTTTGGTCAGGACGTGGCAGGGGTGTGTTTGTTTAGAGTGTTTCGGGGTTTGTTGGGCTATGTTCTGTTTTAAGAGGCGTGTTTGTTTAGAGTGTTTCGGGGTTTGTTTGGTTATGTTCTTGTTAGTCTATTTCTATGTTAGTTCTAGTATGTCTATTTCTATGCGTGTTTGTTGGGTTGACCTTCAATTGGAAGCAGCTGCTCCTAGTTGCTTCTAATTGAAGGTCCTATTTAAGAGGGGTGTTTTTCTATGGGATTTTGTGGGTAGTTGTTCCTCGTATAGCTGTGCGCCTTACAGGACTGTTTATCGTCGTTGTTTTTGTATACATGTGTTTTGGTTTTCCTTTTTTCTGCCTAATAAAAAGAAGATGAGTATACATTTTCCCTCTGCGTTTTGGTCCAATCCATACGACACCCGTGACAGCCGCATAGTGTTATGTTGTATGTTAAAGAAGGACAAGCTCAGAATTTATTGTGAAAGATATGTAAAGAGGCTGTCATTTCTTCATTATATAATTCTATGTTCAGAACCCCTTTGGGCATCTACTGTATGAAAACAACCTCTGGACCCTTGGGAAATTGTTTAGTTGAGCAAACAGGGCAATACTGGTACAGCATGTTGGAATGAAAAGAAAGCACGGAATAAGGTTGTGGCATTTGAACAAGTATGTCCATCATCAACATCAAACTAATCTTCATTAGATGCAAGAGATCCCATATGTTCTCACTCTTCAAAAGTAATCTATGCTGACTGTTAATAACTACAAAATGTGTTATATACATCAATTCTCTAAATTCTTTTCACCAGTGTAGAGGGAAGTTGTTGACCGAGTGCATTGAGGACATCTCTGGTAGTCTCACCTAGCTCGAGGATTACATGCCATTATCTCATTACTGAGGTATCCGAGAGCGATTAAACTTGATAAACACATAATGTCTGTGTATGTTTGTCAATTATGATAATAGGCTCTGTTTTCTTTGCTGGTAAACATCTTGTAATGCTCTTGCATCTTGTAAATCCTCTAGTAAAGTCTATGTTGATCCAGTGCATTGTGTTTGCAATGGAAATTTGCTAATAGATGCAAGCTAATCAGGTTGGAGTGGGTGGAGTACCTCACCAAACAAAGGTGTATAAACAGGATTTATGTTTACCTGTGGAGTATAATAATGAAGTCCATTGTTTACTTTACATGACGTAGATGATATGCTATTTGGGTGTCCTCTACAATCATTAAAACGCTCTGTAAGGAAATTGTGTTTTATTTTGTTTGATGACAGATATAAGTCAAATAGACAACTGCACAATTATTTTGTCTCACATTGTTAAACCACAAATAGCCTATCACATCACAATTGTGTTTCTGACATTTTGGTGAGGGAAATAGATTAAGAATTCAGTTGCTTTTCAGTTGCTTTCAGATACATCCTCGTGATGGATAAAACATTGGCTAACATTGATGAAGTAGTCTTTATATTCAGTGGCTCGCTTCCTTCAAATGAACAAAGGCTGGACACGTAGGTCCTACCTTGCCTTATCCCAAAATGCTGATATCCAAACAAATAAGCCTGGCGGGAATCAAAGATGTGATGCAAAGGAAGAGGAAGAAGGAGAATCTATTAGAGCTATCTCATCAGGACCATTCGGTGGTCACGGGAACCCAAATAGCTCAATGATGTGTGATTTAACAGACCAAAAGCAGCACCTGGGGCCATAAACACTGTTATCACCGTATCCATATTCCCAAGCCCTCTAAATGGGTCTAGATTGGGTAGACCTTTGAGACTGAAGGGCCTTCACAGTGCTGGCACCTTGAGGACCCATGCTATTATAGTAAATCTGAGGGAGCCAACGTGCTGTGAGGGCCGAGAATTGCTGTGGTAGCCTGAGGGACCCATACTGACTGCTGTACTGAGAGGGTCGCAGTGATCCTGTCATCCACACTGGGTGGACACTGTGCACAAAATATGACAAGTTAGCAAATAATTATATGACACCGGTAGCTTCAGGGATCACTTTGCTTTGATCCTCTTAGGGGTTCAGACGGCTCTTACGTTCCTTGCACAGAAACTTCTGGAGTGGCTTATAGCCTAAAATAATTCCCAAACTGGGGAGTTTTCTTCTATCCCCCCTTTTCGCTTACAAATGGATCGATCCCAGTGGGGCTGGAGTCACAATTTAACTTGTTTTGGGTTGACAGTGCTGGAAAACTGCTTCACTGGCTCTCTCTGCTCTGTTGGTCCTACGAGTTGCTTAAGTTTCTTTGCTGTATTTGATTAAAGGCTCCTCTGTAACCCTTTCAGTACAGCTTGAGCAAAGTTGTGCATTAAGTGTGGTCATGTTCGAATAAGGGGAGTAAACTAGGCCTTTATTTTCTCAATGCAGACAAGGCACTTGTTCTTTAGACAGAACATTAGTAGGGGTGGGACGATACCAGTATCGCAATACTCATTAGTATCGTGGGAAGGAAACAAAACACGATGCGGATTTAACTTCTTTAGGAAAACAGCCCTAATATTGGAAACAAACACCATTATGTTGTCACATTTATTTATTTTCCAAGCTATAGAACACAATATTTTGCGTACAGCAGGTACGCTTCGTGTTTTAATTTTTGACATGGAAAACATATTGTGATACAGGTATCGTCACAGACCTAATGATTAGATACAACAACAAACACTCACATGGTAATTCTACTATCCTACTGTATAACACAGTAAATTATAGTATTAAACATGTTATTACTATGTAGGAAAATTCACATGTACAAGCAGACCCAAAAATGTAGGGGACAAAAACTATTTTGTGTCATATTTTACCCAAAGGCTGAAAGCACCCATTGTAAACCTTGGCATGCATTGCTCCATTAACTGGTCCAGTGTACTCTTCTCTGAGGCAGTATAGAAGACCACCTAAACCTGTTTTGAGCCAGTCTACATATTTAATAGTTTGTTTTCATCTGTGGCTCCCCGCTCCCTGGCATGCACCACACAATGCCAGAGATGAGGAGATCTCTGGGTAATATCCAGAAGCGTGATCTTCCAAACCTCTCCCATAAACCAGGAGAATCCATGTTTTAATTTGATTCAATCAGATTTGTAAATCTAATATGGGAGGAAGGAGCGGGCGATTCACCTTGACTGTGGAATAGGAGGAAGGAAAGGATGGTCGGTGTGTGGAAAATGTAATCATCAGATGATATTTGAAATTGTCACGCCCTGACCATAGAGAGCCCTCTGGGTTCTCTATGGTGTATAGGTCAGAGCGTGACTAGGGGGGTTTCTAGCATTTCTATTTCTATGTTGGTATTTGTATGGTTCCCAATTAGAGGAATTGGGGATCGTATTTAAGTTGCCCATTGTTCCCACCTGTGTTGTGGGATATTGTTTTCAGTTAGTGCCTTAGTGCGCTCTGTACTGGACGTTCGTTGTTTCTTTGTTAAGGTTTACTTTGAAATAAAATATGTGGAACTATACGCACGCTGCGCCTTGGTTCGCTCCTTTCGACGAACGTGACAGAAATGGAGGAACGTGGTGATGGAAATTGTCATTAACCTCTATGGGCTATGTGGGATGCAAGCGTCCCACCCCTGGTACACCCTATCAACAACAGGTGAAATATCAAGAGCGCCAAATTTGAAAACAATTAAATGTCATAATTCACATTTCTCAAACATACAACTATCTTACACCCTTTGAAAGATAAACATCTCCTTAATCTAACCACGTTGTCCGATTTCAAAAAGGCTTTACGGCGGAAACATAAAGTTAGATTATGTTAGGACAGTACATTGAAAATAGCTGTGTGTAATGTTTTGTCAATGCAAAGACACGCGTCACCAAAAGCAGAAAACCAGCTAAAATTATGCACTAACCTTTGACAATCTCCATCAGATGACACTCCTAGGACATTATATTAGACAATACATGCATTTTTTGTTCTATCAAGTTCATATTTATATCCAAAAACAGCGTTTTACTATGGCGTTGATGTTGAGGATATCTTTTCCCTCCAATAACCGCCAGTCAATCAGCACAACATAGTAAATAATTACTATTCGAAAACATTGGTAAAATATTATATTGTCATTCAAAGAATTATAGATTTACATCTCTTGAACGCAACTGGATTGCCAGATTTAAAAATAACCTTACTGGGAAATCACACTTTGCAATAATCTGAGCACTGCGCCCAGAAAAAATACGCTTTGCGAGACAGACTAACCGCCATGTTGGAGAGATCTAAAATCGAAAATACTATGTAAATAATCCATTACCTTTGATTCTCTTCATCAGACCTCACTTCCAGGAATCCCAGGTCCATAAACAAATGTAGTTTTGTTCGAAAAAGCTCATAATTTATGTCCAAAAAGCTCCGTGTCGTTAGCACATGAACTACGCCCGCCGGACTTGTCTTCATGAAAGAGGGGGAAAAAACTATTTACGTTCGTTCAAACATGTCAAACGTTGTATAGCATAAATCATTAGTGCCTTTTTCAACCAGAACATGAATAATATTCAAGGCGGACGATCGCATTCTCTTTTAAAACGTATTGGAACGAGAGTACCCAACATAAACTCGCGCGCCAGAGTCTTATCGGCCACCACCGTTCCAAGGCTCTTGTTCGGTCAGATCTCACAGTAGCAGATTCAAACCACTTTGAAAAGACTGGTGACATCTAGTGGAAGCCATAGGAAGTGCTCAACGATTAATAAGCCCCTGTGTGTTTCAATGGCATAGGCTTAAAGGTAATTCAACACATCAGGTATCCACTTCCTGTCAGAATTTGTCTCAGGATTTTGACTGCCATATGAGTTCTGTTATACTTAAAGACACCATTCAAACAGTTTTAGAAAATTCAGAGTGTTTTCTATCCAAACCTGAACAATAATATGCATATTCTAGCTTCTGAGTTGGTGTAGGAGGCAGTTAAAAATGGGCACATATTTTTTTCAAAATTCTCAATACTGCCCCATAGCCCCAACAGGTTTTAATAAGACATGGGCTTTTCATTGGTTTGGGCAGAGGCTGTTCCCTCTGTGTGGTTTTATACTCAACTTTTGCAGTGTGATTAGTTGTTTGATAAAACGTCCATGTCCCCAGAGCTGAGTGTACCACTCATATTCATCATCGAGCTGCAGCTTAAATTTGAGAGCAAAGGGAGTTGAAAATGTCAACCTCCTTGTTTTTGATTAAATCACCATGCTGACCACAAAGATCATTGTGCCCATGTGAGCTTCTCAGCTCTTGAAGGAATGTGGGGAGGGGCAACAACTTGAAACATTTGGAAATTGTCCTCTAACTGTACACATGATATGGAAACTGAGAGTTGATATTAGCAATTTAATCAAAGCTAGATATAAGGAGCACCTCAAGGTCAAAGTTGTATCCCACAAGCAGTAAAACATGTTTTGCCAAAGGTCAATGTGTGTTCGGAAGTAAAACTCCAACTGGAGGGAGTCAATAGGGTTCAAGTAAAAGTCACAGTGTCCATTCCTCTTTTTGTAAACAGCAATTTGCCATCACAGGGAACAAGAGTCTGGGGTTCTGCCGTTGATATTTCACAAAAGCTCATCACATCCAGTTCCAAATGCTTACCTTGAATTTGTTTTAAAGAGACAACGCATCTTAACACTTGGGTGTTTTGCCTCCTAGCAAAGGATGTGTTTTCACAGATGTTTAACCCCTACCTGCATCTCTGTTTCTCAGCAGCTAATAGCAACAGAGGGAGTGGATACATTTGTCAAAGCCATCGGAGGTATACTCTCCACCCTCCCCTCACTCTGACATCACTCATCTTAGCTTGTCAACACTATTTCAGGAGTGAGGAGCGATCACTCATCAATCTCGCCACTATAACAGCCCCCACCGCCGTCCGTCGTTGCCGTCGTTGCCACCTCCATCGAGCCCTTCTGCCTTCCTCAGGCGCTATGCATAATTCACTGTGGCGAAGTACGTTCTTTCCGAGTGAAGAAGACCTTTTTAATTTGAGCTATCCATCCTCTGCCGTGGCATCCCTGTTTTAAGACTCCTGTCTGCTCAAACAGATATATATGTTATTCTCCAAGTATATGTTATTCTGCAAATCACGTAAAAATGTGTCTGATGATTTATGCATATGTACATTGGATGGTGCCTTCATTGATCATGTCCCCGCTTACAAATATCGGGGCGTCTGGATCTCCGAAAAGCTATCTTTCAAAAAGCATGTGGATGAGTTAGTTGAGAAATTAAGAATTAAAATCAGCTTATTTTATAGATGTTATTATTTTATAGGTCATGCCTTTCATTAAATAGCAGAAAACAAATCATTCAATCGACATTTTACCAGTTATAGACTATGGAGATGGAGATATTGTCTAAATGAATGCAGCTGCCACTGTATTGAAGCCCACTAGGTTTTATTATGGCGATAGGGTTAGTGCACATCACTGCATTCTGTATCAGAAAACAGGCAGGCCCTCTGTGAAGTATTGTAGATCTATGCTTTGCACTCGTTTTGTTTATAAAGCCCTCCTGCATAAACTTCCGCTTTACCTTACTTCATTGTTAAATTATAGATTTATACACCTGATTGTTTTTTTACAATCATTTTTTACCTTACGTGTGGAATGATCACCAGAGCACTTTAAAATAGGAGGAAATGGTGCCTCTAAGGCATTTCAGATGGCTGTTAGGGGACCTTTTAATCAAGAATGTGTCTGTTTTTAATGATTGTGTTTTGTTTTTCACGTACAGTGTCTTCAGAAAGTATTCATACCCCTTGACTTATTCCACATTTTGTTGTATTACAGCCTGAAATCAAATGGATTAAAAAAAAATGTTCACCCATCTACACACATTACCCCAAAACAAAGTGAAAGCATTTATTTACAAATGTTTGCAAATTGTGGAATAATAGTGAAGACATCAAAATTCTGTAACAACACATATGGAATCATGTAGTAACCAAAAAAGTGTTAACAAATCAAAATGTATTTCATATTTAAGATTCTTCAAATTAACCACTCTTTGTCTTGACGACAGCTTTGCACACTTGACATTCTCTCAACCAGCTTCACCATGAATGTTTTTCCAACAGTCATAGAGTTCCCACATATGCTGAGCACATGTTGGCTGCTTTTCCTTCACTCTGCAGTCCAACTCATCCCAAACCATTTCAATTTAGTTAAGGTCTGGTAATTGTGGAGGCCAGGTCATCTGAGGCAGCACTCCATCACTCTCCTTCTTGGTCAAATAGCCCTTACACAGCCTGGAGGTGTGTTGGGTCATTGTCCTGTTGAAAAACAAATGATAATCCCACTAAGCCCAAACCAGATGGGGTGGCGTATCACTGCAGAATGCTGTGGTAGCCATGTAGGTTAAGTATGCCTTGAATTCTAAATAAATCACAGACAGTGTCACCAGCAAAACACCCCTACACCATCACACCTCCTCCTCTATGCGTCACGGTGGGAACCACACATGCGGAGATCATTCATTCACCTACTCTGCCTCTCACAAAGATACGGCGGTTGGAAACAAACATTTCAAATTTGAACTTATCAGACCAAAGGACAGATTTCCACCCATCTAATGTCCATTGCTCGTGTTTCTTGGCCCAAGCAAGTTTCTTCTTATTATTGATGTCCTTTAGTAGTGGTTTCTTTGCAGCAGTTCGACCATGAAGGCCTGATTCACGCAGACTCCTCTGAACAGTTGATGTTGAGATGTGTCTGTTACTTGAACTCTGTGAAGTATTTATTTGGTCTGAAATTTCTGAGGCTGGTAACTCTAATGAACTTATCCTCTGCAGCAGAGGTATCGCTGGGTCTTCCTTTCATGTGGAGGTCCTCATGAGAGTCAGTGTCATCATAGCGCTTGATGGTTTTTGCGACTGCACTTAAATAAACTTTCAAAGTTCTTGACATTTTCTGTATTGACTGACCTTCATCTCTGAAAGTAATAATGACTGTCGTTTCTCTTTGCTTATTTCAGCTGTTCTTGCCATAATATGGACCAAATAGGGATATCTTCTGTATATCACCCTACCATGTCACAACACAACTGATTGGCTCAAACACATTAAGGAAAGAAATTCCTCAAATTAACTTTTCACAATGCACACCTGTAAATTGAAATGCATTCCAGGTGACTACCTCAAGACACTGGTTGAAAGAATGCCAAGAGTGTGCAAAGCTGTCATCAAGGCCAAGGGTGGCTACTTTGAAGAATCTCAAATATAAAATATTTGTTTATTTTGTGATTTATTTAACACTTTTTTCAGTTATTACATTCCATATGTGTTATTTCATTGTTTTGATGTCTTCACTATTATTCTACATTGTAGAAAATAGCAGTACATTAAGAAAAATCATGGAATGAGTAGGTGTGTCCAAACTTTTGACTGGTACTGTACGTTTTCACACCCCTGAGCCAATACATTTTAGTGTCACCTTTTGGAAATGTGTTTTATTCTGTAGAGGCTTCCTTCTTTTCACTATGTCATTTAGATTAGTATTGTGGAGTAACTACAATGTTGTTGATCCATCCAAATGTTTGCCCTTCACAGCCATTAAGCTCTCTAACTGTTGTAAAGTCACCATTGGTCTCATGGTTAAATCCCTGAGTGGTTTCCTTCCTCTTCGGCAACAGAGTTAGGACGGACGCCTGTCTCTTTGTAGTTACTGGGTGTATTGATGCACCATCCAAAGTGTAATTAATAACTTGACCATGCTCAAAGGGATAGTCAATGCTTTTTTTTTGTTTTTCTTACCCGTCTACCAAAAGGTACCCTTCTTTGCGAGGCATTGGTGTACAGAGATGAGGTAGTCATTCAAAAATCATGTTAAACACTATTATTGCCCACAGAGTGAGTCCATGCAACTTATTATATGACATTTTTACTCCTGAACGTATTTAGGCTTGACATAACAAAGGGGTTAAATACTTATTGACTCAAGACATTTCAGCTTTTCATTTTTTATTAATTTGTAAACATTTCAAAAAACATAGATCCATTTTGACATTTTGGGGTATTGTGTGTAGGCAAGTGACACAAAATCTCAATTTAATACATTTTAAATTCAGGCTGTAGCACAACAAAATGAGGAAAAAGTATTTCTCTGCACAGTTTGTAATGCATTTGCCATACAGTACAATAACACTCCTGTCAGATAATGTTTCTTGGTCTATATTTGAACTGTGTGGAGCATGTCATCATTATGAAACACTGCAACATTGAGGCTGTTTCCTTCCCCGTGTATGGTCTGAATGCTATTATCATGTAAGGCACAGCTTCTCTAGGGGAATCCAGACAGATTTACTCACACCCCAGACCATTTGGATTTTCTCTCTCTCTCTCTCTTTCTCTCTCTCTCTCTCTCTCTCTCTCTCTCTCTCTCTCTCTCTCTCTCAGGCTTTCAGACACAAAGTCATGGGGGTTCCATGATCGGTTTCTCAGATGGAATTAAAATGTCTCATCTCGCAGCTGTCAACCATGCAAATCACATTGTCCACATAATCTATTTGTGAAAACAGCTACTGGTCTATTCTGTTCGATGCCTTTCTCTGCCTGTTTTTATGATGTTGTTATCAGCCAAGCTGCCTCCATCGTTAATGTTTCGTGCAATAATCTCCTCTTTCTTTTCTCTCTTTTGTTCTAGGTTTACCGGCATTCATACATGGCCTCATATAGCATTTATAACATTCACACAAGGTATGTTTCATGTGCTTGTTTACCATGCGTTTGTTTACGTGTCAAGACAATCTCTTCTAAGGCAGTTTAGCTCAGGTGGATGCTAAGAGCCTGGTGAATCCACAACAAACAATGAAATTCAATATTTTGTCAGTCATGACCTTTTAAATGTCAATATTTATGATAAAACAATGTTTTGAAGTGGGCTTTTTTACATTTTACATCGTAGTCATTTAGCAAATGCTCTTATCCAGAGCGACTTACAGTTAGAGTTACCAGTGTATCCGGAAGTTAAAGGTGTATCTTTGTAAATGCCTTCCACTGCTCTAGGTAGCAGTCTTACTGGTTACTTACTGTTGTTTTTCAGGGAGGTATGGGAGTTGGACCCTCCGGAGGTGCTTAACTCTGTTCTGCAGTACGCTGAATGGGGAGTACAAGGCCAGCAACTGGTAAGTCAAAGACAAGCTGCCACTCCTACATGCAACCCTCCCATATCACACCTGTTACCATTGGGAATAATGCAACAGGCATATTTTGTGATTTTTCATGTGCCCGGAAGAAGGGTGGTTAAAGTCACAATCCTATATCACATTCCTTTTGAATATTACTCCTATTAGGAAGTTTGCATTCTTGGCGTAATGGCTAATGTACTGGGTTGATAGTCGGTAGACCCAGGTTTGAGTCACAGGCGGGAAAACACTCTAGACCACCTTTACTCCACACACAGAGATGTATACTGTACAAAGCTCTCCCCCGCCCTCCATTTGGCAAATCTGACCATAATTCTATCCTCCTGATTCCTGCATACAAGCAAAAACTAAAGCAGGAAGTACCTATGACTCGCTCAAAACGGAAGTGGTCAGAAAACGCAGATGCTATGCCACAGGACTTTCTTGCTTGCATAGACTGGAATATGTTCCGGAATTCAACCAATGGCACTGAGGAGTACACCACCTTAGTCATCGGCTTCATCAATAAGTGCATCGAACATGTCCCCACAGTGACTGTACGTACATATCCCAACCAGAAGCCATGGATTATAGGCAACATCCGCATCGAGCTAAAGGCTAGAGCTGCCGCTTTTAAGGAGCGGGAGACTAATCCGGACGCTTATAAGAAATCCGCTATGCCCTCAGACGAATCATCAAACAAGCAAAGCGTCAATACAGGATTAAGGTTGAGTCCTACTTACACTGGCTCTGACACTCGTCAGATGTGACAGGGCTTGAAAACTATTACGGACTACAAAGGGAAACTCAGAAGCGAGTTTCCCAGTGATGCGAGCCTACCAGATGAGCTAAATGCCTTTTATGCTCGTTTCGAGGCATTGCAACACTGAAGCATGAACGAGAGCACCAGCTGTTCTGGATGACTGTGTGATAACGCTCTCAGGAGCCGATGTGAGCAAGACCTTTAAACAGGTCAACATTCAGAAGGCCATGGGGCCAGACAGATTACCAGGACCTGTACTCAAAGCATGCGAGGACCAACTGTCAAGTGTCTTCACTGACATTTTCAACTTCTCCCCTCTGTAATACCTACATGTTTCAATCAGACCACCATAGTCCCTGTGCCCAAGGAAGCGAAGGTAACCTGCCTAAATGATTATCGCCCCTTAGCATTCACGTCAGTAGCCATGACGTGCTTTGAAAGCCTGGTCATGGCTCACATCAACAGCATCCTCTAGGATACCCTAGACCCTCTCAATCTCACTCCACACTGCCCTTTCTCATCTGGAGAAAAGGAACACCTATGTGAGAATCCTTTTCATTGACTACAGCTCAGAGTTCAACACCATAGTGTCCACAAAGCTCATCACTAAGCTAAGGACCCTGGGACTAAACACCTCCCTCTGCAACTGGATCCTGGACTTCCTGATGGGCCGCCCCCAGGTGTTAAGAGTAGGAAACAACACGTCTGCCACGCTGATCCTCAACGCTCAGGGGTGTGTACTTAGTCCCCTCCTGCACTCCCTCTTGACCTATGACTGTGTGTCCAAACATGACTCTAACACCATCATTAAGTTTGCTGACGGCACAACAGTCACCGACAACGATGAGATAGCCTATAGGGAGGAGGTCAGAGAACCAGCAGTGTGGTGCCAGGATAACAACCTCTCCCTTAATGTGAGCAAGACAATGGACTAATCGTGGTCTACAGGAAAAGGCAGACTGAGCAGGCCCCCATTAACATCAACGGGGCTGTAGTGGAGCGGGTCGAGAGTTTCAAATCACCAACGAGTTCCACATCACCAATGAACTATCATGGTCCAAACACACCAAGACAGTCGTGAAGAGGGCACAACAAAACCTTTTACCCCTCAAGAGACTGAAAAGATTTGGCATGGGTCCCCAGATCCTCAAAAAGTTCTACAGCTGCACCGTCGAGAGCATCCTGAACGGTTGCATCACCGCCTGGTATGGCAACTGCTCGGCATCTGCCCATTAGGTGCTACAGAAGCTAGTGCATATGGCCCAGTACATGAGGCCAAGCTTCCTGCCACCCAGGACCTATATAATAGGCGGTGTCAGAGGAAAGCCCATAAAATTGTCAGAGACTCCAGTCACCCAAGTTATAGACTATTTTGTCTGCTACTGCACGACAAGCGGTAGGACCAAAAGGCTCCTTAACAGCTTATATCCCTAAGCCATAAGACTGCTCAACAACTAATCAAATGTTCACCGGACTATTTACATTGGCACCCCCCCCCCCCATTTGTTTTGTACACTGCTGCTACTCACTGTTTATTATCTATGCATAGTCACTTCAACCCTACCTACATGTACAAATTACCTTAATTAACCTGTACCCCCGCACACTGACTCGGTACCGGTACTCCCTGTAAAAATCCTTGTTATTGTTATTTTATTGTGTTACTTTTTATAATTTTTTACTTTAGTTTATTTGGTAAATATTTTCTTAACACTTCTTGAACTGCACTGTTGGTTAAGGGCTTGTAAGTAAGTAAGCATTCAATCAATGAATCAAATGTATTTATAAAGCCCTTTTTACATCAACCGATATCACAATGTGCTGAACAGAAACCCAGCCTAAAACATCAAATAGCAAGCAATGCAGATGTAGAAGCACAGTGGCTAGAAAAAACTCCCTAGAAAGGCCAGAACCTAGGAAGAAACCTAGAGAGGAACCAGGCCCTGAGGGGTGGCCAGTCCTCTTCAGGCTGTGCCGGGTGGAGATTATAACAGAACATGGCCAAGATGTTCAAACGTTCATAGATGACCAGCAGGGTCAGATAATAATAATCACAGTGGTTGTAGAGGGTGCAACATGTCAGCACCTCAGGAGTAAATGTCAGTTGGCTTTTCATAGCCGATCATTCAGAGTTAGAGACAGCAGGTCGGGGACAAGGTAGCACGTCGTGAACAGGTCAGGGTTCCATAGCCGCAGGCAGAACAGTTGAACCTGGAGCAACAGTATGACCAGGTGGACTGGGGACAGCAAGGATTCATCAGGCCAGGTAGTCCTGAGGCATGGTCCTAGGACTCAGGTCCTCCGAGAGAAGAGAAAGAGAGAGAGAATTAGAGGGAGCATACTTAAATTCACACAGGACAACGGATACGACATGAGAAATACTCCAGATATAACAGACTGACCCTAGCCCCCCGACACATAAACTATTGCAGCATAAATACTGGAGGCTGAGACACGAGGGGTCGGGAGACACTGTGGCCCTGTCCAACGATACCCACGGACAGGGCCAAACAGGCTGGGTATAACCCCACCCACTTTGCCAAGGCACAGCCCCCACACCACCAGAGGGATCTCTTCAACCACCAACCTATTACCCGGAGACAAGGCAGAGTATAGCCCAAGAAGACCTCCCCCACGGCACGAACCCGAGGGGGGCACCAACCCGGACAGGAAAATCACGTCAGTGACTCAACCCACTCAAGTGACGCACCCCTCCTAGGGACAGCATCGAAGAGCACTAGTAAGCCAGTGACTCAGCCCCCGTAATAGGGTTAGAGACAGAGAATCCCAGTGGAGCGAGGGGAACCGGCCAGGCAGAAACAGCAAGGGCGGTACGTCGCTCCAGTGCCTTTCCGTTCACCTTCACACCCCTAGGCCAGACTACACTCAATCATAGGACCTACTGAAGAGATTAGTCTTCAATAAAGACTTGAAGGTTGGGACCGAGTCTGCATCTCTCACATGGATAGGCAGACCATTTCATAAAAATTGAGCTCTATAGGAGAAAGCACTACCTCCAGATGTTTGCTTAGAAATTCTAGGGACAGTAAGAAGGCCTGCGTCTCGTGACCGTAGCGTACATGTAGGTATGTACGGCAGGACCAAATCAGAAAGATAGGTAGGAGCAAGCCCATGTAATGCTTTGTAGGTTAGCAGTAAAACCTTGAAATCGGCCCTTGCCTTAACAGGAAGCCAGTGTAGAGAGGCTTGCACTGGAGTAATATGATCAAATGTTTTGGTTCTTGTAAAGATTCTAGCAGCCGTGTTTAGCTCTAACTGAAGTTTATTTAGTGCTTTATTTGGGTAGCTGGAAAGTAGAGCCTTGCAGTAGTCTAATCTAGAAATGACAAAAGCATTGATACATTTTTCTGCCACATTTTTGGACAGAAAGTTTCAGATTTTTGCAATGTTACGAAGATGCAAAAAGCTGTCCTTGAAATATTCTTGATATGTTCGTCAAAAGAGAGATCAGGGTCCAGAGTAATGCTGAGGTCCTTCACAGTTTTATTTGAGATGATTGTACAACCATCAAGATTAATTATCAGATCCAACAGAATATCTCTTTGTTTCTTGGGACCTAGAACTAGCATCTCTGTTTCTTCCGAGTTTAAAAGTAAAACAATTGCTGCTATCCACTTCCTTATATCTGAAGCACAGGCTTCCAGGGAGGGCAATTTTGGGGATTCACCATGTTTCATTGACATGTACAGGTGTGTATCGTCCACATAGCAGTGAAAGTTAACATTCCGAATGACATCACCAAGAGGTAAAATATAGAGTGAAAACAATAGTGGTCTAAAACGGAACCTTGAGGAACATCGACATTTACAGTTGATTTGTCAGAAGACAAACCATCCACAGAGACAAACTGATATCTTTCCTACAGATAAGATCTAAACCATGCCAGAACTTGTCCGTGTAGACCAATTTGGGTTTCCAATCTCTCCAAAAGAATGTGCTGATCAATGGTATCAAAAGCAGCACTAAGGTCTAGGAGCACGAGGACCGATGCAGGGCCTTGGTCTGACACCATTAAAAGGTAATTTACCAACTTCACAAGTGCAGTCTCAGTGCTATGATGGAGTCCAAAACCAGACTGAAGCATTTCGTATACATTGTTCTTCTTCAGGAAGGCAGTGAGTTGCTGCGCAACAGCTTTTGCATTTTTTTTGAGAGGAATGGGAGATTCGATATAGGCCGATAGTTTTTAAAATATTTTCTGGATCAAGATTTGGCTGTTTCAAGAGAGGCTTTATTACTGCCACTTTTAGTGAGTTTGGTACACATCCGGTGGATAGGGAGCCATTTATTATATTCAACATAGGAGGGCCAAGCACAGGAAGCAGCTCCTTCAGTAGTTTAGTTGGAATAGGGTCCAGTATGCAGCTTGAAGGTTTATAGGCATTTCACGGGTAAGGTCTACATTTGTTGTATTCGACGCATGTGATAAATAAAGCTTGATTTGATTGGGTTGATAGTCGGTAGACCCAGGTTTGAGTCCCAGGCGGGGCTACCCCCCAGACTTGCAATATTCTGCATTTACATACCCCAGTGTTGAAAGTAACTGAATATAGTGCTTGCCTACTGAGGGTTATGTCAGCTATTTGTTTGGAAGTTTTTGGGTACTGCTTAATAAACTACAAATAAGTTGCTTTAACAAGTGTTGCCCGTGGCCTGAAATGTATGTACAAAGGAATAGGAGAGGTTGGTTTGCCCAGGATCAACAGTTTTTAAAAATCTTTTTGATTTTATATTTTTTGAAATGCTGTTATTTCTTTGTTTAGCCTATGGTGTGATTTTTTCCCCCTCTTCCTCGTGTAATTGCTTTGTTCGACTTAATTGTTCTCCAATTTAATCCCTTCATGGAGTGCATTCTGAACTTTTAATTAGACTGTGTTTTGATTGTGTTGCGGTTGAAAGTGAATCATGTTTCTCATTAAAGCGACAACAATAAAGTATGCCTGTTGTCTGCTATTGCATCCCTGTCATGTTTGTCTTTCTTACATGAACATTTCTGTTCGAGTTAATTAAAATGTAAAGCCAGAATGTATAGATAATATCCACTCCTTCTCCTGTATTGGCTTTGAAGGTCTACCAAGTTACCTGGCCTTTAAAACATTTGCATAAAATAATTACTTTGATCTTTTTAGTCACAGAACGATGTTGTGGACATACAAACATGTTGACAGCTTTCAGTCAGATTATTCGAGAACATGATATTTGATTAACATAACAATCAGTAGTGACATGCCAAGCACACCTGAAACAACCTGTACTAATGTGACATTCAGTATGCCATGTAAATGTGGACCCTTTCTTCCAAGCCTGACTATTTCTCTCAAATCTGCTAATTTTCTAGTGCTTTGTGGTGAAGCCACGGAGCAGGATTAACCACAGTGCCAAGATGGCTAACTCGCTGGGCAGTGGTCATAGTGGCAGCAGGGTCCTTCTACCCCAGCCCCATCTCCTTTGGAAGGCTTCTTTGAACTTCTTCGTACAGCTGCTCAGAAACAGTTCTGATGGGCTCATCTGTATTGGATCCCACTTCTGACACCAAATGTTATGAAGTTGGGTGTCATGTGGAATTCAAACCCGATACCATCCAATTTGTGACTCAAACTCGATACCATCCATTTTGTGACTCAAACTTGGTGGGCGCACAATTGTAACTATACACGGCTTTGTGAAAGGCCGTCCTAAATCAAGCTATCAAAGCACAGCATTCTAAGCAGGTTGATTTGGAATGTCAAATGACTCTCGCATTATACTCCAATTCATTTTCGAAATAGAGAATCATTCAAATTAGATGATAATACCTTTTCATTTGTTTGCATTAGACAGATGGGGCACCTTTTGTGGACAGCTAACAGGCTTAAGTATTAGAGGTTTCTTGTCTGCAATTGTAACATTTGGTGTGGTTATTTAGGCATAAATCAAACTCACCTCCATTAGAGGGCCATTACGGTGATGAGAGGTGAGGCAGACAAATATGCAGGCATTCGTGGCTCTCGAGTAGCATAAGCTTCATCGTTAGCCACAATTGTATTTTATGAATACATGACACTGCTAGTATATATTGGATAGGATGCCAGTTCTGTGAGTTGTTTTGTTGTGTAGACTAGATATTACATTGAAAGCATCCTTGAAGTGAACTAGCTGTCAACACAAACTCAAGCCCAAAACATACAAAAACATACATAGAAATGTTATGATAGCGCTTCCTCATAACCAAATATGTCATAGCCAATGTTTTTCCTAACTGAAAATCCTACCCAGTCTTAGGACAGCTAGTTTGTCTTTATTGAAGCAGTTAAAATCAAATCAAATCAAATTGTATTGGTCACATACACATACATAGCAGATATTATTGCAGGTGTAGCGAAATGCTTGTGTTCCTAGTTCCAATAGTGCAATGATATCTAACAATTCACAACAATACACACAAATCTAAAAGTGAAATAATGGAATTAAGAAACATTGAAATGTTAGCTCGAGCGATGTCGAAGTGGCATTGACTAAAATACATTTGAATAGAATAAAGTATATACATATGAGATGAGTAAAGCAGTATGTAAACATGATTTAAACATTATTAAAGTGACTAGTGTTCCATTACTAAAGATTCCAGTGATTCCAAGTCTTTGTATATAGGGCAGCAGCCTCTAAGGTGCAAGATTGTGTAACCGGGTGGAAGCCGGCTAGTGATGGCTATTTAACCTGTCTGGGCTAGGGGGCAGTATTTTCATGGCCGGATGAAAAACGTACCCAATTTAAACAGGTTACTACTCTGGCCCAGAAACTAGAATATGCATATTATTAGAAGATTTGGATAGAAACACTCTGAAGTTTCTAAAACTGTTTGAATGGTGTCTGTAAGTATAACAGAACTCATATGGCAGGCAAAAACCTGAGAAAAATTCAAGCAGGAAGTGGAAAGTCTGAGAATTGTATTTCTTCTTTTGATTCTCTATCGAAACTACAGTGTCTGTGGGGGACGTTGCACTTCCCAAGGCTTCCATTTGCTGTCTAAAGCCTTCAGAAAGTGGTTTGAGCCTTCTCCTGTCACTGGGCAGAGTATAGGAGCTCAGTTACTGAGTGGTCTGCCTGGCAACAAAGGGATTGGATGTGCGCGGTCAAGCGAGCACGCCGTTCCTTCTTTTTTTTCTTGAATGAATATGCTATTGTCCTGTTGGAATATTATCTAATTTTTACGTAAAAAAATACCATAAAGATTGATTTTAAACAGCTTTTGACATGCTTCTAAGTACAGTAATGGAACATTTTGACTTTTCGTCTCTCGTTCCGCGTCGTGCGTTATGCCTTTGATAAGTGATCTGTACGCACGAACAAAATGGAGGTATTTGTACAGAAATATGGATTATTTCGAACAAAAACAACATTTCTTGTGGAAGTAGCAGTCCTGGGAGTGCATTCTGACGAAGATCAGCAAAGGTAAGAGAATATTTCTAATATCTAATTCTGAGTTTAAGGTTGCCCCGAACTTGGCGGGTGTCTGAATAGCTCACCGTGATGGCTGAGCTATGTACTCAGAATATTGAAAAATGTGCTTTCTCCGTAAAGCTATTTTAAAATCTGACACAGCGGTTACATCCAGGGGTAGTCTGTCTATAATTCTTAAAATAATTGTTAAATATTTTGTCAATGTTTATGATGAGTATTTTTGTAAATTGATGTGCACATTCACCGGACGCTTTGGTGGGAATAATCAAATCAAATCAAATGTATTTATATATCCCTTCGTACATCAGCTGATATCTCAAAGTGCTGTACAGAAACCCAGCCTAAAACCCCAAACAGCAAGCAATGCATGTGAAAGAAGCACGGTGGCTAGGAAAAACTCCCTACAAAAAACTCCCTAGAAAGGCAAAAACCTAGGAAGAAACCTAGAGAGGAACCAGGCTATGAGGGGTGGCCAGTCCTCTTCTGGCTGTGCCGGGTGGATATTATAACAGAACATGATCAAGATGTTAAAATGTTCATAAATGACCAGCATGGTCAAATAATAATAATCATAGTAGTTGCCGAGGGTACAACAAGCACGTCCGGTGAACAGGTCAGGGTTCCATAGCCGCAGGCAGAACAGTTGAAACTGGAGCAGCAGCACGGCCAGGTGGACTGGGGACAGCAAGGAGTCATCATGCCAGGTAGTCCTGAGGCATGGTCCTAGGGCTCAGGTCCTCCGAGAGAAAGACAGAAAGAGAGAAAGAGAGAATTAGAGAGAGCATATTTAAATTCACACAGGACACCGGATAAGACAAGAGAAATACTCCAGATGTAACAGACTGACCCTAGCCCCTCGACACATAAACTACTTCAGCATAAATACTGGAGGCTGAACATCACGCGCCAATGTAAAATGCTGTTTTTGGATATAAATATGAACTTTATCGAACAAAACATACATATATTGTGTAACATAATGTCCTAGGAGTGTCATCTAATGTGTCACGTCCTGACCAGTAGAGGGAGTATTTGTATTGTAGTTTGGTCATGACGTGGCAGAAGGGTATTTGTTTCATATGGTTCGGGTTGTGTGTTATTAAAGGGGTGTTTGGTTTATGTAGTCTGGGGTTTGAGTATATGTTCTAGTGTTGGTTTTCTATGGTTTTCTAGTCCAGCTGTACGTCGTTGTTCCTGATTGGGAGTCATATATTACATGCTTGTTTTCACCTGTGGATTTTGTGGGTAGTTATCTTTTGCACTGCTAGTTGTCTTAGCCTGTGAAACTGTCTTCTGTCGTTCTTTGTTTTGTTGTTTTTGAGGTTCTCTTGATTTAATAAATTATAAAGATGAGCATCAACATTCCTGCTGCGTTTTGGTCATCTCTACACAACGACACCCGTGACAGAACTACCCACAACAAAAAGACCAAGCAGCGGAGTAAGGAGCAAAGGGATTTTGAGATGGACTGGCGGGAGAAATGGACCTGGGAGGAAATTCTGGACGGGGCTGGACCTTGGCACCAGGCTGGGGAATACCGTCGCCCACGGGAGGAAATAGAGGAAGCTAAGGCAGAGAGGCGTCGGTATGAGGCCATGTACGCGCTGAGGGAGAAGCATGAGAGGCACCCCCAATAATTTTTTTGGGGGGGGCACACGGGTAGTTTGGCTGGGCCAAGGATGAGCCCTAAGCCAGCTACCCATGCTTATATGGTGAAGTGTATGGAGTGGAGGGTGCCAAAGTTTGAAGAAGTGCGCAAGATCTCGCCCATACGCACGCACAGTCCAGTGCGAGTTTTTTCAGCCCCTCGCAGATGCCGTGCTAGAGTGGGCATCCAGCCTGGTAGGAGGATGCCTGCGCAGCGCGTCTGGTCACCGGTGCGCCTCCTAGAACCAGGCTACCCTACGCCCGCTCTACGCACAGTAACCATCAGGCCCTTGCACAGCCCAGTTCGCCCTGTACTAGCACCCCGCTCGTACAGGGCTGCTAGTTCCATCCAGCCA
This sequence comes from Salmo trutta, assembly GCF_901001165.1. Taxonomy (NCBI): domain Eukaryota; kingdom Metazoa; phylum Chordata; class Actinopteri; order Salmoniformes; family Salmonidae; genus Salmo; species Salmo trutta. The sequence continues at coordinate 8,265,601 of NC_042980.1, forward strand.
GGACGGGTTGTGCAGGAGGTGCGATCAAGACCGCCTGTGCGCCCCCATGGCCCAGTATTTCCAGTTCCCGCCTCTCGTGCTGACCCGGAAGTGCGAACCCCTAGTCTGGCACGTCCAGTACCAGCACCTCGCATCAAGCTTCCAGTGAGTCAGCCTAGTCCTACTCAGCCTGTTCCCGCTCCTCGCACTAGCCATGAGGTGCGTGTTCCCAAACTGGCATTTCCAGTACCAGCACCACGCATCAGGCTTCCAGTGCGTAATATTAGTTCCACTCGGCCGGTTCCTGCTTCCCGCACTAGCCCTAGGGTGCGTGTCTCCAGCCTGGTACCTCCACTACCAGCCCCACGCATCAGGCTTCCAGTGCGTCAGCCCAGCCTCGAGTGTCCGGAAACAGTGCCCCGTCCAGAGTGTCCGGAGACAGTGCCCCGTCCAGAGTATCCGACAACAGTGCCCCGTCCAGAGTATCCGGCAACAGTGCCCCGTCCAGAGTATCCGGCAACAGTGCCCCGTCCAGAGTATCCGGCAACAGTGCCCCGTCCACAGTATCCGGCAACAGTGCCCCGTCCACAGTATCCGGCAACAGTGCCCCGTCCAGAGTATCCGGCAACAGTGCCCCGTCCAGAGTATCCGGCAACAGTGCCCCGTCCAGAGTATCCGGCAACAGTGCCCCGTCCAGAGTATCCGGCAACAGTGCCCCGTCATGAGTATCCGGTGAGAGTATTAAGCCCGGAACCGAGTGAGACGGCCAACAGTTCGGAACCAAGGGAGACGGCCCACTGTGCAGAACCGAGTGAGACGGCCTACAGTTCGGAACCAAGGAAGACGGCCCACTGTGCAGAACCGAGTGAGTCTGCCTGCGGTCTAGAACCGAGTGAGTCTGCATGCAGTCCGGAACCGAGTGAGTCTGCCTGCGATCCGGAACCGAGTGAGTCTGCCTGCGATCCGGAACCGAGTGAGTCTGCCTGCGATCCGGAACCGAGTGAGTCTGACTATAACTTTGAACTATGTGAGTCTGCCTACAGCTCGGAACCGAGTGAGTCTGCCAACAGTCCAGAGCCAAGAGAGTCTGCCTATAGTCTGGAGGGCAGTAGGTCAGAACCTGAGCCACCTCCAGTATAGCTGGGTTGGGGAGGGGGGGATGTAGCACAAGTGCCGTCGTTGACGGCAGCCACCCTCCCTTCCCTCCCTTTAGTTTAGGGGATTATTTTGTTTGTTTTGGGATATTTAAAAAAAAATTAGGTGCATCCAGGGTCTGCACCTTTGGGGGGGGTACTGTCACGTCCTGACCAGTAGAGGGAGTATTTGTATTGTAGTTTGGTCATGACGTGGCAGAAGGGTATTTGTTTCATATGGTTCGGGTTGTGTGTGTTATTAAAGGGGTGTTTGGTTTATGTAGTCTGGGGTTTGAGTATATGTTCTAGTGTTGGTTTTCTATGGTTTTCTAGTCTGTCTATTTCTGTGTGGTTTGTGTGGCTCCCGATCAGGAACAGCTGTACGTCGTTGTTCCTGATTGGGAGTCATATATTACATGCTTGTTTTCACCTGGGGATTTTGTGGGTCTTTTGCACTGCTAGTTGTCTTAGCCTGTGAAACTGTCTTCTGTCGTTCTTTGTTTTGTTGTTTTTGAGGTTCTCTTTATTTAATAAATTATAAAGATGAGCATCCACATTCCTGCTGCGTTTTGGTCATCTCTACACAACGACACCCGTGACATGATGAAGATCGTCAAAGGTTAGTGCCTTATTTAGCTTTGTTGTGGGTTTTATTGACACATGTCCTTGCTTGGAAAATGGTTGTGATTATTTTTGTTTATGTACTCTCCTAACATAATCTAACATTTTGCTTTCGCTGTAAAGCCTTTTTGAAATCGGACAATGTGGTTAGATTAACGAGAAGTTTATCTTTAAAATGGTGTAAAATAGTTGTATGTTTGAGAAAGTTGAATTATGACATTTTGTTGTTTTTAAATTTGCCGCCCTGATATTTCACTGGCTGTGTCCCCTAGCGTCCCACCTAGCCCATAGAAGTTAACAGTCTGATGGACTTGAGGGTGGACCATTTCAGTTTGTCAGTGATGTGTACGCCGAGGAACTTGAAGCTTTCCACCTTCTCCACTGCGGTCCCATTGATGTGGATAGGGGCGTGGTCGCTCTGCCGTTTCCTGAAGTTCACGATAAGCTCCTTTGTTTTGTTGACGTTGAGTGAGAGGTTATTTTCCTGGCACCACTCACCAAGGGCCCTCACCTCCTCTCTGTAGCCTGTGTCGTCACTGTTGGTAATCAGGCCTACTACTGTTGTGTCGTCTGCAAACTTGATGATTGAGTTGGAGGTGTGCGTGGTCTCGCAGTCATGGGTGAACAGGGAGTACAGGAGGGGGCTGAGCACGCCCCCTTGTGGGGCCCCTGTGTTGACAATCAGCAAAGTGGAGGTGTTGTTTCCTAACGTCACCACCTGGGGGCGGCCCGTCAAGAAGTCCAGGACCCAGTTGCACAGGGCGGGGTTCAGACCCAGGGCCCTGAGCTTAATAATGGGCTTGGAGGGTACTATAGTGTTGAATGCTGAGCTATAGACAATGAACAGCATTCTTACATAGGTATTCCTCTTATCTAGATGGGATAGGGCAGTGTGCAGTGCGATGGCGATTCCATCGTCTGTGGATCTATTGGGATGGTAAGCAAATTGAAGTGGGTCTAGAGGAATACCTATGTAAGAACGCTGTTCATTGTCTATCATAAGGTGAATGCACCAATTTGTAAGTCGCTCTGGATAAGAGCGTCTGCTAAATTATGTAAATGTAAATGTAAAATGTCTAGGCTGTCAGGTAAGTTAGAGGTGATGTGATCCTTAACTAGCCTCTCAAAGCACTTCATGATGACAAAAGTGATTGCTACGGGCGATAGTCATTCAGTTCAATTACCTTTGCTTTCTTGGGTACAGGGACAATGGTGGACATCTTGAAGCAGGTGGGGTCAGCAGTCTGGGATAGGGAGAGATTGAATATGTCTGTAAACACTCCAGCCAGCTGGTCTGCGCATGCTCTAAGAACGCGGCTAGGGATGCCGTCTGGGCCTTGCGAGGGTTAACACACTTAAATGTCTTACTCACGTTGGCCACGGAGAAGGAGAGCTCATAGTCCTTGGTAGTGGGTCATGTCGGTGGCATTGTGTTATGCTCAAAGCAGGCAAAGGTGTTTACAACATCTCCTATATACTTCCTGATGAACTCAGTCACCGTATCCATGTATTTGTCGATGTATATTGATGGTACATTGATGTTGAAACGGTTGAAAGGGTTCAAGACATTGCTGTTTTAAAGCAGCTCTTTTTGCTGAATCCTATACCACACACACTTCCTTCTGGAGCAATTAAGGCAGGCTGCCTCTACTCAATGCCTTTGATATAACAGTGGGGCTTGCAGAGCCTGAGACGGGGTCAGCTCAGCTCAGCTCCGTGACCGAGTGACTACATAACGATAACGGTGCTTTATGTAAGTCTGACTGATGCAGACAGCTGGGTGACCGGGAAATGTTGGTTGGTTCTGGGGAAAAAAAAGACATTTGAGGATAAGGAGTTGGTTGATAATTTCAACACAGGTCTATGTAACACAGGTCATTTAGGTTGTTAATGGAATCGGACGTTAGGTTTCTGGAATTTCTCTGGACAGGATGATTCCAGGCCTCTTCAACCACATCCATTCAGGGAATGAGATTTGAATAAGACCTAAATTGAAAATGTGTTATTATTTCCCCTTTTTTGTGAATTTCAATATATCTGCTAAATTGGGTGTGTTGAAAAGGATGTTACCTAGGCCTTGTATTTACCCTGTAACATTATAGGGGTTTGGATATACAATATTCATCTTTCTCTCTCTGTGTTAAAAAATTGTCAAAAGTTGATATTTTATTGACTTTCACATTTCAGACCTGTAGAGGTCATGCCAAATTGAAATGTTAAATGAAATGTGATATTTATTTAACCTTTATTTAACTAGGCAAATCAGTTAAGAACAAATTCTTATTTTACAATGACGGCCTATCTCCGCCAAACCCTCCCGTCTCCCATTGTGCGCCGCCCTATGGGACTCCCAATCATGGCCGGTTGTGATCCAGCCCGGGATCAAACCAAGGTCTGTAGTGACACCTCTAGCACTGAGATGCAGTACCTTAGACCGCTGCATCACTCGGAAGCCACTAATGTCAGTGATTACTTTTCTGATCTCCTTGTGTGTCTTTGTGCCCACAGATCTATCAGTCGCAGGAAATCCCACACTGAAAAATATGAAATTCACTACTTTTATTGATCTGCTTGCTCTGCCCTCATATTTAGCCTCACATATAAGTGTTTAGCGTGTTATTTTCAGGACAACCAGGGCTACAAGTTGAACACTATTTGACATAAACAGTTCCATTTATGAGTTTCATTGACAAATGCCAATTGAAAAAAAAGGTCCACCAGGCAAAATCCTGATAAAAAAATGTATTTATAAGAATGTTGTAAGTACAGAAGTTATTTGCTCAGTAAGAAATGAACATCCAACTAGTCAGTGACAACTTTGTGGAGTTTGAAGTTTGTGACAGGAACTATGTGAGCTTATTACAGTATTACAAACACTATATTCTGGGATTTCCTATGACCTATGTAGAAGAACCTCTTACCTCCTAACGACTCGTGTGTGTGGCTTGTGAGCATCGTAGAGTCTCAGCTTTTCATAGATGGGTCTTACATTTTGTAGCTCAAAAACATACATTTTTGTGAGAAGAAGCGTTTCACAAACAACACTCTAGCTCAGCCCACGTTAATCACACAGACTAATGGTTGGTATCAGCGGATGCAGAGGAAATAGACAAATCCAAAAACCCAGAAATCTGTAGCTCCAACACACAATGTTCAAAATGGGTTAGAAGTCCAAAACGCACTGGTGTCACGGTGGGACTGTTGAACATGGAATGTGATATATCAGTGATGACTTTCCTGATCTCCTTGTGTGTCCTTGTGCACACAGATCTACATATTTGAGAACAATATTTACTACCAATCAGATGTGAAGAGCAACTCCCTCAGACTGACATCTTCTGGAAAGGAAGGGGTCATCTTTAATGGGATCGCTGACTGGTTGTACGAAGGTGGGTATTACCATTTACTTAAATAGACTGTAAAACTAAAGTCCTTTTAGAAATGTGGCAGGTGTTCACCAAAGTTGTCGACAAGTGATTAGGCTATTTGCTGTATTGCAAAAGATAGATGTAATTGTGTTTGGTTGTCAACACATCCAAATATCAACATTTGAAGGAGATGTATATTTTTTGCCACTGACTTAGTCTGGCTTTAATTCGAATTTGTCTGCACAATAATAATTGATATGTTGAATTCAAATACACGTCTCAACCAAAAATCTAAGTTAATGAATAGGACTAAATCAAATCAAACTTGATTCTAAGTGCATTTAAAGTTTGATTTAATTTGGTTGAGATGGATACTTGAATCCAACATATCAATTATCAATTTGTAGACAAAATGGAATTAAAGCCAGATTAAGTCAGTGGCACAGATGGAACTAACCAAGCAGAAGATACATCTACTTCATATGCTGATATTTGGTGTTGACAATGAAACACAATTCGATATCCAGTTTGTCTACAAATTAATATTTAATATCCCAACCCCCAAAAATTGTTAAGGAATAGGACTAACTCTAATCTAATCAAATTTAAAATGCACAATAATAATTATATTATTTACTCCTATTCTGTAAATTAGATGATTGGTTGAGATGGAGACATGAATCCAACATATTAATGATTCACTTGAAGATTACATTTGAAATCAACCAAAGCTTGAAACCCTAGGTCTACATGTACAGTTGAAGTCGGAAGTTTACATACACCTTAGCCAAAGACATTTAAACTCAGTTTTTCACAATTCCTGACATTTAATCCGAGTAAAAATTCAGTTTCTTAGGTCAGTTAGGATCACACCTTTGTTTTAAGAATGTGAAATGTCAGAATAATAGTAGAGATAATGATTTATTTCAGCTTTTATTTCTTTCATCACATTCCCAGTGGGTCAGAAGTTTACAGACACTCAGTTAGTATTTGGTAGCATTGCCTTTAAATTGTTTAACTTGGGTCAAACATTTTGGGTAGCCTTCCACAAGCTTCCAACCATATGTTGGGTGAATTTTGGCCTATTCCTCCTGACAGAGCTGGTGTAACTGAGTCAGGTTTGTAGGCCTCCTTGCTCACACATGCTTTTTCAGCTCTGCCCACACATTTTCTATAGGATTGAGGTCAGGACTTTGTGTTGGCCACTCCAATAACTTGACTTTGTTGTCCTTAAGCCATTTTGCCACAACTTTGGAAGTATGCTTGGGGTCATTGTCCATTTGGAAGACCTATTTGTGACCAAGCTTTAACTTCCTGACTGATGTTTTGAGATGTTGATTCAATATATCAACATCATTTTCCTGCCTCATGATGCCATCTATTTTGTGAAGTGCACCAGACTCTCCTGCAGCAAAGCACCCCCACAACATGATGCTGCCAACCCCGTGCTTCACAGCTGGGATGGTGTTCTTCTGCTTGTAAGCCTCCCCCTTTTTCCTCCAAATATAACAATGGACTTCATGGCCATTTTGTTTCATCAGACCAGAGGACATTTCTCCAAAAGTATGATCTTTGTTCCCATGTGCAGTTGCAAACCATAGTCTGGCATTTTTATGGCGGTTTTGGAGCAGTGGCATCTTCCTTGCTGAGCGGCTTTTCACATTATGTCCATATGGGACTCGTTTTACTGTGGATATAGATACCTTTGTACATGTTTCCTCCAGCATCTTCACAAGGTCCTTTGCTGTTGTTCTGGGATTGATTTGTAGTTTTCGCACCAAAGTACATTTATCTCGAGGAGACAGAACGCGTCTCCTTCTTGAGTGGTATGACGGCTACATGTTCCCAAGGTGTTTATACTAGCGTACTATTGTTTGTACAGATGAACGTGGTACCTTCAGGCGTTTGGAAATTGCTCCCAAGGATGAACCACACTTGTGGAGGTCTCCAATTTTTTTCTGAGGTCTTGGCTGATTTCTTTAGATTTTCCCATGATGTCAAGCAAAGAGGCACTGAGTTTGAAGGTAGGCCTTGAAATACATCCACAGGTACACCTTTAATTGACTCAAATGATGTAAATTAGCCTGTCAGAAGCTTTTAAAGCCATGACATCATTTTCTGGAATTTTCCAAGCTGTTTAAAGGCACAGTCAACTTAGTGTATGTAAACTTCTGACCCACTGGAATTGTGATACAGTGAATTATAAGTGAAATATTCTGTCTGTAAAAAATTGTTGGAAAAATTACTTGTCATGCAAAAACAAAAGTTTTTTAACAAGAAATTTCTGGAGTGGTTTAAAAACGAGTTTTAATGACTCCAACCTAAATGTATGTAATCTTCCAACTTCAACTGTATACATTTAAAGTCGGAAGTTTACATACACCTTAGCCAAATACATTTAATCTCAGTTTTTCACAATTCCTGACATTTAAACCTAGTAAAAATTCCTTGTTTTAGGTCAGTTAGGATCACCACTTTTTTTTAAGAATGTGAAATGTCAGAATAATAGTAGAGAGAATGATTTATTTTGGCTTTTATTTCTTTCATCACATTCCCAGTGGGTCAGAAGTTTACATACACTCAATTAGTATTTGGTAGCATTGCCATTAAATTGTTTAACTTGGGTCAAACATTTCAGGTAGCCTTTCACTAGCTTCCCACAATAAGTTGGTTGAATTTTGGCCCATTCCTCCTGACAGAGCTGGAGTAACTGAGTCAGGTTTGTTGGCCTCCATGCTCGCACACACTTTTCAGTTCTGCCCACAATTTTTCTATGAGATTGAGGTCAGGGCTTTGTGATGGCCACTCCAATACCTTGACTTTGTTGTCCTTAAGCCATTTTGCCACAACTTTGGAATTATGCTTGGGGTCATTGTCCATTTGGAAGACCCATTTGCGACCAAACCTTAACTTGCTGACTGATGTCTTGAGATGCTGCTTCAATATTTCCACATCATTTTCCTGCCTCATAATGCCATCTATTTTGTGAAGTGCATCAGTCCCTCCTGCAGCAAAGCACCCCCACAACATGATGCCGCCACCCCTGTGCTTCATGATTGGGATGGTGTTCTTCTGCTTGCAAGCATCCCCCTTTTTCCTCCAAACATAACAAAGGTCATTATGGTCAAGCAGTTCTATTTTTGTTTCATCAGACCAGAGGATATTTCTCCAGAAGTACGATCTTTGTTCCCATGTGCATTTGCAAACCGAAGTCTGTTTCTTTTATGGCAGTTTTGGAGCAGTGACTTCTTACTTGCTGAGCGGCCTTTCAGGTTATGTCGATATAGGACTCGTTTTATTGTGGATATAGATACTTTTGTACCTCTTTCCTCCAGCATCTTCACAAGGTCCTTTGCTGTTGTTCTGGGATTGATTTGCACTTTTCGCACCAAAGTACGTTCATCTCTAGGAGACAGAACGCATCTCCTTCTTGAGTGTTATGAAGGCTCTGTGGTCCCATGGTGTTTATGCTTGCGTACTATTGTTTGTACAGATGAACGTGGTACTTTCAGGCATTTGGAAATTGCTTCCAAGTATGAACCAGACTTATGGAGGTCTCCAATTTTTTTCTGAGGTCTTGGCTGATTTCTTTTGATTTTCCCACGATGTCAAGCAAAGAGGCACTGAGTTTGAAGGTACGCCTTGAAATACATCCACAGTTACACCTCCAATTGACTCAAATGATGTCAATTAGTCTATCAGAAGTTTCTAAAGCCAATTTTCTGGGAATTTTCCTATCTGTTTAAAGGCACAGTCAACTTAGTGTATGTAAACTTCTGACCCACTGGAATTATGATACTTTGAATTATAAGTGAAATAATCTGTCTGTGAACAATTGTTGGAAAACTAACTTGTGTCATGCACAAAGTAGATGTCCTAACCGACTTGCCAAAACTATAGTTTCTTAACAAGAAATTTCTGGAGTGGTTGGAAAACGAGTTTTAATGACTCCAACCTAAGTGTATGTAAACTTCCGACTTCAACTGTATGTATTGTCTATTTTTTGTTGATCCCTGGGTTGAATTGAAACAATAGCTGTTGTTGTCTTTACAAATGCTATAAGGCCTAAATAGTATAATTGATATATGACTGATGTGTGGTTGTATTTGGTTATGGTTATATTTAATGTCTTCTGTTAAACCTACCCTTTGGAATGACTTCGATAGCAACAGTGAATATATTTAGTTATTAAGAGATCTCTCAATATTAATTCTCACGACTGCACATTTGTAATAGTCAGTGACAAATATCAAAGCTGGGCTTGATTAAAACCCTGGATGGGAGACCAAATAAATTGCTGTAGATAGATCAAGTCTCCAGTAGGAGGTGCTGCCTAGCCTATAGCTTTTTTTTCTTAAAGTGGATATAACGTTGAAGATCTGACGTTGTTTCAAAGGTACAAATTCAACATATTTTATATAGGTTTGTATATGTTGAAAATTGGTTACAATAGCTAGGTTTCCATCCAACTGGCATCAGATTTCATGCGATTATTTTAAAATCCGCTTAAAGACCTAATTCAAAGTTCTCCATAGCTACAATATTGTCAATAGTATTTCATGTAACAAAGATATTTGTGACTGAGTAAACACAGTGGAGTGATTTTCAGCTATTCCAACATCTCATGTTTTTCTGATGAAGTCAAATTAGTCAAACACAGTGGGGGAGTCAAACTGCACCTTCTAATACATTTTCCAATTTCTCTTCAGCTGCACAATAGGTAGATTAATTAAATTCTAAATTACTTCCAAATGCCTTTTTTTTTTTTAACTATTCAATATGAATGTGATCAAATAGCAGATTTGAATAGGGAAGAGTTTATTAAATTTAGGAGAAAGACATTTCATCACATTACTCAGGAGTGTTGGGATTATTACTTGAAGATATATTAAAGTGTTACTTTACAATACTTTACAATATTACTTTGTGAGGAAAGTAACACATTATATTACTAGTTTTATAACTTTGCGTTACTTTCATGAAAAAAACTCAAAATCTCTCCGCTCTACCAAAGGCTACTTATTAACTCGGGTTAGATCACAAGTTTCTCCTTTCATCAGTGGCGCTGCTTTCCTGTGCTAATCTACAAGTGCTGTGCTATATATGGGCTGCTTAATTAGCCATATATATGGTAAGCCAAACATCTGTACAGATTTCCTATCTTTTCAATTAAAATCTTTCTCATGAGCCGCCAGTTCTGGTTATAGACCGCATGTATACGGACCCATAAAGATGTACTGTATATAGGGCACACTTGCCACTAGACGGGATAGCCCTCTATGGGCTTTGATGTCACAGAAGCATTCAGTGGCAAAGATCAGAGGTGCTCCCTCTATACATTTCTATGGACAGTAGCTGTTTTGACATTCCTCCAAACAGCCTTTCTCTGCTCTCTCTAAATGAGGAAATTAATCGAGTTCGGATCATGGAAACACACAGCCGGTAGAGATATGACTCTGAAAGTAACGCAAGCGTTGTCTGACAAAGTAACTGTAATAATAATACCCAATTTGAAAAAGTAATGTGTTACTTTACTCAGTTACTCATAAAAGTAATCTGACCCCCCAACACTGCTCAGGAGAAACACAATTATACACTTATTTTGGAAGTGTTTCTGCAAGCAGTCACTTTAACTGTGCAATTGCATATATTGATTGTTCATTATTCCATGTACCTTTGTGTGAAAAATTATCATTGTCATTCTATGTTGTGTGGGTATTTTTGCCTTTAAATGGACATTTAGGGCCAAGTTTGCACCTGTTTTTCCCCCACAAATATGTAAAACACCAAAAGCAAACCCAAAACAGGAGATCGTGTTTATTTACCGTTTACCTTTGTTTTTTTCTTTCTCTTGACCTTTATTTCACCTTTTTGCTATTTCATCAGTGTTTTAATACCCTTTTGAAGGTACAAAGTAAACTTGGCCCGTAGCCTATTAGTTCAAAGCTTCATCTGATATGAAGTTACTTATTGGTTTCCTATAACTATACCTCTGGGTAAACAATTGATATTCTTTTATGTTTTATCTGTATGAACTACACTTTTTTTCCTGCAAAAACTATGTGATTTTCATGGTAATATGACAGTCTTTATGACAACCTATTATTCCTTAGTTTGTCTCTCTGACAATGTGAACTAACATGTTTCTCCCTCTCACTCTCTCTCTCACTCTCTCTCTCACTCTCTCTCTCACTCTCTCTCTCACTCATCTATTTTGAGATATGCAAATGCCTCTTAATCAGACCTAATTAACATCTGAATTGTGTGACTTTACGTTGTCACAGACCCTTGAGTACCGTTAACTGCACTCAAACATCATGCTTGCGAACATCATACTTGAGTCGTGGAAAGGATTTAGTTGTGCCGCTGTATTTTTGAACACACTATGGATATATGTCCTTCTTATATGAAACAGTACATATGAAAAGTTAGATTGAACTTAAGGAAATATGTTAATATCAACTAAATATCACACTAAATGTCCATGTACTGTAACACATTAATACAACCATATGTGGCCATATCATTGGGAAATAAAAACATTTATAGAGCTCTATAATGTATTTATGTATTCCTTATGTCTTTCTACAGAGGAGATTCTCCAGTCACATGTGGCACACTGGTGGTCACCCGATGGAGAGAGATTGGCCTTTCTGGTTCTCAATGACACTCTGGTGCCAAATATGGCCCTTCCTCGCTTCACTGGGTCTTCATACCCCAAGGGAAAGCAATACCCCTACCCTAAGGTAAGCAATAGCCTAAATCTGAGATCATGTATATTACATTGTCTGCTGCCACCCACCTAGCTAGCTCGATAGGTGGAATGAAACAAATTGTCCTTACTCCAAGATACTGTAGCTCTGACTTGTCTGAGAAAAGGATATTAACTATATCACTAGTATTCATATAATCAAAACCAAAATCTGTGTTTCGGGAGTAAGACAAATCAACATTCCTCTTGAGCTTTTAGAAAGCACACTTAGATATTTGTACTTGACTTGTTTACAGTGTAAAACACAACAAAACCTATTATTTTATCATTATAATTCAAAACTTATGTCACGCAGTGATGACACAATGTTATTTCAATGTACAGTAAGATCCATCCAAAAAGTGTCCCTTTCCTGCAGCAATTAAGACTAAAACTCCCCAGATCCTGTTTTTTCCCCAGATCCTGGATGCATCCCAATTTACACCCTTTTCCCAATAAGGTGCACTACTTTTTACCAAAGCCCTACGGACCTCAGTCAAAAGTAGTGCACTACATTTTTTTTTTTTTGTCATTTTAAAGGGAATTGAGTACCATTTCTTTCGACAGTGATAATTAGAAAACAGTGGACACCTAAGCGATCCCTCCTCCTGGTTTATGTGTGCTTCTTGCAACACAGCCCTGTGGCCCAGTGTGAGGCCAATCCGGCCCTGTGTTCTTGGCCAAGGTTAAACTAAAAGCGGCAGAATCCATACCGAGGGTGAGAACCAGTAGAGCTTGGCATATGGCATTTAGGGTTGAGTACCAACAGAGAATTCCACACTGAATGTAGAAAAAGCACCGCTACTCTATTAGGGAGGTTTGGCATTAGTAAAGGTCAATATGATACTGTGTCTCTATGATTAGTCTCTATGGGGTCTGGTACATGTCTTCATGCATTGTTCAAAGCCAACCTTTGTGGTTTTCATTCATATTTAAACATGGTTAGGCTGAATACAGTGCTGTGTGTAAATGAGGTGATAACTTTTTCTCATACTGTATTTTCTCGTTTTCTTTCGCAACAATTAACATTTGGGTAACACTTTACATTGAGTTGCCCTTATTACTATGCAATTACACAGTAATAACTGCAGTAACATAGTAGTTATAGGTGTTACTATGTAACTACATAGTAATAAGGTTGAAGCGCTTTCAGTTATTACACAATCGGAACAAGAAAAGTGTAATTACACATCCACTTGCTGAAGGTTATTCCACATGTGTAATTACTGATGTTATTACACATTTTATTGTTCCACTATGTAACTAATGTTTTATAATTACACATTTGAAAGTAACCTGTGAATTAACATGTTAATAACTCAAAACAAAATCTGACCATTGTTACATGTAACTAAAAGGTGCCACTACATTCCGCTAGCAAACGTGCAATCTTTGGACAATACAATTTACGAGTTACGCGGAAGATTAAACTACCTACGAGACATTAAAAACTGTAACATCTTATGCTTAACGGAGTCGTGGCTGAATGACGACAACATCAACATACAGCTGGCTGGTTATACGCTGTACCGGCAGGATAGAACAGCGGCATCTGGTAAGACAAGGGGAGGCAGTCTATGTATTTTTGTAAACAACAGCTGGTGCACGATATCTAAGGAAGTCTTGCGCTATTGCTCGCCTGAGGTAGAGTATCTCATGATAAGCTGTAGACCACACAGCCTACCGAGAGATTTCATCTGCATTTTTTTGTAGCTGTTCACATACCACCACAGTCAGAGGCTGGCACTAAGGCAGCATTGAATGAGCTGTATTCTGTCATAAGCAAACAAGAAAACGCTCACCCAGAGGTGGCGCTCCTAGTAGCCAGGGACTTTACTGCAGGGAAACTTAAATCCATTTTACCAAATTTCTATCAGCATGTTAAATGTGCAACCAGAGGAAAAATAACTCTGGACCACCTATACTCCACACACAATGACCCATACAAAGCTCTCCCTTGCCCTCCATTTGGCAAATCTAACCATAATTCTATCCTACTGATTCCTGGTTACAAGCTAAAATTATAGCAGGAAGCACCAGTGACTAGATCAATAAAAAAGTGGTCAGAGGAAGCAGATGCTAAACTACAGGACTGTTTTGCTAGCACAGACTGGAATATGTTCCGGGATTCCTCCAATGGCATTGAAGAGTACACCACATCAGTCATTGGCTTCATCAATAAGTGATTTGATGACGTCGTCCCCACAGTGACCATACGAACATACCCCAACCAGAAGCCATAGATTACAGGCAGCATTCGCACTGAGCTAAAGGCTAGAGCTGCCGCTTTCAAGGAGCGGGACTCTAACCCGGACGCTTATAAGAAATCCCGCAATGCCCTCTAATGGACCATCAAACAGGCAAAGCGTCAATACAGGGCTAAGATTGAGTCGTACTACACCGGCTCTGACGCTCGTCGGATGTGGCAGGGTTTGCAAAGCATTACAGACTACAAAGGGAAGCACAGCCAAGAGCTACCAGTGACACGAGCGTACCAGACGAGCTAAACTACTTCTATGCTCACTTCGAGGCAAATAACACTGAAACATGCATGAGAGCAACAGCTGTTCCGGAAGACAGTGTGATCATGCTCTCCGCAGACAATGTGTGTAAGACCTTTAAACAGGTCAACATTCACAAGGCCGCAGGGAAGGACAGATTACCAGGACGTGTATTGTGAGCATGCACTGACCAACTGGCAAGTGTTTTCACTGACATTTTCAACCTCTTCCTGTCCGAGTCTGTAATACCGACATGTTTTAAGCAGACCACCATAGTCCCTGTGCCCAAGAACACTAAGGTAACCTGCCTAAATGACTACCAACCCGTAGCGCTCATGTCTGTAGCTAAGTGCCTTGAAAGGCTGGTCATGGCTCACATCAACACCATCATCCCAGAAAACCTAGACCCACTCCAATTTTCACTCCACACTGCCCTTTCCAACCTGGACAAAAGGAACACCTATGTGAGAATGCTCTTCATTGACTACAGCTCAGCGTTCAACACCATAGTGCCCTCAAAGCTCATCAATAAGCTAAGGTCCCTGGGACTAAACACCTCCCCTGCAACTGGATCCTGGACTTCCTGATAGGTCGCCCCCAGGTGGTAAGGGTAGGTAACAACACATCCACTACGCTGATCCTCAACACAGGAGCCCCTCAGGGGTGCGTGCTCAGTCCCCTCCTGTACTCCCTGTTCACTCATGACTGCACGGCAAGGCACGACTCCAACACCATCATTAAATTTGCCAATGACACAACAGTGGTAGGCCTGGTCACCGACAACGACAAAACAGCCTATAGGGAGGAGGTCAGAGACCTGGCCGTGTGGTGCCAGGACAACAACCTCTCCCTCAACGTGATCAAGACAAAGGAGATGATTGTGGACTACAGGAAAAAGAGGACTGAGCACGCCCCCATTCTCATCGACGGGGCTGCAGTGGAGCAGTTTGAGAGCTTCAAGTTCCTTGGTGTCCACATCACTAACAAACTAACATGTCCAAGCACACCAATACAGTTGTGAAGAGGGCACGACAAAACCTAGTCCCCCTCAGGAGTCTGAAAAGATTTGGCATGGGTCCTCAGATCCTCAAAAGGTTCTACAGCTGCACCATCGAGAGCATCCTGACTGGTTGCATCACTGCCTGGTACGGCAACTTCTCGGCCTCCGACCGCAAGGCACTACAGAGGGTAGTGCGAACGGTCCAGTACATCACTGGGGCCAAGCTTCCTGCCATCCAGGACCTCCTATACCAGACGGTGTTAGAGGAAGGCCCTAAATATTGTCAAAGATTCCAGCCACCCTAGTCATAGACTGTTCTCTCTGCTACCGCACGGCAAGCGGTACCAGAGCGCCAAGTCTAGGTCCAAGAGGCTTCTAAACAGCTTCTACCCCAAGTCATAAGACTCCTGAACATCTAGTCAAATGGCTACCCAGACTATTTGCAGTGCCACCCCACCCCCTCTCACCCCCTCTTTACACCACTGCCACTCTCTGTTATCATCTATGCATAGTCACTTTAATAACTCTACCTACATGTACATATTACCTTAACTAACCGGTGCCCCCGCACATTGACTCTGTATCGGCACCCCCCCTGTATATAGTCTCACTATTGTTATTTCACTGCTGCTCTTTAATTACATTTGACTTTTATCTCTTATTCTTATCTGTATTTGTTTTTAAACGACATTGTTTTGTTAGGGGCTCGTAAGTAAGCATTTCACTGTAAGGTCTACACCTGTTGCATTCGGAGCATGTGACTAATACAGTTTGATTTGATTTAATTGTAACAAGACACCCCTGTCATCAACTACTGGTCATTTTCAGTTAGTTTATTTCTATTTCTTACTCCAAGATAGCACTGACTAGTCTGAGTAAGTGATATTAACTATATCTCTAGTCTTCATACAATCAAAACCAAAATCTGTGTTTCGGGAGTAAGACAAATCAACATTCCTCTTGAGCTTTTAGATAGCATACTTACACCACATCCGTGAGACTTGCGTAATGCAGAGTTGATAGAGTCCCACTGCAGTCAATTTTACCTGCTACATAGGCATGTTCTTAAACAATACGTTGCACGGCTGCTGTAGCAGCAACAGAAGTCGCTTTTTATCTGATCTACACATGTAAACACCATTCAAAGTGTTTGAGATAATTGGTATAAATCTTTTTTTACACTTAAAGATATTCACTCAGTGTACAAAACCGTATAACTGTGATATGTAAACCCTCAGCCATTAAGTATTCAAACACTCTCCATGGCACTGGGACTGAAGAAACTATTGTCCACTTACAGAGGCCACTTCACACATCTGTGTTAGGGACCAGGTTGCCAGAGCACTCAGTCAGCTGACCCAGGCCCAAACAGGTGGAGTAACAGACCCCAATTCCTGCCTGTTATTTCATTGTACACAGAGGTGCAGAGATACATTTACATTTTAGCAGACACTCTTATCCAGAGTGACTTACAGTTAGTGCATTGATGTTAAGATAGCTAGGTGGGACAACCACATATCATAGGCATAGAACGTACATTTTCCCTCAATAACGTAGCTGTCAGTAGTCAGAGCTAGAAGGGTGGTTGGGTTAGGTGTGTATAAACAGCACTTGCACTTGACAACAAGTCAGAAGAACTCACCACTGGACAAGCCTCCACCCTGGACTTTCCAACCATGTGTTAGTGCGTCACTGACCATGTAAGTGGACTTTGTTAGGGTTCATGTGTATATACTGCCTCTGTATGTAATAGGCGTTTGGTACTGTTTAACTACTGCATAATTACTACCTTGTGTTTATTAATTTGTATATAGCCTGTTGTGTTCATTGTGAGCTATTAGCCACTGTATTGCTTGTCACTGTACAATGATGTAGTTATTAGCCCTGCTATTACTACAGTAACATTGCAATTGCATTGTTATTACTGCCTTTGTAGCTATAACAGTTGTACAGTGTCTGATACATTCTCTCTCTCTCTTCTTTTCCTAGCGAACCACTATACACTACCACTAGTCTCCTCTTCCTGTTTGCTGCGTGTGTGTCTGTTCGGTGAATGGAAATAAAGTGTTGAAATAAATTGTATCCCTGGCTCCTACTCATTATTTATGTCCTCTAGCAGGCGCTGGAACAGTTGTACATATAATCTAAACCTGAACCTCTTTTGGATACTACCACATGGTGGCGCTCTTTTTCGCTCAGCTTCATAGTTTGAAAATGTAATAGAAACATGAATAATAGTAGTAGGCTACATCAATACAACAGTAGTAGGTTCTACCTGTATGAAAATAGATATATACATGGAACTGTAGTCTTCCTACTTCAAAATATGGAGGTCGGTTTTTATATCTATAGTATCAATGCTTTTTGGAAACTTTGAAACATTCAAACCAGCTGATGAACGGCACGGCAGTTGTAGATGAGGGTCTACCTTGTATTAGCTTTTGAGGCAGAGGATGCTGTAGAGTAGACCCCTCCCCTGACCCTCCTTGGAAGACATTTTGATTTGACAGGACAGGGCAGGACAAAGTTAGCTAAATGGATGACACAATATGGATGACACAACCCACAATACAAGAACGCTTTGTCTAAGAAAAAACATGGAATGCTGTCACATCTGTCCACAGAGCACCAGATATGTTTTGCCAGAGATACTGTATATCAGTGGAGGCTGGTGGGAGGAGCTATTGGAGGACGGGCTCATCGTAATGGCTGAAATTGAATAAATGGGACAGTCAAATGTTTTATTTTTTATTTAACCCTTCAGTGGAGGCTGGTGGGAGGAGCTATAGGAGGACGGGCTGATTGTAATGGCTTGAATGGAATAGTAACAGACCCATCAAAAGGGTCTGATACTATTCCAAAAATACAAAAGAAATCAAACACGTTTGGCTCCGTTCCATTTATTCCATATCAGCCATTACAATGAGCCC
The DNA here is from genome assembly GCF_901001165.1 of Salmo trutta. Taxonomy (NCBI): domain Eukaryota; kingdom Metazoa; phylum Chordata; class Actinopteri; order Salmoniformes; family Salmonidae; genus Salmo; species Salmo trutta. The sequence continues at coordinate 8,283,884 of NC_042980.1, forward strand.
ATCTCCTATAGCTCCTCCGTGGACAGATGCTACAGCATTCCATGCTTTTTCTTTAGACAAAGCGTTCTTGTATTGTGGGTTGCTGGGGTCGTACAGCAGACTTTTTGATGGGTCCATTACTATTCCATTAATTCAATTCCAGCCATTAGAATCAGCTGTCCTCCTATAGCTCCTCCCACCAGCCTCCACTGAAAGGTTAAATAAAAATGTATTTAAAAAAAAACAAACACGTGTGACTCCGTTCCATTTATTCAATGTCAGCCATTACAATGAGCCTTTTCCTCCTATAGCTCTTCCCACCAGCCTCCACTTAAAAATAAAACAATTTAGTCCAGGGGAGGGTCATGTAATTTGTAGTCATTTAAATGTCATATTGCTCAGGGTTTGATAAATAGTTGCTTATTATAGTATCTCATGTGTGCACAATAGTTACCCGGAGGAAAACGGGAGAGGGTCATGCTTTTTCAATTTCAGTCAGGTGGTGGTGTTTAATCATTTTTTAAAATTATTCCAGGGGAGGGTCAGGTAATTTGTAATCATTTAAATGTCATATTGCTCAGGGTTGGATAATGAGTTGCTTATTGTAGTATTTCATGTGCTCATGTGTACACCATATATACTGTATACCGGGTTATTTGGAAATAGCCACGGGATGGCTTTTTAATACTGTCAATACTGTTGAAACTACAGTATTTCTTTGAAGTTTGTTTTATACATTTGAATATTTCTAGTTACTTTTTAAAGGGATGTATCCAGAATAAAGGAAGTTAGAGGTAGTTTCGAGAGCCAATGTTAACTAGCGTTACCTATACTGAACAAAAGTTTTAACACAACATGCAACAATTTCATTGATTTTACTGAGTCACAGTTCATATGAGAGAACCTCAATTAACATTTCTTAACACTTTGCTAGTGTAAAAAAAGGCAGGAACAACACACCCAGATTCTAATATTAATAACTCAATTTGAATGTTATGACAAGACAACATGAATGTGCCTGATAACCAGTCAACCCAACATACAATTTCAATCCAGTCACTTTAAAAATACATCAACCAGAAAACATACAATGCAATACAACATATCAAAAATGTGCAGCTCTTTATAAGCTCTTGAAATGAACCAAATAAGCCAATTTAATTCACACAGTAATACCAATTTCGTCAATTCAGGTTTTCATCAGTCGTCACACCACTACTGGCGTCAGTGACCCCAGTACTTCGATGAGAATGTCTCCTCATCAAATTGACACAAATAAGATGTGTTTGGTCCCTGTGATAGCCTACAAATGGTCTGCCATACAAACAATGTCAGAAATCGTGATTGAGTCATCATGCTGTGCATTCTTCCACTACACAATCATTGTGCTGAAAACTGGAAGTCTATGGGTATCTATTAGCATCCTAGCAGATACCCATAGACTTCCAGTCATTGTGCAAATGCTTGTTAGCATTGGCTCACAAAACTACCTCTAACATACTGGATACAGAGATAAATCAACTGTATCCACGAGTTCATCTGTCTTTGGGGAAGTAGATAAAGCGCCTCATTGCCAAAATCCCCAAGTATCTCTTGAAGTAAATACGTGCAGTCAACTTCTGCAATATGTAAAGAGTTAAAGAAGATTGCATTCTTAATTTCACCTGTCACATAATTTTTCATTATAAGGCTTACTGGTAGTCCCTAGTCATGTAGTGTTTGTTTACAAGCCCACAGCGATAAGAGACTTGAGCCTTGTGAGTCACTCACTGTTGTGCAGCACGCGCCAGGTGATCTAGCTACAGTATGGAATTCACAACTAAATGTTTGCCAACTAGATCATTTATAACTATTAAGTTAACTGTCTGATGTGCTAAAATTCTCTGCAGTTGTGCATTTGGTTTGCTAATTTAGTAGCTAGTTAGCTATCTAGCTAAATGGTTAGATTCTTTCAAAGTAAAGCTTCAATTGGTAACAGCAAAGAATTCCCTCTTGGATCAAGAACCTCTTGCTGTTTGCTAAATATAATTGAAACTTGTGTCACATTATGGTAACCTATATGGCCCAAATAATGATGATCCAAGCTTCTTTGAAAATATATATAAGAATGTATCAACTCTACAAGCAACGCTAGACTCTATTATTATGGTGGGAGATTTTAATATGGTCTTAAATATCTCAGTCTATAATTTTAATGGTAGGTTTATTTGAACAGTGAGAGACAGAATAACCAAAACATCCAGAAAAACGCATGTAAAAAATGTTATAAAATGATTTGCATTTCAATGAGGGAAATAAGTATTTGACCCCTCTGCAAAACATGACTTAGTACTTGGTGGCAAAACCCTTGTTGGCAATCACAGAGGTCAGACGTTTCTTGTAGTTGGCCACCAGGTTTGCACACATCTCAGGAGGGATTTTGTCCCACTCCTCTTTGCAGATCTTCTTCAAGTCATTAAGGTTTCGAGGCTGACGTTTGGCAACTCGAACCTTTAGCTCCCTCCACAGATTTTCTATGGGATTAAGGTCTGGAGACTGGCTAGGCCACTCCAGGACCTTAATGTGCTTCTTCTTGAACCACTCCTTTGTTGCCTTGGCCGTGTGTTTTGGGTCATTGTCATGCTGGAATATCCATCCACGACCCATTTTCAATGCCCTGTCTGAGGGAAGGAGGTTCTCACCCAAGATTTGATGGTACATGGCCCCGTCCATCGTCCCTTTGATGCGGTGAAGTTGTCCTGTCCCCTTAGCAGAAAAACACCCCCAAAGCATAATGTATCCACCTCCATGTTTGACGGTGGGGATAGGGTTCTTGGGGTCATAGGCAGCATTCCTCCTCCTCCAAACATGGCGAGTTGAGTTGATGCCAAAGAGCTCCATTTTGGTCTCATCTGACCACAACACTTTCACCCAGTTGTCCTCTGAATCATTGGCAAACTTCAGACGGGCATGTATATGTACTGCAGGATTTCAGTCCTTCACGGCATAGTGTGTTACCAATTGCTTTCTTGGTGACTATGGTCCCAGCTGCCTTGAGATCATTGACAAGATCCTGCCGTGTAGTTCTGTGCTGATTCCTCACCGTTCTCATGATCATTGCAACTCCACGAGGTGAGATCTTGCATGGAGCCCCAGGCCGAGGGAGATTGACAGTTCTTTTGTGTTTCTTCCATTTGCGAATAATCGCACCAACTGTTGTCACCTTCTCACCAACCTGCTTGGCGATGGTATTGTAGCCCATTCCAGCCTTGTGTAAGTCTACAATCTTGTCCCTGACATCATTGGAGAGCTCTTTGGTCTTGGCCATGTTGGAGAGTTTGGAATCTAATTGATTGATTGCTTCTGAGCACACTCCCTTTAAGAGTGTGCTCCTAATCTCAGCTCGTTACCTGTATAAAAGACACCTGGGAGCCAGAAATCTTTCTGATTGAGAGGGGGTCAAATACTTATTTCCCTCATTAAAATGCAAAGCATTTTATAACATTTTTGACATGCGTTTTTCTGGATTTTTTTGTTGTTATTCTGTCTCTCACTGTTCAAATAAACCTACCATTAAAAGTATAGACTGATCATTTCTTTGTCAGTGGGCAAACGTACAAAATCAGCAGGGGATCAAATACTTTTTCCCTCACTGTATATGGAGGCTTAAATACCCTGACCTAGTGAGATACTTGGCGGAGGCTTAATCAAGCTAGTCATCTTGATTACTTTCTTATGTCATTCTCTCTGGCACCAAAAGTTTAAAAAGTGTTGATAGGGAACAGAATGCAGTCGGATCATCACATAATTGGCATATATATTACTCTTACAGAAAGAATTTCCACGTGGGTGAGGATATTGGAAATTTAATCATAGCCTACTGGATGATAACTTGTTTATAAATAGGATAAAATGATTTATAACTGGCTTTTTCCGACATTAACATAGGTACAGCAGATCCCCTGATTGCACTTTTAAATGTGCCTTTATAAGCCATGCAGTTCAGTACTCATCTATAAAACAAAAGAAATTAAGATCAAAAGAGTCCATATTAACAAAGGAAATTGAAGGACTAACAGTACAGTTAGATAGCAATATAAACTGTACCATAGAGGCACAGAATAAGTTAGAGGAAAAACAATAACTAATGGAGGAACTTATTCAAGAAAGATCCAGTGTAATATATTATAAATATAAAGCAAACTTGATGAAATATGGGGAAAAATGCACCAAATTATTTTTCAATCTTCAACATAGAAATGCTACCAATTTTTTTTATTGAAACTTGTTACAAATGTTGGAGTCACGCATGATTCACAGAATGCTATTTTGAAAGCAGAAGTAAAGTACTTTAAGAATGCGTTTTCGTTTCATCCATCTCATCCATCTCAACTAACTGAAGCTAATTGAACAGATTTTTTTCCTATTGATAATGTAACATTAACATCTGTATAGAAAGACTCATGTGAAGGCCAAATTACAGAGGAGGAACTTATTGATGCAATTAAAGCCTTTAAGGCTGGGGAAACTCCATGGCTGGATGGCATACGAGTGGAAGTATACCAAACTTTTTTTGATGTATTCAGAGGATCATTATTAGCATGTTTTAACCACTCCTATATAAATGGTAGATTATCGGACACGCAACAGGAAGGTCTGATTTCATTAAGATCCAGTCCATTAAAAAAATTGGAGGCCTCTTACATTTCAGTGTTGTGATCCAAAAATTCTAGCTAAATGCTTGGCGCATAGAATTAAAAAGGTATTGTCAGATATTATTCATCCAAATCAGACAAGTTTTTTTACATGGACGATACATAGGAGATAATATAAGACAAGTACTGGAAACAATAGAATACTATGAAATATCGGGGACACCAGGCCTGGTTTTCATAGCTGATTTTGAAAAGGTTTTTGATAAAGTACGACTGGAGTTTATATATAAATGCCTAGAATATTTAAATTTTGCAGAATCTCTTATAAAATGGGTTAAGGTTATGTATAGTAACCCTAGGTGTAAAATAGTAAATAAATTCTACATCTCAGAAAGTTTTAAACTGTCAAAGGAGTTGGTTGTCAAGGGTGTCAACTATCGGCATATCTATTTATTTCTGCCATCGAAATGTTGGCTGTTAAAATTAGATCCAACAATAATATTAAGGGATTAGAAATTCGTGGCTTAAAAACAAAGGTGTCATTGTGCGCTGATGATTCATGTTTTCTTTTAAAACCACAATTAGAATCCCTCCACAGCCTCATAGAGGATATCGATACTTTTGCTAACCTCTCTGGATTAAAACCAGTGTACTATATTACGTATTGGATCACAAAAAAATGCTACTTTTACATTACCGTGTAGTTCACCAATAAAATGGTATGATGGGGATGTAGACATACTCGGTATACAAATCCCGAAAGAAAGGAATGATCTCACTCCAATAAATTTGTATAGAAATAGATAAGCTCTTGCTACCATGGAAAGGAAAATACCTGTCTATTTGTGGAAAAATCACCCTGATTAACTCTTTAGTCATATCACAGTTTACCTATTTGTATATGGTTTTGCCAAAACCTAGTGACCTGCTTTTTAAATTATATGAACAAAAAATATTCAATTTTATTTGGAATGGCAAGCCAGACAAAATTAAAAGGGCCTCTTTATATAACACATATGAATTCGAATGGCAGAAATGATTAAATATTAAAGCATTAGACCTCTCACTAAAGGCATCAGTCATACAAAAGTTATACTTATATCCGAAATGGTTCTCTCGTAAATTGGTAGGAATGTCTCACTCCATCTTCAAGAATAGCCTTTTTCCCTTTATTCAGATTACAACTGCTCACTTTCGGTTGTTTGAAAATGAAATAATCTCCAAAATATTGTTATTTTTTAAACAAGCCTTAGAAAGTTGGTTGCAATTTCAGTTTAATCCACCTGAAAATACAGAACAAATAAAACAACAAATATTGTGGTTAAACTCAAATATACTAATTGATAAAAAAAATAAAAAATTATCAAATGTTTAAAAAAGGTGTCATTTTTGTAAATGATATCATAAATAGGACTGGTGGAGTTATGTCACACATGCAGCTAACACAGACATTTGGAAATGTCTGCTCTACCCAAAATTTCAACCAACTAATTACAGCATTACCACAAAATGGAAGTGGCAAGAAGAAGGGGGAAAAGTAAGGAGCTTGTCTGTTGGCCCTGCAGAACATAAATGGTTAAAGAAAATTGTGATGAATAAGAACATATACCAATTTCATTTAAGGACCAAAATATTGACAGCTGTGCCATATAAATTGCTAAATATTTGGGAAGAGATTTTTGATGTACCTGTTCCATGGCACATAGTTTATGCATTGACACGCAAAACAACACCGGATTCAGAACATCACATTTTTCAATTGAAATTGTTATACAAAATTCTTGCAACCAATAGAATGTTATGTATATTGGGGATGTAATCTTCCCAGCTCTGCAGTTTTTGCAGTGAGGAGGCAGAGTCATTAGATCATTTATTTTGGTACTGTCCACATGTAGCACGTTTTTGGTCAAAGGTTACCAGGAATGGCTGAAGAATTGCAACATTTACCTAGAACTAACACTGCAGCTAGCAATACTGGGTGATTTGAAAAGTCATAGTCAATCAATCAATAATTAATAATGATTTTAGCAAAAATGTTTATCTTTAATTTACAATCTGAAGAAACTATGAGAATAGAATGGTTTAGTACTTTTGTGAAGCATCACAGCACAGTTGAAAAATATATGGCAAATAAAAATCCAAAATGGATGGTGTTAAGAGATAGATGGAAGGGGTTGAAAGGAGCTGAAGGGTGGGACTAATAACAACAAGATAACCAATGTACAACATACGTGGTCTGTAAAATGTATATAGGTTCCAAAATTTTGTGAAATAGCACAGTTACAAATCAAACTGGATGGACAACAGAAAGAGGAAGGACTAAAAACAAACAAAATATAACTACTGTAAAATAGACTGTCTGTAAAATGTGTAAAATATGGATAAACTGAAGGTAGAAGCCTAACTGTTATTGTTTATTAGTTTACTCCTTTTGGGGGAGGGGTGGTAGGGTTTATGTCTGTAAATGTATGTATGTGTATGTATGTATATACAGTTGAAGTCGTAAGTTTACATACAGCTTAGCCAAAAAATTTAAACTCAGTTTTTCACAATTTCTGACATGTAATCAGAGTAAAAAACCCTGTTTTAGGTCAGTTGGGATTACCACTTTATTTTAGGAATGTGAAATGTCAGAAAAATAGTAGAGATATTTATTTCAGCTTTTATTTCTTTCATCACATTCCCAGTGGGTCAGAAGTTTACATACAGTCAATTAGTATTTGGTAGCATTGCCTTCAAATTGTTTAACTTTGGTCAAACATTTCGGGTGGCCTTCCACAAGCTTCCCACAATAAGTTGGGTGAATTTTGGCCCATTCCTCCGGACAGAGCTGATGTAACTGAGTCAGGTTTGTAGGCCCCTTGCTCGCACATGCCTTTTCAGTTCTGCCCACACATTTTCTATAGGATTGAGGTCAGGGCTTTGTGATGGCCAATCCAATACCTTGACTTTGTTGTCCTTAAGCCATTTTGCCACAACTTTGGAAGTATGTTTGGGGTCATTGTCCATTTCGAAGACCCATTTTGCAACCAAGCTTTAACTTCCTGACTGATGTCTTGAGATGTTGCTTCAATATATCCACATAATTTTCCTGCCTCATGATGCCATCTATTTTGTGAAGTGCACCAGTCCCTCCTGCAGCAAAGCACCCCCACAACCTGATGCTGCCACCCCCGTGCTTCACAGTTGGGATGGTGGTCTTTGGCTTACAAGCCGCCCCCTTTTCCCTCCAAACATAACAATGGTCATTATGGCCAAACAGTTCTATTTTTGTTTCATCAGACTAGAGGACATTTCTCCAAAAAGTACAATCTTTGTCCCCAATGTTCAGTTGCAAACCGTAGTCTGGCTTTTTTATGGCAGTTTTGGAGCAGTGGCTTCTTCCTTGCTGAGCGGCCTTTCAAGTTATGTCGATATAGGACTTGTTTTACTGTGGATATAGATACCTTTGTACCTGTTTCCTCCAGCATCTTCACAAGGTCCTTTGCTGTTGTTCTGGGATTGATTTGAGCTTTTCGCACCAAAGTACGTTATTCTGTAGGAGACAGAACGCGTCTCCTTTCTGAGCGGTATGACGGCTACATGGTCCCATTGTGTTTATACTCTTTTCTGCAAATAGTTTAGGTCAGACAATAAAATGTTTGCAATGCGCTTGTTAGCATTTAGCTAACGGGATTTTATATGTAAATGTTAGCATTGTTAACCTCCGGATTACCAGGGCTAAGTGGGGATTCATTGTCGGTATTACCGAATATCCCGTTATTGCACAAGGTTGGTATGAAGGTATGCCATCCAAGATGGTGTAGCAGTCGGACGTGTGTTTGTCTATTCCCGTCTTGTCCCGTGTAAATAGTTATTTTCCTCGTTGTTTCCTATATATTTAGTATATATTTTTATCTCACTTTCCATCTACAAACTGAATATACTTTCCTGCAACCCGCCTCACCCAATGTGGTACGGATCTGCTATTTTTATACTTTAGAACCAGAACCCCAACAGATGCTAACTAGCTACTAGTCAGTTAGCCACTGCTAGCGGTCTTTACCGTTAACTCGGACACCAGCCAGCTTCAGCTCGGTCAATACCTGCCAGTCTGCACAGAGTGATATCAACCCAGAGCGTATCGGACTGCTTTTTCTCTACCACATCACTGGATACCTGCCGCAAGCTCTGGACCATTACACCGGATCATCACAGCTAGCTAGCTGCAACCAAGTGGCTACTGCTTTATAATGCCTCTGTCCTGAAGCAAGCACCAGTTAGCCTTGAGCTAGGCCCATCTCCCGGCTAGCCGAAGAGGTCTACAAGCTAATTCTTGGGCTACAATACCTCTTTTGCTACTTGGCCTGGACCCTTTATTGCCAACACAGAGCCCTGCAAATCCATCACGACTGGTCTGCCGACGTAATCATACAAGTTGGTTTCACCAGGCTTTTCCATTGCGAAGTCACCGAAGACCCGTTAGCTTTCTGATTTGCCATGTCTCCAGCTCGCCTAGCGTAGTAGCGACTACCGAACGGCTCCCTGACTCACCTATTGCTGCTCATTGGACCCTATGATCACTCGGTTACACATGCCTCTCCCTAACGTCAATATGCCTCATAAACTGCTGTATCGGTTAGTTATTATTGTTTTATTTCACTGTAGAGCCCCCAGCCCCGTACAACATGCCTTAGATAGCTATTTGTCCGACCCCCCACACATGCGGAGACCTCACCTGGCTTAACTGGTGCCTCCAGAGACACAACCTCTCTCATCGTCACTCAATGCCTAGGTTTTCCTCCACTGTGCTCACATCCTACCATACACGCCCAAAAATCTGCTCCTTTTATTTTCTGTTCCCAACGCACTAGACGACCAGTTCTTATAGCCTTCATCCGTACCCTGATCCTACTCCTCCTCTGTTCCTCTGGTGATGTAGAGGTTAACCCAGGCCCTGTAGCCCTCAGCAACACACCTATTCCCCAGGCGCTGTCATTTCTTGACTTCTGTAATCGTAAAAGCCTTGGTTTCATGCATGTTAACATCAGAAGCCTCCTACTTAAGTTTGTTTTATTCAGTGCTTTAGCACACTCCACCATTCCTGATGTCCTAGCAATGTCTGAATCCTGGCTTAGGAAGGCCACCAAAAATTCTGAAATGTCCATCCCCAATTACATTTTCTGTAAGAAGAGGGCAGAGTTGCAATCTACTGCAGAGATAGCCTGCAGAGTTCTGTCATACTATCCCGGTCTGTGCCCAAACAATTTGAGCTTCCACCTTTAAAAATCCACTTTTCCAGAAATAAGTCTCTCACCGTTGCCGCTTGTTATAGACCTCCCTCAGCCCCATCTGTGCCCTGGATGCCATATGTGAATTGATTGCCCCCCATCTATCTTCAGAATTCGTACTGTTAGGTGACCTAAACTGGGATATGCTTAACACCCGGCCGTCCTACAATCTAAGATAGATACCCTCAATCTCACACAAATTATCAAGGAACCTACCAGGTACAACCTTTAATCCGTAACAATGGGCACCCTCATAGATATCATCCTGACCAACTTGCCCTCTAAATACACCTCTGCTGTCTTCAACCAGGATCTCAGCGATCACTGCCTCATTGCCTGCGTCTGTAATAGGTCCGCGGTCAAACGACCACCCCGCATCACTGTCAAACTCTCCCTAAAACACTTCAGTGAGCAGGCCTTTCTAATCAACCTGGCCCGGATATCCTGGAAGGATAATGACCTCATCCCGTCAGTAGAGGATGCCTTGTTGCTCTTTAAAAGTGCTTTACTCACCATCTTAAATTAGCATGCCTCATTCAAAAAAACTAGAACTAAGAACAGATATAGACCTTGGTTCACCCCGGACTTGACTGCCCTTGACAAGCACAAAAACATCCTATGGCAAACTATATTTAGCATCGAATAGCCCCTGCGATATGCAACTTTTCAGGGAAGTCAGGAACCAATATTCACAGTCAGTTAGGAAAGCTAAGGCTAGCTTTTTAAAAAAGAAATTTGCATCCTGTAACACTAATTCCAAAAAGTTTTGGGACACTAAAGTCCATGGAGAATAAGAGCACCTCCTCCCAGCTGCCCACTGCACTGAGGTTAGGAAACACTGTCACCACCGATAAATCTACGCTAATCGAGAATTTCAATAAGCATTTTTCTATGGCTGGCCATGCTTTCCTCCTGGCTATCCCAACAAACAGCTCCGCACCCCTCGCAGCAACTTGCCCAAGCCCCCCCCCCCGCGCTTCTCCTTCACCCAAATCCAGACAGACGATTTTCTGAAAGAGCTGCAAAATCTGGATCCCTACAAATAAGCTAGGCTAGACAATCTGGACCCTCTCTTTCTAAAATTCTCAGCCGAAATTGTTGCAACCCCTATTACTAGCCTGTTCAACCTCTCTTTTGTATTGTCTGAGATCCCAAAAGATTGGAAAGCTGCCGCGGACATCCTCCTCTTCAAAGGGGGAGACACTCTCGACCCAAACTGTTATAGACCTATGTCCATCTTGCGCTGCCTTTCTTAAAGTCTTCGAAAGCCAAGTGAACAAACAGATCACTGACCATTTCGAATCCCACCGTACCTTCTCCGCTATGCAATCTGGTTTCCGAGCTGGTCATGTGTGCACCTCAGCCACGCTCAAGGTCCTAAATAATATCATAACCACCATTGATAAAAGACAGTACTGTGCAGCCATCTTCATTGTCCTGGCCAAGGCTTTCGACTCTGTCAATCACTGCATTCTTATCGGCAGACTGAATAGCCTTGGTTTCTCAAATGACTGCCTCGCCTGGTTCACCAACTACTTCTCAGATGGAGTTCAGTGGGTCAAATCAGAGGGCCTGTTGTCCGGACCTCTGGCAGTCTCTATGGGGGTGCCACAGGGTTCAATTCTCAGGCTGAACTCTTTTCTCTGTATATATCAATGATGTCGCTCTTCCTGCTGGTGATTCTCTAATCCACCTCTACGCAGACGACACAATTCTGTATACATCTGGCCCTTCTTTGGACACTGTGTTAACAATCTTCAATGCCATACAACACTCCTTCCGTGGCCTCCAACTGCTTTTAAATGCTAGTAAAACTAAATGCATGCTCTTCAACCGATTGCTGCCCACACCCGCCAGCTCGACTAGCATCACTACTCTGGACGGTTCTGACTTAGAATATGTGGACAACTACAAATACCTAGGTGTCTGGTTAGACTGTAAACTTCCAGACTCACATTAAGCATCTCCAATCCAAAATTAAATCTTGAATTGGCTTCCTATTTTGCAACAAAGCCTCCTTCACTCATGCTGCCAAACATACCCTCGTAAAACTGACTGTCCTACCAATCCTTGACTTTGGTGATGTAATTTACAAAATAGCCTCCAACACTCTACTCAGCAAATTGGATGTAGTCTATCACAGTGCAATCCGTTTTGTCACCAAAGCCCCATATACTACCCACCACTGCGACCTGTATGCTCTCGTTGGCTGGCCCTCGCTTCATATTCGTCGCCAAACCCACTGGTTCCAGGTCATATATAAGTATTCGCTATGTAAAGCCCCACTTTATCTCAGCTCACTGGTCACCATAGCAACACCCACTCATAGCACGCGCTCCAGCATGTATATTTCACTGGTCATCCCCAAAGCCAACACCTACTTTGGCCACCTTTCCTTCCAGTTCTCTGCTGCCAATGACTGGAAGGAATTAAAAAATCACTGCAGCTGGAGACTCATATCTCCCTCTCTAACTTTAAGCATCAGCTGTCAGAGCAGCTTACCGATCACTGTACCTGTACACAGCCCATCTGTAAATAGCACACCCAACTACCTCACCCCATATTGTTATTTTTTTGTTGTTGCTATTTTGCACCCCAGTATCTCTACTTGCACATCATCTGCACATCTATTACTCCAGTGTTAATTGCTAAATTGTAATTATATTGCATCTCTCTCTCTCTCTCTCTCTCTCTCTCTCTCTCTCTCTCGATATGTTTCAAATAACAGCTGCCCGCCAAAACCGATCTGTGTGATGTGTCAGACTGGCATCAGCAACAATGCTATGAAGCCATCGAAAATGTGCAGACATTTAGAAACAAAGCATCCACATCTCAATTATAAACCAAACAATTATTTAAACAAAAAATGTTCAACCAAATAAAATGCTGCATTATAATTTCACAGACGTGAGTTTACTGAAGGCTTCATACTTACAGACGGCTATATCGGTCTGCTAATACAGGACTAGTAAAGGCCCAGTGCACTACTTTGATGGGGTCACATCTGAGCAAAACTCAGCTCAAATTCAAGGATTACTTCTCCTCACAATCTGATCCACGCTCAGGAAAGCAGTAGATGCATAATCCATTCACCAGCACTGAAGAGACTCAGCTTGTCACCGGTTCTTAATGATCAATTATTGAAGCTGTCCTGTGACCAAGGCCTGCGCTCTAGTTTTAATGAGATGTGCCTGTCCACATTCTGGCTGTTCAGCAGTGGAGAATACCTGCAAATCGGTGAGATGGCAGTGAAGACGTTATCCCCCTTTCATTCTACCTACTTATGTCAGACCAGCTTCTCCTCTCTTCCTGCAATAAAATCTAAATATTGCAACAGACTGGCTGTTGAAAACACCTCTGGGGTGTCCCTGGCACAAAACAGTTGGCTGGCCCACACTGTAGGCTATAGGCCTAGGCTATACGAAGAGCATGCTCGGCGGACAGGGCCAAGTTATATTTCTAAGAAAACATACTTACTTCCTGAGTTTTTGCACTTCTGGGATGGTGTATATAAAACTAGAATACACTGCATTACACACTAAAATGGATAGGCGTTCCCAATCATGAGCCTGCCCTGTTCTTGCTGATGTAAACCCTTTTGTGCTGCCTAACCAATGACTATGCTGGGTATGGTGGCACTTCAGGAGGAGAGTCAATTTGTAAAAACAATTGCAATATACTGTATGTGTGTGCGAACTAGGCCTATTGCTGCCCTGTTCAGCTTGAGAGAGAGCGTGAAGATGAAAAGGAGGACCGGAGGTAAGCTTGCTATTGCTAGAATTGATTTAAATAAAACAATATGTTTTGTTGCCTATAATTAAGCTATTTATCAGAGTTATTGATCTCACAATAAGCCATATTCAAGTAATTTACAAACATTACTATGAAGCAGAGACGGGTGCTGAAAGTAGGCTAACTTGAGAAGACTTAATCCATTTAAAAAGTCTAATTTAAATTTTACTTTAGGCTACTAACAACAAGAGGGCTTTGTGTTGGAACCTGTTTTTTCCTATTCAAGAAATAAGAGGTAGGTCTACCTGTTTGACAGACTAAATTATAGTCTACTATCCATAGATTTTATCTGCCAAATCCTTCAGTTACCATGCACTCCTTAAATATCTAAGTGTCAGTGAAGAGCTTGGTGTGTTAAGTTAAAACCAGGGCATGAATTGAAGGGGCATGTGAGGGTATTGTGGCTTTAGTTAAAGAAAATACACTACATGACAAAAATACACATCTCATTCTAAAATCATGGGCATTAATATGGAGTTGGTCCCACCTTTGCTGCTATAACAGCCTCCACTATTCTCTTCTGGAAAGGCTTTCCACTACATGTTAGAACATTGCTGCAGGGACTTGCTTCCATTCAGACACAAGAGCATTAGTGAGGTCGGGCACTGATGTTGGGTGATTAGGCCTGGCTCGCAGTCGGTGTTCCTATTCATCCCAAAGGTGTTTGATGGGGTTGAGGTCAGGGCTTTGTGCAGGCCAGTTAAGTTCTTCCATACCGATCTCGACAAACCATCTCTGTATGGACCTCGCTTTGTGCAGGTGGGCATTGTCATGCTGGAACAGGAAAAGGGGCTTCCCCAAACTGTTGCCTCAAATTGGAAACACAGAATTGTCTAGAATGTCATTGTATGCTGTAGCGTTAAGATTTCCCTTCACTGGAATTAAGGGGCCAAGCCCGAACCATGAAAAACAGCCCCAGACCATTATTCCTCTTCCACCAAACTTTACAGTTGGCACTATGCATTGGGGCAGGTAGCGTTCTGCTGGCATCGGCCAAACCCAGATTCATCCGTCAGACTGCCAGATGGTGAAGTGTGATTCATCACTCCAGAGAATGCATTTCCACCTTGAGAGTTCAATAGCGACGAGCTTTACACCACTCCAGCCGACGCTTGGCATTGCACATGGTGATCTTAGGCTTGTGTGCGGCTACTCGGCCATGGAAATCCCTTTCACGATGCTCCCAATGAACAGTTATTGTGCTGATGTTGCTTCCAGATTCAGTTTGGAACTCTGTAGTGAGTGTTGCAACCGAGGACAGACGATTTTTATGCGCTATGCTCTTCACCACTCAACGGTCACGTACTGTGAGCTTGTGTGGCCAACCACTTCGCGGCTGAACCATTGTTGCTTCTAGACGTTTCCACTTCACAGCACCAGCACTTACAGTTGATTGGGGAAGCTCTAGCAGGGCCAAAATCTGACAAACTGACTTGTTGGAAAGGTGGCATCCTATGATGGTGTCAAGTTGAAAGTCACTGAGCTCTTCAGTACAAACCATTCTACTGCCAGTGTTTGTCTATGGAGATTGCATGGCTGTGTGCTCGATTTTATAGCCGAATCCACTAATTTGAAGGGTGTCCACATACTTTTGTATTTATGGTGTGGCTAAATGCATAGGCGTACCCCTTGTTAACTTAAGATTTAAAAAAAAAAACTTTATGTACCTGATTATATAACGTAATCTTTAACGACACTAATCCGCAGCGCTTTATGCAGGAAACAAGCTGTAAAATGCTGGGGAAAGACATGACTCCGATGCATATGACATTCAGAGGCTGCGCTACAACTTTATATAGCCGATGAGGAGACAAAAAATGTACTTTGCTTGGGAAGTAATGGTTCTGTCACTATCAATTGACATTCAACATTTCAACAGACTATTAAACAACATACTAACTCTATATTAGTCAGGAGCAAGCAGTTAGCCTAAGAAGGAATTTAGGCTATATTATTAGGATTTCAAGGCTATAGCCTGCCTTTTAAGAAATCAATTGTGAAGCATTTGTGACAAGCTACAGGCTGGCAGGAGTGTTCAGCATTTCATCAACACATCATCAACAGTACTTCAAAAACATGCTTATAAATGTAGCATTTAGGCTAAATTAAATGACTTTATTGGTATTAAATAATAATTAAACAAAACATGCCTTATTAGGCTATGCAGTCATTCTACAGTGCCTTTAAATTCACTTTTAGAAACACGAGTTTGGCCAGTCGTTGGTTTGAGGATCATGTGGTGAGCTATGCATGCCTAGTTCGTTAATTTAGCCTAGCAGATGTTCTTATATTCCCATGTCCTAATCACAGTCAACACAAATGTTGTGTGTAGAAACAATATTGTGGAATAAAACATATTAAATTAGGAAAATTATAGTTTCCCAAATGAAAAAAAGTTAAAAGTGCATACCTGATGATATGAGGTGGTTGTGTTAAACAATTAATTGTTTTTCGCGAAATCATTGATGATCAGCTATTTATGTTGTAACTGGTTTGGTTGAGCGCATCCTGGTTTGGTTGAGCTAAATGTTTACCATTGATAGACAACTTTAGCATTGTTCCAAACTTAAACGATCCTCTTTTTTAACAATAGCCTTTATAAAAATCAAAAGCTGCAGGATGCGCTCATTCGTTGTCATGCTCAGTTGTGGTATTAAAAAAGATTTATAAAAGGCAATTTTTTTCTCAGACCACAAAAAAGAGGATAGATTCATGCAGTGCTTTTATTATAATGGATATCTGTTCCCCCTTGTCTGTAATGGTCTACGAATCCACAACCTTCTGGCTACTTTGCCATGCAATGCTTACAAAACGAATAACAGTTTCATATCTAAGGCTTTGGTCTGTCCTAGGAGTGAGGGTAAACTGTAGGCACGTTATCTGCTATCCACTTTATGTTTTAGTTATTTGTTTTTTTCAAGCGTTCAGGGAGTGTTGGGTAAAAATATATTTTACTAAAGCCTGGGCGATCTCTTTTCCTTTCAGAGAAATCAAATTTTTCCCAGATGTCCCTCATTATAAATAACATACAGTCCCTTATCACTGCATTCCCGTTTGAATAGATTTTGATGGGAGTGGACCCTCTTGCTTTGCCTTTTCCTCTCTGGTTTTGTCAACAAAATCAATTGATGTGAACAAAAATTTGAACTTAATTTTTTATGTATTGAGAAATATGGTTATATATGGTTATATAGTAAAAAAGGCTACCTATATTGGACCCAAAGATAATAGATTCGTTGCAGAAGAGATTCTGCTTCCACGTGCAAATCTGTTTACTTCTCTGGTGTAGCAGGTACAATTACTGTGCTGTTCACGGTTTGCGCACGCGTAATACCGGTGTAGTTCCTATGTGAGAACAATGTAGTTACATGTACTTTTTTAATTTTTGTCATTTAGCAGATGCTCTTATCCACAGCGACTTACAGTTAGTGCATTCATTTTAAGATAGCTACAGTGACTTCATAAAGTATTTATACCCTTCACTTACTCCACATTTTCGGTTACAGCCTGAAATCAAAATTAATTAAATAGATTTGTTTTTCTCACCCATCTACACACAATACACCATAATTGCAAACTGAAAACATGTTTTTAGACATATTTGCAAATCTAATTCACATACAGTACGAGTCAGAAGTTTAGATACACCCACTCATTCCAGGGTTTTTCTTTATTTTTACTATTTTCTACTATGAAATAATGCATATGGAATCATGTTGTACCCCAAAAAAGGGATCTTCAAACTAGCCATCCTTTGCTTTGATGACAGCTTTGCAGACTGTCTCAACCAGCTCAATAAGGTAGTCACCTGGAATACATTTCAATTAACAGGTGTGCCTTCTTAAATGTTAATATGTGGAATATATTTCCTTCTTAATGCATTTTAGCCAATCAGTTGTGTTGTGACATGGTAGGGGTGGTATACAGAAGATAGCCCTATTTGGTAAAATACCAAGCCCATATTATGGCAAGAACAGCTCAAATAAGCAAAGAGACATTACAGTCCATCATTACTTTAAGATATGAAGATCAGTCAATGCAGAACATTTCAAGAACTTTGAAAGTTTCAAGTGCAGTCGCGAAAACCATCAAGCGCTATGATGAAACTGGCTCTCATGAGGACCGCCACAGCAAAGGAAGACCCAGAGTTACCTCTGCTGCACAGGATAAAATCAGTAGAGTTACCAGACTCAGAAATTTCAGCCCAAATAAATGCTTCACAGAGTTCAAGTAACAAACACATCTCAACATCAGCTGTTCAGAGGAGACTGCGTGAATCAGGCCTTCATAGTCAAATTGCTGCAAAGAAACCACTACTAAAGAACACCAATAAGAAGAAGCGACTTGCTTGGGTTGAGAAACATGAACAATGGACATTAGACCGGTGGAAATCTGACCTTTGGTCTGATGAGTCCAAATTTGAGATTTTTGGTTCCAACCGCCGTGTCTTTGTGAGACGCAGAGTAGGTGAACGGATGATATCTGCATGTGTGGTTCCCACCATGAAAGCATGGAGGAGGAGGTGTGATGGTGTGGGGTGCTTTACTTTTGACACCGTCAGTGACTTATTTAGAATTCAAGGCACCCTTAACCAGCATGGCTACCACAGCATTCTGCAGCGATACGCCCTCCCATCTGGTTTGGGCTTAGTGGAACTATCGTTTGTTTTTCAACAGGACAATGACCCAACACACCTCCAGACTGTGTAAGGGCTATTTGACCAAGAAGGAGAGTGTTGGAATGCTGCATCAGATGACCAGGCCTCCACAATCACCAGACCTCAACCCAATTGAGATGGTTTGGGATGAGTTGGACCGCAGAGTGATGGAAAAGCAGCCAACAAGTGCTCAGCATATTTGGGAACTCCTTCAAGACTGAAAATCATTCCAGGTGAAGCTGGATGAGAGAATGCCAAGAGTGTGCAAAGCTGGCATCAAGGCAACAGGTAGCTACTTTAAAGAATCTCAAATGTAAAATATATTTTGATTTGTTTAACACTTTTTTGGTTCCTATTTGATTCCATATGTGTTATTTCCTAGTGTTGATGTTTTCACTATTATTCTGCAATCTTGAAAATAGTAAAAATAAACAAAAAGCTGTGTCCAAACTTTTGACTGGTACTGTAAGTGTTCACACCCGTGAGTCAATACATGTACATATGGCAGCAATTACAGCTGCGCATCTTTCTGGGTGAGTCTCTAAGATCTTTGTAAACCTGGATTGTACAATATTTGCACAATCCTTCAAGCTTTGTCAAGTTGGTTGTTGAACATTGCTAGACAGCCATTTTCGAGTCTTACCATAGAAAATAACTTCCTAGAATACTCATAACCTGATGCAGTCACCACTATGCTGGCAGGGGCGGGGGGGTCAGGTTTCAGAAGATGGGCAGGGAGTCTGCTGTTCAAGCAGATGGTTCTACCTTTGGGGTGCCAAGACAGAGAAGAGCTTGGACTGGGCTGAGCAGGAGCTGCCCTCCCATAGGGGTGGTAGAGCCAAGTGACCAGAGGTGGTAGAATGGAGTGCTCGGTTTGGGGTGTATGGTTTGAGCATAGCCTGAATGTAGGGAGGGGCAGTTACTCTTGCTGCTCCATACGCAAGTACCATGTTCTTGTAGTAGATGCGCGCTTCGACTGGAAGCCAGTGGAGTGTGCGGAGGAACAGGTTGACATGGAAAGAGAAATTGGGAAGGTTGAACACCAGGCGGGCTGCAGCATTCTGGATAAATTGCTGGGGTTTGATGGCACAAGCGGGGAGACAACCAACAGCGAGTTGCACGGGTCCAGATGTTAGGCAAGTGCCTGGATTGGGACCTGCACCACGTTCTGTGTGAGGTTGGGTCGTAATCTACGGATGTTGTAGAACATGAATCTGCAGGAGCGATTCAATGCTTTGATTTTGAAAGAGAATGAGAGGGTGTTGTCCAGGATCACGCTAAGGTTCTTTGTACTCCACACTGTGGAGTTGTTAATCATGATGGGAGGTCTTGGAGCGGGCACACCTTCCCAGGGAGGAAGAGCAGCTCCATCTTGTCAATGTTGAGCTTGACGTGGTGGGCCGACATCCAAGACGAGATATCTGCCAGGCACGTAGAGATCTGTGTCACAACCTGGGTGTCAGAAGGGGGGAAGGCGAAAAGTAGTTGAGTGTCATCCGCATAGTAATGATAGGAGAGACCATGTGAGGATATGACAGAGCCGATTGACTTGGTGTAGAGAGATAAGAGGAGAGGGCCTAGTTCCAAGCCCTTGAGGAGACCAGTAGTGAGAGTATGTGGTGCAGACACAGATCCTCTCCACGTCACCTGTAAGAGAGGCCTGCCAGCTAGGATGAAATCCAAAAATGTGCAGAGCTTGAGACTCCCAGCCCTGAGAGGGTGGAGAGGAGGATATGATGGTTCACGGTGTCGAAGGCAGCGTATAGATCAAGGAGGATGAGAACAGAGAAGAGAGTCAGATTTGGCAGTAAGGAGAGCCTCAGTTACACAGAGGAGCAGTCTCGGTTATTTGACCCATCATGAAGCCTGACTGGTTAGTGTCAATGAGATCGTTCTGGGAGAGATAGAGAGAGAGAGAGTTGGTCAGAGACAGCACAGTCCAGTGTTTTGGAAAGAAAATAAAGAAAGGATACTGGTCTGTAGTTTTTGACATCAGAGGAGTTGAATGTTGGTTTCTTGGGGAGGGGAGCGACATTTTGAAGTCAGAAGGGACGCAGCCAATGTTCCGGGATGAGCTGATGAGGGAAATTAGGAATGGGAGAAGGACTCCAGAGATGGCCTGAGAAGGGAAGAGGGAATAGGGTCGAGCGGGAAGGTTGTCTGGCGGCCGAACCTCACTAGTCACAGGATTTCATCTGGAGAGAGGAGAAAGAGGTCAAGGCGTAGGGTAGTTCTGTATGAGTTGGAAAAGTGGACTCAATAGGCTGAGTGAATGAAGAGCGGATGTCGTCAACCTTCTTTTAAAAGTGGTTGACAAAGCTGTACATAGAGAGGGAGGTGGGATGGAGGGGGTGGAGGATTAAGAAGGGAGGAGAAGGTGAGAAAGAGTGTCCTAGGGTTACAGGCAGAAGCTTCAAATTTAGAGTGATAGAAAGAGGCTTTCGCAGTGGATACAGAGGATAAGAAAGTAGAGAAGAGTGAGTGATAGGATGATAGGTTCTCTGGAAGTTTAGTTTTCCTTCATTTTTGTTCAGCTGCCCGCAGCCCTATTCTGTAAACTCGCAATGAGTCACTCAGCCACGGAGCAGGAGGGGAGGGCCGAGCCGGCTGGGAGGAAAGGGGACACTGCAAGTCATAGGATGCGGACGAGTGTAGCGTCGATACTAGTAATTATCATGTACCTACCCAGGAGCAAGCAATTGAATGTAATGTGAAACCCAGTAGGGTATAATCTTTATAATTACTATTTGGTTACAATATAACAGTCTTTGTAGACAACAGGCTAACCAGAAGAAATTAGGAGACATGAGAACATTAGGTATAGCCCTTTAAGTTACATTGAACTTACAATATTTAACAACCAACTCTGTAATTACATTGTTGTTACAAGGTATATACATGTATTTACAATGTACTTATCCAGGACCAAGAAACTTAATTTAAAATGAAGCGACATGTGCATTACTTTGTAGTTACAATGTAACAACATTTGCAGACAATAGGCAAACCAGGAAAAATAAGGAGACAGGAAAATTTTGCAGTTTGCTGTTTCTTTAATAGATTTGACAAAGATTCATATTTAAACAATTTAAATTAAATTCCCCATTTTTGACTCAAAGCAATAACTTTACAATCCTGGGTTGTAAAAGCTAGCTATCTAGCTAGCATTTATTTCTCCATTATTCATTAATGTAGCTAGCTAGGCACTGGCACAATGTCAACACAATTTCTTAACAACAGTTTTCACTGACTCGAATGTCATGATTAGTTTTTCCGAGTGACTCATTAATTTGAGTCGCTCGTTCGATATGCTTTTCGCAATGAATACAGACGGATTCATATGCATACCTCCGGCTCAGCTGCTCCGGAGATCACCAACTGTCTATCATAAGTGCGCAGGAAAACTGATAACTGATCATTAATCAATGCAATTAATTGATTACCGTATGTTATCAATGGACACAGGTTTGTAAAACATATACAGCCTGCCTCTGCTCAACAAGCTCGAACTTGAGAACTAATCATTTGAGGGGCTGCTGCTATTCACAAACTATATTGTGCTAATCTCCCTCGTGAGAGGCTTGTGGAATCATGATTCTTTTGGGTTTTTAGTTCATTGTTAACTAGTAGGAGGTCTTGTCAACTCCTGCTTGCTCCGGGCATTACTGAATCAAATAAATGAAATGAGTTGAAAGATTTGTTCTTTTGAATGAACGAGATGAAAAGATCCCAGTCAGTAAAAAGAGCTGAACTTCCATCACTAGTGAGAAAGTGTGTTGTCACTTCATGGGGACAGCCTAGCATTCTTCTGACTTCTTATTTTTCTTTGTTTGAATGTGCAAACATACAATGCCAGTCACTAAATAGTGAACAAAAAGATTACTAAATGTTTTCAGTTTTTTTGTACGATTTTGTAGTAGTTCACCAGAAAATGACATCACACTGACCTCTCACCTCTCACACTCTCCTCTGCAGCAAAGATCATGGATACACTGACAAGATACATGTCTCTCCGCCCTAACAATGGGAGTCGTTCTCCACAAAGCGGCACGGCGGGCTGTCTAGCTCCCACCTATCCTTTCTTTGGATTGGTGGTTACATCTCATTATTGTATTCCTTTTTTGAATATTCGATGAGGGTTGTTGACGTCAACCGCTTGTATTCAGTGGAGAGAAATGCTATGTTACTAGATCAATCCATGAATATGCATAGCCATCTCACGACAACTCCGATATAGTGTTTTTTCTCAAAGTTGCCTGCCGGGATGTCATGTGTCCTACTTATATATTAGTACACTCTTAACATCTTAAGCAGCACTAAACTTCTATTCGATCAAATAAACCTCAAGTAGCAAATAAGCCATTCATGTTTTTGTTGACCAAATTCAACAGTCTCTCATTGACCTCCATACAATATACCGGATGTTGTCAGAGGAAGGCCCTAAAAATTGTCAAGGACTCCAGCTACCCTAGTCATAGACTGATTTCTCTGCTATCGCATGGCAAGCTGTACCGGAGTGCCAAGTCTAGGTCCAAAAGGCTCCTTAAGGATTGGGAGGGCGGTATAAAACTGGAGGGCGCGTAATTAAAATAAATTTGAATAGTTATTATAGCAATTAAATATTTAGGTACATATAAGTATCTTATATTGGCTGAAAGCTTAAATTCTTATTAATCTAACTGCACTGTCCAATTTACAGTAGCTATTACAGCGAAAACATGCCATGCGATTGTTTGAGGATGGCGCCCCACATCAAAATATTTTCTCCACCGGCACACGTTTCATACATACACATATAAAGATTAAATATTCACTTACTTTTTGAAAATCTTCCTCTGATTTGTCATCCAGAGGGTCCCAGCGATAACATGTAGTGTCGTTTTGTTAGATAAAATCATTTTTGGTATCCTAAAAGTCTGTTTAGTTGGCGCCATCAATTTGAGTAATCCACTCGTTCAACTTGAAGAGAAAGGAATCTGATAATCTATCCCTAAACTTTCTTTCAACAAGTCAATATACATTTGTATTTACTCCTCAGACACCCTAAAATGTAATCAAACTATAATATTCCTTTTGGGAAAGAAGTATGTTCAATAGGAAACCGATTTTAGCAGGTGCGCAACTTCATCATGGCGCGCCATGACACGGATTTCTAAGACTGTTATTTCTTATTCGTTTTTGAAGTTACAAGCCTGAAACTTTGAACATAGACCGCTGACACCCTGTGGAAGCGATAGGAATCCATGGAGCTATTTTACAATATGAGCTTTCTCTTGCATTTCTAAGAGGATGGTCTCTCAAAAGAAATTGTGGTTGGTTTTTCTTTGGATTTTATCCTACCATATCTATTGTGTTATATTGTCCTACATTATCTTAACACTTCGAAGTTTGTAGAAATGTTATCTTTCCAATGGTACCAATTATATGCATACCCTGGCTTCAGGGCCTGAGCTACAGGCAGTTTGCTTTGGGCACGTCATTCAGGCAGAAATGGAGAAAAAGGGGCCTTATCCCTAAGTTAACAGCTTCTACCCTCATGCCATTAGCCTGCTAAACAGTTAATCAAATGGCTACCTGAACTGTATGCATTGACCCCCTTTTTTACACTGTGCTACTCACTGTTTATTATCTATGCATAGTCACTTTACCTCTACCAACATGCAGGGTTGGGTAGGTTACTTTACAATCCGTTACAATTATCAGTTACAGTGGGGGATTTGATCTCCCCTGCTGATTTCGTACATTTGCCCACTGACAAAGAAAGGATCAGTCTATAATTTTAATGGTAGGTTTATTTGAACAGTGAGAGAGAGAATAACAACAAAAATATCCAGAAAAAATGCATGTCAAAAATGTTATAAATTGATTTGCATTTTAATGAGGGAAATAAGTATTTGACCCCCTCTCAATCAGAAAGATTTCTGGCTCCCAGGTGTCTTTTATACAGGTAACGAGCTGAGATTAGGAGCACACTCTTAAAGGGAGTGCTCCTAATCGCAGCTTGTTACCTGTAAAAAAGACACCTGTCCACAGAAGCAATCAATCAATCAGATTCCAAACTCTCCACCATGGCCAAGACCAAAGAGCTCTCCAAGGATGTCAGGGACAAGATTGTAGACCTACACAAGGCTGGAATGGGCTACAAGACCATCGCCAAGCAGCTTGGTGAGAAGATGACAACATTTGTTGCAATTATTCGCAAATGGAAGAAACACAAAAGAACTGTCAATATCCCTCGGCCTGGGGCTCCATGCAAGATCTCACCTCGTGGAGTTGCAATGATCATGAGAACGGTGAGGAATCAGCCCAGAACTACATGGGAGGATCTTGTCAATGATCTCAAGGCAGCTGGGACCATAGTCACCAAGAAAACAGTTGGTAACACACTATGCCGTGAAGGACTGAAATCCTGCAGCGCCTGCAAGGTCCCCCTGCTCAAGAATACATATACATGCCCGTCTGAAGTTTGCCAATGAACGTCTGAATGATTCAGAGGACAACTGGTGAAAGTGTTGTGGTCAGATGAGACCAAAATGGAGCTCTTTGACATCAACTCAACTCGCCGTGTTTGGAGGAGGAGGAATGTTGCCTATGACCCCAAGAACACCATCTCCACCGTCAAACATCGAGGTGGAAACATTATGCTTTGGGGGTGTTTTTCTGCTAAGGGGACATGACAACTTCACCGCATCAAAGGGACGATGGACGGGGCCATGTACCGTCAAATCTTGGGTAAGAACCTCCTTCCCTCAGCCAGGGCATTGAAAATGGGGCGTGGATGGGTATTCCAGCATGACAATGACCCAAAACACACGGCCAAGAGAGTGGCCTAGCCAGTCTCCAGACCTTAATCCCATAGAAAATCTGTGGAGGGAGCTGAAGGTTCGAGTTGCCAAACGTCAGCCTCAAAACCTTAATGACTTGGAGAAGATCTGCAAAGAGGAGTGGGACAAAATCCCTCCTGAGGAGCCGCCAGAGCCGCCCGCCAGTCCGGAGCCGCCAGAGCCGCCCGCCAGTCCGGAGCCGCCAGAGCCGCCCGCCAGTCCGGAGCCGCCCGTCAGTCCGGAGCCGCCAGAGCCGCCCGCCTGTCCGGAGCCGCCAGAGCCGCCCGCCTGTCCGGAGCCGCCAGGGCCGCCCGCCTGTCCGGAGCCGCCAGGGCCACCCGCCAGCCGGGCGCAGCCAGGGTCGCCCGCCAGCCGGGCGCAGCCAGGGTCGCCCGCCAGCCGGGCGCAGCCAGGGTCGCCCGCCAATCCTCCGGCGCAGCCAGGGTCGCCCGCCAGTCCTCCGGCGCAGCCAGGGGCGCCACCTAAGTGGGCCAAGCCGAAGGTGGAGCGGGGCCCACATCCCGCACCAGAGCCACCGCCGTAAAGAAGGCCCACCCGGACCCTCCCCTTTAGAGTCAGGTTGGAGTCCGCACCTTTGGGGGGGGGTACTGTAACGCACTGGCCATAGAGGGTTTTTTGTTCTGTATTTTTGGTTAGGCCAGGGTGTGACATGGGGGGGCGTTCTATGTTCCGTTTTCTATGTTGGTGTATTTCTTTGTTTTTGCCGTGTATGGCTCTCAATCAGGAACAGCTGTAGATCATTGTTGCTGATTGAGAGTCAAACATAGGCAGCCTGTTTTTCCTTTGGGGTTTGTGGGTGAATCATTTCTGTTTAGTGTTTGCACCTGACAGTACTGTTTGGCTGTCGGTTTCTTGTTTATTTTTAAGATTATTTTTCACAAACATCCTTTCTAATTTCAAAGTCATCTTGGAAATAATCATCTAGTTTTTCAAAAGTATCTGTAATCTGATTACAATATTTTTGTCACGTCCTGACCATAGTAAGATGTTATTTTCTATGGTAGAGTAGGTCAGGGCGTGACAGGGGGTGTTTTGTGTTTTTCTATGTTTTCGATTTCTATGTTCTTAGGTTCTAGTTTTGTATTTCTATGTTGGTTTCTTTGGGATGATCTCCAATTAGAGGCAGCTGGTCCTCGTTGTCTCTAATTGGAGATCATACTTAAGTAGGGGTTTTTCTTCCTGGGTTTTGTGGGTGATTGTTTTTGAGTAGTGTTTGTTTCTCCTCTGCATCACAGTTTGTTGTTTTGTCTATTCAGTTATTTGATGTATTGCATAGTTTCACAGAGTAAATAAATGTGGAACTACACACACGCTGCACCTTGGTCCTCTCCTTTTGACAGCTGTGACAGAATCACCCACCATCAAGGGACCAAGCAGCGTGATATGGACCAGTGGACTATTGAGGAGATAAGGAGGAGTATATCCAGGGCTTTGGAGGATTTAGGTACAGGAGAAAGGCGCTTCCCATGGGAACAGGTGGAGGCAGCGAGAGCACAGCAACAAGGGAAGCACGAGAGGCAGCCCCCCCCCCAAAAAAATGGGGAGATTGGCAGAGCCAACTCCTCGTGCTTACCGTGAGGTGCGTGTCACCAGTCTGATGCCACCTGTGCCAGCCCCATGCATCAGGTCTCTAGTGCGCCTGCCCAGTCCGGTGTGTCCTGTTCCTGCTCCTCGCACTCGCCCTGAGGTGCGTGTTACCAGTCTGGCGCCACCTGTGCCAGCTTCACGCATCAGGCCTCCAGTGTTTCTTCCCAGTCCAGAGCTTCCGGCGACAGTTCCCAGTCCAGAGCTTCCGGCGACGTCCCCCAGTCCGGAGCCTCCAGCGACGTTCCTCAGTCCGGTGAGACCTGTTCCGGCTCCACGTAAGAAGCCTCCAGTGATGATCCATGGCCCGGAGCCTGTAGGGATGATCCATGGCCCGGAGCCTGTAGGGATGATCCATGGCCCGGAGCCTGTAGGGATGATCCATGGCCCGGAGCCTGTAGGGATATTCCATGGCAAGAAGCCTGTAGGGATGATCCATGGCCTGGAGCCTGTAGGGATAATCCATGGCAAGAAGCTTGTAGCGACGGCCTGCAGCCCGGAACCTCCAGAGACGGCCTGCAGCCCGGAACCTCCAGAGACGGCCTGCAGCCCGGAACCTCCAGAGACGGCCTGCAGCACGGAACCTCCAGAGACGGCCTGCAGCCCGGAACCTCCAGAGACGGCCTGCAGCCCGGAACCTCCGACGATGATCCACGTTCTGGTGGTACTGAAGCAGAGTGATCAGCGGGTGGAGCGAGGATAAGGTTATGTGGACTGCACTAGAGCCGCCATAGACAGGATGTTACTTTCTTGTGTTACTTTTTTCTTACTTCAGGTTATTTTCTTTTTGTATTTATTTTTTTCACAAATATTTTCTTACTTTAAAAAAAAATCTGCATTGTTGGTTAAGGACTTGTAAGTAAGCATTTCACGGGAACCTTTTGTATTTGGCGCACGTGAAAGTTTTAATTTGATTTAATACAAAATGCCTTGCTTGTTGGGCAAAACAATGAACAAAATGCAACCTGCTGAAGGGAGACAGTACTGTGTTCAAATACTCATCCTAGCCGCACTAACAATACTATCTGTTATGTAAATGGGGTATGTAGTATGCTTATTGGTCATAGTATGGATATATTTACTATGCCATAAGTTCCCGGATGCATTCGTCAAAATTCAAAATATACAAACAGTGGACACTATTTCCGTGCATTTAGGGCCCATAATGCAATTCTCGGCTTCACATCATTTTGTGATTAGAAGAAAATAGCGAAAAATATATTTTCTGATGAGAGCGGATACAAATTCATTGCTTTAATTAATTATGACAAATGTTAAGAACATTTTGTGCAATGTAATAAAAAAGTAATGAATTTTCAAATAAGTTACATGTTATGTTGGCTGACAATTTGTTAGCTACACTAGCCTTACAAACCACATAGTATAGCAATACAACAGTTGCTTGTATGTATCGGTATGTTAGCTAGCTACCTAATGTTAGCTACTAATACATCAAACTTGCCAGTATATTAACTATATGCTCTCCAACTAACTACCTAACATTTATTGACTTGACTACTCTTCATTCTCATCTTAGCTAAGTGGTTATCAATGGACATTGTTATTGAAGTCATAAGATGTATAGCTAGTAATTTGTTATGCTAGCAAGAAGTTGCATAGCAACAGCATCAACATCCTGTAGACTGGCAAAGTGCTAGTACACTCAACTGAAAACAACCAACCTGTGTATTTGTCTTTTAATTCGTTTTGTTTATAAAGGGTTGTTATATGCAAAAGTGCAATGTAGGTCTCAGAATGGTGAAATAACATTGTTAACTAAATGTTGGATAAGTTTTATGAAGATTTTGTAATGTTTATTGACTGAAAAACGTGTTGACACTGTGCCAGTGCTTAGCTAGCTGATCGCAAGCTAGCTACATTAATGCTTCCCTGTCTTACTTATTTTTACTAACTAAAATAGTTATTGCTTTGAGTCTGAAATGGAGAATTGAATCTGTATGGTTTGAATATGAATCTTTGGCAAATCCATTGAAGAAAAGTAATCTGAATAAAGTTTTCCCACCTCCTTATTTACATTGTAAGTACAAAGTCATAAGAAAATTTATTTCACTTTACATGAAGATGCTTACTGCTGGGTAAGTACATTGTAAACACATGTATATCTCTTGTAACAACATTGTAATTACAGAGTTGGCTGTTAATGATTTATACATTTTAAGTAGAATGTAACTAAAAGGGTTATGCCTAATGTTCTCCAGTCTCCTCTATTTTCTGTCTGCAAAAGTTGTTCTATTCTAACTACATGGTAATTATAAAGGTTATATCCTACTGGGTTTCACTTTACATTAAGTTTCTTGCTCCCGTGTAGGTACATGATAATTACAAGGATATCCTATTAAAACACATTGTTCTTACATTACATTTGATTCGGGATATCCTTTGAACCAGGTCATAACATAGAAATAAACTCATTGAAAATGACCGGTAGTTAATGAAAATTGTTGCAAATAGATCCTAGCCTATTTATCAACCCTTGTATTGCATGTGTATTCCATGGCAGTGGCACCTTGTAACAAGGTCAGATTTTGGTTCGAGTTATTAACATGGTAATTCACAGGTAACTTTCAAACGTGTAATTACAAAACATTAGTTACATAATGGAACAAGAAAATGTGTAATAACATCAGTAAATACATGCGGAGTAACCTTCAGCAAGTGCATATGTAAATACACATTTCAAATTGTGCAATAACTGCTAGCGCTACAACCTTCTTACCATGTAATTACATAGTAACACCTATGTAGTACTGTTGTTACTACAGTTTTTAAAGTGTAGTTAAATAGTAATAGGGGCAACTTGATGTAAAGCGTTACCAACATTTGTATGAAATTAGTTTGTATTGTGTAATGACATACTGTAGCTATTATTCATTGTTAGGGCATGTGTTAAAGGATTCTAATGTGTTTATTATTATCATCCATTGTTTGGGGATGTTTTGGAGTTGGGTTATTATGTAGGGACATACACTGTATAATATTGCTCTACATAATTACAATGTAATTTTACAAGGTTTAGCTTAGTTTATATGGTGATTGTTATGTGTGGTATTTTTCTCTATGATTCATCTTTGATTTATCATATGTAGTGGTGCTACAGTATCTAAAATACTTACTCTGTTTTCAGGCGGGCCAACCAAACCCCACAGTGAAGTTATACGTGGTGAATTTGTACGGGCCGACCCATACACAGGAGCTCACACCACCAGACAGCCTCAAAATAAGGTGTGATACATCATGATAATAAAAACAATAATGAAAACAAATCTTGGAAAGTTTTCTTTTTGGAGAGACAAGGTCATTTTCAATCAATAATAACTGTGGTTGTTCTCTCTCGTAGGGAGCACTATGTAGCCATGGTCAAGTGGATCAATAAAACCAAGACAACGGTCAGGTGGATGAGCCGTGCCCAGAATGTGTCAATCCTGACCGTGTGTGACACCACCACAGGGGCCTGTGTTAAGGTGAGAAGAATGGCATTCTGTTGAAGGAGTTGTGGTGTGGGGGGTCACACTCCCAATGGTGGGTCATTATGTTATTTTGGCAGTGGGACGAGAGAGCAGACAATGCACTGACTGTTATTGCTATGATACTGCACCAAAGGGAAAGAGATTGTTTACTCGAATGCCTCATCTGAAAGTACTGTATGAGTTCTATATCAACAGTTTACAGTATGGACTTAGCACCTGTTGTGTTGTTTGTTGTGCTTGCATGCTAAAGGGTGCTTGTAAAGGGGTGTATGCACGTTCTGTTTACCCACCATTTTGAAGAAGATTATCTCGTGGCATTTATCAGATAATCACACTATAAATCACATTAATTATTCTAGAATTCTAGCTTTTATCATCTCATAGAACTGTTTTCATGAACACTAAAGTAAAGATTTATCCTTCCCACGATTTGTTTTGATTGCAGAGTGTTATTATAAGCTTTGTCTGGAACAGGGCAGAGCAGCAGTCCCCTGTGGGGAAAGCGTGGCAGTCTGTGGGAAACTGTTCAGTTTGACTGTTCCAGGGTCAGGCCCCACAGATGGCTAGAGCACAACCAAACAGCCTCTCCAGCCAAGAAGCTGCTTCGCCTGGGCCCGGACTCATCTTCTCTGCCAGGGCTTTTGTCCTTGTCTGCAATGGGTTTAAATGAAAGAGCATAAATTCTGGCATTTTAAAGTATTGGGGAAGAAAGGGAATTGGATGATTTTGAAGGGTTTGGGCTGTCTTGTGGAATGGTTAATTGGTTAAAACGGGACATACTATTAACTGTTAACATTTTGGTCTTTCTATTTCAGAGGCATGAGGAGACCTCAGAGCTCTGGCTTTCCAAGCAGGTAAAACATCTTAACTCCTGTCAAGTCAGTCATGGTCAAACATATCAAATCAAAGTTCCATTCCATTTAATTCAATAGATCTTTATTGTGCACATTGGTAATGATTAGCCTAAAATGCCAACACATGAATATAACTAGTCTATTATTCACAATCTCTGTGGTCATATAGTGATCATAACACTGAAAAGTAAAATGTTTGCTGTGTTTGTTTCTTCAGAACCAGGAACCAGTGTTCTCCAGGGACGGCAGCAGATTCTTCCTGACGGTGCCCGTCAAGCAAGGCGGGCGCGGAGAGTTCCATCACATCGCCATGTTCACCACACAGGTATAGGATCAAGTCGCCATGGTTACGGAACCGATGGGGGTCACTCATGTCACCATGGTTACCACTCAAAGTGTTCTTTTGCTATAGTTTCCACCGTGGTGAGGGTAATAACTCTGTGGTTACAGAACAAGAAGTGAGGGTCATGCTGATGATGACGAATACGTTGTTTTTATAGATATGTAAGATGACTCTTCTAATTGTTTATTTCCTGTGTCTGTTCCCCTTCCTCCCTCCAGTTCAGAGCAGATCAAAATGAAGTCCGCCATCTTACATCAGGGAACTGGGAAGTAACTAAGATCCTGGCCTATGATGAGAGCAACGACAACATGTGAGTGTCTCTTCTGGGCTGTGCATAATATATGAATAATGAGGATTCAGGTATTGTGTATGGAGTGGGGGGGTCACACTCCCAATGGTGGGTCATTATGTTATATTGGCAGTGGGACGCGAGAGCAGACAATGCAGTGGTTCTTCCTTTAAAAGTTGCGTCATACTGCAGCACACCTTGCGGGCTGCAGCAGAATTCTATGGAACGTTATTTAATTGTCAGCCATTGTTACCATTAATGCTAGTTAGTGCTAGTTTGACCAATACCCAAACAGAGATTCAGGGAAAATAAAAATCTCATTGATTCATCAAGACAAGTCCCCATGCTTGTCTCAGATCAGTGCGAAACGGTGCTGAAATAGTTGACCACACAATAGGCTATTTCTTCAAATTCTATTGCTTCTAACTTCAATATGCTTTTTAAATAAATAAGACCTACACCACTTTTAACAGCACATTACTCAACACTAGTGAGACTCATGTCGCCTGCGGTAGGCCTACAATATATAAAAAATATAAAAAATAAATGACGTGACTCTCCGCCAATAATTAGATTTAGAGGATTGGAGAATTCTAAATTAATATCTAAAGGGGCATTTTTCGTTCGGGCAAATATGATCTGTGAGAATATCTAAGGGGCTTTTATATAATTATAAATCAATTATTAATAATTATTAATAATAATAATAATAATAATCGCTTTGTTTAAAAAACAACAATATTTGGAGATTATTTCGTTTTCAAATAACCTAAAGTGAGTGATTATAATTTGAATATAGGCCAAAATAATATTTATAAAGGCCAAAATATTTATTTCTGTGCTTAGAGGGAGAGAAACCATAAGCCCAGCATGGCTATTTTATGGACAAGGACATGCCGGCTGGCCAAACCCTCCCCTAACCCGGACGACACTGGGCCAATTGTGCACCGCGCTCCCAATCATTGTCAGATGTGATACAGCCTGGATTCTAACCAGGGACTGTAGTGATGCCTCTTGCACTGAGATGCAGTGCCTTAGACCACTGCGCCACTCAGGAGCCATGACCAAGATGACCAATGTATATATATTTTTTTTATTTTACCTTTATTTAACTAGGCAAGTCAGTATTATTTTCAATGATGGCCTAAGAATAGTGGGTTAACTGCCTTGTTCAGGGGCAGAACAACAGATTTTTACCTTGTCAGCACGGGGATTCGATCTTGCAACCTTCCGGTTACTAGGCTAACCACTAGGCTACCTGCCGCCATATTGTCCTGCTGCCATATTGTCCTGCTAATAGCCAATCCTAGAAACGTTGTTTGCAGAATTCACAGCCTGCTACGCTTGTGAAAAACAGGGTTAATAATGATAATAATAATACCTTTTCCCCCTTCCACGTGTTAAAGGTTCCAATTGATAAAGTTATCAATTAGTATATTTGAGATTAACCACAATATTTGTTGTATTATTTGTTCTGTCTTTTCTGGTGAATAAAACTGAAATTGCAACCAGTCATGGCCGGTTGTGATACAGCCAACCTAACTAAGAAATACATTTGACGATACAATTCTCCCCCTACCCTCCATTTTGGCAAGAGTCTATTGTCCTGCTAATAGCCCATAATGGCGCAGTACAATGTGACCGGTCGGGAGTAGGCTACAGCACAGTAAGAGCAAAATAATCCTAACATTTCCACACCCTAATTGTAGTCTAACCAATACCCAAACGGAGATTCAGTGAAAATAAAAATCTTGTTGATTTATCAAGACCAGTCCCCATGCCTGTCTCAGAGCAGTGCTGTCTTGACCTTTGAATGCTGTTTCTTCCATTCATTTTGAAAGAGTATTTTCCAGTAAGCAACCATTTGTTTACCTTCCTTAGCTTACTTTGTTCCAATATTTCTGTCATTTTGTGATATTTATTCCCATAGTAATTCGTTATAGATCCATATCGAAATAAACATCTCCATTTTGAAAGAGTCTTTCTATCATTATTATAAACGAAAGCATAAAGATGCTGATAAAGAAATACAGCACTGTACAGTATAGGCTTTATCCAACATGTTGCGGTTGCATGAGGTCGCCCACACGCACTTTAAACATTTCGTTAATAAAGCATTTAAAGCATTTTGAAGATAGAAGCTGCCTGCATTTAAAAAAAAAATGTTCACCTTTATTTAACCAGGTAGGCTAGTTGAGAACAAGTTCTCATTTACAACTGCGACCTGGCCAAGATAAAGCAAAGCAGTGCGACACAAACAACAACACAGAGTTACACATGGAATAAACAAACATACAGTCAGTAATACAATAGAGAAAGTCTATATAGTGTGTGCAAATGAGGTAGGATAAGGGGGTGAGGCAATAAATAGACCATAGTGGCACAATTATTACAGTATGGCAAATTCAACACTGGGGTGATTGATGTGCAGAAGATGAGTGTGCAAGTAGCGGTACTAGGGTGCAAAGGAGCAAAATAAATAAAACAAATAACAATATGGTGATGAGGTAGTTGGATGGGCTTTTTTGTTAGGCTACTATTTGTTTATTAGGCTACTGTGTCATCTGACAAGTAAACATAGCCTACAGTACATACTGTGGTAAACATGGTAAAGTTTCTAATTCCTGACATAAGGGAAAGCAGGCCATGTCCAGACTTTCTCGGTGACCTCAAGTACTCATTAACTCTGTCTTTAATGCTTTTTTTGGGTTGCATCAGTCATGGACAGAAACTTCTGAGACACAGTATTAATGATGAACACCCGGAAGTTCACTGGTAAGCCACATTTGCCTCGGGATCCATCCCAGTTGATATTCTGTGTCCACTCATAGTATCTCTCTTCAGTTACACATCCTTGGAATAGCAGACCAGCATAACGTTCTGGACGGCCCTTGCTGTGCCTGGTGAGCAGTTGGTCAAGTTCTGTTGTCAGAAGCAGAATGGAAATGTCAGGGTGAACCGACGACCTGAAGAACCCGCCAGGTATAGGTATGTTAACTCTGTCTGTCGGAGGTGGAGTTCCAGAGCTCACAGGTGTGCCTGGCATGGATTGTGACTCCAACTCGTTCCTCGCCCTCTTCAATGCGTCATTCTCCACCTGACTTTCCGCCAATGACGCCTGACTCTCTGCCAATGACGAGTGACTCTCTGCCAATACCGCCTGGCTCTGGACCAATGCATCAGCTGTTGCCCGTATCTCTGCCCTCAGATAATGTTTCTCTTTCTGCTGGTCTGCCTTCAAGGGTGGAGTTTGGGGATGGGTGAGGAGTACTGGAAAGGTGTGACTTTCAGCTCACAATAGGCCATAAGTATACAGCAGTTCGCCGATTGTCTTCACTTTGATTATGCTGTAACAACATACTGTAGCACCATGACCAGGATCTCTATTCATTTAAGTAAGCAGATTAAGGCTTTCAGGAGGAACAGAAAATCTAGTACAGACAGTATTTTTTTTTCTCATCAATTACAATATTTGAGTTAAACCACAATATTTGTTCTATTATTTGTTCTGTCTTTTCTGGTGGATTAAATTGAAATTGCAACCAACTTGGCTTGTTTAAAAAATAACAATATTTTTTAGATGATTTTGTTTTCAAATAACCTAAAGTGAGTGAGAAAAAGGCCATGCTTGAACATGGGGTGAGACATTCATACTAATTTGTAAATAAAGCTAGTTTGTTATTTAGAATTCTGTATTTCTGTTTTTAGAGGAAGAGAAACCAAAAGCCCACTGTCGCCTCATGGGTCTCCCGGTCGCGGGATACATGATGTCAAGGGTATGGAACAAGCATCTGTAGCAGCGTGGTTTGCAGTGCGATGCATTGTGTTAGACCGCTGTGCCACTCGGGAGGCCCCATCCACAAAGATTTTAATGCTGATCAATTGCCTTGCACAAAGTGTCAAAATACAGAGGTGTTGGCAAGAGTCTATTGTCCTGCTAATAGCCCATAATGGGCTATTATAATACATGATGTCTACGTCAGGATATCCAAAACATTTATTTATTATAGTCTATCAGAAAGAATGTTGGAATATATTTATTTTGATCCAAAGCCATGAATGAGTGAGTCACTCAGCTTTATGTAGGTGCCGAGGCTATATGACTGCACCATCATCTTGATTATTTAGCAGACATCACTTGCTTATATTCAGTCAACACATACAGTTGAAGTCGGAAGTTTACATACACCTTAGCCAAATACATTTAAACTCAGTTTTTCACAATTCCTGACATTTAATCCTAGTAAAAATTCCCTGTCTTAGGTCAGTTAGGATCACCACTTTATTTTAAGAATGTAAAATGTCAGAATAATAGAAGAGAGAATGATTTATTTTAGCTTTTATTTCTTCCATGACATTCCCAGTGTGTCAGAAGTTTACATACACTCAATTAGTATTTGGTAGTATTGCCATTAAATTGATTAACTTGGGTCAAACGTTTCAGGTAGCCTTCCACAAGCTTCCCACAATAAGTTGGGTGAATTTTGGCCCAGTCCTCCTGACAGAGCTCGTTTAACTGAGTCAGATTTGTAGGCCTCCATGCTCGCAGACGCTTTTTCAGTTCAGCCCACAAATTTTCTATAGGATTGAGGTCTGGGCTTTGTGATGGCCACTCCAATACCTTGACTTTGTTGTCCTTTAGCCATTTTGCCACAATTTTGGAAGTATGCTTGGGGTCATTGTCCAATTGGAAGACCCATTTGCAACCAAGCTTTAACTTCCTTACTAATGTCTTGAGATGTTGCTTCAATATATCCACATAATTTTCCTTCTTCATGATGCCACCTATTTTGTGAAATGCACCAGTCTCTCCTGCAGCAAAGCACCCCCACAACATGATGCTGCCACCCCGTGCTTCACGGTTGGGATGGTGTTCTTCAGCTTGCAAGCCCCCCCATTTCCTCCAAACATAACGATGGTCATTATATATTTTTGTTTCATCAGACCAGAGGACATTTCTCCAAAAAGTATGATCTTTGTCCCCATGTGCAGTTGTAAACCGTAGTCTGGCTTTTTTATGGTGATTTTGGAGCAGTGGCTTCTTCCTTGCTGAGCGGCCTTTCAAGTTATGTCGATATAAGACTCGTTTTATTGTGGATATAGATACTTTTGTACCTGTTTCCTCTAGCATCTTCACAAGGTCCTTTGCTGTTGTTCTAGGATTGATTTGCACTTTTCGCACCAAAGTACGTTCATCTCTAGGAGACAGAACGTGTCTCCTTCCTGAGTGGTATGACGGATGCGTGGTCCCATGGTGTTTATACTTGCGTACTATTGTTTGTACAGATGAAGGTGGTACCTTCAGGTGTTTGGAAATTGCTCCCAAGGATGAACCAGACTTGTGGAGGTCTGCAATTTTTGTCTGAGGTCTTGGCTGATTTCTTTTGATTTTCCCATGATGTCAAGCAAAGAGGCACTGAGTTTGAAGGTGGCCTTGAAATACATCCACAGGTACACCTCCAATTGACTCAAATGATGTCAATTAGCCTATCAGAAGCTTCTAAAGCCATGACATAATTTTCTGGAATTTTCCAAGCTGGTTAAAGGCACAGTCAACTTAGTGTAAGTAAACTTCTGACCCACTAAAATTGTGATACATTGAATTATACGTGGAATAATCTGTCTGTAAACAATTTTTGGAAAAATGACTTGTGTCATGCACAAAGTAGATGACCTAACCGACTTGCCAAAACTATAGTTTGTTATCAAGACATTTGTGGAGTGGTTGAAGAACAAGTTTTAATGACTCCAACCTAAGTGTATGTAAACTTCCGACTTCAACTGTATATTTTAAGAATATCATGGAATATAATTGAAAATTTTCATTTCTCTTAGAATAAAAACCTTACTGTAACAGAGCAGTTTTAGTAATTAATACTGAAGAGCAGAAACAAAAAAAGACATGTATTTTTCGAAATGTGCACGTGCAGGACAGGGGAATAGCAATTCTTACACTATTGTTCTAAATTCAATCACCTTCTTCAACCTCATCATTCAGTTCATTGAAATTCAATTTTGAAGTTGTGTACAATTATCAGTTTCTATTTTGTTTATGTTTCCCATTCGTTGTCAGCGTGAGACACATTAGCGCCTTAATCTGTGCTCTAACTCCCCCTTGTGCAATGAAGCAGTGATGCAGGGTATCTTACTAAACAACAAATTACCTCTAAGTCACGCAGCATAATTTCAAAACTTATAGTTGAGCAACCAGTGTATACACATATAACAGTGTTGTATGGCTAAGTGGTAGATAGTTGGGCATCTGGAAACAAACTTGATATGAGTCCCATATGTGATAATGCCAGACATTTAACCTTGAAAATTATATTAATCTTAATTCATCACATTCCTCATCGATTCTTGAACCAAAGGCATCTCATACATAGCAGCACCTAGTCTGGTCGACAGATCATATAAACTCAGCAAAAAAATAAACTTCCTCTCACTGTCAACTGCGTTTATTTTCAGCAAACTTAACATGTGTAAATATTTGTATGATTCTAACAAGATTCAACAACTGAAACATAAACTGAACAAGTTCCACAGACATGTTGTCACGGTTGTCGTCGGTGAAGGAAAGGAGGACCAAAGCGCAGCGGGATTGTGGACACATGTTTATTACTGATAGAAACATGTAAGGTATCCACTTGAGAGAAAAAAAACAAAACAACAAACAATACTCACAACAGCAACAGTGTGGCAGGCTCCAACAAACGCAGTGCACACAACAATTCCCCACAACCCCAAAAGGCAAAGTAGGCAACTTATGTGTGACTCCCAATCAGCCACAACCCTCTACAGCTGTGCCTGATTGGAAGTCACACGGCCAAAATTACTGAAACAACAAAAACACACAGACTCTTCTGCCACGTCCTGACCCAACTACACCCTCTACTGGTCAGGACGTGACACATGTGACTCACATAAATGGAATAATGTGTCCCTGAACAAAGGGGGGGTCAAAATCAAAAGTAACAGGCAGTATCCGGTGTGGCCACCAGCTGCGTTAAGTACTGCAGTGCATCTCCTCCTCATGGACTGCAAAATATTTGCCAGTTCTTGCTGTGAGATGTTACCCCACTCTTCCACCAAGGCACCTGCAAGTTACTGGAAATTTCTGGGGGGAATGGCCCTAGCCCTCACCCTCCGATCCAACAGATCCCAGACGTGCTCTATGGGATTGAGATCTTCGCTGGCCATGGCAGAACACTGACATTCCTGTCTTGCAGGAAATCACGCACAGAACGAGCAGTATGGCTGGTGGCATTGTCATGCTGAAGGGTCATGTCAGGATGAGCCTGCAGGAAGGGTACCACATGAGGGAGGACGATGTCTTCCCTGTAACGCACAGCATTGAGATTTGCTGCAATGACAACAAGCTCAGTCCGATGATGCTGTGACACACCGCCCCAGACCATGACGGACCCTCCACCTCCAAATTGATCCCGCTCCAGAGTACAGGCCTCGGTGTAACGCCCATTCCTTCGAAGATAAACGCAAATCCGACCATCACCCCTGGTGAGACAAAACCGTGACTCGTCAGTGAAGAGCACTTCTTGCCAGTCCTGTCTGGTCCAGCGATGGTGGGTTTGTGCCCGTAGGCGACGTTGTTGCCGGTGATGTCTGGTGAGGACCTGCCTTACAACAGGTCTACAAGCCCTCAGTCCAGCCTCTCTCAGCCTATTGCGGACAGTCTGAGCACTAATGGATGGATTGTGCGTTCCTGGTGTAACTTGGGCAGTTGTTGTTGCCATCCTGTACCTGTCTCGCAGGTGTGATGTTCGGATGTACCGATCCTGTGCAGGTGTTGTTACACGTGGTCTGCCATGGCGAGGACGATCAGCTGTCCATCCTGTCTCCCTGTAGCGCTGTCTTAGGCGTCACACAGTACGGACATGGCAATTTATTGCCCTGGCCACATCTGCAGTCCTCGTGCCTCCTTGCAGCATGCTTAAGGCACGTTCACGCAGGGACCCTGGGCATCTTTCTTTTGGTGTTTTTCAGAGTGAGTAGAAAGGCGTCTTTAGTGTCCTAAGTTTTCATAACTGTGACCTTAATTGCCTACCGTCTGTAAGCTGTTAGTGTCTTAATGACCGTTGCACAGGTGCATGTTCATTAGTTGTTTATGGTTCATTGAACAAGCATGGGAAACAGTGTTTAAACCCTTTACAACGAAGATCTGTGAAGTTATTTGGATTCTTACGAATTATCTTTGAAAGACAGGGTCCTGAAAAAGGGACTTTTTTGTTGTTGCTGAGTTCATGTGCATGTATGGAATGATGAATGAATGTTGTAGAGGAGTTGGCGACAGCACAAACAGAAAATGTCATTGTTATCACAATTAACTTTTTAAAATGTATTTATTTCACCATTATTTAACCAGGTAGGCTAGTTGAGAACAAGTTCTCATTTGCAACTGCGACCTGGCCAAGATAAAGCAAAGCAGTTAGACACATACAACAACACAGAGTTACACATGGAATAAACAAACATACATTCAATAATACAGTGGAAAAATA
Source organism: Salmo trutta (assembly GCF_901001165.1). NCBI lineage: Eukaryota > Metazoa > Chordata > Actinopteri > Salmoniformes > Salmonidae > Salmo > Salmo trutta. The sequence goes on from NC_042980.1 coordinate 8,324,138, forward strand.
TATATACAGCATGTGCAAATGAGGTAGGATAAGAGAGGTAATGCAATAAATAGGCCATGGTGGCGAAGTATTTACAATAAAGCAATTAAACACTGGATTGGTAGGATGTGCAGAAGATGAATGTGCAAGTAGAGATACTGGGGTGCAAAGGAGCAAGATAAATAAATACACTATGGGGATGAGGTAGATTGGATGGGCTATTTACAGATGAGCTATGTACAGGTGCAGTGATCTGTGAGCTGCACTGACAGCTGGTGCTTAAAGCTAGTGAGGGAGGTAAGTGTCTCCAGCTTTAGAGATTTGCGCAGTTCGTTCCAGTCATTGGCAGCAGAGAACTGGAAGGAGAGGCGGCCAAAGGAAGAATTGGCTTTGGGGGTGATCAGTGAGATATACCTGCTGGAGCGCGTGCTACGGGTTGGTGCTGCTATGGTGACCAGTGAGCTGAGATAAGGCGGGGCTTTACCTAGCAGAGACTTGTAGATGACCTGGAGCCAGTGGGTTTGGCAACGAGTATGAAGCGAGGGCCAGCCAACGAGAGCATACAGGTCGCAGTGGTGGGTAGTATATGGGGCTTTGGTGACATAACGGATGGCACTGTGATAGATTACATCCAATTTGTTAAGTAGAGTGTTGGAGGCTATTTTGTAAATTACATTGTCGAAGTCGAGGATCGGTAGGATGGTCAATTTTACGAGGGTGTTTGGCAACATGAGTGAAGGATGCTTTGTTGCGAAATAGGAAGCCAATTCTAGATTTCATTTTGGATTGGAGATGTTTAATGTTAGTCTGGAAGGAGAGTTTAAAGTCTAACCCGACACCTAGGTATTTGTAGTTGTCCACATATTCTACGTCAGAACCGTCCAGAGTAGTGATGCTCGACGGGCGGGCAGGTGCTGGCAGCAATCGGTTGAAGAGCATGCCTTTAGTTTTGCTTGCATTTAAGAGCAGTTGGAGGCCACGGAAGGAGAGTTGTATGGCATTGAAGCTCATCTGGAGGTTAGTTAACACAGTGTCTATTGGAGCCAACTTCATTGTATGTTATGAGGGGCTTTGTGATATTACTCTTGTAAGGTGTTAGGTAGATTCCAAATCTAATTCTCAGACCAATGTAACTACCAATCACAGACAACACACCATAGTGCATGGTGGGAAAAGGAGGTTTAAGAATTTACTTGTCGTAAAACACATAACGTTGAATGTGAAACTGTGTAGTAACTGGATTAGCATGATATTTTTGCTCAATAGGCAGATTTTATTATTCTCATCTTGACACCAATAAACACCATGCCTAATGCCTCAAGACTGAATGTCATGTACGTTGCTTATGAAGTACAAGAATGAATGCTGCTTGAGCATGTACAGTATTTGTGGCATAACCGTGTTAACAAAGGCCACCGATTTTCTTTGAAACCCAATTAACTTGTTTGTTTCCTGCATACAGTTATTTCCTCAGCACTGAAGGCTCACCACGGAGAAGACAGCTTTTCAGGTGACACATTTAGCAACCTGTCATGAATCTTGTTTTTAACAGCTCCCCTTTGCTTTACAGTCCGTCTTATCGCCTATCATTTCCCTCTTGTGAAGAACATGTCATAACAATGGTAAACAGCTGAAGTTTTGTGCATACAGCAATATAGAGATGCTCTTGATGTAAGATTGTGTACACCACATAATACAGGTAACTGCCAAAATAAAGAAAACACCAACATGAATTGTCTTAATAGGGCGTTGGGCCACCACGAGCCAGAACAGCTTCCATGCACCTTTCAAAGATTGTGTGTCTGGAACTCTATTGGAGCGATGAGATACCATTCTTTCACGAGGAATTCCATCAGTTGGTGTTTTGTTGATGATGGTAGAAAACGCTGTGTCAGGCGCAGCTCCAGAATCTCCAAGAAGTGTTCAATTGGGTTGAGATCTGGTGACAGAAATGGCCATGGCGTATGGTTTGCATCATTTTCATGTTCATCAAACCATTCTGTAACCCCTCTTGCCCTGTGGATTACATTTACATTTACATCATTTAGCAGATGCTCTTATCCAGAGCGACTTACAAATTGGTGCATTCACCTTAAGATATCCAGTGGAACAACCACAGGGCATTGCCATCCTATTGGGGAATAGAAATGGTATCCAAAATAATGAACCTAAACATGATGGGACCACACCTATGTGGAAGCACCTGCTTTCAATATAATTTGTATCCCTCATTTACTCAAGTGTTTACATTATTTTGGCAGTTACCTGACTCTTATAAAGAGTCTGAAGTCTGGAGAGGTAATAATTACATTTTTCAACAAACCATATCCAAATCCAGCTGGTCTTTTGATGAGGTCGAATCGGCTTAATTACATTTCAAATGCTTTCAGGTGAACTAATGAACTCCCAACCTCAACATTGCTAATCTCTTCATTTCTGTGGAGTGTAAATATCCTGTGCAAACTGCAAACACCACTGGTGCTAGATACTCAATAGGCCTGCTCTTTAGGATTTGCAGTAGAAGTTAAAACGGTCTCCTAATCTTCCCTCTTCCCCTTCCTTTCAGTGTGAAGACTGTGGGGTTGTTCCCTCGACACTGTCTGACGTGTGAGCTAAATAAGGCCCACTGTCTGTTCTTCGATGCTGAAATAAACCCCAGTGATCAGCACATCCTCCTCCACTGTAAAGGTAAGCTAGTAGCCAAGCTAAATGCTAACACAGACAACTAGCACCAAGATAGCACTAGCAGGCCAATGCAACGTAAGCTAAATGCTAACACAGACAGTCTATTGCATAGCAATGCTCCATAGTGCCAATATAGCACAAGCAGTCTAATCCATACATGTCATTTTACAGTTAGTCAGCTAAATGCTAAAACAAGCAGTGCATCATTTTAAAGGCTAATATTCAACTAAATGATAGCACCACTCGTCTTTCTTTGTTTAATACAGATAAATATTGGTAGAGCTTAGAGAACCAGAGCATCAACTTTCTTTGAGAGGTTATTTAAAGATATTAGGAACCAACATCAACTAACCATTTATTATAGACTGTGAAGGTATGCCAGCTAGGCCATTTGCTAAACCCAAACAATGCATCATCTGCTTAGACTTAGATACATGATCAGAGATACATCTTACCAAAAAAGTGTTAAACAAATCAAAATATATTTTATATTTGAGATTCTTCAAAGTAGCCACCCTTTGCCTTGATGACAGCTTTGCACACTCTTGGCATTATCTCAACTAGCCTCTGCTGCAGAGGATACATTCATTAGAGTTACCAGCCTCAGAAATTTACGCCCAAATAAATGCTTCACAGAGTTCAAGTAACAGACACATCTCAACATCACCTGTTCAGAGGAGACTGCGTGAATCAGGCCTTCGTGGCCGAATTGATGCAAAGAAACCAATACTAAAGGACACCAATAATAAGAAGAGACTTCCTTGGGCCAAGAAACATGAGCAATGGACAATAGACCGGTGGAAATCTGTCCTTTGGTCTGATGAGTCCAAATGTGTGGTTCCCACCGTGAAGCATGGAGGAGGAGGTGTAAATGTGTGGGGGTGCTTTGCTGGTGACACTGTCAGTGATTCTTTTAGAATTCAAGGCACACTTAATCAGCATGGCTACCACAGCATTCTGCAGTGAGACACCAACACATCTGGTTTGCGCTTAGTGGGACTATCATTTGTTTATCAACAGGACAATGACCCAAAACACACCTCCGGGCTGTGTAAGGGCTCTTTGACCAAGAAGGGGAGTGATTGAGTGCTGCATCAGATGACCTGGCCTCCACAATTACTCAACCTCAGCCCAATTGAGATGGTTTGTGATGAGTTGGACCACAGAGTGAATGAAAAGCAGCCAACAAGTGCTCAGCATAGTTATTTAACCTCTATTTAACTAGGCAAGTCAGTTAAGAACAAATTATTATTTAGAATGACGGCCTACACAGGCCAAACTCTGGTCCAATTGTGCGCCGCCCTATGGGACTCCCAATCACAACCGGTTGTGATACATCCTGGATATTTGGAAACTCCTTCAAGACTGTTGGAAAAGGATTCCTCATAAAGCTGGTTGAGAGAATGGCAAGAGTGTACAAAGCTGTCATCAAGGAAAGGGTGGCTACTTTGAAGAATCAAAAATATTTTAATGATTTGCTTAACACTTTTTTGGTTACTACATTATTCCGTATGTGTTATTTCATAGTTTTGATGTCTTCACTATTATACTACAATGTAGAAAATATAAAAAATTATGAAAAACCCTTGAATGAGTAGGTGTATCCAATTTCTGGACTGGTACTGTATATAGTGAGCAAGCATATTTAGCACACTCCATCCAACAAACTGCTATGAGCAAAAGGTCTTTATGCATATGTTTTCATATTTCTATGGTATTTCATTTATCCTTTATTTATCTAGGCAAGTCAGTTAAGAACAAATTCTTATTTACAATGATGGCCTACCGGGGAACAGTGGGTTAACTGCCTTGTTCAGGGGCAGTATGACAGATTTTTACCTTGTCAGCTCGGGGATTCAATCAAGCAACCTTTCGGTTACTGGCCCAACGCTCTAACCTCTAGGCTACCTGCCGCCCCTTGTATGTATGAATTTGTTAAAATTGTTTAAAAAAAATTGTTCTCATAAAGGCCAGAAAAATTATATTTTTGTGATTTAGAGTCTAACATAACATATGAAAATTAACTCAATTAAACAAACATAATCTGAGATCCATTTGAGATGGATGTATGATTCAATTATAGTTGAAATAAAGTTGTCTTTTCCAATGTAGTCAACCATTTTTGTGTCAGTGGTCCCTCGAGCCACAACCCATTTGACAGATGTCCGGGGTTTGCCTTTGGCAATCTATCATTATTTAACATTTAGTGTGGAGAGAGACCATCAGACAATTCCATATAAGAAGCATAAAATAAAATAAAAGTAGTCGCTCTATTGTGTATAATTGCTTTAGGTGTTGTTATGGTGCCATGCGTACCAGTTAATTGCCGCCACAGTTTATTGTTAAGGTTTGTTTTAACCATATGCTCGAGTGTGTTTGTCTTGTGTACCATACGTTTAATGGACACCATGTACCATCCTTCTGTTTGTGAGCTATAAACACAATGCAGTTAGCATGTCATCTGAGGATAAGGCTAAATTCAGTAGAAACCAAGCAGCTTGTCGCTCTCCTCATCAAGCATATTAAAGCTAGTTAATTCCCTCCATCAAATGCAACGGATACTATTACCATTTTCAAGCAGGTACACAAATGAGAAACTATTTCTCTGTGTGACAAAATAGCAGCCCTTTTCTTTACTGAGTTTGCAATTTTGTTGTTGGCCAGCGTCCCTTAAGAATTTTATCACTGCATTGTTGTGAATAATGTTGTATCTTTTTTTAATTAAAAAAAGCCTATGTAAGGCATGATAAAACTTGCCTTAAGTGGTGGAAATGAAACAAAGCTTACTCTTCATTGATCAGTGCTGGGCTTTAAAAGTCGCAGATGTTTACCATTCATTGCAACAGTGTGTGGCTGTTAAATCACCATTACCTCAGCTAGCATTATTCAAATGGAAGGGCTAGTCTGATTAAACAGGTCTGATAGTTGCTGTAGGAGTGATTTGTGGAGGGTTGGGCAGCCGCACAGCGACTGCTAGATCTTATTAACCTCAGTGTGGGTGTCTTCCAATGGGTGCTGAATAGAATTGACTTAATTTGACAAGCCCAGGTTATTAGAGGCAATTTGAATGACCTTTAACCACTGACTGTAATGGGTAAAGAAGGGGAAGTGACAGTGGTGACAGTGGTTGTGACAGCAGCTAGGGGATTGGAAAGGCTGCTGTATTGTATTTGTGACCGTGCTACCCTGCTTGGGAGGTGCTATTTTTGTAACTCTCTATGTACAGATTGGGTACATTTGTATGTCTAACGATTTTGTATTTCTTGCAGGTCCGGGAGCACCCACTGTGATCTTACACAGCCTCAATAATGCCAGTAAGAACTCAACTTAATCTTCCACAATTGATGGTCATGTCATGAACTTATTAAAGGAATTGGCAAGATAACTTGGAACATTGGTGTTTTGCCAGAACCAACAAGTGTTGAAAGGATGAAAAAAACAGCCATTGCTCATTTTGTTCAAATATTGATGATTTGCTCTTTAAAATGCCAGCTCCCCTCTCACTGTTACCCTCGTTGAAACAACCCCCTTGTTGTCTTAATTTCATTCTTTTCCTTTACGCCGCCCATGTCTGGATTTCTATCAGTGTTTTGTCTTGAATGTTAACAGATGCAGTGGAAAAAAGGCAAGACATTTTTAATTTGGCAAGGATTATTTGGCCAGACCTTCCAATCCACAACTGAGAACATTGGGGCCTTGGTGGTTTCGTAATGAGGCCTATTTATTTTGTGTTTCTATAAAAAATGCCGGATAAATTACATACCGTTCAGTTTCCTCTCAGATGGCTAAAATGGAATATACAATAGGCATTCATTTTGTAGTTCCATGTGGAGGAAATTGATTATTTAAAAAAAACACCATTGACAAACAGTTGAATGTATAAGATGTATTTGGAGAAAGTAACATTTCTGCACTGCAGTGGGTCTGATATTTATGCTGCCAGTTGCGACAAGATCAATAGCACACCTAGTCAATTGTACGTCAGACACTGATAATGTTACAGTGGTCGAACTCATGCAGGCAGCACTGCAGGCAGCATGCTGGCCAAAGGCTGACTATAGTTCATTATTTTGATTTACAACATTTAGTTCTGTCTTAATTGTAGACCAACCAACATCTTATTATGGGTTAGGAAATACAATGCATCTGGTTTTATGAGACATTTAAAGTCTTGGGCCAAACAATTGGGCCTTGGTTGGTTATCAAGGACACTGTTCAACACCCACACAAAGTCTGTGCCGGAAAAAACTGAATTTGCCATCGTTTCCATATTTTCTCTGCACTTGAGTTCATAGTTATATTTTTACTTCCCACTTGAAAGATAAGTCTTAAACCGTATTCGGACAGGAGAAGTATTACTAATTGATTTTGTAAGTATTACCCCAGCATGTGCGTTATTCCAGAGGACGATTCAGACAGAATAAATTAATGTAATTCTTAAACTTTTTAATTCAATTGACACATGACGGAAGCCTGGAGGTTTTTTCAACATGTCTGGACTATATTGAGCTACACTGATAACTCGTGCTTGGCTGACAAATGTATAGGTGTCCCGATAATATTTAAATTGAGGAAGTATGATAATATAATTATTATTTTAGCGATCCATGGTAGACATACTTTTTGATTGCACATTTAAGTAAACTGACGCATTTGGCAACGTTCAAGTTCAATCCATTGGCACAAAGTGTATAAACAAAAATATTCACTGTGAAAGTTGAATGTAGGCAATTCATATGAAATATATGCGCTGCCTTTTGTTTTAAGCATCAAGCTTTCAAATCCGTTCTTGTTTTCTTGCTCAAACTGCGAGCAGAACCTGTCAAACTCTGTAATTTCTCAGACAACATAAGGATGTCGGTACGCACGTGATTAGTATTATCAGAGGACCTTGGAGTTTGTAAAAAAAAAAAAACGTTTTTGTGCTCTTGCACATAATTACATTATCCGACTTCCCCCAGTAAAACTTGCCTTGTTCAAAAAGTTTTATAAGTCTAATATAAAGGTCCTTCAGAAAGTATTCACACCCTTTGACATTGTCCACATTTTGTTGTGTTACAGCCTGAATTTAAAATTGGTTAAATTGTGTTTTTTTGGGGGGGGGGGCACAGATTTACACATAATATCCCACAATGTAAATGTGGAATTTAGTTTTTACAAATTTTTACAAAAAAATAAAAATGTAAAGCTGAAATCTTGAGTCAATAATTATTCAACCTCTTTGTTATGGCAAGCCTAAAGGAATACAAATGTGCTTAACAAGACACATAATAAGTGGGCTCACTATGTATGCAATAATAGGGGTTAACATGATTTTTTTAATGATTACCCCATCTCTGTACCCCACATTTACAATTATCTGTAAGGTCCCTTAGTCAAGTAGTGAATTTCAAACACAGCTTACGACAAAGACAAGGGAGGTTTTCCAATGCATCACAAAGAAGGGCACCTATTGGTAGATGGTCAAAAAAAAGACACTGAATATCCCTTTGAGCATGGTGAAGTTATTAATTATGCTTTGGATGGTGTATGACCCTGTCACTTCAAAGATACAGGCATCCTTCCTAACTCAGTTGCGAGGAAGGAAACAGCTCAGGCATTTCACCATGTTCCTAGGCAGTCATTGAAAATAAGAATTTGTTCATAACTGACTTGCCTAGTTAAATAAAGGTAAAATAAAAAATGAAGCCAATGGTGATTTTAAAACAGTTAGAGTTTAATGGCAGTGATAGGAGAAAACTGAGGATGGATCAACAACATTGTAGTTATTCCACAATACTAACCTAAATGACAGAGTGAAAAGAAAGAAGCCTGTACAGAATAAAATATATTCCAAAACATGCATCCATCCTGCACTAAAGTTAAACTGAAGAAAATGTGGCAAAGCAATTCACTTCGAGTCCTAAATACAAAGTGTTATGTTTGGGACAAATCCAATACAACACATTACTGAGTAGCAAGGGCACCATATTTTCACAGTGGTGGCTGTATCATGTTATTGGTATGTTTGTAATTATAAAGGACTGGGGAGTTTCAGGAGAACATTTTCTCAGAATGGAGCTAAGCACAGACAAAATCCTAGAGTAAAAACTGGTTTAGTCTGCTTTCCACTGGGAGATGAATTCACCTTTCATCAGGACAACAACCTAAAAGTCCAAATCTACACTGGATTTGCCTACTAAGAAGACAGTGAATGTTCCTAAGTGGCCAGGTTTTGATTTATATCCACTTGAACATCTATGGCAAAATGTTTTTCTAACAATGATCAACAACCAATTTGACAGAGCTTGAAGAATTTAAAAAATAATAATAGGCAAATGTGGCACAATCCAAGTGTGGAAAGCTCTTAGAGACTTACCTAGAAAGACTCACAGCTGTAATCGCTGCCAAAGGTGCTTAATTTTCAATAATTTAGCTAACATTTCTAAAAACATGTTTACAGTTTGTCACTATGGGGTATTGTGTGTAGAAGTGTGCATTTTTTTTCAATTTAATCCATTTTGAATTTAGGCTGGAGCACAACACAATGTGGAATAATTAAGGCGTATGAATACTTTCTGAAGGCACTGTAATTCCACTTGCTTCTAAGAGCACTAAGATAAAAGGCCCACCAGTGGTGTAGTGGAGAAGTGGATATAATTCTGCTATACATTTCGCAAACGGCCCACCCGGCGCAGGAAAGGCGCCCTGTGTGGAAAATTATATTAGAAACAGTGACATGTACTCTGAATGACCTAAAATGACAAATACCATATTGGTCTTTGACAGTCAGGCCAACCCAAGGCAGCAGCTACTCTTCCTGGGCTCGAGCAAAATTAAGGCAGTTATACAATTTAAAAAACATTACAATAGATTCAGGCCCATACTCCACTACCACATATTTACAACGCAAAATCCATATGTACTTGTGTGTATGGTGCGTAGGTTATCAGGTGTGTGTATGCATGTGTCTGTGCCTATGTTTGTGTTACTTCCCAGTCCCGCTGTTCCATAAGGTGTATTTTTACCTGCTTTTTGAATCTGATTCTACTGCTTGTATCAGTTACCTGATGTGGAATAGAGTTCCATGTAGTCATGGCTCTATGTTGTACTTTGCACCTCCCATAATCTGTTCTGGACTTGGGGACAGTGAAGAAACCTCTGGTGGCATGTCTTGTGGGGTATGCATGGGTGTCCGAGCTGTGTGCTAGTATGTTAAACAGGCAGCTCGGTACCTTCAGCTTATCAACACCTCTTACAAAATCAAATAATGAGGAAGTCAATCTCTCTTCCACTTTGAGCCATGAGAGATTGACATGCATGTCATTAATGTTAGCTCTCCGTGAACTTTTAAGGGCCAGCCGTGCTGCCCTGTTCTGAGCCAAATGCAATTTTCCCAAGTCCCTCTTTGTGGCACCTGACCACACGATTGTGGTCAGGTGCCTACAAAAGCAGGGCCTTGATAGTGTTGTTAAGAAGGCAGAAGAGCACTTTATTATGGACAGGCTTCTCCCCATCTTAGCTACTGTTATATCAATATGTTCTGACCATGACAATTTACAATCCAGGGTTACTCCAAGCAGTTTAGTCACCTCAACTTGCTCATTTTCCACATTCATTACGAGATGAAGTTGAGGTTTAAGGTTTAGTGAATGATTTGTCCAAAATACAATGCTTTTAGTTTTGGAAATATTTAGGACTAACGTATTCCTTGCTACCCGTTCCGAAAGTAACTGCAGCGCTTTGTTAAGTGTTGCAGTCATTTCAGTCACTGTAGTAGCTGACGTGTATAGTGTTGAATCACCCGCATACATAGACACACTGGCCTTAATCAAAGCCATGGGCATGTCGTTAGTAAAGATTGAAAAAAAGCAAGGGGCCTATACAGCTACCCTGGGAAATTCCTGCTGCTACCTGGATTATGTTTGAGAGTCTTCCATTAAAGAACACTCTCTGTGTTCTGTTAGACAAGTAACTCTTTATCCACATTATAGCAGGGAGTGTAAAGCCATAACACATATGTTTTTCCAGCAGCAGACTGATCGATAATGTCAAAAGCTGCACTAAAGTCTAACAAGACAGCCCCCACAATAATGTTATCCATTTCTCTCAGCCAATCATCAGTCATTTGTGTAAGTGCAGTGCTTGTTGAGTGCCCTTCCCTATATGCGTGTTGAAAGTCTGCTGTCAATTTGTTTATTGTGAAATAGCATTGTATCTGGTCAAACTATGAAGGCAAGACCCAGATGCAGACACAGGAGGCAGATGGTTGGAGTCTTACAATGTTTATTAATCCAAAGGAGTAGGCTAGAGAATGGTCATGGACAGGAAAAAAGGTCAAAACCAGATCAGAGTCCAATAGGTACCGAAGGGCAGGCCGAATCAAGGTCAGGGCAGGCAGGATGATCAGGCAGGGAGGAAAGTAGTCCAAAGTCAGGCAGGGGTCAGAACCGGAAGGACAATAAAAAGAGAATAGAAAAGGAGTATGAGACAAACAGGCTGGTTGACTTGACTAAACATACAAGACGAACTGGCACAGAGACAGGAAACACAGGGATAAATACACTGGGGAAAATAAGCAACACCTGGAGGGGGTGGAGACAATCACAGGAACAGGTGAAACAGATCAGGGCGTGACACAAACACAATTTTTTCCAGAAGTTTACTAAGGGTTGCTAGCAGGCTGATTGGTCGGCTATTTGAGACATTAAAAGGGGATTTACTATTCTTGTGTAGACAACTGACTTTAGCTTCCCTCCAGGCCTGAGGGCACACACTTTCTAGTAGGCTTAAATTGAAGATGTGGCAAATAGGAGTGGCAATATCGTTCGCTATTATCCTCAGTAATTTTCCATCCAGATTGTCAGACCCCGGTGGCTTGTCATTGTTGATAGACAACAACCATTTTTTCACCTCTTCCACACTGACTTTGCGTAATTCAAAAGTACAGTTCTTGTCTTTCATTATTTGGTCAGATATACTTGGATACTTGTCAGCGTTTGTTGCTGAGTTTGTTTATCTTGCCAATGAAAAAGTAATTAAAGTAGTTGGCAATATCAGTGGGTTTTGTGATAAATGAGCCATCTGATTCAATGAAGGATGGAGCCGAGTTGGCTTTTTCCCCCAAAAATGTAATGTAAGGTGCTCCAAAGCTTATTAATATCATTCTTTATATCATTTATCTTTGTGTCATAGTATAATTTATTTTTATTGTTATTTAGCTTAGTCACATGACTTCTTAATTTGCAGTGTTTGCCAATTAGTTGGGCTGCCAGATGTATTTGCCATGCTTTTTGCCTCATCCCTCTCAACCTTACCATTTTTCAATTCCTTGTCAATCCAAGGGGGTTTAACAGTTTTTACAGTCATTTTCTTAATGGGTGTGTGCTTATTATTAACTGGAATAAGCAATTTCATAAATGTGTCAAGTGCAGCGTCTGGTTGCACCTCATTACACACCACAGACCAGAAAATATTCTTTACATCATCAACAGTGCTAACAGTGTAACTCTGGTTCATACGATTACTGCATCCAATAGCTGTAGGATTATCAAAGGTATTCAGGGCAATTAGGGGGTTAATTAAATTAAGTTAATCAAATCAAATCAAAGTTTATTTGTCACGTGCGCCGAATACAACAGGTGTAGACCTTAGTGAAATGCTTACTTCCAGGCTCTAACCAATAGTGCGAAAAAAAGGTGTGTGTGTGTGTGTGTGTGTGTGTGTGTGTGTGTGTGTGTGTGTGTAGGTAAGTAAAGAAATAAAACAACATTAAAAATACATTTGAAAATAAGAGTAGCAAGGCTATATACAGACACCGGTTAGTCAGGCTTATTGAGTTAGTATGTACATGTAGGTATGGTTAAAGTGACTATGCATATATGATGAACAGAGAGTAGCAGTAGCATAAAAGGAGGGGTTGGCGGGAGGTGGGACACAATGCAGATAGCCCAGTACTGCTTGCCATGCGGTAGTAGAGAGAACAGTCTGTGACTGGGGTGGCTGGGGTCTTTGACAATTGTTAGGGCCTTCCTCTGACACCGCCTGGTGTAGAGGTCCTGGATGGCAGGCAGCTTTGCCCCAGTGATGTACTACCGTACGCACTACCCTCTGAAGTGCCTTGCGGTCGGAGGCCGAGCAATTGCCGTACCAGGCAGTGATGCAACCGGTCAGGACGCTCTCAATGTTGCAGCTATAGAACCTTTTGAGGATCTCAGGACCCATGCCAAATCTTTTTAGTTTCTTGAGGGGGAATAGGCTTTGTCATGCCCTCTTCATGACTGTCTTGGTGTGTTTGGACCATTCTAGTTTGTTGTTGATGTGGACACCAAGGAATTTGAAGCTCTCAACCTGCTCCACTACAGCCCTGTTGATGAGAAGGGGACGTGCTCGGTGCTCCTTTTCCTGAAGTCCACAATCATCTCCTTAGTCTTGGTTACGTTGGGATAGGTTGTTATCCTGGCACCAGCCGGCCAGGTCTCTGACCTCTTCCCTATAGGCTGTGACGTCGTTGTCGGTGATCAGGCAAACTTAATGATGGTGTTGGACTCGTGCCTGGCCATGGGTGAACAGGGAGTACAGTAGGGGACTGAGCATGCACCTCTGGGGAGCTCCAGCGTTGAGGATCAGTGTGGCAGATATGTTGCTACCTACCCTCACCACCTGGGGGCGACCCGTCAGGAAGTCCAGGATCCAGTTGCAGAGGGAGGTGTTTATTCCCAGGTTCCTTAGCTTAGTGATGAGCTTTGAGGGTACTATGGTGTTGAACGCTGAGCTGTAGTCAATGAATAGCATTCTCACATAGGTGTTCCTTTTGTCCAGGTGGGAAAGGGCAGTGTGGAGTGCAATAGAGATTGCATCATCTGTGGATCTGTTTGGGCGGTATGCAAATTGGAGTGAGTCTAGTGTTTCTGGGATAATGGTATTGATGTGAGCCATTACCAGCCTTTCAAAGCACTTCATGGCTACAGACGTGAGTGCTACGGGTCTGTAGTCATTTAGGCAGGTTGCCTTTGTGTTCTTGGGCACAGGGACTATGGTGGTCTGCTTGAAGCATGTTGGTATTACAGACTCAATCAGGGACATGTTGAAAATGTGAGAGAAGACACCTGCCAGTTGGTCAGCACATGTCCGGAGCACATGTCCTGGTAATCCGTCTGGCCCCGCAGCCTTGTGTATGTTGACCTGTTTAAACGTCTTACTCACGTCAGCTACGGAGAGTGTGATCACACAGTTGTCCGGAACAGCTGATGCTCTCATACATGCCTCTGTGTTGCTTGCCTCGAAGCAAGCATAAAAGTGATTTAGCACGTCTGGTAGGCTCGTGTCACTGGGCAGCTCGCAGCTGTGCTTCCCTTTGTAGTCTGTAATAGTTTGCAAGCCCTGCCACATCCGACGAGCGTCGAAGCCGGTGTAGTATGATTCAATCTTAGCCCTGTATTGACGCTTTGCCTGTTTGATGGTTCGTCGCAGGGCATAGCGGGATTTCTTGTAAGCTTCCGGGTTAGAGTCCCGCACCTTGAAAGCGGCAGCTCTACCCTTTAGCTCAGTGCGAATGTTGCCTGTAATCCATAGCTTCTGGTTGGGTATGTACGTACAGTCACTGTGGGGACAACGTCCTCAATGCACTTATTGGTAAAGCCAGTGACTGATGTGGTGTATTCCTCAATGTCATCGGAAGAATCCCGGAAAATGTTCCAGTCTGTGATAGCAAAACAGTCCTGTAGTTTAACATCTGCTTCATCTGACCATTTTTTTATAGACCGAGTCACTGGTGCTTCCTGCTTTCATTTTTGCTTGTAAGCAGGAATCAGGAAGATAGAGTTGTGGTCGGATTTACCAAATGGAGGGCGAGGGAGAGCTTTTTACGCATCTCTGTGTGCCGAGTACAGGTGATCTAGAATATTTTTCCCTCAGGTTGCACATTTAACATGTTGATAGAGATTTGGTAGAACCGATTTAAGTCTCCGGCCACTAGGAGCGCCGCCTCTGGGTGAGTGGTTTCCTGTTTGCTTATTTCCTTATACAGCTGACTGAGTGCAGTCTTAGTGCCCGCATCTGATTCTGGTGGTAAATAAACAGCCACAAAAAGTATAGCTGAGAACTCTCTAGGCAAGTAGTGTGGCCTGCAATTTATCACAATATACTCTACTTCAGGCGAGCAAAATCCAGAGACTTCCTTAGATTTCGTGCACCAGCTGTTGTGTACAAATATGCACAGACCGCCCCCCCTCGTCTGTGTGCTGTTCAATCTTGCCGGTGCAGCGTGTTACTTGTGTCTTCCAATGCCACTAGGATAATGTACATTTAATGCAGCATTATGACAACTCTTTGTCACAATGGTAGGGATTAGCTAAGCTCGTCTTGGGTTATTGATAAGTCATTGTTTCAACGCAGCCTTGAAATGCGTGTACAGGATCCAGGAGCCAAGATGATTTGGATGGACTCTGTCATTCCTGTAGAGTATCTTCTGTTTCCAGAAGGTGACAAAGTTATATATGAAAGTGACTCCAGCAAAGCTACATTAATCTTTTAGCCAGATGTGTAAGGACTGGTGAATCTTTCACACCCTCGGCCCCATGATGGTACTGGATCTGAAATGATTGGCCGATTTTTGGAGTCTTTTAATGCTAAAATCAGTTCTTTAAAATCCATTTTCAGATGTTCTGAGCTAGCTCTCCTGATGTCGTTTGACCCAACATGGACTGCGACAGTGTCAGCTCCCGGCATCTGTTGTAGAACAGTCGGAAGCAGCCTTGTGATGTCCTGTACTCATGATCCTGGGTAGCACAGGGTTTTTGCCTTGGGAACCAAGATGTTTCTCAACATAGAGTTGCCTATGATGACAGCTGGTGATATTAAATGGGCCAGTCTCTCAGGAATCCTCATGGTCTGATGAGGGTGGGAGCTCCGTGGATCTGAACCCGAGGTAGAAGCTACCAGAGAGGGAGACAGAACAGAGGACAAAGATGCAGGTACCTCTGGATCCGATCTTGAATGGGAAGCCCCCAAGGAAGAAGGGCTCAACATCTCCCAGAGACCCACGTTGCCAGAGGACGCTGTCTTTGACTTCCACGGCGAGTGACGTATCTCCATGGCTGGTTGGTTGGGTCGAGAACAGCTCCGTTCTCCAGGGTTGGTTGGGTCGAGAACAGCTCCGTTCTCCAGGGAAGGGGGAGACCCCTTCAGGGATGGAACCCTGCTGAGCACCGGCCAGTCAGCTGTAGAGAGCTGACACGGAGGCGACACGTCAACCAGATCAGAGCGGCGTCCGGCTACTGGGGTGGAAGAAAAATAAAAAGTAGGCAGGCGTGGATTGCCCAGTATCTTATGTAGGTTTGCTACTTGCTTGCTAAGAGTAGCCAATTCGCCCCTGTAGTCCTCCGCAAACAAGCAGTTACTACATTGAAAGTCAGCGGACCAATATTGTCCCGGAACAATGCAAAGTAAACACAGCTCCTGCAGCCTGGAAATGTTCTATAGCGACCTCCATTTGAGACCGCTGAGCCAGCTAGGCTAGCTCGGCTTCCGTTTCTCTTCCCCTCTGCGGAATCTGGAAGGATCCCGGGACAGACAGCAGCAACTCACAGCAACTAAGAACAGCAGAGCCGCAGGATCCAAAATAAAATAAAAGTATATAAAAACAATAAACCGAGGTCTCTCGTTCAGCTTTCAGCGTTCAACAGCGTTCAACAACAAACATACAGTTGAAGTCGGAAGTTTTCATACATTTAGGTTGGAGTTATTAACCTCTAGGGGCTAGGGGGCAGTATTTTCACGGCCGGATGAAAAACGTACCCAATTTAAACAGGTTACTACTCCGGCCCAGAAAATAGAATTAGGCCTAATGCATGAATATACCAAGATGTATTCAAGTTTGACAGATTAGGTCGTTTTAACACATTTGACTTTATATGATATTCATACTTGTCAACATTTAATCACCACAACTGTTATGATATTAAACATATATAATATTTACCAAATACATTTGCGTAGTTTTGGTCATTTAGAGTTTCATGTCAACATTTTAACATTACAGTACATCTCAGTATGTAGGCCTACGGTGTTTCTATCAAAACGCATTTTCAACAAACATGAAAGACACGAGAGAGAGATGGATAGAGAGGGAGGGGAGGGAGAGGGAGAAAGAGGGGTTTCTGTGTGTCCACTTTGTCCCTCTAATTAGCATACCATGTCTGCAAAAGAAGTCAGTGCAGCGGCATCACCCTGGCTCAACACCAGCACGCGACACTTTACCTGCTCCAGATATGCCAAAAATGAGTCTGTGCGCTCTACCATGTCTTTAACTTCCATTTCACAATTGTCACGAGGAGCGCACTTCAAATGTTTGGTGTCAGTATGTGAGAAAGACAAAAAACGTTAAGATATCTCAAGATATCCTTGTTACTTTTATGCACAGACAAGGCGCCACCTATCAAAAATCTTTGATTGAACCAATGTTCTGAATGACCAGCCAATCAGAGCCATTTCAGCTGCTGTTCACGTGCACATTATTACTTTGTTGGCCGTTTTTAAATGTAACGTTTGCATTTATTCACGTGATTGGATTAGCCAAATATTTTACGTGTTTTGTTCTTGTGTAGGCTACTTTGTGCATGATTTCTCTATTGTACTACATAATTGATATGGTGTATACCTTCTACTACACTACTGTGGCCCGCGTTATGGACACTTCTAAAACTTAGGCAACTTTTTCTCTCAACATAGATTACTACATCCTTGAGAACAACTCTTTACTGAAGGCAGCTTTGAAGATCAAGAGGATTCAAATGACGGACTTCAGAACAATCCAGATGGAACATTTTGGTAAGGCGGAAATTTTTGCTACTTCCATTTTTTTTTTTATCAGTTTCTCTTTCTATTATTCTAAGGTTATTGCTAATGGCTGCTTTCTCTGCTCAGATCTGCCTTTGAAGATCTCCTACCCACCAGACTTTTCTGAATCACGTCACTATGGCCTGCTTCTGGTAGTGTACGTATCTCCTTTAGTGTCTGTGCACACAGTTTTTTAAATTCTATTATGGTTGGTGTGGACCCCATCATGAGAGCCAGACTGTCTTTATGATGCCCATATTAGGACTGCCTCAAGCACTGTTTTATTCTGTCATTTGTATCTTTAAATTCAGCGATGGCTCCCCCGGTGGCCAGGCTGTGAGTGACCGATTCATTCTGGACTGGGACTCGGTTCTGGTCAGCTCGGACAACATCATTGTGGCTCGTCTAGACGGCAGAGGGAGTGGCTTCCTGGGCCAGAGGGTTCTACATGAGGTCCACCAACGTTTGGGGACAGTAGAGGTGCAGGATCAAATCGCAGCTGTGGAGTATGTACTAGTTTGATCTTTTCCCATTGAGTCTAATTTAATTTGAATTTAATTCAATAAGTCATTAGCCTTAGAATACATGCCAGTTTAACAATTTGCTTACGTTTTCTATTTAACTGAATTTGGCACACAACTTTAAACATCTTTAGGAACTGTATTCATATTACTGTATTCCATTCTATGATATCATACTTTATAACTTGGGCATCTCCTCAATATTGTTTATTTCAGATACATGTTGACATTCCCGTACATTGATCGTACACGGATAGGAGTATTTGGGAGGGTAAGATTCTATTGACAGATTCTCTCACAGAGGCTCCAGCTTGCTTGTCTCAAGTTGATTTGACTGACTTTAAGTGACACACATACTCAACATGTTAGTACAAACTTTCACTTTATTTGCTGGCTGTACCCCATGATTTAAAATGTAACAAATAAAACTATCATTTTTTTTTTGGTTACTTGTTTTTTAAAATATTTTCCAGGGTTATGGTGCCTATATTACATTAATGATGCTCAAATCAACAGACAGCCTGTTAAAATGTTCCGTAGCAATGTCCCCAGTCACAGACTGGAAACTATATGGTGAGTAGAAGCTTGACTGTAAAATATTTGTTGGTATTGACCTTTATGACCTTTTATGATGACTTTTATGACAGTCTTAATGGCTGCTTTAATATGTTTAATGTAAAGTGTTCTCGACAAGTTAGATGCAAGATTTTAAAGACAGTCATCTATTATGATTTCATGTTCTTGTCACTTATATGTATTAAGCACAAACAGTCTTTCTCATGTTATGAAATAGGCATCACAATCTGTGGTGTGCTAGACCTGCATATCATCAATTGGGTCTAACAGGGCTTTCAGCCATCCCAATCTTTGATTGGTTCCAGAAATTACACTTCACATCAGTAGATTGAAGGGTAGGAAAGGAGAGGTGACAGAAGGGTTGATACCTGAGTAGGGGATTCTTCTCACATGGGGCACCATTTATGGAGGTGATGGTCTTATTTGTAAGACATTCCTCAAAAAGGAATTAGGATATTGTTCAAATTGTACATTAAAATGAAACATTGCAACACCTGAGCCACAGAGAGACCAAAAATGACTGAAGATTAAACCACAGAGTATCATAAGATCTCACTGGCTACTTATGCATTTTTATGTCTTAAAATAACATTTATAAATTGTTTAATTTCATATTCATCATCTCCAGCACCACCCCAACATCAACATATGTGATAATGGCACATTTCTATGTTTTGTAGTAAAAAGGATATAGGAAGATAAGTGTCTCCAATGACATCAACCAATTAGTAGACAATCAATAGGCAAATAGTAGACAAATGCGGGGTGGCAGGTAGCCTAGTGGTTAGAGCGTTGGGCCAGTAACCGAATGGTTGCTAGTAGAGGTCGACCGATTAATCGGCATGGCCGATTAATTAGGGCCGATTTCAAGTTTTCATAAAAATCGCTGATTATGGCCCATTGCATTCATGAGGAAACTGCGTGGCAGGCTGACCACTTGTTACGCGAATGCAGCAAGGAGCCAAGGTAAGTTGCTAGCTAGCATTAAACTTGTCCTATAAAAAACATCAATCTTCACATAATCACTAGTTAACTACACATGGTTGATGATATTACTAGGTTAATTAGCTTGTCCTGCATTGCATATAATCAATGCGGTGCCTGTTAAGTTATCATCGAATGACAGCCTACTTCGCCAAACGGGTGATGATTTAAAAAAAGCGCATTTGCGAAAAAAGCACAATCGTTGCACGAATGTACCTAACCATAAACATCAATGCCTTTCTTAAAATCAATACACAGAAGTATATATTTTTAAACCTGCATAGTTAGTTAAAAGAAATTCATGTTAGCAGGCAATATTAACTAGGGAAATTGTGTCACTTCTCTTGCATTCATTGCATGCAGAGTCAGGGCATATGCAACAGTTTGGGCTGCCTGGCTCATTGCGAACTAATTTGCCAGAATGTTACATAATTATGACGTAACATTGAAGGTTGTGCAATGTAACAGCAATATTTAGACTTAGGGTTGTCACCTGTTCGATAAAATACGTAAATGTTCCATATTTCACTGAAAGAATAAACGTTTTGTTTTCGAAAGGATAGTTTCCGGATTTGACCATATTAATGACCAAAGGCTCGTATTTCTGTGTTTATTATATTATAATTAAGTCTATGATTTGATATTTGATAGAGTAGTCTGACTGAGCGGTGGTAGGTGGCAGCAGGCTCGTAAGCATTCATTCAAACTTTACTGCGTTTGCCAGCAGCTATTAGCAATGCTTGAATCACAGCGCTGTTTATGACTTCAAGCATATCAACTCCTGAGATAAGGCTGGCAATACTAAAGTGCCTATTAGAACATCCAATAGTCAAAGGTATATGAAATGCAAATGGTATAGAGAGAAATAGTCCACGCGTCATAATTCCTATAATAACTACAACCTAAAACTTCTTAACTGGGATTATTGAAGAACTGGGAATATTGAACCACCAGCTTTCATACAGTTGAAGTCGGAAGTTTACATACACATAGGTTGGTGTCATGGAAACTCGTTTTTCAACCACTCCACAAATTTCTTGATTAACAAACTATAGTTTTGTCAAGTCGGTTAGGACATCTACTTTGTGCATGACAAAAGTAATTTTGCCAACAATTGTTTACAGACAGATTATTTCACTTATAATTCAAAGTATCACAATTCCAGTGGGTCAGAAGTTAACATACACTAAGTTTACTGTGCCTTTAAACAGCTTGGAAAATTCCAGAAAATTATGTCATGGCTTTAGAAGCTTCTGATAGGCTAATTGACATTATTTGAGTCAATTGGAGGAGTATTTGTGTATGTATTTCAAGGCCTACCTTCACTCAGTGCCTCTTTGCTTGACATCATGGGAAAATCAAAAGAAATCAGCAAAGAACTCAGAAAAGAAATTGTAGACCTCCACAAATCTGGTTCATCCTTGGGAGTAATTTCCAAATGCCTGAACATACCACGTTCATCTGTACAAACATAAGTACGCAAGTATAAACACCATGGGACCACGCTGCCGTCATTCCGCTCAGGAAGGAGACGTGTTCTGTCTCCTAGAGATGAACGTACTTTGGTGCGAAAAGTGCAAATCAATCCCAAAACAACAGTAAAGGACCTTGTGAAGATGCTGGAGGAAACAGGTACAAAGTATCTATATCCACAGTAAAATGAGTCCTATATCGACATAACCTGAAAGGCCGCTCAGCAAGGAAGAAGCCACTGCTCCAAAACCGCCATAAAAAAAGCCAGACTACGGTTTGCAATTGCACATGGGAACATAGATCATACTTTTTGGAGAAATGTCCTCTGGTCTGATGAAACAAAAATACAACTGAATGGGCCAAAATTCACCTAACTTATTGTGGGAAGCTTGTGGAAGGCCACCCAAAACATTTGATCCAAGTTAAACCATTTAAAGGCAATGCTACCAAATACTAATTGAGTGTATGTAAACTTCTGACCCCCTGGGAATGTTATGAAAGAAATAAAAGATTAAATAAATCATTATCTACTATTATTCTGACATTTCTCATTCTTAAAATAAAGTGGTGATCCTAACTGACCTAAGACAGGGAATTTTTACTAGGATTAAATGTCAGGAATTGTGAAAAACTGAGTTTAAATGTTTTGGCAAAGGTGTATGTAAACTTCTGACTTCAACTGTATGTTCTGAGCAAGGAAATTAAACGTTAGCTTTTTTACATGGCACATATTCCACTTTTACTTTCTTCTCCAACAATGTGTTTTTGCATTATTTAAACCAAATTGAGCATGTTTCATTATTTATTTGAAACAAATATATTTCATGTATTATATTAAGTTAAAATAAAAGTGTTCATTCTGTATTGTTGTAATTGTCATTATTACAAATATATGTTGATATTTATATATACAACAAATCGGCCGATTAATCGGTATATGCCTTTTTTGGCCCTCCAATAATCGGTACCGGTATCGAAAAATCCTAATCGGTCGACCTCTAGCTGCTAGATCGAATCCCCGAGCTGACAAGGTAAAAATCTGTCGTTCTGCCCCTGAATAAAGCAGTTAACCCACTTTTCCTAGGCTGTCATAGTAAATAAGAATTTGTTCTTAACTGACTTGCCTAATTAAATAAAGGTTAAATAAAAAATTGCCTACTCATAATTGGTTAAAATCACATGATGTCATTGAAAACACTTATCTTCCCCTATCTTTTTTACTACAAAACATTGAAACGCAAAATGTTCACATGTTGATGTTCGGGTGGTGCTGGAGATATGAAGTTATGATATGAATATGAAGTTGAATAATTGTGTAATCCCCCCCCCATTTTTATTTATTTTTCTCCATTTAGTTTGGATGCAGAATGACAGACATCACTTTTTGTGTAGCGTCAGCAAAAGTAACACTTAGCTCACCTGAAGCACTGAAACACTGTCTGTACCTGCCACCTTTTTAGAGTGTATCGCTTTCTATTTGAACAGCATCAGCATTTTCTGAGAGGTACCTTGGCATGCCATTACGGGACGACAGCAGATATCAGGTGCGTTTGTTTACCGCCTCCCTGCTCTTGTTTGCCGTCATTCTTGTTTAGCTCTTTGAAAGCTCCACGTCGTAGCATCAAAGACATGCCTATAGTTAAGCCCCCACAGTTACAGAATGTCACTACCATCAAAGTCAAAGGTACTGAGTTTTTTTCCCATTTTCTTTTTATGATGCTTCCAGAGCGCAGAGACTTTGTCACTCATTTCCTACGGTAAATGTGGCGCATTAGCTTATTAAAACTCACTATGTTCGTGGTTTGATGAGCTGCTGAAGGGGGTCGTCTGGCTTTCCCAGACTTCCCTAAGGTGTGGACCTGGTGCTGTGTCAAACAGCTGGTTCAGTTACACTGATAAGTAAGACAGAACAGTCAGGACCTCTGGACAAAATAAGTAAACTAACTTGGTATACACACTGTTTATTTATATGACTACAATTTGTACAGCAAACTAATTGAAATAAGCCATTATATCAGAAACAACACAAAACTGTCTCTAACCAATACAGATTGTGTACATAACCCTCAATCTGATTTACATAACACTCACATCCGTTAGGGACAAGATTATTTATCACAGTATCCATACCTCAGTAATAAAGTACTGTATGTACCATTGAAATATACACTGAGTGGACAAAACATTAAGAACACCTCCCTAATATCGAGTTGCACCCCCCACTTTTGCCCTCAGACAGCCTCAATTCATCGGGGCATGGACTCTACAAGGTGTCGAAAGCATTCCACAGGGATGCTGGCCCATGTTGACTCCAATGCTTCCCACAGTGGTGTCAAGTTGGCTGGATGTCGTTTGGGAGGTGGACCACTCTTGATTCACACGAGAAACTGTTGAGTGTGAAAACCCAGGAGCGTTGCAGTTCTTGACACAAACCGGTGCGCCTGGCACCTCCTACCAAAAGGTACTTAAATATTTTGTCTACAAATCAAACTTTATTTGCCACATGAGCCGAATACAACTAGTGTAGACTTTACCGAGAAATGCTTACTTACAAGCCCTTAATCAACAGTGCAGCTCAAGAAGAAGAAAATATTTACCAAGTAGGCTAAAATAAAAAGTAATAATAAAAAGTAACACAATAAGAATAACAATAACAAGGCTATATACAGGGGGCACCGGTACCGAGTCAGTGTGCAGGGGTACAGGCTAGTTGAGGAAATCTCTACATGTAGGTGGGCGCGAAGTGACTTTGCATAGGTAACAAACAAACAGTGAGTAGCAGCAGTTTACAAGAGGGGGGGGGTCAAAGTAAATTGTCCGGTGGCTTTTTTATGAATTGTTCAGCAGTCTAATGGCTTGGGGGTAGAAGCTGTTGAGGAGCCTTTTGGTCCTAGACTTGGCGCTCCGGTACCGCTTGCCGTGCTTGCCGCTTGCCGTCGTCAGCAAACTGAATGATGGTGTTGGAGTCATGTTTGGCCATGCAGTCTTGGATGAACAGGGAATACAGGACGGGACTAAGTACACACCCCTTAGGGGCCCCAGTGTTAAGGATCAGCATGGCGGACGTGTTGTTGCCTACTCTTACCACCTGAGCGAGCCCGTCAAGAAGTCCAGGATCCAGTTGCAGAGGGAGGTGTTTAGTCCCAGGGTCCTTAGCTTAGTGATGAGCTTCGTGGGCACTATGGTGTTGAACGCTGAGCTGTAGTCAATGAACAGCATTCTCACGTAGGTGGTCCTTTGATCCAGGTGAGAAAGGGCGGTGTGGAGTGCGATTGAGATTGCGTCATCTGTAGATCTGTTGGGGCGGTATGCAAATTGGAGTGGGTCTAGGGTGTCCAGGAGGATGCTGTTGATGTGAGCCATGACTTTTCAAAGCACTTCATGGCTACCGATGTGAGTGCTACGGGGCGGAAATCATTTAGGCAGGTTACCTTCGCTTCCTTGGGAACAGGGGCTATGGTGGTCTGCTTGAAACATGTAAGTATGACAGACTCGGTCAGGGAGAGGTTGAAAATGTCAGTGAAGACACTTAACAGTTGGTCAGCGCATGCTTTCAGTGCACGTCCTGGTAATCCGTCTGGCCCAGCGGCTTTGTGAATGTTGACCTGTTTAAAGGTTTTGTTCACATCGGCTACCGAGAGCGTTATCGCAGTCATCCAGATCAGCTGGAGCTCTCGTACATGCTTCAGTGTTGCTTGCCTCGAAGCGAGCATAAAAGGCATTTAGCTCGTCTGGTAGGCTCGTGTCACTGGGCAGCTTGCGTCTGGGTTTCCCTTTGTTGTCAATAATAGTTTTCAAGCCCTTCCACATCCGATGAGCGTCAGAGCCGGTGTAGTAGGATTCAATCTTAATCCTGTATTGACGCTTTGCTTTTTTGATGGTTCGTCTGAGGGCATATAAGCGTCTGAGGGATTTCTTATAAGCGTCTGGATTAGTCTCCTGTAGTGTAGCATCTGCGTCATCTGACCACTTCCGTATTGAGCGTGTCACTGGTACTTCCTGCTTTAGTTTTTGCTTGTAAGCAGGAATCGGGAGGATATAATTGTGGTCAGATTTGCCAAATGGAGGGCAGGGGAGAGATTTGTATGCATCTCTGTGTGTGGAGTAAAGGTGGATAGGATTTTTTTTCCGTGGTTGCACATGTGACATCAAATCAAAATCAAATCAAATCAAATTTATTTATATAGCCCTTCGTATATCAGCTGAAATCTCAAAGTGCTGTACAGAAACCCAGCCTAAAACCCCAAACAGCAAGCAATGCATGTGAAAGAGGCACGGTGGCTAGGAAAAACTCCCTAGGAAAAACTCCCTAGAAAGGCCAAAAACCTAGGAAGAAACCTAGAGAGGAACTAGGCTATGAGGGGTGGCCAGTCCTCTTCTGGCTGTGCCGGGTGGATATTATAACAGAACATGGTCAAGATGTTAAAATGTTCATAAATGACCAGCATGGTCAAATAATAATAATCATTGTAGTTGTCGAGGGTGCAGCAAGCACGTCCGGTGAACAGGTCAGGGTTCCGTAGCCGCAGGCAGAACAGTTGAAACTGGAGCAGCAGCATGGCCAGGTGGACTGGGGACAGCAAGGAGTCATCATGCCAGGTAGTCCCGAGGCATGGTCCTAGGGCTCAGGTCCTCCGAGAGAAAGAAAGAAAGAGAGAAAGAGAGAATTAGAGAGAGCATATTTAAATTCACACAGGACACCGGATAAGACAAGAGAATACTCCAGATGAAACAGACTGACCCTAGCCCCCCGGCACATAAACTACTGCAGCATAAATACTGGAGGCTGAGACAGGAGGGATCAGAAGGCACTGTGGCCCCATCCGATGATACCCCCGGACAGGGCCAAACAGGCAGGATATAACCCCACCCACTTTGCCAAAGCACAGCCCCCACACCACTAGAGGGATGTCTACAACCACCAACTTACCATCCGAAGACAAGGCCGAGTATAACCCACAAAAATCTCCGCCATGGCACAAGCCAAGGGGGGGCGCCAACCCAGACAGGAAGACCACGTCAGTGACTCAACCCACTCAAGTGACGCCCCCCTCCCATGGACGGCATGGAAGAACACCAGTAAGTCAGTGACTCAGCCCCTGTAATAGGGTTAGAGGCAGAGAATCCCAGTGGAAAGAGGGGAACCGGCAAGGCAGAGACAGCAAGGGCGGTTCGTTGCTCCAGCCTTTCCGTTCACCTTCACACTCCTGGGCCAGACTACACTTAATCATAGGACCTACTGAAGAGATAAGTCTTCAGTAAAGACATAAAGGTTGAGACTGAGTCTGCGTCTCTCACATGGATAGGCAGACCATTCCATAAAAATGGAGCTCTATAGGAGAAAGCCCTACCTCCAGCCGTTTGCTTAGAAATTCTAGGGACAATTAGGAGGCCTGCGTCTTGTGACCGTAGCGTACGTGTAGGTATGTACGGCAGGACCAAATCGGAAAGATAGGTAGGAGCAAGCCCATGTAATGCTTTGTAGGTTAGCAG
This sequence comes from Salmo trutta, assembly GCF_901001165.1. NCBI lineage: Eukaryota > Metazoa > Chordata > Actinopteri > Salmoniformes > Salmonidae > Salmo > Salmo trutta. The sequence continues at coordinate 8,350,666 of NC_042980.1, forward strand.
TAAAACCTTGAAATCAGCCCTTGCCTTAACAGGAAGCCAGTGTAGGGAGGCTAGCACTGGAGTAATATGATCACATTTTTTGGTTCTAGTCAGGATTCTAGCAGCCGTATTTAGCATTAACTGAAGTTTGTTTAGTGCTTTATCCGGGTAGCCGGATAGACATGCTGATAAAAATTTGGTAAAACTGATTTAACTTCTCTGGGATATGTGGGACGCTAGTGTCCCACCTCGCCAACAGCCTGTGAAATTGCAGGGTGCCAAATTCAAACAACAGAAATCTGATAATTACAATTCCTCAAACAGACAAGTATTATACACCATTTTAAAGATAAACTTCTTGTTAATGCAGCCACAGTGTCTGATTTCAAAAAGGCTTTACGGCAAAAGCACACCATGTGATTATGTTAGGTCAGCGCCTAGCCACAGAAAACCATACAGCCATTTTCCAAAGAAGGAGAGGTGTCACAAAAGACAGAAATAGCGTTAAAATTAATCACTAACCTTTAATGATCTTCACCGGATGGCACTCCCAGGACTCCATGTTAGACAATAAATGTGTGTTTTGTTCGATAAAGTTCATCTTTATGTCCAAAAACCTCATTTGAAATTGGCGCATTATGTTCAGAAATGCATTGTCTCAAACAAACATCTGGTGAAAGTGCAGAGAGCCACATCAAATTACAGAAATACTCATCATAAACATTGATGAAAGATACAAGTGTTATACATACGATTGAAGATAAACTTCTCTTTAATGCAACCGCTGTGTCAGATTTCAAAAAGGCTTTATGGCAAAAGCACACCATGTGATTATGTTAGGTCAGCGCCTAGCCACAGAAAACCATACAGCCATTTTCCAACCAAGGAAAGGTGTCACAAACGTCATAAATAGCGTTAAAATTAATCACTTACCTTTGATCTTCATCTGATGGCACTCCCAGGTCTCCATGTTAGACAATAAATGTTTGTTTTGTTCGATAAAGTTCATCTTTATGTCCAAACACCTTTTTGTTCGCACGTTTTGTCCAGTAATCCAAATGCACAGTAATCCAAAGTCCAGACGAAAAGTCAAAAAAGTTCCATTACAGTATGTAGAAACATGTCAAACAATGTATATATCTTTATATCTTTAGGATGTTTTTATCATAAATCTTCAATAATATTCCAACCGGACAATTCCGTTGTCATTAGAAAGGAAAGGGAACGGAGCTCATGCTCACGGCCGCGCGCGTCCAACAACTAAAGGCTTTCACCTGGGCCATCTGCTTAGAGTGGTCTAATTCTATCCCCTTTCACAATAGATGCCTGAAACAACTTTCTAAAGACTGTTGACATCTAGTGGAAGCCTTAGGAAGTGCAATCGGACCCCATAGACACAGGATATTGGATAGGCAATCACTTAAAAAAACTACAAACCTCAGATTTCCCACTTCCTGGTTGGATTTTTCTCAGGTTTGTGCCTTCCATATGAGTTCTATTATACTCACAGACATTATTTTAACCTCTTACATATAGACGTTCCGCTAGCGGAACACCGCTCCAATATCCAATGATAGGGCGTGGCGCGAAATACAAACTCCTCGAAAATCCGAAAACTTCCATTTTTCAAACATATGACTATTTTACACCATTTTAAAGACAAGACTCTCCTTTATCTAACCACACTGTCCGATTTCAAAAAGGCTTTACAACGAAAGAAAAACATTAGATTATGTCAGGAGAGTACCCAGCCAGAAATAATCAGACACCCATTTTTCAAGCTAGCATATAATGTCACAAAAAACAAAACCACAGCTAAATGCAGCACTAACCTTTGATGATCTTCATCAGATGACACTCCTAGGACATTATGTTATACAATACATGCATGTTTTGTTCAATCAAGTTCATATTTATATCAAAAACCAGCTTTTTACATTAGCATGTGACGTTCAGAACTAGCATTCCCACCGAACACTTCCGGTGAATTTACTAAATTACTCACGATAAACGTTCACAAAAAACATAACAATTATTTTAAGAATTATAGATACAGAACTCCTTTATGCAATCGCGGTGTCCGATTTTACAATAGCTTTTCGGTGAAAGCACATTTTGCAATATTCTGAGTAGATAGCCCGGCCATCACAGGCTAGCTATTTTGACACCCACCAAGTTTGGTACTCACCAAACTCAGATTTACTATAAGAAAAATTGGATTACCTTTGCTGTTCTTCGTCAGAATGCACTCCCAGGACTTCTACTTCAACAACAAATGTTGTTTTGGTTCCAAATAATCCATAGTTATACTTCCAAATAGCGGCATTTTGTTTGTGCGTTCAAGACACTATCTGAAGGGTAACGAAGGGTGATGCGCCGGCTCGTATCGTGACAAAAAAATTCAAAATATTCCATTACCGTACTTCGAAGCATGTCAAACGCTGTTTAAAATCAATTTTTATGCGATTTTTCTCGTAAAATAGCGATAATATTCCAACCGGGAGTCGTTGTTTTCGTTCAAAGACTGAAAATGTAAAATGGACTCTTCACGTGCATGCGCGCACCCGTCTCATTGTTCTCAGATCGACCACTATCCAAATGCGCTACTGTTTTTCAGCCATGGACTGCAGAGTCATCATTCAACGTTCTGGCGCCTTCTGAGAGCCTATGGGAGCCTTAGAAAGTGTCACGTTACAGCAGAGATCCTCTTTTTTCAATAAAGAGGCTAAAGAACGCCAAGAAATGGTCAGAGAGGGCACTTCCTGTTTGGAATCTTCTCAGGTTTTGGCCTGCCATATGAGTTCTGTTATACTCACAGACACCATTCAAACAGTTTTAGAAACTTTAGGGTGTTTTCTATCCAAATCAAACAATTATATGCATATTCTAGTTTCTGGGCAGGAGTAATAAACAGATTAAATTGGGTACGTTTTTTATCCGGCCGTGAAAATTCTGCCCCCTATCCATAACAGGTTGACAGTTTTGGAAACTTTAGAGTGTTTCCTATCCAAATCTACAAATTATATGCATATTCTAGCTTCTGGGCCTGAGAAACGGGCAGTTTACTCTGGGCACGCTTTTCATCCAAACTTCCCAATGCTGCCCCCTATCCTAATGAAGTTTAAGTTTGCCTGCATTAAAGTCCCCGGCCACTAGGTAAACCGCTTCTGGGTGAGCATTTTTTTCTTTGCTTATGGCCTTATTGAGTTGGTTGAGAGCAGTGTTAGTGCCAGCTTCGCTTTGTGGTGGTAAATAGACAGCTACGAATACAGATGAGGACTCTGTGGGTAGATAGTGTGGTCGACAGCTTATCTTAAGGTACTCTATCTCAGGCGAGCAATACCTCGAGACTTCTTTAATATTAGACATCGCGCACCAGATGTTATTGACAAAAAGATACACATCCCCACCCCTCGTCTTACCAGAGGTAGCGTCTCTGTTCTGCCAGTGCATGGAAAATCCCGCCAGCTCTATATTGTCCGTTTCTTTGTTCAGCCAATCTTAATAGTAGGTCATCAATTACATTTTCTAGCAAGGCGAACGGAAGACATTGGGAGTTTACTCGCTCGCCTCCGGATTTAAAGAACGATCCTCAATCTGCGCCCCCTTTTCCGACCTCTTTTCTTCGTGCAAAAGGTGTGGATCTGGGCCTGTTCCAGTGAAAGCAGGATATCCTTCTCGTCGGACTCATGAAAGGAAAAAGTTTATTCCAGTCCGCGGTGAGTAATCGCTTTACTGATGTCCAGAATATATTTTCGGTCATAAGAGACGGTAGCAGCAACATTATGTACACAATAAGTAAAAAAAATAATAAGTTCCACAAAAAGCAACAAAAAAATGACAAAATTGCACAATTGGTTGGGAGAATGTAAAACATCAGCCGTGTTCTTCGGCACCATCTTCACCCTCTGAATGGCACACATACACAGTTCTTGTCTCAATTGTCTCAAGGCTTCAAAATATTTTTTTTACCCATATACTCCCCTTCATCAACACTGATTTCAGTGGATTTAACAAGTGACATCAAGAAGGGATTATAGCTTTCACCTAGTCAATCTGTCATGAAAAGAGCAGGTGTTCTTAATGTTTATACACTCAGTGAATATTCAATGTTTTTGATTGAGGACTGAGAATGGACCATTCCAGAACATGGCAACACCTCTTGGAAAGCCACTCTGGTGTGTCTTTGGCATCAAAATGGGTGTAATTATTTATCAGAAAAATGAAACTTCCCAGGGTTTTGAAAAGATTACGGCAGGTTTTTCCTTTACTTTATACCTGGGCTTTGCTCCTTAATTTTGTATTTCAATCCTCACAAGCCTCCCAGTCCCTGCCGGTGACAAGCATACCCACAACATGATTTTGCATTCACAAAACTTGAAAATACAGTGCATTCCCTCCACATTACTGGCCTGTACTACAAAGTGAAAAGAACGTCTGCCAACACCTTGCAAAGTCTTCACATTTTGCTTCCTTCAAATTTATTCTGAAAAGGGATTACATTTGATAGTTTTCCTAAAAATCTACGGAACCTACAGTACCAGTCAAAAGTTTGGACACACCTACTCATTCAAGGGTTTTTATTTATTTTTACTATTTTCTACATTGTGGAATAATAGTGAAGACATCAGAACTATGAAATAACACATATGGAACCATCTGGTTAACCAAAGAAGTGTTAAACAAATGAAAATATATTTTATATTATAGATTCTTCAAAGTAGCCACCCTTTGCCTTGATGACAGCTTTGCACACTCTTGGAATTCTCTCAACCAGCTTCATGAGGTAGTCACCTGGAATGCATTTCACTTAACAGGTGTGCCTTGTTAAAAGTTAATTTGTCTAATTTCTTTCCTTCTTACTGCATTTGAGCCAATCAGTTGTGTTGTGACAAGGTAGAGGTGGTACACAGACAATAGCCCTATTTGGTAAAAGACCAAGACAATATTATGACAAGAAAAGCTCAAATAAGCAAAGAGCAACGACATTCAATCAATACTTTAAGACATGAAGGTCAGTCAATGCAGAACATTTAAAAAATGTTGAAAGTTTCTTCAAGTGCAGTCGCAAAAACCATCAAGCAATATGATGAAACTGACTCTCATGAAGGTCGCCACAGGCAAGGAAGACCCAGAGTTACCTCTGCTGCAGAGGTTAAGTTCATTAGAGTTACCAGCCTCAGAAATTTCAGCCCAAATAAATACTTCACAGAGTTCAAGTAAAAGCCACATCTCAACATCAACTGTTCAGAGGAGACTGCGTCAATCAGGCCTTCATGGTCAAATTGCTGCAAAGAAACCACTACTAAAGATATATATATATATATATATATATACAATGTTCAAAAAAATAAAGGGAACACTTAAACAACACAATGTAACTCCAAGTCAATCACACTTCTGTGAAATCAAACTGTCCACTTAGAAAGCAACACTGATTGACAATAAATTTCACATGCTGTTGGGCAAATGGAATAGACAACAGGTGGAAATTATAGGCAATTAGCAAGACACCCCCAATAAAGGAGTGGTTCTGCAGGTGGGGACCACAGACCACTTCTCAGTTCCTATGCTTCCTGGCTGATGTTTTGGTCACTTTTGAATGCTGGCGGTGCTTTCACTCTAGTGGTAGCATGAGACGGAGTCTACAACCCACACAAGTGGCTCAGGTAGTGCAGCTCATCCAGGATGGCACATCAATACGAGCTGTGGCAAGAAGGTTTGCTGTGTCTGTCAGCGTAGTGTCCAGAGCATGGAGGCGCTACCAGGAGACAGGCCAGTACATCAGGAGACGTGGAGGAGGCCGTAGGAGGGCAACATCCCAGCAGCAGGACCGCTACCTCCGCCTTTGTGCAAGGAGGAGCAGGAGAAGCACTGCCAGAGGCCTGCAAAATGACCTCCAGCAGGCCACAAATGTGCATGTGTCTGCTCAAACGGTCTGAAACAGACTCCATGAGGGTGGTATGAGGGCCCGACGTCCACAGGTGGGGGTTGTGCTTACAGCCCAACACCGTGCAGGACGTTTGGCATTTGCCAGAGAACACCAAGATTGGCAAATTCGCCACTGGCGCCCTGTGCTCTTCACAGATGAAAGCAGGTTCACACTGAGCACGTGACAGACGTGAAAGAGTCTGGAGACGCTCTGGAACGTTCTGCTGCCTGCAACATCCTCCAGCATGACCGGTTTGGCGGTGGGTCAGTCATGGTGTGGGGTGGCATTTCTTTGGGGGGCCGCACAGCCCTCCATGTGCTCGCCAGAGGTAACCTGACTGCCATTAGGTACCGAGATGAGATCCTCAGACCCCTTGTGAGACCATATGCTGGTGCGGTTGGCCCTGGGTTCCTCCTAATGCAAGACAATGCTAGACCTCATGTGGCTGGAGTGTGTCAGCAGTTCCTGCAAGAGGAAGGCATTGATGCTATGGACTGGCCCGCCCGTTCCCCAGACCTGAATCCAATTGAGCACATCTGGGACATCATGTCTCGCTCCATCCACCAACGCCACGTTGCACCACAGACTGTCCAGGAGTTGGCGGATGCTTTAGTCCAGGTCTGGGAGGAGATCCCTCAGGAGACCATCCGCCACCTCATCAGGAGCATGCCCAGGCGTTGTAGGGAGGTCATACAGGCACGTGGAGGCCACACACACTACTGAGCCTCATTTTGACTTGTTTTAAGGACATTACATCAAAGTGGACACTACAGGATGGATCAGCCTGTAGTGTGGTTTTCCACTTTAATTTTGAGTGTGACTCCAAATCCAGACCTCCATGGGTTGATAAATTGGATTTCCATTGATTATTTTTGTGTGATTTTGTTGTCAGCACATTCAACTATGTAAAGAAAAAAGTATTTAATAAGATTATTTATTTCATTCAGATCTAGGATGTGTTGTTTAAGTGTTCCCTTTATTTTTTTGAGCAGTATATATATAATCTTCACAGACATTTTCAACCTCTCCCTGACGAGTCTGTAATACCTACATGTTTCAAGCAGACCGCCATAGTCACTGTGCCCAGAAGTGAAGGTAACCTGCCTAAAGGACTTCCTCCCTGTATCACTAAGGTCGGTAGCCATGAAGTGCTTTGAAATGCTGGTCATGGTTCACATCAACAGCGTCATCCCGGAAACCCTAGACCCTCTCCAATTCGCATACCGCCCCAACAGAATCTCAATCGCACTCCACACTCCGCTTTCCCATCTGGACAAAAGGAACACCTACAGTTGAAGTTGGAAGTTTACATACACCTTAGCCAAATAGATTTAAACTCAGTTTTTCACAATTTCTGACATTTAATTCTAGTAAAAATTCCCTGTTTTAGGTCAGTTAGGATCACCACTTTATTTTAAGAATGCGAAATGTCAGAATAATCAAAGCATCACATTGCCAGTGGGTCAGAAGTTTACATACACTCAATTAGGATTTGGTATAATTGACTTTATATTTTTTTACTTGGGTCAAACTTTTCGGGTGGCCTTGCACAAGCTTCCTACAATAAGTTGGGTGCATTTTGGCCCATTCCTCCTGACAGAGCTGGTGTAACTGAGTCAGGTTTGTAGGCCTCCTTGCTCGCACACACTTTTTCAGTTCTGCCCACACATTGTCTATAGGATTGAGGTCAAGGCTTTGTGATGACCACTCAAATATCTTGATTTTGTTGTCCTTAAGCCATTTTGCCACAACTTTGGAAGTATGCTTGGGGTCATTGTCCATTTGGAAAACCCATTTGCGGTCAAGCTTTAACTTCCTGACATGTCTTGAGATGTTGCTTCAATATATACACATCATTTTCCTGCCTCATGATGCCATCTATTTTGTAAAGTGCACCAGTCTCTCCTTTAGCAAAGCACCCCTACAACATGATGCTGCCACCCCTGTTCTTCACGGTTGGGATGGTGTTCTTCGGCTTGCAAGCATCACCCTTTTTCCTCCAAACATAACGATGGTAATTATGGCCAAACAGTTCTATTTTTGTTTCATCAAATCAGAGGACATTTCTCCAAAAAGTACGATCTTTGTTCCCATGTGCAGTTGCAAACCGTAGTCTGGCTTTTTTATGGCGGTTTTGGAGCAGTAGCTTCTTCCTTTGCTGAACGGCCTTTCAGTTTATGTTGATATAGTACTCGTTTTACTGTGGATATAGGTACTTTGTACCTTTTTTCTCCAGAATCTTCACAAGGTCCTTTGCTGTTGTTCTGGGATTGATTTGCACTTTTTGCACCAAAGTACGTTAATCTCTAGGAGACAGAACACGTCTCCTTCCTGAGCGGTATTACGGCTGCATGGTCCCATGGTCTTTATACATGCGTACTATTGTTTGTACAGATGAACGTGGTACCTTCAGGCATTTGGACATTTCTCCCAAGGATGAACCAGACTTGTGCAGGTGTACAATTTTTTTTCCTGAGGTCTTGGCTGATTTCTTTTGATTTTCCCATGATGTCAAGCAAAGAGGCACAGAGTTTGAAGGTCGGCCTTGAAATCAACAGGTACACCTCCAATTGACTCAAATGATGTTAATTAGCCTATCAGAAGCTTCTAAAGCCATGACATAATTTTCTGTAATATTCCAAGCTGTTTAAATGCACAATCAACTAAGTCTATGTAAACTTTTGACCCACTGGAATTGTGATACAGTGTATTATTATAAGTGAAATAATCTCTCTGTAAACAATTGTTGTAAAAATTACTTGTGTCATGCACAAGTAGTTTTCCTAACTGACTTGCCAAAACTATAGTTTGTTAATCAAGAAATTTGTGGAGTGGTTGAAAACGAGTTTTAATGACTCCAACCTAAGTGTTTGTAAACTTCCGACTTCAACTGTATGTGAGAATGCTGTTCATTGACTACAGCTCAGCGTCAACACTATAGTGCCCACAAAGCTCGTCACTAAGCTAAGGACCCTGGGACTAAACACCTCCCTCTTCAACTGGATCCTGGACTTCCTGACGGGTCACCCTCAGAAGGTAAGGGTAGGCAACAACACATCTGCCACGCTGATCCTCAACACTGGAGCCCCTCAGGGGTGCGTGCCTAGTCCCCTCCTGTACTCCCTGTTCACCTATGATTGCTTGGCCAAGCGCGACTCCACCACCATCGGTAAGTTTGCTGATAACACAACAGTGGTGGGCCTGATCACCGACAACGATGAGACAGCCTATAGGAAGGAGGTCAGAGACCTGGCAGTGTGGTGCCAGGACAACAACCTCTCCTTCAACGTAAGCAAGACAAAGGAGATGATCGTGGACTACAGGAAAAGGAGGGCCAAACACGCCCCCATTCACATCGACGGGGCTGTAGTGGAGTGGGTTGAGAGTTCCAAGTTCCTTGGTGTCCACTTCACCAATGAACTATCATTGTCCAAACACACCAAGAAAGTCGTGAATATGGCACAACAACACCTTTTTCCCCCTCAGGAGACTGAAAAGGTTTGCCATGGGTCCCAGATCCTCAAAACGTTCTACAGCTGCACCATCGAGACTATCCTGACCAGTTGCATCACCGCCTGGTATGGTAACCGCTTGGTATCCAACCGTAAGGCGCTACAGAGGGTAGTGCATACAGCCCATTACATCACAGGGGCCAAGCTTCCTTCCATCCAGGACCTATATACTAGACGGTGTCATAGGAAGGCCCCAAAAATTGTCAAAGTCTCCCAAGTCATAGACTGTTCTCTCTGCTACCGCACGGCAAGCGGTTCCGGCACGCCTAGTCTATGTCCAAAAGGCCCCTTAACAACTTCTACCCCCTTTGTTTTTACACTGCTGCTACTCACTGTTTATTGTCTATGCATAGTCACTTTACCACTACCTACATGTACAAATTACCTTGACTACCTGTAATCCTGCACATTGACTCGGCACCTCTACCCCTGTATATAACCTCGTTATTGTTATGTTATTGTGTTACTTCTTATTTTAATTTTTACTTTACATTATTTATTAAATATTTTCTTAACTCTATTTCTTGAACTAAATTGTTGGTTAAGGGCTTGTAAGTAAGCATTTCACAGTAACGTCTACACCTGTTGTATTTGGCGCACGTGACGAATAACATTTAATTTGATTTGAACCTACTCCACATTTTTTAAGTGAATGAATATTATAGAGAATTGATTGTCTTGATCGCGTATGTCTTCCAACTCCAGAGTTAATACTTGGTGGAAGCACCTTTTGTAACGAGGGTCATATAAAGGGGACCAAGGTGCAGCGTGTAGAGTGCTCATAATTACTTTAATGATGACACTTAAACAGAAAACAACAAAACGACAGCCAACAGTTCCGTCAGGTACTACTTACAAAACGGAAAACAACTACCCACACCAACACAGGAAAAATAGGCTGCCTAAGTATGGCTTCCAATCAGAGACAACGATAGACAGCTGCCTCTGATTGGAAACCATACCTGGCCAAAACATAGAAAACAAAAACATAAAATGCCCACCCATCTATCACACCCTGACCTCACTAAACAGAAAAACACAGCTCTCCTAGGTCAGAGCCTGACACCTTTTGCAGCCTCTGTGACTCATTTAACCAACTTTGCAGAGCTCTTAGGGCAACAGACACTACCGTTCAAAAGTTTGGGGTCACTTAGAAATGTCCTTGTTTTCCATGAAAACATACATGCAATTAGTTGCAAAATGAGTAGGAAATATAGTCAAGAGGTTGACAAGGTTATAAATAATGATTTTTAATTGAAATAATACATGTGTGCTTAAAACTTTGCTTTCGTCAAAGAATCCTCCATTTGCAGCAATTACAGTCTTGCAGACCTTTGGCATTCTAGTTGTCAATTTCTTGAGGTAATCTGAAGAGATTTCACCCCATGCTTCCTGAAGCACCTCCCACAAGTTGGATTGGCTTGATGGGCACTTATTACATGCCATACGGTCAAGTTGCTCCCACAACAGCTCAATAGGGTTGACTGTGCTGGCCTCTCCATTATAGACAGAATACCAGCTGACTGCTTCTTCGGTAAATAGTTCTTGCATAGTTTGGACCTGTGCTTTGGAGGAAATTGGCTCCAATTAATCGCCGTCCACAGGGTATGGCATGGCATTGCAAAATGGAGTGATAGCCTTCCTTCTTCAAGATCCCTTTTACGCTGTACAAATATCCCACTTTGCCACCACCAAAGCACCCCCAGACCATCACATTGCCTCCACTATGCTTGACAGATGGCGTCAAGAACTCCTCCAGCATCTTTTCATTTTTTCTGTGTGCCATGAATGTTCTTCTTTGTGATCCGAACACCTGAAACTTAGATTCGTCTGTCCATAACACTTTTTTCCAATATTCCTCTGTCCAGTTTCTGTTCTTTTGTCCATCTTAATCTTTTCTTTTTATTGACCAGTCTGAAATATGGCCTTGTCTTTGCAATTCTGCCTAGAAGGCCAGCATCACAGAGTCACCTCTTCACTGTTGACGTTGAGACTGGTGTTTTGCGGGTACTATTTAATGAAGCTGCCAGTTGAGGACTTGTGAGGCATCTGTTTCTCAAACTAGACACTCTAATGTACTTGTCCTCTTGCTCAGTTGTGCACCGGGGCCTCCCACTCCTCTTTCTTTTCTGGTTAGAGCCATTTTGCGCTGTTTTGTGAAGGGAGTAGTACCCAGCATTGTACAGGATCTTCAGTTTCTCGGCAATTTCTCGCATGGAATAGCCTTCATTTCTCAGAACAAGAATAGACTGACAAGTTTCAGAAGAAAGTTATTTATTTCTGGCCATTTTGAGCCTGTAATCGAACCCACAAATGCTGATGCTCCAGATACTCAACTAGTTTAAAGAAGGCAGTTTTATTGCTGCTTTAGTCAGAACAACATTTTTCAGCTGTGCTAACATTATTGCAAAAGGGTTTTCTAATGATCAATTAGCCTTTTAAAATGATAAACTTGGATTAGATAACACAATGTGCCATTGCTGATAATGGGCCTCTGTACACCTACAGTGAGGGAAAAAAGTATTTGATCCCCTTCTGATTTTGTACGTTTGCCCACTGACAAAGAAATGATCAGTCTATAATTTTAATGGTAGGTTTATTTGAACAGTGAGAGACAGAATAACAGCAAAAAAAATTCAGAAAAACGCATGTCAAAAATGTTATAAAATTATTTGCATTTTAATGAGGGATGTCACGTAAAGAGGTTATTTGTTATTGTGGTTTGGTCAGGACGTGGCAGGGGGTGTTTGTTTTATGTGTTTATATGTTCTATGTTAGTATATTTCTATGTTCGTTCTAGTTTTTCTATTTCTATGTTTAGTTTATTGGGTTGACCTTCAATTGGAGGCAGCTGATCCTCGTTGCCTCTAATTGAAGGTCCTATTTAGTGGGGGTGTTTTTTCACGGGTTTTTGTGTGTAGTTGTTCCTGGTATAGTGTTGTGCCTTACAGGACTGTTTAGCGTCTTCGTCATTGTTTGTTATTTTGTTTTTCTGTGTTCACGTTTTCTTCTCAATAAATAAGAAGAGGAGTTTACACATTCCCGCTGTGCCTTGGTCCCATCTTTACGACAAACGTGACAGAACTACCCACCACCAACGAACCAAGCAGTGGGGTAAGGAGCACGGTGAAGAAGGATGCACATGGGCAGAGATGAGGATGAGCATATCCAGGGCTATGGAGGATTTAAGGAAGACCGAGAGGCATCCCAAAAAAATTGGGGGGCGGGCACACGGGGAGTTGGGCAGAGTCAGGATAGAGACCTGAGCCAACTCCCCGTGCTTATTATGGGGAGCGACGAATGAAGAAGGCACTGAGCTATGCGGAAATGCGCACTGTATTGCGAAGAAGCATTCAGAGGCCGGTCTATATTGAGCACTCAGCCAGGAAGGGTTGTGCAGGCCGTACGCTCCAGACCTCCAATACGTCTTCAGGGTCCGGTTTACCCTGTTCCTGCTCCTCGTACTAGCCCTGAGGTGCATGTCTCTAGTCTGGCGCCGCCAAAGCCAGCACCACACACCAGGCCTCCAGTGCGTCAGCCCAGTCCAGTACGTCCTGTTCCTGCTCCTCGCACTAGACTTGAGGTGCGTGTTACCAGTCTGGTGCCTCCAAAACCAGCGTCACGCACTAGGCCTGTAGTGCGCCTATCCAGTCCAGAGCTTCCGGAGACAGTTCCCTGTCCAGAGCTTCCGGCGACAGTTCCCCGTCCAGAGATTCCGGAGACAGTTCCCCGTCCAGAGGTTCGGGCGACAGTTCCCCGTCCAGAGGTTCCGGCGACAGTTCCCCGTCTAGAGCTTCCGGCGACAGTTCCCCGTCTAGAGCTTCCGGCGACAGTTCCCCGTCTAGAGCTTCCGGCGACAGTTCCCCGTCTAGAGCTTCCGGCGACAGTTCCCCGTCTAGAGCTTCCGGCGACAGTTCCCCGTCTAGAGCTTCCGGCGACAGTTTCCCGTCTAGAGCTTCCGGCGATGTCCTACAGTCCGGAGCCTGCAAAGACGGCCCACAGTCTGGAACCGACAGAGACGGCCCACAGTCCGGAATCTGCAGAGATGGCCTACAGTCCGGAACCGGCGCAGCCAGAGTCACCCTACAGTCCGGAACCTGCGCAGCCAGTGTCGCCCTACAGTCGGGAACCGGCGCAGCCAGAGTCGCCCTACAGTCGGGAACCGGTGCAGCCAGAGTCGCCCTACAGTCCGGAACCGGCGCAACCAGAGTCGCCCTACAGTCCGGAAGCGGCGCAGCCAGAGTCGCCCTACAGTCCGGAAGCTGCGCAGCCAGAGTCGCTCTACAGTCCGGAAGCGGCGCAGCCAGAGTCGCCCTACAGTCCGGAACCGGCGCAGCAAGAGTCGCCCTCCAGTCCGGAGCTCCCAGAGTCGCCCTCCAGTCCGGAGCTCCCAGAGTCGCCCTCCAGTCCGGAGCTCCCACTCCCTTTAAGAGTGTGCTCCTAATCTCAGCTCGTTATCTGTATAAATGACATCTGGGAGCCAGAAAGCTTTCTCATTGAGAGGGGGTCAAATACTTATTTCCCTCAATAAAATGCAAATTAATTTTTAACATTTTTGACATGCGTTTTTCTGGAATTTTTTGTTGTTATTCTGTCTCTCACTGTTCAAATGAACCTACCATTAAAATTATAGACTGATAATTTCTTTGTAAGTAGGCAAACGTACAAAATCAGCAGGGGATCAAATACTTTTTTCCTTCACTGTATGTAGATATTCCATAAAAAGTAATCCGTTTACAGCTACAATGTCCACACTCTATTTCTGATCAATTTGATGTTATTTTAATGGACCAAAAATGTGATTTTCTTTCTCTAAGTGACCCCAACCTGTTGAACAGTAGTGTATATCCATTTTTTTGTAAACATGTCTCAAGCTCAGTACATTTGGTTGGAAATCATTGATGGATAATAATTTTCAATCCTTGTCTGAGATTATTCCAGCAAGTTTAGACTGTTTAGACTTTTTTAGCAAATATGGACTGTCACCAGATCACTCAGTAACATTCAACACCTCTTGGAAAGCCATTCTGGTGTTTTCTTTGGCATTCTTTTTTTGTTGTTGTAATTGTCCTGCTCTATCCCAGGGTTAGTTTATCAGAAGACTGAGACAGGTTGTCCTCTAACTTTTTACCTGGGCTTTGCTCTTTGCCCCAGTCCCTGTCGGTGACAAGCATACCCATAACATGATGCTGCTAACACAATACTTGAAAATACAGAGGGTTTCACTCTGTTGTATTGGATTTGACCCAAACCTGTTGTTTTTTATTTCACCTAAAAAGTGAATTTCTTTGCTGTGTTGTCTTGCAGTATTACTTAACAGGCTTGTTGCAAACAGAACGGATAATTTGAAGTGGATATTTTTTAACACAGCCTTCACTTTGTAATACAGGCCAATAATGTTGGGTGAATGCTCTGTATTTTCAAGTTTTAAGGTTGCAAAATCATGTTATGGGTATGCTTGTCACTTTCAGGGACTGGGTAGTTTGTGAAGATTAAAATAAAAATGAAAGGAGCAAAGCCCACGTACAAAGTTAAAGAAAAACCTGCCGTAGTCTTTTGAAAACCCTGGGGAGTTTTATTTTTCAGCAGAACAATTACACCCATTACACAATTACACCCAAAGACACACCAGAGTGGCTTTCAAAGAGATGTTGAGTGTTCCTGAATGGTCCATTCTCAGTCTGCAATCAAAAACAATGTATACAGACTGAGTGTACAAAACATTTTAGAGCTGCTCTTTCCATGACATAAACTGAACAGGTGAATCCAGGTGAAAGCTATAATCCCTTTTTGATGTCACTTGTTAAATCCCCTTCAATCATTGTAGATGAAGGGGAGGACACAGGTTAAATAAGGATTTTGAAGCCTTGAGACAATTTAGACATGGATTGTGTATGTGTGCTTTTCTGAGGGTGAATAGGTAAGACAAAAGATCTAAGTGCCTTTGAAGAGGGTATGGCAGTAGGTGCCAGGCGCACCGGTGTCAAGAACTAAAACACTGCTGGGTTTTTCACGTTCAACAGATTCCTGTGAGTTCTTTCAAATGAAAGTGTGGGTTCACAGCTCCAATCCAGATGTGTTGGTCATTACTGAGACGTGATTAAGGAAGAGTGTTTTGAATGCCGATGTTAACCTTTCTGGTTATAACCTTTTTCGGCAAGACAGATCTTCCAAAGGAGGGGGAGTGTCAATCTTTATCAAGGAT
Organism: Salmo trutta; assembly: GCF_901001165.1. NCBI lineage: Eukaryota > Metazoa > Chordata > Actinopteri > Salmoniformes > Salmonidae > Salmo > Salmo trutta. The sequence goes on from NC_042980.1 coordinate 8,366,294, forward strand.
CACCTTCAGTGCTCGGTCGTCTCCACCAAGTCTGTCACCAAACAATTTGATTAGCTGGTTTTAAGCATTACACTTTCAAATAGCTATTTTTTGACTGTTGCTGGGTGCTATCGTCCTCCATCAGCACAAGCCTGTACCTTAAGCTCTCTCCTGGCCCCTTACACTGAGTCTGAATTTGTCCTGCTAGGTGACCTGAACTGGGACATGCTTTAAATGGGAAAGCAATGGGACTCCCTAAATGTTTCTCAGATTATTACCAATCCCACAAGGTATGACTCCAAACAACCAGAAAAGGCTACTCTCCTCGAAGTTATCCTCACAAATAATCCTGATAGGTATCAGTCTGGTGTTTTCTGTAATGACCTTGGTGATCACTGTGTTACAGCCTGTGTTCGTAATGGCTGCTCAGTGAAATTACTTGTCCTGATTTGTCATAGACCCTTGCTAAAAAACTTTAATGAGCAAGCCTTCCTTCATGAACTGGCCTCTGTAAAATGATATAGTATCAGCTTGATCCCCTCTGTCGAAGACGCTTGGACATTCTTTTTTGATATTTTCAGTGGTATTGTTAACAAACATGCCCCCATAAAGAAAATGAGAATTAGAAACATGTTCAGCCCCTGGTTCGACCGTCATCTTGAGAGTTACTCCTTCTCAATAATTGCATTTGGCAAAAGGCTCAGCACACACATACTCAGGCTGACTGGCTGTCGTTCAGGCAAATGAGAAATAAGTGCACTCAGGCTATCCGGAAGGCCAAAGTTAGTTACTTTAAGGAGCAGTTATGTCTCTGTGGGTCTAACCCCAAGAAGTTCTGGAAAATGGTTAAAGACCTCGAGAATAAACCCTCCTCCTCACAGCTGCCCATGTCCCTTAATGTTGATGATGTGGTTGTTACTGACAAGAAGCACATGGCTGAGCTCCTTAGTCACCACTTCATTAAGTCAGGATTCCTATTTGACTCAGCCATGCCTCCTTGCCCATCCAACATTTCCTCAACTCCCATCCCTTCTAATGCGACTATCCCCGATGCTTCTCCCTCTTTTTACCTGCCCCGCTACAAAGTTTCTCCCTGCATGCAGTCACTGAGTTTGAGGTGCAAAAGGAGCTCCTTAAGCTTGACCCCCCCAAAAAGTCTGGGTCAGATGGTTTAGACCCTTTCTTCTTTAACCTCTCTGGGCTAGTCCCACCTACTCAACAGCCAGTTGAATCCCGTGGCGCATTATTCAAATACCTTAGAAATGCTATTACTTCAATTTCTCAAACATATGACTATTTTACACCATTTTAAAGACAAGACTCTCGTTAATCTAACCACACTGTCCGATTTCAAAAAGGCTTTACAACGAAAGCAAAACATTAGATTATGTCAGCAGAGTACCCAGCCAGAAATAATCAGACACCCATTTTTCAAGCTAGCATATAATGTCACATAAACACAAGCTAAATGCAGCACTAACCTTTGATGATCTTCATCAGATGACAATCTTAGGACATTATGTTATACAATACATGCATGTCTGTTCAATCAAGTTCATATTTATATAAAAAAACTGCTTTATACATTAGCAGGTGACTAGCATGTGACTAGCATTCCCACCGAACACTTCCGGTGAATTTACTAAATTACTCACGATAAACGTTCATAAAAAACATAACAATTATTTTAAGAATTATAGATACAGAACTCCTCTATGCACTCGATATGTCCGATTTTAAAATAGCTTTTCGGTGAAAGCACATTTTGCAATATTCTAAGTAGATAGCCCGGCATCACAGGGCTAGCTATTTAGACACCCAGCAAGTTTAGCAACTCCCCAAAGTCAGATTTACTATAAGAAAAATGTTATTACCTTTGCTGTCTTCGTCAGAATGCACTCCCAGGACTTCTACTTCAATAACAAATGTTGGTTTGGTCCCAAATAATCCATAGTTATATCCAAATAGCGGCGTTTTGTTCGTGCGTTCAAGACACTATCCGAAAGGGTAAATAAGGGTTACGAGCACGACGCATTTCGTGACAAAAAAATTCGAAATATTCCATTACCGTACTTCAAAGCATGTCAACCTCTGTTTAAAAACAATTTTTATGCCATTTTTCTCGTAAAAAAGCGATAATAGTCCGACCGGGAAATTGTTTTTTATTACAAAGAGATTGAAAGTAAAAGCATGCTATCCCCTCATGCACGAGCCTCAGTCTGATGGCCCTCTGATAGAGCACTTGCCAAACGCGCTAGTGTGTTTCAGCCTGGGCCTTGAATTACGTCATTCAGCTTTTTCCCGGGTTCTGAGAACCTATGGGAGCCGTAGGAAGTGTCACGCCATGCCAGATATCCCCTGTTTTTGTTAGAGATGATCAAGAAGGGCAAGAAATGGTCAGACAGGCCACTTCCTGTAAGGAATCTTCTCAGGTTTTGGCCTGCCAAATGAGTTCTGTTATACTCACAGACACCATTCAAACAGTTTTAGAAACTTTAGAGTGTTTTCTATCCAAAGCCAATAATTATATGCATATTCTAGTTACTGGGCAGGAGTAGTAACCAGATTCAATCGGGTACGTTTTTTATCCGGCCGTGCAAATACTGCCCCCTAGCCCCAACAGGTTAAGGTTGCTGCCCCTATCATCGCCAAGCCTATCTCCAACCTTTTTAACCTGTCTCTCCTTTTTGGGGAGGTTCCCATTGTTTGGAAAGCAGCCACGGTTCATCCTTTATTTAAAGGGGGAGATCAAGCTGATCCTAACTGTCTATTTTGCCCTTTTGTCAAAAGTTTTGGAAAAACGTGTCAATAATCAACTGCCTGGCTTTCTTGATGTCTATAGTATTCTCTCGGGTATGCAATCTGGTTTCCGCTCAGGTTATGGATGTGTCACTGCAACCTTAAAGGTCCTCAATGATGTCACCATTGCCCTTGATTCTAAGAAATATTGTGCCGCTATTGTTATTGACTTGGCCAAAGCTTTTGATACGGTAGACCCTTCCATTCTTGTGGGCCAGCTAAGGAGTATTTGTTGTCTATGAGGGGTCTTTGGCCTGGTTTGCTAACTACCTCTCTCAAAGAGTGCAGTGTATAAAGTCAGAAAAGCTGCTGTCTCAGCCACTGCCTGTCACCAAGGGAATACCCCAAGGATCGATCCTAGGCCCCATGCTTTTCTCAATTTACATCAACAACATAGCTCAGGCAGTAGGAAGCTCTCTCATCCATTTATATGCAGATGATACAGTCTTATTCTCAGCTGGACCCTCCCCGGATTTTATGTTAAATGCTCTACAACAAAGCTTTCGGGTCCGGCCGTGACCCGGAGACCGTTAGGGTGGCACACAATTGGCCCAGTATTGTCCGGGTTAGGTGAGGGTTTGGTCGGCAGGGATGTCTTTGTCCCATCGCGCACTAGCAACTCTTGTGATGGGCCAGGTGCAGTGCACGCTGACACGGTTGCCAGGTGCACGGTGTTTCCTCCGACACATTGCACATTGGTGTGGCTGGCTTCCGGGTTAAGTGGGCATTGTGTCAAGAAGCAGTGTGGCTTGGTTGGGTTGTGTTTCAGGGGACGCACGGCTCTCGACCTTCGCCACTCCTGAGTCTGTACGGAAGACAAGACTGTAACTACCAATTGGATACCACGAAATTTGGGAGAAATATGGGGCAAAAAAAAATATAAAAAAGCTTTCTCTACCCTTAACCTTGTTCATAACACCTCCTAAACAAAAATCATGTGGTTTGGTAAGAAGAATGCCCTTCTCTCCACAGGTGTGATTACTACCTCTGAGGATTTAGAGCTTGAGGTAGTCACCTCATACAAGTACTTGGGAATATGGCTAGACAGTCCACTGTCCTTCTCTCAGCACATATCAAAGCTGCCGGCTAAAGTTAAATCTAGACTTGGTTTCCTCTATCGTAATCACTCCTCTTTCACCCCAGCTGCCAAACTAACCCTGATTCAGATGACCATCCTACCCATGCTAGATTACGGAGACATAATTTATAGATCGGCAGGTAAGGGTGCTCTCGAGCGGCCAGATGTTCTTTACCATTCGGCCATCAGATTTGCCACCAATGCTCCTTATAGGACACATCACTGGACTCTATACTCCTCTGTAAACTAGTCATCTCTGTATACCCGTCGCAAATCCCACTGGTTGATGCTTATTTATAAAACCCTATTAGGCCTCACTCCCCTCTATCTGAGATATGTACTGCAGCCCTCATCCTCCACATACAACACACGTTTTGTCAGTAACATTCTGTTAAAGATCCCCAAAGCACACCCATCCCTGGGTCGCTCCGCTTTTCAATTTGCTACAGCTAGCGACTGGAACGAGCTGCAACAAACACTCAAACTGGACATTTTTATCTCAATCTCTTCATTCAAAAACTCAATCATGGACACTCTTACTGACAGTTGTGGCTGCTTTGTGTGATGTATTGTTGTCTCTACATTCTTGCCCTTTGTGCTACTGTCTGTGCCCAATAATGTTTGCACCATGTTTTGTGACGCTACCATGTTTTGTTTCTACCATGTTGTTGTTATGTTGTGTTGCTACCATGCTGTGTTGTCATGTGTTGCTGCCTTGCTATGTTGTTGTCTTAGGTCTCTCTTTATGTAGTGTTGTGTTGACTCTCTTGTCGTGATGTGTGTTTTGTCCTATATTTATATTTTATCCATTTTTTGTATTTTTAATCCCAGCCCCCGTCCCTGGAGGAGGCCTTTTGCCTTTTGGTAGGCCATCATTGTAAATAAGAATTTGTTCTTAACTGACTTGCCTAGTTAAAGGTTAAATAAAAATAAAATCAAGAATGGTCCACCACCTAAAGGTCATCCAGCCAACATGACACAACTGTGGAAGCATTGGAGGTGACATGGGCCAGCATACCTGTGGAATGCTTTTGCCACATTGTAGAATCCATGCCACGACGAATTGAGGCTGTTCTGAGTGCTAAAGCGTAGGTGGAACTCAATATTAGAAATGTGTTCTTAATGTTTTGTACACTCAGTGTATGTTGCCATAAGAGTTGTGCAATGTTGATAGAATCTTATTAAAAAATTATTCACAACTGTAATGGCTGCCAAAGGTCTCTGGGGTGTGAAGGCACACAATCAATAGATCTTCATTTTTCAAATATATATTTATTTTTTACTTTGAAAGTGTTGAGTAGGTTGTGTAGATCGATAAAAAACGAAATCTAATTTAATCCCTTTTTAGATGTAATTTTTCGGCAGCAGAATGTGAAGACTTTCACTAGCCACTAGAAATGCTTCTTCACCTTCCCTTTCTAACAATATGCCAGGAAACTCTTTCTAATACTCTTAACACTTCTATGGTTGGCTCTGTTGTAGTTCTCCAGTGTGTTGCAGAATGTCCAGCCACTGAGGGAACAGACTCTGATGCTTGTACACGGCACAGCAGATGGTGAGTGACTAACTATGTTAAACCAAGAAAAAGGCCTCAGCAATGATCAGGGGTCAGTTATGTAGCTATTGTGTTGTTATTTACTATGTAGGACCAGTCTGCAGTGTGCATCTTGCCAGACGGCACTTAAAACAGCAATAATCGAACAATTACAAAAACTGAAGAACCTTTAACAAAAATGACCGTTTTTATGAAATATAAGTTATTGAAAGAATCAGTCAATTTCCATTGTACAAAGAATGGTTTTGCCACAAAAAAATCCCAATGTGTCACAAATGTTTCAAGTTAGATCATGGTACTTTCATCTTCACCCTAATTTTTTCTGTCATTATGTGATCTTGCCGCTCTTCCCATGACGATTCAAGCAGAATTCTGCTGACACATTTTCGTATGCTTCTTTCAGCCAATGTCCACTTTCAGCATACTGCTGAGCTCATTAAGAACCTTGTGAAAGTTGGAGCAAACTACTCGATGCAGGTATGGAGAATGTCATTGCCCACTATACTGTAGAATACAGGTTCTGTATAGGTACACTAGATTAATTAAGCCATAAGTCTACCCAAGCTATGGTTGCTTTAAATGTATACTAACAGTAACAAAACTATGCAGTACCCTACCCTTGCTATGTATGTACAGTATGTTACTGTAGTGTGTGTAGTACCATAAACATACAGTAACACCAGCCACAGCATATAGGGAAGGGCACTCAGCTTCTACTGCACTGGCTCAGATGACTGATGATTGACTAAAATACATGGATAATACAATGATAGTTGGAGCTGTATTGTTAGATGTCAGTGCAGCCTTTGATGTTATTGATCATAATTTGTTACTGAAAAACACACTTGTTCTGGCTTTACGTCACCTGTCATCAAATGGTTGGAGAGTTACTTATCCAATAGAACCCAGAGAGTGTTCTTCAATGGAAGCTTCTCTAACATCAGATAAGGACAGTGCGATATCCCTGAGACCAGTTGCCTTGGGCCGTTACTCGTCTATATATTTGCAACTTGTCTTACAAGAAGCTAAAAATGATTATGTATGCTGATGATTGCACACTCTACACATCAGCACCTACAGCTACTGATCTCACTGAAACTCTTAGGAAGGAGTTGGTAAATGTCAGAATTGGTCATTAAATGTCAGAAAGTGTCAGAATTGGTAAATAACAATAAACTGACCTTATATACATCTAAAACCAAAATCATTGTATTTGGTTCAAAGCGTTCTCTTAGACTTAAATCTCAACTGGAAATGTGCATAAAGGGTGAGACCATTGAGTTGAAGAAGCTGAACCCCTAGAAGTAACATTGGATGGTCAGTTATCATGGTCAAGTCATATTGACAAAGTTGAAGTGAAGATGGGGAGAGGTATGTCAGTTCTAAAAAGATGTTCTGCGTACAGGATCAACTGTACTAGTTGTTCAGGCTCTGATCTTGTTCCATCTTGATTACTGTCCGGTAATATGGCCAGGTCCAGCAAAGAAAGACCTAGCAAAGCTGTGACTGGCTCAAAACAAAGCAGCATGCCTTGTCTTAACTGCACACACAGAACTAACACCAAGAACATGAATGATAGTCTTTCATGGTTGAGGGTTGAGGAGAAATTGACTACTTCTCTTCTAATCGTTTTAAGAAACATTTCTGTGTTGAAAATGCCTAATCACTTCAGACAGACATACATACCCCACCAGACATGCCACTGTGGGTTTCTTCACTTGTGCCCAAACCAAAAACAGATTCAATGTGCTTCTCAGTTACCTGTAGAGCCATGTCATCATGGAATGCTCTGCCACCAGAGGTAACTCGGGCAAAAAGCAAGTTTAGCTTAAAAACAAACAGATAAAAAACATTTTGTATCACAGAGCCTCTCCTCTTTCTAAAGATCTAATTTAACTGTACTGTATCTAAGAATATGAATATGTGCAGTATATATGAATATGTGCAGTATATATGAATAGTGTGTAAATAGTCAATTTATTGTCTCTTGGTGTCTCTCCAATATATAACTCATATTTACATTTTATTTTGAATGTAATTTAATATGTTGTTCTAATCTATAACTGTTCTGTACTTTGTCATGTATTTGTACGTTTTATGTGGACCTCAGGAAGAGTAGCTGTTGCATGTGCAGTAGCAAATGGGGATCCTAATAAGCTAACCTAAACTGTGATGAGAAGAGTATTTACACACATCCATAAAGTAGTAGTAAATATAAGTATACTGTCTTTTCACTAATGCCGCTGTGCACATGTTGTGGTCATGTTGTGCTCATTGTTGTGGTGTTCCAGATCTATCCAGATGAGGGTCATTTCCTGTCCCAGAGAAGTAGGCTGCACCTCTTTGCCTCGCTCACCAGCTTCTACAGGGAGTGTCTCAAGGAAGAGATCCTACCGCTGCCCGATGATGATGAGGAGGAGGAAGAGTAGGAGTAGGATGTGGTGGAGACCTTTGGCAGGACTTTTGCAGGACTTCCTCACTGTAAAAAAATGCTGAAGCCTGCACAAAAGGCTGGTGGCTTTTGGACCAAGTGTTAAGACAGAGGTGGACAGTGAGAGTTGCGGCGTGTGTGTGGGTATGTGCGTGTGTGTGCGCAAATTGCATTGCTTGTGTTAGTTGGAGAGAGAGTTTGATAGTGTTTGTGCGTGTGCCTGCGCAATGTATGTTTGTGTGTGCATGTGTTTGCGGTCAGAGAACTCCCAAGGACACCTATCAAAGACAATGGACACCGGAATTGTCAAGACTACAAGTGGGAACTCACTTATCCAAAATGCCACTTCAATCTCCACCTCTGAGACTGGCCTCTCACGGCAAAGCACATAGCAGACTGCCTCCATCTCCGGCAGGAGCCATTAGGGTTTCAACATCCACACTTACAAGTGCATGGTTCTTTTCCCCTTTCAGCTTAACTAGTTTTGCCATGTTCGTTTTCATCGTGGTAGACATTGGAAGAGACAAACACATATGTACCCATTTTCAATTTTATCCTCTCTTTATTTTGGGGTTTTGATGCACACGGATATGATCCACTGCTCTTCAGAGACATACTGTAGGCAATGCAAGTTCACCTTGACTGTGACGTTGTCTGCAAATAAGTGCAATTTCCGCTGAATGCTCTCATATTTGACCCCCACTGAAAATAAGTCCTTTGGGGCACACTTAATTGTACAAGGGTCTCATGTAGACATGTTCAATGCCTTATGAAGTGCTACATAAGACCACTTACTGGCATTCATATCTCTTAATTATTAGAAGCTTCACACTAACCTGTGTCAGCCCAGTTCTTTGAGATGCAACATGCCAGTGCAGTCTCAGAGACAGTTAATATCAGTTGTAATGTCAGGTCATAAACCAGTTATAATTCTAGTGAGTAGTGAGTGGTCACAAAGGCCATAAAATGACATTGTGTAGGGCTAAGTAAGGCCTTTGCATGTCTACAGGGGGACGCCTAAAGTGTTGCCGTACTTTGTACAGTACAATACAGCAGAGTGTGTACATACATATATTTTTTAGATATGTCAGATCTCATGGATAGGTTAGTCTATGGGAATGGAATGATTTGACATGTATGTCTTGTATATTTTTCAGTTTATTTTGGTTTTAGTCGATTTTTCTTCTTAGGGTGGATTTTGTAATGCTTGTTCATGTTAATTTTGTTGTTTTTGAAGGGGGGGGGTGATGGTTTTGGGTTATTGTGATTGTCCTCCAGTGATGATTGTGAATAAAAAACTGAAAAAAAACGAATATATTACCATAAGGTATTCAGCACAAATTACATTCAACAACAGTGTTGTTAGTACTGATTGACAAAATAACAAATGATCCAGGCAATTATACTGTATTTCATCGGTTTGTTGACCTTGGACTCACCTTTGTGCCTGACGAGTTGAGTTGAGGGCCAATGAGGGCCTTGAGGCAGGATGGTTTATCAGTGTTGTGTTTAAAAGACTAAATGCTGCTCCCTGGGAGTGAGGAGGACACACTCCACCCAAGAACTGTAAATTGGATCTACACCAGGAGTGGGCAGCTGTGGTCCTAGAGAGCAACAAATTGCAGGCTTTTGTTCCAACCCAGCTCTAACATATGTAAACCACTCATGGTGTGCGAGAGAGAGAGAGATAGATGTTAATACCTCTTTGTACAACAGCGACCAACATAATCTCAAAGTGTATTATGTGCAGTGTATTACATGAAGCAGAACTTACAGTGATTAACAGTTCTTTATGGTGTCTGATTAACATATTTTGTGTAATGTTGTGGTACTTTATGGTAGTTTGCAGTACTTTTCAGTTGATAACCTGATGTTTTGCCCCAAAAAATGTATTTCTCTACTGAACAGTTTCCTACCAACAAACAAATTGGGAATCAAGGTAGCTAGAGTACAGATATATTGGTTTTATTCTAGCGTACATTATTTAGACAAATATACAAATACAATTCACTAAGGACATTTACAGTATGGTGAATGGGACATTTGTGTGTAATTCATTTGAGGCAAGCATTAATATACATGATCAACACTTCAGTAAAGCTGCACCATATGATGGATAGAATGGTAGACAATTCTTTCAGGGATATATTGAACATAAGTTGTGTTTTGTATAGGAGTCATGAACTTAGGCCGGGATTCAATCTGAAGCCTAGTTATACAGTAGCATGCTTTTAAAGGGTGACCGCCACGGCCGGCACCAGAACGAATCAGTTGAACAGGCATTTGATTTCCAAACGGTGGCACCTTTTTTTCACGGGACCTCCTATATACATTTTTTTATGGGTTTTATAGTAAAGGCATGTAATTTAACTGTAAAAATGTTTCATCTTTTAACGTGGCATGAACACAAAAGGTTACGATGTTTTCATCTGATTGCCAAACAAACCACTTAATAGGCTGCACATGAGTTTCAAGTTTGGGGAAGCGTACAATTTATCTTAACATTTCTACCGATCTGCGTGCCAATTATGATTTTCATATGCACATTTTCGTGGAACAGTTGTATTTCAATAATGATCATTTTGTTTCTCAAAAGCATTGTGAGTTGGTTAATCATAAAAATCTGAATTAAAATGCTAAAATTCTAAAAGTTCAAATTAAACTAATGCGAGAGCACCAGCCTCTGCCAAATGGACACATTGATACACCATGAACCATTGGCAGCTAAAGAAATGACCGTATGCATGGAGCTCAATGATATCCTATAGGCCAATGCAGCAGTAGGCCTGTAACTTCCATTGTCAACTAAGTAAAAAAAACATAAAACCGACAAATAAAAACAGTAGAAAATATCCTGATGAAAATGCAGGTTCTTTCAATTAAATGAATCTCTGTACTCTGCCTGTATACCTCCCTTTCTAAAGGACTTGACTTGAATTAACGAAGTGCAACATTGTATCAAATCACTCAACTGGGACCAGGTGAAGCAGTGGCTAGCGAACTTGCAACATTGTATCAACTAACCTATCCCAAGCCTTCAGTTTCCCACACCAGAGAGCTTGGGACAGAGAGATGTTTTTGGGAAAAATGTTCAGGTATTTAAGGATGTTTCCAATGGATATATGCAATCATCAAATCATTATATTTTGCTCTTGCACACCGAGGCTTAGTGATTATCAAGGGGAGAGTGATGGAAAGAAAGCTATTGTATGTATGTAATTTTTTTTCTTTTTAAAACAGACTTTGAAGGACTTTCTGTGTGAGGTGAGGAAAAAATGTATTAGTGGTGGACATGGTGAGTTAAGACAATCCGAAATCAGACATCTCCAAATGGGCACTATCGCGCACTCCCTCAACATTAGGAGGACAGAGAAACCAGACACATGCTCATTGCTCAAATTAAGCAATCCAAACAAAAGACAATGAAAATTGACAAAACTCGTAAATGATGGTTATGAAATTAACCAAAACTTGTTTCTCACAAGTGTAGCAGGTTGTGAACTCAGCAAACAACATTTCCACTCCGAGAATGAGAATGGTAAATGACTGTAATTAATACAGGCATTATTTCTTTTTGTATTTTTTATTTAGCCTTTATTTAACTAGCCAAGTCAGGGCTGGGATTAAAAAATATATATATTGTCATATTCGTGTATGTAGGTGGCAGGGAAGTCAGGCGCAGGAGAAACCAAGTTGGTTAAATATGGAGTATTTAATTAAAAACAAACTCCAAAACCATAATACAAAATAAAATGGGTAAAGGATACCCGTCGCACACCTATACACAAACCCACATAACATAACATTCAAACAATCACCGACAAGGACATGAAGGGAAACAGAGGGTTAAATACACAAGTAATTAATGGGATTGGAAACAGGTGTGATGGAAGACAAGACAAAACCAATGGATAATGAAAAACTGATCAATGATGGCTAGAAGACCGGTGACGTCGACCGCCGAACACCACCCGAGCAAGGAGGGGCATCGACTTCGGCAGAAGTCGTGACATATATATATAGGACAAAACACACATCACTACAAGAGAGACACCACAACACTACATAAAGAGAGACCTAAGACAACAGCATAGCATGGTAGCAAAACCACATGACAACAACATGGTAGCAACACAACATGGCAGCAGCACAACATGATAGCAGCACAAAACATGGTACAAACATTATTGGGCACAGACAACAGCACAAAGGCAAGAAAGGTAGAGAAACAGAAATGAATGTAACTAAATGACGGGGACTAATGTTACATTTACTACAGGTGACATATGTAATGGGGAATGAATAGAAAATAAACAATCAAAGGGGAAACAATTCACACAATGAAACAATGAATGTGCAAGAATTAGTGGGAGACAGCTAAGGCATTCTGGAGAGAGACGTGCCTATATCCTCACCCCACACCCCTTCACTTCTTCTTGTCTCAAAATTATTCATTCAATTATAGATATGACACTTTATCTTCACACATATTTTAGATACTTTTCAATGACAGCTGCAACTCAATAATCAGCTAGGCCTATTGCCACGCGAGCTGCCCAAATTGTAGGCTTCCCAAATAGCCATGCACTGTTCATTTGAAACAATCCACAGCAAAAATTTTTAAAGAAGCTCATGATCCTCTGGTGAAGTATTTTATTTATTTATTTTTGAATAGACAGAAGTAAATATATAATTTTGGCAAATGTATTTAATTTACTTTAAGCCAATTGGACGTGCTGCATATTCAAAAAGTAGTTTACCTTCGCACATTCATCAAAATAATTCCAGCATCTGAACACTGTGCACCCACCAACTTTCCTTCAATTAGCATGGCTGAAACGACACTACATGGCATGTACAGTTGAAGTCGGAAGTTTATATACACCTTAGCCAAATACATTTAAATAATTTTTTTCACAATTTCTGACATTTAATCCTTGTAAAAAAATCCCTGTCGTAGGTCAGTTAGGATCACCACTTTATTTTAAGAATGTGAAATGTCAGAACAAAGAATTATTAATTTAAGCTTTTATTTCTTTCATCACATTCCCAGTGGGTCAGAAGTGTACATACAATCAATTAGTATTTGGTAGCATTGCCTTTAAATTGTTTAAAGGCAATGTTAGGTGAATTTTGGACCAATCCTCCGGACAGAGTTGATGTAACTGAGTCAGGTTTGTAGGCCTCCTTGCTCGCACACGCTTTTTCAGTTCTGCCCACAAATGTTCTATAGGTTTGAGGTCGGGGCTTTGTGATGGCCACTCCAATACCTTGACTTTGTTGTCCTTAAGCCATTTTGCCACAAATTTGGAAGTATGCTTGGGGTCATTGTCCATTTGGAAGACCCATTTGTGACCAAGCTTTAACTTCCTGACATCTTGAGATGTTGCTTCAAAATATCCACATCATTTTCCTGCCTCATGATGCCATCTATTTTGTGAAGTTCACCAGTCTCTCCTGCAGCAAAGCACTCCCACAACATGATGCTGCCACCCCTGTGCTTCACGGTTGGGATGGTGTCTTCGGCTTGCAAGCCTCGCCCTTTTTCCTCCAAACATAACGATGGTCATTATGGCCCATTCAGTTCTATTTTTGTTTCATCAGACCAGAGGACATTTCTCCAAAAAGTACGATCTTTGTCCCCATGTGCAGTTGCAAACCGTAGTCTGGCTTTTTTATGGCCGTTTTGGAGCAGTGGCTTCTTCCTTGCTGAGCGGCCTTTCAGGTTATGTCGATATAGGACTCGTTTTACTGTGAATAAGGATACTTTTGTACATTTTTCCTCCAGCATCTTCACAAGATTATTTTCTGTTGTTCTGGGATTGAGTTGCATTTTTCGTACCAAAGTACGTTCATCTCTAGGAGACAGAACACGTCTCCTTCCTGAGCGGTATGATGGATGCTTGGTCCCATGGTGTTTACACTTACATATTATTGTTTGTACAGATGAACGTGCTACCTCCAGGCGTTTGGAAATTGCTCCCAAGGATGAACCAGAGTTCTTTTGATGTTCCTATGATGTCAAGCAAAGAGGCACTGAGTTTGAAGGTAGGCCTTGAAATACATCCACATGTACACCTCCAATTGACTCAAATTATGTCAATTAGCCTATCAGAAGCTTCTAAAGCCATGACACCATTTTCTGGAATTTTCCAAACTGTTTAAAGGCACAATCAACTTAGTGTATGTAAACTTCTGACCCACTGGAATTGTTATACATTGAATTATAAGTGAAATAATCTGTCTGTAAAAAAAATTGGGAAATTTAGTTGTGTCATGCACAAAGTAGATGTCCTAACCGAATTGCCAAAACTTTAGTTTGTTAACAAGAAATTTGTGGAGTGGTTGAAATATGGGTTTTAATGACTCCATCCTAAGTGTATGTAAACTTCCAACTTCAACTGTATGTGGACACCCCTTCAAATTAGTGGATTCGGCTATTTCACCTACTCACGTTTCTGACAGCTGTATAAAATCGAGCAAACGTACTTACAATCTCCATAGACAAACATTGGCAGTAGAATGGCCATACTGAAGAGCTCGGTGACTTTCAACGCGGCACAATCATAGGATACTACCTTTCCAAGAAGTCAGTTCGTCAAGTAGCAACAACGGCTCAGCTGTGAAATGGTAGGCCACGCAAGCTCACAGAGCGAGACCGCCGAGTGCTGAAGTTTAGAGCTTGTAACAATGGTCTGTCTTTGGTTACAACACTCACTACCGAGTTCCAATCTGCCTATGGAAACAACGTCAGCACAAGAACTGTTCATCGGGAGCATCATGGAATGGGTTTCCATGGCCAAGCAGCCGCACACAAGTCTAAGAACATCATGCGCAATGCCAAGCGTAGGCTGGAGTTGTGTAAAGCTTGCCGCTATTGGACTCTGGAGCAGTGGAAGCATGTTCTCTGTAGTGATGAATCACGCTTCACCATTTGGCAGTCCAACAGACAAATATGTGTTTGGCGGATTACAGGAGAACGCTACCGGACCCAATGCATAGTGCCAACTGTACAGTTTGGTGGAGGAGGAATAATGGTCTGGGGTTTGGGCTAGGCCCCTTAGTTCCAGTGAAGGGAAATGTTAACGCTACAGCGTACAGTGACATTCTAGACGATTCTGTGCTTCCAACTTTGTGGCAACAGTTTGGGGAAGGCCCTTTCCTGTTTCAGCATGACAATGCCCCCGTGCACAAAACGGGGTCCATACAGAAATGGTTTGTCGAGATTGGTGTTGAAGAACTTGACTGGGCTGTACAGAGCCCTGACCTCAACCCCATCGAACACCTTTGGGATGAATTGGAATGCAGACTGCAAGCCAGACCTAATCACCCAACATCAGTGCCCAACTTCACTAATGCTCTTGTGGCTGAATGGAAGCAATTCCGTGCAGCAATGTTTCAACATCTAGTGGAAACCCTTCCCAGAAGAGTGGAGGCTGTTATAGCAGTAAAGGGTGACCAACTCCATATTAACGCCCATGATTTTGGAATGAGATTTTCGACGACTTTTGGTCATGTAGTGTATCTCACCGGAGAACGCATTCCGAGCGAGTGAAACAACACCCCTCTGTTTTACAATATCTAGCCCATGTAGCTGATGCTGTCTGGCTGAAAAGAGAATGACATGCCATACTCTTCTTAACCACACAGCATCAGATACATGGGCTACACATAATGAGACAGAAGAGTGCTCTTTTGCTCACTCAAATGCTTTTTCTGAGAATGATGCGTCTTTCTGTTGGCGTGCATCTCGGTCAAATAAATGATTCTGATTTAAATATTTTATTGGAAAGGGCAAGGATGTACTGTATTGCGACTGCATTTCCTGAGTTGGTCTCGTTTTAGATTTGGTTAATTTAAAAATGCTTGCAGCCATGACCAAATTGACCATGGGTATTATAATCGGGTGCCTGATGCTGAACTCTGAATTGATGATTACTTGGGTACTACCAGCCGTGGGCAGATTTAAAATAAATCCCACGCACGGAAAACTGTTACGGTACCCTTCATTCTGTGACAATTTTTTTTTTCCAATTTTCTTGCAAGTCTCAGTTTTGGACAAGACATACTTTTTGACCAAAATTATCCTTTTTATACTTTATAGTAAATTTTGACACTAGAATAAATGTTTGACTCATATCAATGCCAGATAGGCCATTTTAAAAATGAGAAGTTGCTTTTTAGGGACAGTGTAGTTCAGTGCCAACAGAAGTTGTATTTGAATTCCATAATTTTGATATTAGGATATTAAATAAGAATGTTATATTTTGAATTTGTAATTCACAAATTCCTAATTTGAACTTGAATTTCATGATTTGAAACTGAATTGAATAAATATTGCATTCAGTTTTAAAATGCTATCCAATTGAATAAAATATTCAAATGCAATATTTATATATTCAGTTTTAGTCTGTAAGTATATTTGTGTCCAACTGGTAAAAGTTTCATGTGATTTGATTAATATATATGAAAAATATTACCCTACTATGGGTGTGGTGCCTGGCCTCAAGGTCAACAGCATCATCAATCAATCAATCAATCAATCAATCAATCAATCAAATATATTATAAAGTCCTTTTTACATCAGCAGATGTCACAAAGTGCTTGTACAAAACCCAGCTTAAACTGCAGAGAGCAAACAATAAAGATGTAGAACTTTCCTTGCAAGGCTGGAACATAGGAAGAAACCTAGAGAGGAGCCAAGCTCTGTGGGGTTGCCAGTCCTCTTCTGGCTGTGCCGGGTGGAGATTATAAGAGTACATGGCCATTAAAGCCAGATCGTTCTTCAAGATCTTCAAACGTTCATAGAGGACCCACAGGGTCAAATAATAATAAATAATATATAATAATAAATAAACAGTGGTTATGGAGGGTGCAACAGGTCAGTACCTTGGGAGTAAAAGTCAGTTGGCTTTCAAAAGCCGAGCATTCAGAGGTTGAGACAGCAGGACAAGGTAGCATGACCTGTGAACAGGTCAGGGTTCCATAGCCGCAGGCAGAACATCATGAATTTGACCTACTGTAGTACCAGGACATTTTAGCCCAAAACCTGTCTGCCTCTGCTAGGAGGCTGAAACTTGGCCGCAAGTGGATCGTCCAGAAAGACAATAACCCCAAGCACACATCAAAATCCACAGAGAAATGGTTAATTAACATTTTGCAATGGCCGTCTCCAGACTTGATTTGAGACAAATTTGATTTGAAGAGGGCAGTCCATAAAGGCAGATTAAGGATATCAACGATCTGAAAGGATTCTGTTTGGATGGATTGGTCTAAGATCCTACCTAATGTGTTTTCCAACTCATAAAACATTTTAGAAAAAGGCTCAGTGCCGTTATCCTCGCAAGGTGAGGCATTGAAAGGTATTGAAAACAAGGGTGTCAATAATACAAATATATATATATATATATATATATATATATATATATATATATATATATATATACACACTTGTTAAATACAATCTCTTTCTTTGAGAAATTGTAATAGAATAAAATAATATAATTCCACAATTTTCATTAGCATACAATGTAGCTCAATATTGAAATTATTTAGCTCGTCTTTGTGAAGGGTGTCAATAATTTCCGAACCCCACTGTATATACAATAAAGTGGCTCAGTTGGTAAAGCATGGCGCTTGCAACATCAGCTTACGGGTTCTGCTGGGGCCACCCATACAAAAATGTACGCACACTAGGGATGAATATTTTCCAGAAAATCAACCAAGTCTCAATACCGGGAATAATTTATATTTATCCCAAGAGCCCTGGAAAACACCACAAAAACCGGAAGTGCCCATTTGAAACATTTAAAACCAAGATATGGTCACTATGACAGGGTTCTCCCAAAATAAGATTGCCGATATGCCACGTTGCCGGCTTGGCTGTGCCACTATGTAAAGAACTGATATATACTAATGATAGAGTAACTTTGATCGCCAATGGCATTGTTGTGAATTGAAAAACAGGCCGTTCATATATTCCAGGGCATTATCACATTCCTTAATTAATTCAGCAGTAAGCCTACGCTATCTCGACAGAGAGCGCGCTCAGGACGCACAGACCGCACCCCGAGTATGATATGGCATTGTCGAATCATACAAACTTTGTAACGGCAGTCAAACAAAAGTCAATTGACCAAAATTGCTCAGCTTGCTAGTTAACCTCCAATGAATGACAGAATATCTCCTATTTGGCAAAATCAAGTTGATGATTATACAGATAGCAGATCAGCTCACGAATAACGGGGACATGAAGATATCTTAATGGGGACCAACTCTGTTAAAAATATCCATATCTACTCTCATACTATTTGTTGGTCACACATTCTCTGAAATGATAATCTACATGCCCACACAACTATAGCATTAAATTGGTGTATTTGATTATTTTATGAGATTTCTTATTTTCTGTTTCACTGTTGGTTAATTAAAAAAAGTGTGTAATCAGTTGTTTGAAATGGTAATAGTTATTGAGTATTTACCCAGTAACCATCTTGCATATTTGTGATTGGTGGAATGTGAATTATTGAAAATGAGAGAACAGGAAGTAGCTGAGTTCATGCGTCACAGTATCTGTGCTCAGTTGATGATTAAATCTATAAAATAGTAATCATTCTCCATTCAGTTTGTGTTCGCATAAAGTCTCAAACTCATTCCAGAGGGGGGTTTGTGGGTTTTCGCTCCTCCCTTGTACTTGATTGATGAATTAAAGGCAGTTAACCCACTGTTCCCCTGAAGACGTGGAGGGGTTGGGTTAAATGCGGAAGACACATTTCAGTTGAAGGCATTCAGTTGTACAACTGACTAGGTATCACCCTTTCCCTTTCCCTAATTGGTAAAGAACTCCCCTCACCTGGTTGTCTAGGTATTACTTGAAAGGAAAAAAAAAAAAAAAACGCAGACACTAGGCCCTAAATGGAATGAGTTTGACACCCCTGACATTGATAGTCATCCATCCACCATTGAAAGAACTCTCAAACTACATTAGTATAACGGTTTGGATATGACCGAGTGAGTTTCAGTATAAGCAATGCTTTCAATTGCATTAGCCTATTTTATTCCAATATTTTCATCATCAGTTGATCATAAATAAGGTGAGTTTTCCTCTCTTTGCGCTTTTTCAAGTCCCAATGGCTGTTTCCTCATCTACTCACTCCGCTGCCGCCCCCATCCGCCACGTTGTTCTCAACACCGTTTTAAATCAATATAGCCTATAGTTAATTGTTTTTCAATCTGGATTTTTTGGGGGTTTCGGGCTCATTTTAGAATATTCAGTTCTGATAAGAACTCTAAACTGTATTTAAGTCTTGTCTGCAGTCCAGCAGTGTCAATTTTGTGTGTACTTTGAATTTGTGGTGACTTTGTGTGAAGTAAATTCTCTAGACTAAAGGCTTCCATGTGACAACCTGATTGGATAATGTGCTATATATAAAATGTTTGCCAATTTGCTTCTGAGCAGATTATGTATTTTGTGAAATTGCATTAGTGCAATATTGGGGGAAAATGTTTTAATTTCCCAGGTCATTTTATTTTGGGGGGAAATGTGAAGAGTGACAGTCCTAGGATCCTGGTTACCTGTATTTATCCCTAATGCACGCTCTGTAAATTGCTTTGGATAAAAGCACCTGCTAAATGCCATATTAGAATTGAATATGTATCTAGGTATAAAATTCACAATACATTACAGCTGTCTGAAATAACTATATTCTTTAAAAGGAAAAATAAATAAATATCTCCCTTTCACATCTTTAACAGTAAAGACAAAAACATATCTCCCATACAAACAGCTAATATGAACAAGTTTCCCTTCTTCTCTACTGAAACTCTACCACGCTAACTGTATACTTATGATATTTGCAGAACACCCTAAATGTTCCTATGTGAACTATTGCTTGATCATAGCAATAGGAAAAATTATACATCACTGTACAGGAAAAATCTTCAATCTCATCTCAGCCTATCATTACCCTTCATAGTGCACAGCAACATTGTCTGACCCCTCTCTCGTTCACATTGTCTCACCATATCTCACCACTTCTCACTGGTGGTTCCTCAGACAAGCAGGTCAAAGACCACTTTATCGTTTCCAGGAGCAACAGGTTCTACAAAAACAAGGTGAGATATGGTCATCCTAGTCATCCTCAGACACAGGATGAGCTACAGGGATTTCCACTAGGAAGCATTCCCTGAAGAAGGTCATGACAGAATTCAACAAGTAGCGTTGGCTCTTCACAGAGTAAATGTTGTGGCCTTCGTCTGGGAAGATCTAGGGAACAGAGAAATAAATAGTTGTTCATTATCATTATATTGAATTCTACAGCAGAGTAGTTTTACATTTACTGTTATTACGAATTAGATAAAAAAAGAAGTGTTAACTTACATGACTACCACTATTATCAATGTCACAACACACATGCAGAACTACTGTTATTAATTACACTTCAACGTAGACTCAGCGATATGACGTAGACGCACAAAGTAAACAGCATAGTGGGTCAATTTCCGCAACGACTAAAAACGGTGACGAGCGAGGCTTAACTTCTCCACTGTTTTGGTCCTGTAACTACCATGTTTTAAGAAGCCAACTCCTGAACAGATACTGTGGGTGACTGTGTGAGAGCGAAGTCTTGCATCTGGCTCATCGCAACACCTGCAATGCTGCTCGTGGCAACGTAATTCGGTTGAGTCTACCTTTATTTCATTTTACTCTTACCATTATCGCTCCACTATTTCATTCTTGAGTTCTCCCTCTCCCTCCTACTTACTTTTCAAAGGTGGGGCCTTTTTTAAATATCAGACAGATTTTCCTCAGGGCAGGTTTGGCACCGCGCAGCAGGTAACTATTTTCACTTTGTCAAACTTTAAATAATAAATGATTCAAGGCAGAGGGGGGAGGTCAGCTTCAATTATACATGCATCACTGAGGCCTCCTTTGTCTGGGACATTAAATGGCACTTTGCATAGGAAGGGAGAATGTAACTGGTCACCTGCAGAGTGTAGTTAACGTTTGATATTGACAGAAGTTTCACCAGCTCCGCGGAATGCTGGAAATGAACGGTGGCTGAAAGAGAGATAATTGAAACGTTGGTGTCCTTGCTCGACAAGCATTTTCATTTCAAATTAATAACATTGTAGGCAATTTCACAAAATTAAATATAATACTACAGGGTTGAGGCTGGAACAATGTCATAGTCATTAAGCTATTGAGAAATGAACTAGATCGGATACAGTATACAAAGCTATAGCACAATAGACGAACAATTGATGATTCTTCTTATAAGTTCTAAGTATAAAATGCACTGTATCTCATGTGCACAAGAAACTGGTATGCAATTATAACGTGTGCTGCTCAGTTCTATTTTTGTGAGTGCCTGTCAATCATATCTTATTTCATTAACAACAGTATGATACATCTGTCTTTTTATCCCCACTTAAGGCTAACAATCAACTGAACACAATGAATAAGCCCATCGTTTGACTTAAACACTGTCTGTCTGACAGATAAGCCGTTATCTAATTAGCGTTTTATCTCCTATCTTTTTCATTAAACCTACAAAATAAGCTCCACATTGAAGTCCAACAATAGCGTGCAACCATGCCCTGAGTAGCAACTAGAGAGAACTAGTACTCACCATCTGCTGTTCCATGGATGATGAGAAACCTCCGTTGACCTGTGCCTGTGATGTTGGGAAGCAGACTGGAGAGCTGTTCGAGACACAATGACAATTTTATATCAGTGAAAGATACTGAAAACGTACTGTAAATACCAACTAGTTTTCTATAAGAGAAATGCATTCAAGCACAGCTTGGTGTGATTTAGCAGAGGCTTGCCACTACCAGAGGCTTGCCATTAGCGAAGAATCAACAGATATGACACTATTGCAGTGTAACAAGTGTTTATTGGATGAATTGCTAATGATAAGATTAAATGTAGAATTTTCAGTGCTTTCCACCTTGACCACCTATCAATATTTAATTTAAAAAAAACATAGAAAGTCAATCATACTTGGTATTTAAGCTCATCCTGGACCGGAAACCCAAAGTAACGCTCAGTGAAGGCAGAACCTTTAGAAAAATACAACATAGTTAAGTGTGTTTTTGGTAGTTCTTTCATTAGTCCACTATTAATACAGTCCCAAAATGTTTTGTGTCAGCAGTCAAGTTTTCAAGATATTGGACTTTCAAGAAGCAAAGTGTCACTTGCCACATCATCATGAGGATGTGGCAAGTGACACTGCTTGAAAACCCAATATCTTGAAAAGTTGACTGCTGACATGCAAAACTTTCTGGGACTGTATTAACAGTGGATTAATTAAAAAAATACCAAAATATAGTTTTTGAGTGGATTTTTCCACTAAGTCTTTGAAAAATGACAGGTAGGAAACATGAGATTGACCATGTAAAGTAAAGAGCAAAAATTCAGGCGAAATGGAAAGTGAGAAAAGATTCCAGTGATTGCATAGACAGAAAGCAGGTATATTTTCCCTTATTATTACCTCTAAAATCCCTGAACAATCAATGGGCTTCATACCACTGTGTTTTGAGGAAGATATTCAAAGGCAGCTCTGAAGTAGTAGGAAATACTGTATTTCCTCCCAGTGCCTGCCGTATTTCTATAGAGTAAAAGCGCATGCTGGTCTTACCATTCACATGAATGGTATAAACAACAACATCCTTCAGCCTTATTGGACGGGCCCTACATTTCAAGTCAATGGATGAGTGCCGCATCCACCTACCGTATTTGACAAATCCTGATGTATTAAGTGGCCATCACCATAACTTCGACGAGATATTGGACAAGACTTGACAAACTCTATTAAATGAATGGCTACTGAAAGGATTTATCTTAGACTGGGAAATTACCGTAGAGTCTCCAGTCTGTCACGGGAGCAACTGCAACCCCACATCTGAACATGGAGCCAGAGGAGAGGAGTAGAAGAGAGCTCAGGAAACCCCCATAAGCCTGGGGAAACACCCCCAAAAATAGTTGGACATGCAATGTTGGATATAGCTAAAAACCCATATACTGTAAGTAAGAATACAAAAAAAAGGGGTTATAGCTAAATATACCATATCCACAAATATTCCAAATTACACTTCCTTACCTTTCCATAAACAGCAACCTTATTTTTATCCACATATGGCAGCTTGGTCAGGTACCTAATAAAATACGGGAGGGTATTAAAGTCTAACATTTCTGAAATGCAATGAATCAGTTCCCATCGAATCAACAATTTCTTTCAACAGTATCCATGTGAGAGCTTTCAGATCATGTTCAGATCATGCTCCAGTACATACTCTACTGCTGCGATCTGGTCCTGCACCTCCACAGTTCCCAAACGCTGGTGGACTTCATGTAGGACCCTCTGGCCCAGGAACCCACTCCCACTGCCGTCCAGGCGAGCCACGATGACGTTATCCGAGCTGACCAGAACCGAGTCCCAGTCAAGAACAAACTGGTCACTCACCGCCTGGCCACCGGGGGCACTGTCACTATGGAACACCATCAAAGTTGGTCAAATTGAACTTACCATCAAGGTTCAATATGAGTGACTTCTGGTGTGTTCAGTGCTCATTGGAATATCGTATTTCCTAGTAGTCAGAAATACAACAGGAGTGTGTTCAAGTGTTTTTGAAGTCATAACAACTTTCAACCACTGACATATGAGCTAGGTAGCTATAATGAGTTTACTTGATGGCAAACATTGACAAAATGGTAAAACTAGTTAGATTATTCACATTATTAAAGGGCACTTCTGCCACTTTTCAACCTCATATTAATTTCTCCAGCACCATACCAGTGTCTAAATATGTTAAAATCGCATGTTTCTATAGTCTGTGGTTAGAAAGATGAGAAGAAATGTCCTAAAAAATGCTTTTCTGTTACATCAAAGGCTAGGATTAGGAAAAACTGATTTTCAAAACCTGCAATTAGTTTTTTTTTCTTACTCCCTATTGCGAATCTCACAGTGTTTGAAAATCACCGTTTTTTAACAATGTTTTAACTTATAATCATCGGGAACAACTTTTTAGCCTATTATTTTGTTTCTATAAAAGTTAGAAATGTGCCATTTTCAAATATGTACTGTAGACACTGGTATTGTGCTGGAGATAATGAAAATGAGATTGGAAGTGGTAGAATTTCCCTTTTAAGGTTGTAAATGGCTTCATTTTCTCATGTGGTTGAAAATGTAAAGGCTCAATGATGAAATGTCCCAACTCTAAACTCAGGTATCACCTTCTGGTTTACAACTTGTAACTCTTATGTGGAGGATCTGTCAACTCGTTAGTTCCGTGTCGGAATGTTGGATTTACGAATTTCCGACAGCACCACTCATTCTATATCACAAGTTAGGTTTCCATCCAATTGGCGACAGATTGTCATGCAAACATTAAAAAAAATCGGATAAAAAAACATTATGCGCATTTTCCCACCAGAGATGTAATTCCATCAAACTGACCCGTTGCGGATAGAAGGATGTGTGTAATGATGCAGTGCACATAAAAGTTACTTTTGTGGTTAAATTCCCATGCACCAAATACAATATACAAGTTAAATGGGTTCCAATCGCATTTTCAACTCTACTGATGGTTTTGTCACAAAATTCTGAATGCTGATTGGTTAAAATTGCTTTCCAGCCGGTGTCTATTCGACAAGTTACCACCGGCTAAATCTATGACTCTAAAATGCATATTTACTCTGTTCCCCCTGACTGCGCAATCCACTGTCTTATCAGCCCAGCCAGGCACTTTATAACTTTTGATAAACATCTCCACTATAAAAAGCATCTAGACATTCTCACATTTCTTTTAGACTAAGATTTCGTTTTCAACAGCGGAGAGTTGTAAAAACCTTGCTTTCTGTCTCTCCGACATTTGCAACATTGTTTCAATATTCAAATTCGATCTCCAGCTTCCCATAGTAAGGAACATGACGGGAGTCGGGACGAGACAGACAGGCAGTGTTTCTCAGTCAGTCAAAATCATGAATCAGCTGGCATCATTGTTATGGATATACAGTGCATTCGGGAAAGTATACAGACCCGTTGACATTTCTACATTTTGTTACGTTACAGCCTTATTCTAAAATGAATTAAATAGTTTTTCCCCCTCATCAATCTACACAAAATACCCATACTGACAAAGCAAAAACAGGTTTGTAGAAATGTTTTAAAATGTAAAATATATATATATGACATTTACAGAAGTATTCAGACCCTTTACTCAGTACTTTGTTGAAGCACCTTTATCAGCGATTACAGCCTTGAGTCTTATTGGGTATTACGTTAAAAGCTTGGCACACCTGTATTTGCGGAGTTTATTCCATTCTTCTCTGCAGATCCTCTCAAGCTCTATCAGGTTGGATGGGGTGAGTCACTGCACAACTATTTTCAGGTCTCTCCAGAGATGTTCAATCGGGTTCAAGTTCGGGCTCTGGTTGTCCCACTCAAAGACATTCAGAGGCTTGTCCAGAAGCCAGTCCTGCATTGTCTTGGCTGTGTGCTTAGGGTCGTTGTCTTGTTGGAAGGTTAACCTTTTCTCCAGTCTGAGGTCGTGAGCGATCTGGAGCAGGTTTTCATCAAGGATCTCTCCTTACTTTGCTCCATTCATCTTTACCTCGATCCTGACAAGTCTCCCAGTCCCTGTCGCTGAAAAACATCCCACAGAATGATGCTGCCACCACCATGCTTCCCCATAGGGATGGTCTAGGTTTTCTCCAGAAGTGACGCTTGGCATTCATGCCAAAGAGTTCAATCTTGGTTTCATCAGACCAGAGAATCTTGTTTCTTGGTCTGAGAGTCCTTTAGGTGCCTTTTGGCTAACTCCAAGCGGGCTGTTATGTGCCTTCTACTGAGGAGTGGCTTCCGTCTGGCCACTCTACCATAAAGGCCTGATTGGTGGAGTGCTGCAGAGATGATTATCCGTCTAGAAGGTTCTCCCATCTCCACAGAGGAACTCTGCAGCTCTGTCAGAGTGACCATTGGATTCATGGTCACCTCCTTGACCAAAACCCTTATCCCCAATTGCTCAGTTTGGCCTAGCGGCCAGCTCTAGGAAGAGACTTGGTGGTTCCAAACTTCTTCCATTTAAAAATGATGGAGGCCACTGTGGTCTTAGGGACCTTCAATGCTGCAGATTTTTTTGGGTACCATTCCCTAGATCTGCGCGACACAATCCTGTCTAGGCGCTCTACGGACAATTCCTTCGAACTTATGGCTTGGTTTTTTCTCTGACATGCACTGTCAACAGTGGGACCTTATATAGACATGTGTGCCTTTCCAAATCATGTCCAATCAATTGAATTTACCACAGGTGGACTCCAATCAAGTTGTAGAAACAGGATGGACCTGAGCTCAATTTCGAGTCTCATAGCAAAGGGTCTGAATACTAATGTAAATAAGTATTTTATTTTTTATACATTTGCAAACATTTATAAAAACCTGTTTGTCATTATGGGGTATTGTGTGTAGGTTGATGAGGAAAATAATTTATTTAATACATTTTAGAAGTCTGTAACTTAACAAAATTAACAAACAAAAAAGTCAAGGGGTCAGAAAACTTTCCAAATGCACTGTATACAAAAACATGTTGTTGAAAAAAGGTAAAACAAAATTAAGTACAGCTAGTTTGCAGTCTTTCCAGCTTCAGTTTGAAGTGATTGTGTTTGCTGTGTTGTTGAAGAACAGTGTCCTGACGAATGAGCACATTTTCTATGCCAGGCAAAATTGCACCTCATTAGCTCATTGTTATGGATATATCCAATTACATTTTACTACAAAACAGCTAAACAAATCCAAATGCAGCTACTTTGCTGTTATTCTGGCTGCAGTTTTTGACGTGACAGTAAGTTAGCCGTAGTTGGCTAGCTAGCAAGCAAGGGATAAGAACATTGCCAGCCAGTATGGTAATAGCACATTTAGAATGAACAACTGGGTCACGTCCATAGATACAGAACAAAAAGACTGAATGGCTGAGTCGCGTCTCTGGCAACCGAACCGATAGAACAAACGACTAGCCGGCTTGGGTAGCAACCCTAGACTTGTGTCGGGACTAAATCTTGTGGAAGGACGAAATAGTATGAATAAATAAATCAAAATAAGGTTTTTAATTGAAAATATGTAAATCATTTTTGAATATGTTGGTAACCTGTTGTATGGGGCGGCAGGTAGCCTAGTAGTTAGAGCGTTGAACCAGTGACCGAAAGGTTGCTAGATCGAATCCCTGAGCTGACAAGGTAAAAGTATTTTGTTCTGCCCCTGAACAAGGCAGATAACCCACTGCTCCTAGGCTGTTATTGTCAATAAGAATTAGTTCTTATTAACTTACTTGCCTAGATAAATAAAGGTTAAAATATATACATTTTTTAAATAAACATGATAATGCCCTCAAAGTCGATGTTTGGAGGGTGTTTGTTTAGAGTGTTTCGGGGTTTGTTGGGCTATGTTTATCTAGTATGTCTAGTTCTATGTTTAGTTAATGGAGTTGACCTTCAATTGGAAGCAGCTGCTCCTAGTTGCTTCTAATTGAAGGTCCCATTTAAGAGGGGTGTTTTCTGTGGGATTTTGTTGGGTAGTTGTTCCTTGTTTAGTGTTTGTGCACCTGACAGGACTGTTTCGTTTAGTTCTTTTTTTGTATACGTATTTATTTGTTTCTCCTTCTTCAAAATAAAAAGAAGATGAGTATACATATTCCCGCTGCGTTTTAGTCCAATCCTTACGACAACCGTGACATCTGGTTTTGACACGTGCACTTTAACCAAAAGCTCACAGATATACAGTTCGGATAGGCTAGCCGACATGATGAGATTATTATGGACAAAACAGCAAGATTATTTTTATTTGTCGAACAGCAGCCAAGAATTGTTCAAAGGAGCATCAAGCTCATCACCGTGTACTTTAACCACCCTGTGAAGTTGATCATAATTTATTTAATCTGTAGCCAAATGCTTTCCCGAGTCGTAGTGGGAGGACCACATTAACATATCACTGCGTGACTCCAAGTTTACGTTGAAATGATGGTTATTATATCAATATTCCGGCATAAAGGCATTTCAACCACCATTACTCACATAATTAATTTTACAGACACAAAAAGATCCCACCTTGTCTAACGTATTTAGTTTTTTCGACATTTGCAAAGTTTACCGACAAATTAGCAGTTTCCATCAGGCCTGTCGTGACATTTTTTTATCTGACATGTACTTTACTCGCATAAAAAGGTTGGATGGAAACCTGGTTACTGATACAGAAATAAGACTTTTTGGAAAATCACTATCTGGATAAACATACTACACAGACACTTATTTTTCAAGTCCCTGGAGAGATATAGGGAATGACAATAGTCTTTATTTTGATCCCTCAATAACATCAGGAGAAATGTTGATGCAAACTTCGTTCTGCTATTGCTCTAAAACAATATTTAATCTGAAGCCATTGATAAGGATTTAGGGAAATTTCACATACAGTACACTCCAAGATAAGGATTGGTGAAGGGTAGGATACGTACAGGATCAGCAGAAGTGGATGCGCTGTGGCCTCATCAAAATCTATTGGCAAGGTCAGCTCCAGACGGAGTGCTATAAAATAAATCAGACATCCCTTACACCTCAAATGCACATTGATTATACTAAGTGCCAATCAGGCTTCCAAATGTAGTATCTTAACATATCATGTTTATTTCTACAATGAGAATCTTGAGAGAATCTTCATATGTTAACCTGTTCTGATTGCATGATATTATGATTTGACAAATTACATGTTACATCGCTCGACAAATGACCAAGCAACTGATTACATTGCAGACACATTTACATGTATGGCAGCATACATACAAATCAAGAGTGAAAAAACATGAACAAAAG
This sequence comes from Salmo trutta, assembly GCF_901001165.1. Taxonomy (NCBI): domain Eukaryota; kingdom Metazoa; phylum Chordata; class Actinopteri; order Salmoniformes; family Salmonidae; genus Salmo; species Salmo trutta. Next base: position 8,394,996 of record NC_042980.1, read on the forward strand.
GCAATCCTTGAAATGGAGCTAGAAATGAAGGTGCAGTCTCCATTCAGATGCCTTAATGAAATGTAGCACATTGTGTCTAATTGCACACACGGTTCAGAGTGAAGAACCCATATGGCGAGCCTTCCCATCTAATTGGATTAGTAGATTGGCAGGCTTCTCATTCCAGAGCTGATTCATAATCACCTCACAAAGTTGTGCACCTGTTCTTTTAATTGCGTTTATCCCTGGTATCTGTTTATTATGTACTCCGGCACTTCAAGCTCCATGGCTCACACTACATCTAAAAACCCTGCCTGTCGATTTTTCTGCATGTAGCAGGTCAACAGCTGAAATATGTTACCTGTTACTAGTGTTGCTATTATTACTGTTGCTATTACTCCATGAATGAACCACATGAGGGATAAGGATGATGATTCATGATGATGCTGATGATGACAATGATGCTGACAACTATGATTACAGTGACAGTGGTAATGATGGTAATGATGATGTTAATGCCCAAAGATGATTATGAAGATGATGGTCACGATGATAGAATGATCATGAGAAAGATTAGATTGTCATACCAAAGTTGTTGATTTGTAGGGTCCTGATATCTCTCCTTGGTATATTCCTATATATCAGTGCATCTCTTAGTGCAGTGTTCTTCTCCAAAATGTCATTCTCTATATACAGAGATGGAAAAATAAATATTTGGATTAAGCAAACACATAATCTCTCTTAAATCCATCATGGTAAAGCATTATGTTTTAATATCTGCATAGGCTCTTAATTGCATATAATGTTATTAAATGTATTTGCATTTACAGTGCCTTCAGAAAGTATTCACACCCCTTGACTATTTCCACATTTTGGCTTGTTAGAGCCTGAATTTATAATGGATTCAATGAGATGTTGTGTCACTGGCCTACACACAAAACCTCATAATTTCAAAGTGGAATTATGTTTTTAGAAATGTTTACAAATTAATAAAAAATGAAAAGCTGAAATGTCTGGCAACCCTAAATACGTTTTGCTTAGAAATGTACTCACTCTATCTGCAATAACAGTGTTTAACCTGATTTTTCAATGACTACCTCATCTCTGTACCTCACACATACAATTATCTGTAAGGCCCTCAATTGAGCAGTTAATTTCAAACACAGATTCAATGTTTACATATCTTACATTACTCATCTCATATGTATATACTGTATTTTATACCATCTATTGCGTCTTGCCTATGCCGCTCGGCCATCGCTCATCCATATATTTATATGTACATATTCTTATTCCATCCCTTTACATTTGTGTGTATAAGGTAGTTGTTGGGGAATTGTTAGATTACTTGTTAAAAAACTACTGCACTGTCGGAACTAGAGGTACAAGCATTTCATTAGATATTACTGCGCTGTCGGAACGAGAGACACAAGCATTTCTCTACACCTCCATTAACATCTGCTAACCATATGTATGTGACCAATAAAATTTGATTTAGATTTTTTAACCACAAAGACCAGGTAGGTTTTCCAATGCCTCGCAAAGAATTCCACCTATTTGTAGATGGGTAAAAATAAAAAAAGCAGACACTGAATATCCGTTTCAGCGCGGTGAAGTTTGGCAGTGGCTCGCCCATTACGGCGTTAGGGGTGGCGACCCACTTGTGATTGTTTTGTTTTTTTGGTATATATATATATATATATATATCGCAGTGCTAGTGGCGTCACTACAGACCCTGGTTCGATCCCGGATTGTATCACAACCGGCCGTGATCTCGAGTCCCACAGGGTAGGGCACAATTGTCCCAGAGTCCGGGTTAGAGGAAGGTTAGGCCGTCATTGTAAATAGGATTTTTTTCTTTACTGACTTGCCTAGTTAAATAAAGGTTAAATATTTGTTGTTGTTGTAAATAAATACAAATTAAATATATATATCAAACTGGTTCATTTGGCCAAAAAAGTTAATAAATATTTATTGATTAAATGAATTGAATCTGTGTATATATATATATATATATTAAATAAATCAAGGATTATGTTTTAAATGCTCATAAAAGTGCAATGTGTGAATTTTCTTGTTTCAAAATTATACTGCTCAAAAAAATAAAGGGAACACTTAAACAACACAATGTAACTCCAAGTCAATCACACTTCTGTGAAATCAAACTGTCCACTTAGGAAGCAACACTGATTGACAATACATTTCACATGCTGTTGTGCAAATGGAATAGACAACAGGTGGAAATTATGGGCAATTAGCAAGACACCCCCAATAAAGGAGTGGTTCTGCAGGTGGTGACCACAGACCACTTCTCAGTTCCTATGCTTCCTGGCTGATGTTTTGGTCACTTTTGAATGCTGGCGGTGCTTTCACTCTAGTGGTAGCATGAGACGGAGTCTACAACCCACACAAGTGGCTCAAGTAGTGCAGCTCATCCAGGATGGCACATCAATGCGAGCTGTGGCAAGAAGGTTTGCTGTGTCTGTCAGCGTAGTGTCCAGAGCATGGAGGCGCTACCAGGAGACAGGCCAGTACATCAGGAGACGTGGAGGAGGCCGTAGGAGGACCGCTACCTCCGCCATTGTGCAAGGAGGAGCAGGAGGAGCACTGCCAGAGCCCTGCAAAATGACCTCCAGCAGGCCACAAATGTGCATGTGTCTGCTCAAACGGTCAGAAACAGACTCCATGAGGGTGGTATGAGGGCCCGACGTCCACAGGTGGGGGTTGTGCTTACAGCCCAACACCGTGCAGGACGTTTGGCATTTGCCAGAGAACAGTAAGATTGGCAAATTCGCCACTGGCGCCCTGTGCTCTTCACAGATGAAGCAGGTTCACACTGAGCACATGTGACAGACGTGACAGAGTCTGGAGACGCCGTGGAGAACGTTCTGCTGCCTGCAACATCCTCCAGCATGACCGGTTTGGCGGTGCGTCAGTCATGTTGTGGGGTGGCATTTCTTTGGGGGGCCGCACAGCCCTCCATGTGCTCGCCAGAGGTAGCCTGACTGCCATTAGGTACCGAGATGAGATCCTCAGACCCCTTGTGAGACCATATGCTGGTGCGGTTGGCCCTGGGTTCCTCCTAATGCAAGACAATGCTAGACCTCATGTGGCTGGAGTGTCAGCAGTTCCTGCAAGAGGAAGGCATTGATGCTATGGACTGGCCCTCCCGTTCCCCAGACCTGAATCCAATTGAGCACATCTGGGACATCATGTCTCGCTCCATCCACCAATGCCACGTTGCACCACAGACTGTCCAGGAGTTGGTGGATGTTTTAGTCCTGGTTTGGGAGGAGATCCCTCAGGAGACCATCCGCCACCTCATCAGGAGCATGCCCAGGCATTGTAGGGAGGTCATACAGGCACGTGGAGGCCCCACACACTACTGAGCCTCATTTTGACTTGTTTTAAGGACATTACATCAAAGTTGGATCAGCCTGTAGTGTGGTTTTCTACTTTAATTTTGAGTGTGACTCCAAATCCAGACCTCCATGGGTTGATAAATTGGATTTCCATTGATTATTTTTGTGTGATTTTGTTGTCAGCACATTCAACTATGTGTAACAGTGTAGGTTCCGTCCCTCTCTTCGCCCCAACCTAGGCTCGAACCAGGGACCCTTGCACACATCAACAACTGACGCCCACGAAGCATCGTTACCCATCGCGCCACAAAAGCCGCGGCCCTTGCAACGCAAGGGAAACAACCACTTCAGGTCTCAGAGCGAGTGACGTCACTGATTGAAACGCTATTAGCGCGCACCACCGCTAACTAACTAGCCATTTCACATCGGTTACATATGTAAAGAAAAAAGTATTTAATAAGATTATTTCATTCATTCAGATCTAGGATGTGTTATTTTAGTGTTCCCTTTATTTTTTGAGCAGTGTATGTAGTTCAAAACAAGCTGTTCAGTTACTTACTGCTCTGCCCCTCAGTGACTGCCAGCAGTGCCTGTTCCGCCTCCACGTGTGCAAAGGCCACGAGAACATTGCTTGGATTGTGTTGCCAGCTATTTGCTCTGAGTGGGAACAGCCCCAATGAAATCACAGGATTTCGTAGCATAAATTATAACAGCACAAAGTAAATGGACCATCCAGGGGGCTCAAATATGCATTGGTTTAGTCAGAACTTCTGGGTCTGCTCTATTCTCCTCCTTCCAATGAGTCTCTCGTGCCAAACGGCTTACTTTCCGAATGTGAGACTACAATAGATCTGCCTTATTAGGTGAAAAAGCAAAAAGCAAATTGTAATTAACTTGTAATTAAATTATTATAAAATCTTAGGAGCCTGGGACCTGATAAACTGGGCAACTACATCCAACAAGAGTCAATGGACAGATGGATACCCCACCTAGAATCTTCTCATCGCAGATCTGGTAGGACAAAAAATCATGGCCAATTGTATCGTTTCCCCCTGACGTTATTTATCAGGTTCTACTGTAGGTGACAGGGCGACATGTTGTGTGGACTAAAACAGCATAAAACTTGGTGTATCACAAGGCATGATCAAATTGATCATTCAGCTACAGTAATTTTGAGAAACAGAGAAATTCTTTGTTCGTTTTAGCTGTTAGCTTGCTGGCTAGTTAGCTCCCATGCCAATTTCAAGTCTTTCTAAACTCACATCTGACTAACTCGGAAATATGAAGTTATTTCAGAATGAACATTTACTGGCTAGCGCGTCATGCTTTGTGATATTATGATAGATAGCTATCCCCAGTTAGATAATGTGTTAACTTATTGCATCTGTATGCTGATTGCGTTCTCCATGTTTGCACTCGTTCGTGAGCTGGCTAAATAGTATAATCTAATCTGTTCAAAACAGTGGCAGCATGTGCAGCAGTGGTTATTCGGTTTTTGACATGCAAAAGTGAAATAGGTGTATTTATGCTGTCGTTCAAATGCACAGATTACTTTATACTGTATATCTTATAAAAGAGACTACCGGTAGTTCAAAAACTTGACATCATATTTTTTGGCCTGCGGTTTTGTTGACGACTCCAACCATCTTGCGCCACGGTTATTAATTACACTTTGGATGGTGTATCAATACACCCAGTCACTACAAAGATACAGACGTCCTTCGTAACTCAATTGCCGGAGAGGATGGAAACTGCTTAGGGATTTCATCATGAGGCCAATGGTGACTTTAAATCAGTTACAGAGTTGAATGGCTGTGATAGGAGAAAACTGAAGATGGATCAACAACATTGTAGTTACTCCACAATACTAACCTAAATGATAGAGTGAAAAGAAGGAAGCTCTACAGAATAATAAATATTCCACAAATGTCCTGAATACAACGCGTTATGTTTGGGGAAATTCCAACACAACGCATCACTGAGTACCACTCTTCACATTTTCAAGCATATTGGTGGCTCCATCATGTTATGGGTATGCTTGTCATTAGCTTGAAAATCTATGGCAAGACTTGAAAACGGCTGTCTAGCAATGATCAACAACCAACTTGACAGAGCTTGAAGAATTTAAAAATAATCATGTGCAAATATTGTACAATCCAGTTGTGCAAAGCTCTTAGAGACTTACTGTCACGTCTAGTCCTGCTCCCCCTCTCTGGCACTCATTGTCGCCAGTTTACTTATTATTACGCACACCTGCACCTTATGAGACTCACCTGGACACCATCACTTCTATGCTTGCCTCCCCTATATCTGTCACTCCCTTTGGTTCTTTCCCCAGGCAGTATTAGTTATGTTTCTCATGTCCAGACGCTACTCTTGTTTTGTATTGTTCCATGTTCTATTTATTACCTGTACTTGCGTCCTGACTCCCAGCATCTGTGTTACACTTACCCAGAAAGAAAACGTATTTAGGGTTGCCAGACATTTCAGCTGTAATTGCTGCCAAAGGTGATTTTAACATGTATTGACTCAGGGGCGTGAATACTTATGTAAATTAGATCTTTTTGTATTTAATTTTCAATACATTTGCAAAAATGTCTAAAAACAGGTTTTTACTTTGTCATTATGGAGTATTGTGTGTACCATAGATGGGTGAGAAAAACAATCTATTTGATCCATTTTGAATTCAGGCTTTAACCCAACAAAATGTGGAATCAAGGGGTATGAATACTTTCTAAAGGCACATTGTATGCCATAATATCCTAAAATAGACACATCCATAGTTGAAAATTAAACCCATTTTATTGAAACGAGCGGCATAATCAAATCATATGGTAGAACTGATTCAATAGACATGATTCCTTTAATTTAATCACATTACCATATCTGTTCACACACGTTTTCCAAACACATCCCATTCAATGCACACACATGCGTTAGGATTCCCAGGTTTCATTTAAATATTGTACCACGTCCACATCCATCTAAATGAGGATCAAATTGCTAGGAAACTGATTCAGCGATATACATTTGTCGTGGCCCCACGGAGGATATAATGATGCAACTTTAATGAGTGAATTAATCAACATCACTCACGCACTGTGCCTGCAGAGGAAGAAGAGGTTGATCATTTATCTACTCCAGTATCCTAGACTGCTTTACAAATGGCATTTTAATCCCTATTTAGAGCATTACTTTTGACCAGGTCCCGTGGGTCAATAGGCTGGATTCTGCAGTAAATAGTATAGAACCAGGTGTACTCCCAGGTGTAACTCCCTGAATTAAGTATAAAACCTTGACCTGCTTAAAAAATGTCCTTTCTTCCCGTCATCCCACTGTTCTTCTTTTCTTACACAAGCAAGCAGTATACACACAGTGCCATGGTTGTTATTGTTTGAATTGTTGGTGCTCTTGTACTTACTGCTCATGTCATTCAGTTTGTAAAGGGTGGTTCTTGGTATACCAGGACCTGCAGAAACGAGACCAAGTATAAACATTTTTTTTCTTGTAAGAATTTCGAATCATTTGGTAAGCATTTCATGACAACATTTGTAAGGGGTGCATACTGGCGGCAGAGAAGTCAGACGCAGGAGAGCAAAAACTGTGTTTCCAACGGCACAGTTTAATAATAAAAACCACCGGAAAACAGAACAATCAATGAATGGGTACAAAACTCGACGCACACCAGACATAATGTGCACAAGCACTTACAATAAACAATACCGGACAAGGACATGGGGGGAACAGAGGGTTAAATACACAACATGTAATGATGGAATTGAAACCAGGTGTGTGGGAAGACAAGACAAAACAAATGGAAAATGAAAGGTGGATCGGCGATGGCTAGAAGACCGGTGACGTCGACCGCCGAACGTCGCCCGAACAAGGAGAGGGACTGACTTCGGAGGAAGTCGTGACAACATTTTAAATGTCAAATGTCTGCTAATTATTATTGTAATTTATATGTTGTACATTCAACTGAAAATGTTATATAAAACATACTGCAAAATTACAGGTGGCATGTATCCTACTCAGATTGAACTGATTTTCTTTATTGAACAATTACCTCTACAGTTCAGCAGGACATACTGATAGTCTGGGTTGAAGACTGCATCATAGTAGGAGCATTGTGTTTTGAACAGGGAGCAGGTCAGGCATTCACGTTGAAATGGGTTTACCGCCGACACCCTGATTGAAAGAAGTCGAGAAAATACTATACGGTAAGAGGTCAGAGTCAAATTAACTTGAGAGCTTGGTTCCTACAATATACAGTGCATTCAGAAAGTATTCAGACCCGATAACTTTTTCCACATTTTGTTATTCTAAAATGTATTAAACAGTTTTTTTCCTTCATCAATCTACACACACAATACCCTCTTGGGTATGACGCTAAAAGCTTGGCACACCTGTATTTGCAGAGTTTATTCCATTCTTCTCGGCAGATCCTCTCAAGCTCTGTCAGTTATTTTCAGGTCTCTCCAGAGATGTTCGATCGGGTTCAAGTCCGGGCTCTGGTTGGGCCACTTAAGGACACTCAGAGACTTATCCTGAAGCCACTTCTGCGTTATCGTGGCTGTGTGCTTAGGGTCATTATCCTGTTGGAAGATGAACCTTCACCCCAGTCTGAGGTCCTAACCGCTCAGGAGCAGGTTTTCATCAAGGACCTCTCCATACTTTGCTCTGTTCGTCTTTTCCTCGACTCTGACTAGTCTCCCAGTCCCTGCCACTGAAAAATATCCTACAGCATGATGCTTTCACCACCATGCTTCAAGTAGGGATGGTGCCAGGTTTCCTCCAGAAGTGACACTTGGCATTTATTCCAAAGGTTTCATCAGACCAAATAATTTTGTTTCTCATTGTCTGAGAGTCCTTAGGTGCGTTTTGGCAAACTCCAAGTGGGCTGTCAAGTGCCTTTTACTGAAAATTGGCTTCCGTTGTCATAGTTGTTGAAGCCGTTTTGAATGGACCAAACTGCAGGCGGAATGTGGATACTCATCTTTTAATGTAAAGAATAATAAATTAAAGCAAAGTATACACAGAAAAACAATAAACACGAAACTCACGACAGGCTAACAGGCTTACAACAAACAAAAATACTAGCAGTGTTAGCACAACCACCCACAAACCCAAGTGACAAACATACTCCTAAATATATGACTCTCAATCAGGAACAACGATCACCAGCTGTCCCTGATCGGGAGCCACACAGACCCACATAGAAATACAACAAACAGAACACACATACACAGACATACTCTGCCACGTCCTGACCAAAACTACACAACAACACCCTCTGCTGGTCAGGACGTGACAGTACCCCCCCCCCACCCTAAAGGTGCATACCCCGAATGCACCTAAAAAAAGAAACCACAAAATCCCCCAAAACCACAACAAAAAGAAATACAAATACCCCCTAAACACTAAGGGAGGGAAGGGAGGGTGGCTGCCGTCAACGACGGCACTGTGCTACACCCTCCCACCCCAACCCACCTATCCTGGAGGTGGCTCTGGTTCCAGCCTCCTGCCCTCCAGGTTGTAGGCAGACTCATTGGGGTCCGGGTTGTAGACAGACTCAATCCGTTGTGGATCGTGGGCAGGTTCCCTCATTTCCACGCTGTAGGCAGACTCATTCAATATACAGTTAGTCACATTCAGTTCTGAGTCGTAGGTAAACTCCTTCGGTTCCGGGTCGCAGACAGACTCACCCGGTTCTGGGTCATAGGCAAACTCCCTCGATTCCGGGTCGCAGGCAGACTCCCTCGGTTCCGGGTCGCAGGCAGACCCCTTCGGTTCCGGGTCGCAGGCAGACCCCTTCGGTTCCGGGTCGCAGGCAGACTCCTTCGGTTCCGGGTCGCAGGCAGACTCACCCGGTTCCGGGTCGCAGGCAGACTCACCCGGTTCCGGGTCGCAGGCAGACTCCTTTGGTTCCGGGTCGCAGGCAGACCCCTTCGGTTCCGGGTCGCAGGCAGACCCCTTCGGTTCTGGGTCGCAGGCAGACTCCTTTGGTTCCGGGTCACAGGCAGACTCACCCGGTTCCGGGTCGCAGGCAGACTCCCTCGGTTCCGGGTTACAAGCAGACCCCTTCGGTTCCGGGTCGCAGGCAGACTCCTTTGGTTCCGGGTTGCAGGCAGACTCCTTTGGTTCCGGGTCGCAGGCAGACTCACCCGGTTCCGGGTCGCAGGCAGACGCACCCGGTTCCGGGTCGCAGGCAGACTCCTTTGGTTCCAGGTCGCAGGCAGACCCCTTCGGTTCCGGGTCGCAGGCAGACCCCTTCGGTTCCGGGTCGCAGGCAGACTCCTTTGGTTCCGGGTCACAGGCAGACTCACCCGGTTCCGGGTCGCAGGCAGACTCCCTCGGTTCCGGGTTACAGGCAGACCCCTTCGGTTCCGGGTCGCAGGCAGACTCCTTTGGTTCCGGGTCGCAGGCAGACTCACCCGGTTCCGGGTCGCAGGCAGACTCCCTCGGTTCCGGGTTACAGGCAGGCTCCCTCGGTTCCGGGTCACAGGCAGACCCCTTTGGTTCCGGGTCGCAGGCAGTCTCCCTCGGTTCTGGACTAGACACTGTTGCCGGATACTCTAGACTGCACACTGGTGCCGGATACTCTGGACTGCACACTGGTGCCGGATACTCTGGACTGCACACTGGTGCCGGATACTCTGGACTGCACACTGGTGCCGGGCTCTTGAGGCTGGGCCGACGCACTGGAAGCCTGGTGCGTGGGGCTGGTAGAGGTGGTACCAGGCTGAAGACACGCACCCTAGGGCTAGTGCGAGGAGCGGGAACAGGCTGAATAGGACTAGGCCGACTCATGGGAAGCTTGGTCCGGGTTGCTGGTACTGGTCGTGTCATACTGGAGGTACTCACTTCCGGGATAGCACGAGAGGCGGGAACCGGAAAGACTGGGCCATGGAGGCGCACAGGTGGCCTTGACCGCACCGCCTGCATAACCCGTCCTGGCTGGATGGAACTAGCAGCCCTGTACGAGCGGGGTGCTGGTACAGGGCGAACTGGGCTGTGCAAGGGCCTGATGGTTGCCATGCGTAGAGCGGGAGTAGGGTAGCCTGGTTCTAGGAGGTGTACCGGCGACCAGATGCGCTGCGCAGGCATCCTCCTACCAGGCTGGATGCCCACTCTAGCACGGCATCTGCGAGGGGAGAATGGCGCGCACCGGACTGTGCGTGCATATGGGTGAGATAGTGCGCACCTCAGCAAAACACGGCGCCCTCCACTCCATACGCTCCTCCACCTAATCACGGGTAGCTGGCTTATGGCTCTTCCTTGGCCTAGCCAAACTACCCATGTGCCCCCCCAAAAAGAATTATTGGGGGTGCCTCTCCGGCTTCCTCGCCAGTCGTCAACCCCGGTAGCGTTCCCGGTCCTCACCAGCCTTTCGCCATTCCTCCCTCTCTCTTTCCACCTGTCCCCATGGAAGGCGATCCTTTCCAGTCTGGATCTCCTCCCAAGTGTAGGAGCCTTTTCCCTCCAAGATCTCCTCCCAGGTCCATTTCTCACCATACTCCATGTACTCAGCGTTCCTCTCCTTTTTCCGCTGCTTGGTCTTGTTTAGGTGGGTGGTTCTGTCATAGTTGTTGAAGCCGTTGAATGGACCAAACTGCAGGTGGAATGTGGATACTCATCTTTTAATGTAAAGAATAATAAATTAAAGCAAAGTATACACAGGAAAACAATAAACACGAAACTCACGACAGGCTAACAGGCTTACTACAAACAAAAAGACTAGCAGTGTTAGCACAACCACCCACAAACCCAAGTGACAAACATACTCCTAAATATATGACTCCCAATCAGGAACAGCGATCACCAGCTGTCCCTGATCGGGAGCCACACAGACCCACATAGAAATACAACAAACAGAACACACATACACAGACATACTCTGCCACGTCCTGACCAAAACTACACAACAACACCCTCTGCTGGTCAGGACGTGACATCCGTCTGGCCACTCTACCATAAAGGTCTGTTTGGTGGAGTGCTGCAGAGATGGTTGTCCTTCTGGAAGATTCTCCCATCTCCACAAAGGAACTCTGTCAGAGTGACCATTGGGTTCTTGGTCACCTCCCTGACCAAGGCCCTTCTCCCCCGATTGTTCAGTTTGACCAGGTGGCCAGCTCTAGGAAGAGTCTTGAAATTACATTTCTTCCATTTAAGAATGATGGAGGGCACTGTGTTCTTGGGGACATTCAATGCTGCAGACATTTTTTGGTACCTCTCCCCAGATCTGTGCCTCGACACAATCCTGTCTCGGAGCTCTACGGACAATTCCTTTGGCCTCATGGCTTGGTTTTTGCTCTGACATGCACTGTCAAGTGTGGGACCTTATCCAGACTGGTGTGTGCCTTTAAAAATCATGTCCAATCAATTGAACTTACCACAGGTGGACTCCAATCAAGTTGTAGAAACATCTCAAGGATGACCAATGGAAACAGGAAACAGCTCAATTTCGAGTCTCATAGCAAAGGGTCTGAATAATTATGTAAATACGTATTTTTTGTGTTTTCTTTTTACATTTGCAAAAAATTCTAAACACCTGTTTTCACATTGTCATTTTGGGGTGTTGTGTGTAGAATGATGAGGGGAAAAATATATTTAATCAATTTTAGAATAAGGCAGTAACGTATCAAAATGTGGAACACGTCAAGGGGTCTGAATACTTTCCAAATGCACTGTACCTCGAGACAAATATTTGGACCAGAGTTGATATCTGTTGGACATCTAACATCTGCATATTGGCAATTACTATACTTTCTATTTAAATTAATGTGTACAGTACCTGTACAGTTGTCTTTGTATTGAACTATCTTCTGTGCTAAGGAAATAACTATAAAAAGACAGAAGAAAATATTTTGTTAGGATCCATGTTCAGTCGGTATGACATTCCTGAACATTATTTTGCAACTGAATTCAGCCCTACATCGAAGGCATGTGAGAGTAGGGTTGCAAAATTCCGGTAACTTTCCCAAAATTCCCAGGTTTTCCAGTAATCCTAGTTGGAGGATTCTGAATTTTCTGCTTATTCCCTCCTGATTATGTGAACCTTCCACTGGGATTTTGGGAAAGTTACCAGAATTGTGCAACCCTATGTCAGAGTATGGTCTGAGTATCAGTCATGTACACTGTATCTGCTTCCTCATCATACTCCAGGATCTGAGACACCTCCCAGCTGCCAGAGGTCAGGTGGCGCAAGTTGACCTCATCACCATTGAACTGAGCAGGGAAACAAAACAAACACACATTACATCACCCGCAGAGACACGCTAGACGCAACATAACCTTGTCTAGCCCATGTGCGATGCAAAACAAAACAAGGCAGTAAACATGTCGTCCCCCCCCTTGGGTCAACCAGTATAATTTAGAAAATGACGGATCTCTATGGCAAGACGCATCATTCACGCAAGTTTCATCCAAATCAGGTCAGTGCTGTCTGAGATATCACATGGGTTAACTAGACTCATATCCCTTAGTGTGTGTTCCAAATTTCATCACTCTGAGTCAAACAGATCAAGAGATATAAACATGTGCTCATTATAGTGCCACTGTATGGGCGATATGAATGAGTCTTGACAGTGTTTACAACATGTGTAAAAAATGTTGTTACAATATGAATATCTTTGACTGATTTATATGCATTTACAGTATGTACTAGACCATGCCCAAGTGAAAGTTTAGGTCAAATGGTGTGAGGGGCGTGACCTTTCAAAGTTCGCATTTTCAATCTCTTGTTATAGCGCCACCATCTGGCCAATCAATGTAATTTTGTAAATGCCGGATCTCTATGGCAAGACGCATTATTCACAAAAGTTTCTTCAAAATCAAGCCAGTTCTGTCCGAGACGTCGTGTGTGACTAACGTATTAACGCACTAACGGACGGAGACAGGTCCACAGCCCCCTCCCCAATTTCATCATGGGGGACAACAGAGAGCGAATAACCTAATTGAGACTTTCTTTACCACAACTATGACAGCTGAACATCCTACCTGGTCAGATATCATTGTGATATGGTGGAATGACCCTCGTCCACCATGTTTTATTGGCATGGTCAGGAAGAAGGTATTCCCATCCTTGGAAAACAATGGCTCTTCATTCTGTAAGAAAAATGAGTGTAGCCAACTGGTCATGACCAGAAAAAAACGTTTAACATTTAATAGGTGGATTTTCTGGTTTTGCAAGGTATTTCCTTTGTATCCCTCTCCAGTGAAAAGTATTGCACAATATATGTAGCTAAAGAAATTCTTGAATGAACTTGTGTAATATCTGTGTAATAACAATATGATAAACCCTATGCATGCTTACCTGACGATCAAGCCACTTCTCTGATGTAATCACATGTTTCTGATGAGGAAACAGAGAGAGGTTAGTGAAGGGTATATGTGTATGCTGTTCAAACCTTTAACTGTAGACGTGGACAACCCATCGGACCTTTCACAGTGCAAAGACAGTAACGTGTACACTACCACTCAAAAGTTAGGACACACCTACTCATACAAGGGTTTTTCTTTATTTTTATTATTTTCTACAGTGTAGAATAATACATTTTTACTTAACACTTATTTTTCTTAAAACTGCACTGTTGGTTAGGAGCTTGTAAGTAAGCATTTCACTGTAAGGTCTACTACACCTGTTGTATTCAGCACATGTGACAAATACAATTTGATTTGAAGGCCTGATTCATGCAGTCTCCTCTGAACAGTTGATGTTGAGATGTGTCTGTTACCTGAACTCTGTAAAGCATTTATTTGGGCTGCAATTTCTGAGGCTGGTAACTATAATGAACTTATCCTCCTCAGCAGAGGTAACTCTGGGTCTTCCTTTCCTGTGGCGGTCCTTATGAGAGCCAGTTTCATCATAGCGCTTCATGGTTTTTGCGATTGCACTTGAAGAAACTTTCAAAGTTCTTGAAATTTTCCGCATTGACTGACCTTCACGTCTGAAAGTAATGATGGACTGTCATTTCTATTTGGTTATTTGAGCTGTTCTTGCCATAATATGGACTTGGTCTTTACCAAATAGGGCTATCTTCTGTATACCACCCTTATCTTGTCACAACACAACTGATTGGCTCAAATGCATTAACTCTTAACAAGGTACACCTGTTAATTGAAATGCATCTCATGAAACTGGTTAAGACAATGCCAACAGGTGCTCAGCATATGTGGGCACTCCTTCAAGACTGTTGGAAAAGCATTCCACGTGAAGCTGGATGAGAGAATGCCTAGAGTGTGCAAAGCTGTCATCAAGGGAAAAGGTGGCTAATTTGAAGAAGCTAAAATATAAAATATATTTTGATTTGTTTCACACTTTTTTAGTTACTACCTGATTCCATATGTGTTACTTCATAGTTTTGATGTCTTCACTATTATTCTACAATGTAGAAAATAGTAAAAAAAAAGATCATCCCTTGAATGAGTTGGTGTGTACAAACGTTTGACTTTTACTGTACGATGCTCACTTTTATACATGCCCCCATAGTGACCTCACATAGCGACAGGATGGAGGTGTTCTGGGCTCGGTTCAACCAACGCACACCGATCTTCTCCTCTGTGACCCATTTCACCATGGTTATGTAGTAGTCACTATAGTGAACAAAGGCCCATTGGGACAAAATTATATTTATATTTTTAATTTAAAAAACAAAATGATATGCTACCAACTGGGGCTTAATGAACGACATGTTGCGATCGTTGTCTTTTTTAATTGAACATGCTGGTCTCTTCAAAGAAACAAGATTGTTCAATTGATACCTTTTTTCAAAGCTGTTGGGAGGTCGCAGTTCAGTTGTCTGGGATCCCCCATCCAAGGTGATGACGTAAAGCTTAACTGTGGGATTGACCTGCCCCACCTAAAACACAAATAGAAAAAACACATGCACAACAGTTTTCAAAGTGCTCACCCACCATTGAGAGCACGGAGAGCACAAACATGGTACATAGAATACTTTATAATTTATACATAGAAGGCATGTACAGTTGTAACGGCTGTCTTCGTCATCAGACGAAACAGAGAAGTCATCGTCTGAGAAAGTGGACCAATACGCAGCGGAGTTTAATGGACGAAAGAACACTATACACAAAAACTAGAAAACCGACAGCCAAACAGTCCTGTCAGGTGCAAACACTAAACAGAAACAATTACCCACAAAACCCCAATGGAAAAAGAGGCACTTATGTGTGACTCCCAATCAGCAACAACCAACAACAGCTGTGCCTGATTGGAAGCCACACGGCCAAAATCAATGAAACAGACAACATAGAAAATGAGCATAGAACGCCCACCCAATGTAACACCCTGGCCTAAGCAAAATAAAGAACAAAAACCCCTCTCTATGGCCAGGGTGTTACAGTACCCCCCCCAAGGTGCGGACTCCGGCCGCAAAACCTGACTCTGAAGGGGAGGGTCCGGGTGGGCCTTGAACGGAGGCGGCTCAGGTGCAGGACGTGGCCTTCGCTCCACCCTCGGCGTCGCCCACTTAGGTAGCACCCCTGGCCGCGCCGGAGGACTGGTGGGCGACCATGGCTGCGCCCGGCTGGCGGGCGGCGATGGCTGCGTTGGACAGGCGGGCGGCTCTGGCGGCTCCGGACAGGCGGCTCTGGCGGCTCCGGACAGGCGGGCGGCTCTGGCGGCTCCGGACAGGCGGGCGGCTCTGGCGGCTCCGGACAGGCGGGCGGCTCTGGCGGCTCCGGACAGGCGGGCGGCTCTGGCGGCTCCGGACAGGCGGGGGGCTCTGGCGGCTCCGGACTGGCGGGCGGCTCTGGCGGCTCCGGACTGGCGGGCGGCTCTGGCGGCTCCGGACTGGCGGGCGGCTCTGACGGCTCCGGACTGGCGGGCGGCTCTGACGGCTCCGGACTGGCGGGCGACCCTGGCTGCGCCCGGCTGGCGGGCGGCGATGGCTGCGCCCGGCTGGCGGGCGGCTCTGACGGCTCCGGACTGGCGAGACCCACTGGAGGCCTGGTCCGTTGAGCAGGCACAGGACTGACCAGGATAGGGAGACCCACTGGAGGCCTGGTCCGTGGAGGCGGCACAGGAGAGACCAGAATGGGGAGACCCACTGGTGGCCTGGTCCTAGGAGGAGGAACAGGACGGACCAGGATGGGGGGACCCACTGGAGGCCTGGTCCTAGGAGGAGGCACAGGATAAACCGGGCTGTGGGGGAGCACTGGAGTTCTAGTATGGACGCTCTTTACCCACACTCCAGGCTAAATGCCCACTTTGGCCCGGCACGGGCGGAGCGCAGGCATTGGGCAAACTGGGCCCTCCCAGCGCTCTGGAGACACAGTGCGCAACGCCGGCGCAGGATAACCTGGACCGAGGAGGCGCACTGGAGACCAGATGCGCTGAGCTGGCACCATCCGCCCTGGCTCGATGCCTGCACTCGCATGGCACTTGCGGGGGGCTGGCCTATAGCGCACCGGGCTTTGCACGCGCACTGGAGACACCGTCACTTCACAGCATAACACGGTGCCTTACCAGTACCACGCTGCCTGCCGTAAGCACGGGGAGTTGGCCCAGAATTCCTTCCTGGTTCCGCCACACTCCCCGTGTGCCCCCCCCCAAACATTTTTTTTGGGGCTGCCTCTCGTGCCTGTTGCGCTCCCTCGCTTCATACCAGTGCCTCTCAGCTCTCGCTGCCTCTATCTACCACTACGGGCAGCGATAATCCCCAGCTTGAGCCCATGGTTCTTTCCCGTCCAGGATTTCCTCCCAAGTCCACGAATCCTGAACGCTCCTCTCCTGGCGCTTCTCCTTCCTCCGCTGCTATGTCCGTTGTTGGTGGGTAATTCTGTAACGGCTGTCTTCGTCGTCAGACGAAACAGAGAAGTCATCGTCTGAGAAAGTGGACCAATACGCAGCGGAGTTAGTGTTCATCATTGAAGTTTAATGGACGAAAGAACACTATACACAAAAACTAGAAAACCGACAACCAAACAGTCCTGTCAGGTGCAAACACTAAACAGAAACAATTACCCACAAAACCCCAACGGAAAAACAGGCACTTATGTGTAACTCCCAATCAGCAACAACCAACAACAGCTGTGCCTGATTGGAAGCCACACGGCCAAAATCAATGAAATAGACAACATAGAAAATGAGCATAGAACGCCCACCCAATGTAACACCCTGGCCTAACCAAAATAAAGAACAAAAACCCCTCTCTATGGCCAGGGCGTTGCAACAGTTTGTGATATACAGCCCCACAACATTCTGCTATGTACTTGTCATGTTTTGAAATGCCAGAGTTCATAAACAGTCCCTCATCAGAGAATATAATGACCAGGGAGAATCACAAATGGAGCAAGCAAGAGTTGTGTTGCGCAGAAGCCTTCAAGGCCCATCTTAACTAGGCTATTGTTTTCTCCCAGATGAGCTCAGTCCTCCCCTTAAAACATGCAGCTCATTAGTCTATCAGGGCTGGAGGAGTCCCATACCACAGATCCTAACGTGAAGATGACAGGAGTAAAACTTTGGCTTTCACTGCACTGATATTGCCAACCCCATTATAGCCTTGCTCCGCTATTCCAACTGATATTCCAAGAGAAATGAATTCTCTTCTTCACCGACTCCCTCGATATTAGCCTGCCTCTCTTGTATGTGCAAAATTCTCATTGTATATGTGTGTGCATGTGCGTACTGTTGTACGTGTGTGTACGTACGTATGTGCTTGCCTTCCCCTCAAGAACAGAGGATGGTAGAGCCTTACCTCTCCTTACCATAGCATATCACAGCACTTCCCGCCTAACGCTACAGATCCCTACAACCGCCACCACTGTGCGTTTCAAAGGAACCCGGTCAGCGCTGATATGAATAAAACAAGAAATAATTTTTTTAACCAGGATGAAAAAGCTAAAGCCAAAAAGCCCTGTGCAGGTTTAATTATTCATTCCACCTGTAATATGATGAAGCTGTTTCTTCTTTATGCCCTCTGGAAGAGCAAGGAGAGGGCTTTGGGTACATGGCTACTCTACACAGAATATGCTTGTTAAATTTAAGAGTCTGGTAAGTACACCGTGCTGCTGAGTGGAACAAACTACCACAGCAACTCAAAGCCATAACGACCTTAACTTCATTTTTTTTAAATCTCAAAAGCTGGCTGATGATTGAATAATAGAACCATTTTTCATGTCTGTATCTATGTAATGTACTTGTATCTACAGTATACTGTTTTCATGAGCTGAAATAAAAGATCCCAGAAAGTTTCCATATGCACAAAAGCTTATTTCTCTTAAATGTTGTGCACAAATTTGTTTACATCCCTGTTAGTGAAAATTTTTCCTTTGCCAAGATAAACCATCCACCTGATAGGTGTGGCATATCAAGAAGCTGATTAACCAGCATCCGGCTTCTTCACCTGTGGGATCGTCTGAGACCAGCTACCCGGGCAGCTGATGAAACTGTGGGTTTGCACAACTGAAGAATTTCTGTACAAATTGCCAGAAACCGTCTCAGGGAAGATAATCTGAGTGTTCGTCATCCTCA
Organism: Salmo trutta; assembly: GCF_901001165.1. NCBI lineage: Eukaryota > Metazoa > Chordata > Actinopteri > Salmoniformes > Salmonidae > Salmo > Salmo trutta. Next base: position 8,413,830 of record NC_042980.1, read on the forward strand.
CCGGGGTCTTGACCTGATAACAGTTCGGCGCCGCAACTGACTTCAGGGGGCAAATGCTCCCCTTCGATGGCTACTGGCACACTGGAGAAGTGTGCTCTTCATGGTTTCAACTGTACCGGGCAGATGGCAGACAGTGTTTATGGCTTTGTGTGGGCAAACAGATTGCTGATGTCAACGTTGTGAACAGAGTGCCCAATGATGGACGTGGGGTTATGGTATGGGCAGGCATAAGCTACGGACAACTAACACAATTGCATTTTATAGATGGCACTTTGAATCCTGAGGCCCATTGTCGTGCCATTCATCCACCGCCGTCACCTCATGTTTCAGTATTATAATGTTCGAGGATCTGTACACAATTCCTGGAAGCTGAAAATGTCCCAGTTTTTCAATGAACTGCATACTCCCCAGGTATGTCACCCATTGAGCATTTTGGGATGCTCTGGATCGAAGTGTATGACAGGGAGTTCCAGCAACTTCGCACAGCCATTGAAGAGGAGTAGGACAACATTCCACTGGCCACTATCAACAGCCTGATCAACTGTATGCGAATTAGATGTGACGCGCTGCATGAGGAAAATGATGGTCACACCAGATACTGACCGGTTTTCTGATCCAGGCCCCTACATTTTTTTAAGGTATCTGTGACCAACATATGCATATCTGTATTCCCAGTCATGTGAAATCCATAGATTAGGGCCTAATGATTTTAGTTCAATTCACTGATTTTCTTAAATGAACTGTCACTCAGTAAAATCTTTGACATTGTTGCATGTCGCATTACACATTTTTGTTCAGTGTATGTAATGTTATAACGTTTTTTGCTCCATGCACTTTAGGGACCAAAATGAAAAAGGTCTCTGACTTGATTGTGCTACCTCTTTCACAAATCAATCAGTCAATCAATCAATCAAAAGCACTAGAATTTCACAGTCAGTCAGAGTCAGTGACAATAGCTGTGTGTCCTGTTTCTGAGTACAAAAGTAGGACCCCCTATGGGCAGCTAATTCTTTCTTTATTCTCTGGACCTGCAAGGGTTGACCTAACCCCACTATGAAATTTGAGTAGAGTAATATACTCTCTACATCCTTGAAGAGGTAGTATGCTAGACCAACCCTACACTGGAATAAAGATAATGCTGGGCTCATTTGTACTTTGGGGTAAGGATTAGGGCTGTTATGGTGACTATATTACCGCCAAACTGGCAGTCATGAGTCATGACATCAGTCGAATTCCACATAACCATTTAGTCACGATAACTAGGCTTCTCCAAGCTCTGATGCTGCTGATGGTCATTAGTAGCCTACCAAACTTGCTAACTGCCTGGTATTCCGCACTCCATTGTTCCTCTAATCACTCTGACATCAATGCAAATGTAATCGAAAATCTAATCAAACACTTCATGAGAGCCCAGGAGCTCATGTTGCGCAACATTTCTTTGGGCTATGCAATTGTGTGACTGTGTTGATGGCCTCTAGGCTTACAATATTTATTTCTCAACTTTCCTAATATTAAGCACATTGCTTCGCTTTAGAACAAGAGTATAGCCATCCTGGCTGACATGAAAAGGAGCCACGGGAAAAGCATTCTCCTTTCACTATTTACAGTAAGTGCATATACCATGCTTTTTTTTAACCCTACCCCTATTCCAAGACAAGTAATAATAATGGTGATAATGGTCCATTCTAAATCAAAACTAATTTCACACATATATTATTTAGTATATGTAAAGACAAGATGAACCTTTTCAAGTGTGAGTTCAAATATCTCTCACTGTCGCACCGGCATTAGTTTTTTCGTGCGCGTGACGTCAGAATGCTCTCACTGTTCCAAAATGTGATTGTTATGCAACAGGACAGTTACCCGCGCTGCCCCCAAACCAAGGCCCGCTGCCTGCTAATTATCTATAGGCTGTCAATTTCAAATGATTTTCTAACAAGTTTTATTTTCTAACAACAGTTTGAATTGAGGTGTGTACCGCCTCCTCGTTAAGTCGCATAAGAAGTAGATCATTTCACTCTTGTGGACAATTTATGTTTGAGCGGACAAACTTCTCTCTTCAACGAGAGCCCAAGCACTTCCCTAGTGTTTTCCCAGATCAAGTATAAAGACATTGCACATCTCTAATCAGAACAGGCCTTGCACAAACGTTTTCCCCCAGCACATTTTATGGCTGGCGCCTGCATTGGCGCCTGTTTTCCTTACATTTACGTCATTTGGACTTTGGACATGTGTGCGTTCCTATCAAAGTAAGTGGCTTATTTTCTGTATATCGTGTTGTCGCTTCTGCTGTAGCACACCATATGTATGTATGGATCATAATGTATTTACTGTTTTATTTAAATGTTTTCAAGTACTTGTAACGACCGTCCAAAGGAGTAGACCAAAGTGCAGCGTGGTGAGTGTTCATCTTATTATTTATTATAAATCAGAACACTGAAACAAAATCATAAACAAATGACAAACAACCGTCACGTCTTGCAGGCTATAACAAACAGTACAAAAATAAGATCCCACAACTACAGGTGGGGAAAGGCTGCCTAAGTATGATTCCTAATCAGAGACAACGATAGACAGCTGCCTCTGATTAGGAACCATACTCGGCTCAACACAAAGAAATAGACATCATAGAATGCCCACCCCACACCCTGACCTAACCACATAGAGAAACAAACCGTCTCTCTCAGGTCAGGGCGTGACAGTACTGCTGACAAATCATGCATTCCAATTATTGCATAGATTGTAATGTACACATATGATGTGTGTAAAATACTTTATGAATGTCCTGATTATGATGAGCTAATGCTAAGCTATTTGCCGGCTATGTGTGGTGCCATGTCTGTTGACATCATACAATGCATTCTGGTTGTCATGTAGGCGTCTGTCAAACCAAAGATGTTATAACAAGGGATAGTTCACTCGACTGACTTATGGTGCTTTCAAGACAACTGTGAACTCGGAAAAATACTAGGTAAAATCATGACATCAATGATCTTCAGGTCAGAAAGTCAGAGCTCTAGAAAGAGGCCTGAGTTCCCGAGGTGGAATTCCGAGTTGGATGACGTTTAAAGCGATTTTTCCCCAGTCGGAGCTCGTTTTTTCCACGATCCCAGTTGTCTTGAACGCACTGAAGTCGGAAGTCGGAGATTTCCCATTTCCCAGTTGTTTTGAACACGACATCAGATTGTAACTTTGGTACCTCAGGATTGCCAGCTCAGTCCCCTTTCCAGGGGTTTATTTTTATTTAGCGTATACACTTCTCTTGTGTTTGCTCCCCATTTACTGATAAATCCCACATCATAGTAATATTTCCTGCATCATATCCCCCACAATACCTTCCCCCATTTCTACCCCCATGGACTTGTATCTTATAGTGAATGGCATTCTGGGATTAGGGAGTTTTCACCAAGTCAAACATACAGTAAACAAACATGGCTGCCATCATAAAGAATTTAGCTGCTGTTAGCTTAGCTGACAAGCATCTATTTTCTTAACAACATTACATTAGTCTCTTGTGCTCACCAGAGAAGTGGTACATTGTAAACTAGTCCAGCTGTTAGGTCGCTAACTTATGTTTGTTTTTTGTCAGCGCAACCTGTTATTTAGACTGGTTTATGGAATGAGTTTGGCTGTGGATGTGTTCCGTGTGATGCTTGGATGATGAAGTTCGCATTTATCTTTTACAATAAAAGGTCAAATTGAGGAATAAAGTTTAAGACCTTTATTTTCCATCAGTACAAAAAAAGATTTAGATGCTGTTCAGACAACAATGCTGTTTAGACGCATTTGTTGCGTCTTACGTTCTGTTGCTACTGTTCCAATAACATATGTGAGATCGTACGCTGCAGGGACCACTCAACGATGATCACAAATATGTGATTGTATGCGTCAACAGGTTAAATTAAGAATATTTCTGATGGGTGACAATATTATCACTTGTGAATGATGTATTATCACTTGTGAATGATTGTGTGTGCAATAAGGCAAGAAACAGTGCATGCCTTTTTTTGCAACTTTTTAAAACCATAGTCACACATCTCATGTAGCCTAGCCCATATGGCCAATGTTTTGATAAGGTTTGTATCACAGTTAACCCCTGTCGGACATCCAGCGAAAAATCCTATCACCATTAGCATAACAAAATGTAAAAAAAAATGTTTTTCAATTTTTTTTCCAAATTATATCGTTTTATAGATACACCTCTCCTGAATCGAACCACGTTGTCCGATTTCAAAAAGGCTTTACAGCAAAAGCAAAACATTAGATTATGTTAGAGGAGTATATCGTAAAAGTAGCCACATAGCCATTTTCCGACCAACCACATGCATCATAAATAACCAAAAAACAGCTAAATGCAGCACTAACCTTTTACAAACTTCATCAGATGACACACCTAGGACATCATGTTACACAATGCATGCATTCTTTTGTTCGATAAAGTTCATATTTATATATAAAAACAGCATTTTACATCGGCACATAACGTTGACTAACTATTTTCCCTCAAATGCATCCGGTGAAACAGTGCTACAATTTACTAAATTACTATTCGAAAACATTTTTAAAATGTAATATTGTCATTCTAAGATTTATAGATGAATATCTCTTGAAAGCACCTGTAATGCCAGATTTAAAAATAACTTTACTGGGTAATCACACTTTGCGATAAAAGGGGATGCGATACTCAGAACAATAGGCTAGCAATAGCAATAGGCTAGCCATCTTGGAACAATCGCATATCAAATCTAGTCTTGTATACTATTGTCAATAATCCCTTACCTTTGATTATCTTCATCCTTAGGCACTTCCAGGAATCCCAGGTCCACAACAAATGTATTTTTGTTCGAAAAAGTTCATCCTTTATGTTCCATTAGCTTGTTGTTGTTAGCGCGTTCTGAAGGCTGAACCAAAAGTTCCGACATGCGCGGGGCTACTCTTTCAACAAAATGCATTTTTTTCTTATTTAGGTTCGTTCAAACATGTCAAACGTTGTATAACATAAATCTGTAGGGCCTTTTTCAACGAGAGATCCAATAAGATTCGAGGGGGACGATTGCATTGTGTTTCAAAACGTTTCGAAAGGGGAGGGTAACCAGGGGCGCCGGCGTCATAATGGTGATGGCCCTCTCCGTGTGACCACGTTCCACAGCGTGTCATAGTGTCAGTTTTCACAGTAGGAGACTCAAATCACTTTGTAAAGACTGGGGTCATCTAGTGGAAGCAATAGGAAGTGCTCAATGAACTATAGCTCACGGTGTGATTAATAGGCAACGTGATGAAGTTGAGTTCGCAATTCAGAATTCCACTTCCTGTTTCGATCTGTCTGGGGGTTTTGACTGCCATATGAGTTCTGTTATACTCACAGACACCATTCAAACAGTTTTAGAAACTTTAGGGTGTTTTCTATCCACAAGTATTAATTATATGCAGATCCTAGCTTCTGAGTTTGAGTAGGAGGCCGTTTAAAATCCCCTATCCTAGGGGAACGCCAAGAGGTTAAAGTTGCCAAATAACTCCTTTACAACTGGTGTAGAGCCTAATGGCATACATAGGTGACGCGTGAGTTTCCAGTTTGAGGAATATTATTTTCACCATAAAAATGCATCTGCTCTCACTTTTGAGAATGGTGTTTTCCCGCTAATTGATTGCATTTTGGAACATAGTCTATCAGCCATGTGCGCATTGCTGCTCTTATAATGTGAAGAAATAGCCTAATAGTTTATTAACATTTTAAGCTAAACGTTCTGATCTGTTGCATCCGCTTAATTTCTTTTAAAAGGTTTTTATGCGGGTGCATTTTTTCATTTGGGATGTATCGCATCCCACAACTGTCCCAGAGTATGTTTGGAATATTTTTTTCTCACACAGAAGAACACGTTGACCAATTGCAAAATGTTTGTACTATGGGGGATAGTAGATTGACATATGCTAGTGCTTTTGCTGTTCATTAGGCCTACTCATCTTGTTGGCTGATGAAAAGGACATTTGGACAGTTCTTCTAACATGTTCAATATGCACCTCGGAATTCAATAAGTACATGCACACTTGCATCCCCAATGTGTCTGTCTTCACTTGTAGCCTACTTCGGAGCTGAGATGCCTGTGAGAAGGACCCGATCACTTGAAGGTCATTGGCTAATAAGAATTGAGATAACTGGGAGAGCCATGTGAGTGAGAGGTGCTTTGGAGTGCTGCGACTGGCAGCCGGGAAAAGGGAATAATAATTATTATATTCAGCCAAAATGCACAACGGCCACACAAGGGGGATGCCGCGTAGAAATTCGAGGCCTGGTGAGAATATTAGTGCTTGTCAAATTATGAATGAGAGACTGATGAGATGTGTGCAGCCTCCGCATGAAACAAAGCAGAGCTCGTGCCTTTCATGCAGCTTTTTCAAATCATCATTAGAGTCGTATCATTCAGCATTAGAATATATAAAAAAATCCAAAACATATAGCCCAACGTTTGTATCACAATTAAAGTTGCATAAATAACTCTAAATTGAGCATATAGGTGGACCTGTTTTCTTGTTAACCGCTCAACACAGAATAACCGCATGTTTGCACTCCCTCGGAAATCATTTGGAGAAAATATCCATTTCATTTTATTCAGCTATGTTCAATTGTATTCTTTATACAATAAAATAATGGCACATAATTCTAAGCAAATATTGTCTCCTAAATGAACTAGTGTATCCCACAGCCTTATGGCTTAGCCGGATCAGATCCTAAAATAATATCAAAGTTTGCGATTCTGTTCTTCTGAAATAGTCTACATTTTCTAAAATAACCTGCCTAAAATAAATAATGAATTTATTGTAATGGTGTAGGCTATATTACATGTATTTGTTCTACTTTTTAAAAATATAGATATTCCAAAAGTCTGCAGCAGTGGCTTGTAGGCTATGCGTGGAAGTCAAAGATGCTAAACGTGTTTATGTTAATGATGGTCAATTACTGTGAGACAGGCAGTTATTTGCATAACAGTCACCGGCTGACACAATTTCATGACTGCGACAGCCCTAGTAAGGATACTGTTGGTCTAAGTCTTACCTTGGAGTAAGGTTACTGTTAGCCTAACTTGGTCTAAATTGGTACCGGGTCTAACTTAACTTAGGGTAAGGGATTGTTGGCCTGACTCTTACCTTAGGGTAAGGGTACAGTTGGCCTAACTCTTACCTTAGGATAAGGGTACAGTTGGCCTAACTCTTACCTTGAGGTAAGGGTACAGTTGGCCTAACTCTTACCTTAGGATAAGGGTACAGTTGGCCTAACTCTTACCTTGAGGTAAGGGTACAGTTGGCCTAACTCTTACCTTAGGGTAAGGGTACAGTTGGCCTAACTCTTACCTTGGGGTAAGGGTACAGTTGGCCTGACTCTTACCTTGGGGTAAGGGTACAGTTGGCCCCTGGGGTAGAGGGCGCCAGTGAAGCGAGGCAGGAGCATGTTGGGTACCAGAGTGTCGTTGAGGTTGAGGTAGGCCAGTCGTGACCCATCAGGGGACCACCAGTGAGCCACTTGAGAGTGCAACACTTCCTCTGTAAAACAATGAAAGGATAATTTTTTATAACTGTTTATACCAAGTGGATAAAACATTACATGTGGTAAATTTACACTTTAACTCCACCAATATTTAAATCCTTTTACTGTATATAAATAAACTATACACAACAAAATAAGCATGTCAAAACACATTCACAGCACTAATAACGTGTATATATTTTATTTGAAAGAAATGCAAGGACACTTATTTTTAAATATCTGCCTTTTTTAGCTACTCATCTTACTCTTTTCTATTTCCTCCAGAAATAATAATGTGCGTGTGTACAGCTAAACTTTGGATTCATGTACACTGTTTCATTCCTTTGAGTAGAAGGAAAAGGAGAGGCTGAACCATTATGCAGTAGGAGTGCCAGGCAGGCAGAAATCATGTGGGAGATGACAACATTATCAGCCTCTTCACTTTCCATTGGCCAACACAATATAATGTGTAAAAATAGCTCATTTGGGGACATTTCAATTTTTCCTGCTCTAAACACCCAATAATCTAGCTGAATGTAACAATGGCCCTATACAATCGTCATAGAGCTATTCAACATGTCTCCACAAATGGTACAGCGTAAATACAGTCACTATCTATGTGTGGGTTGTGTGTGGGTTGTGTGTGTGTGTGTGTGGGTTGTGTGTGTGTGTGTGTGTGTCTTTGTTTGTATGTGTGTGTGTGTGTGTGTGTGTGTGTGTGTGTGTGTGTGTGTGTGTGTGTGTGTGTGTGTGTGTGTGTGTGAATCCTGTTCTATGCTGGACACCAGTCAAGTCCTTTTGCTATCCATGGTTACAAAAGACAGTCCCCAGGACATAAACAAAGGGAGCCATTTCAGAGTAGCGGAATGTACCTATACTGTCCACACAGTATAGGTGAATTCCAGTCTGAGGTCGTTTTTTATGGACATTCTCAACCATTGTTGACCAATATTATCAGAACAGTGGCGGTCCTACCTTCATATAACCAATCAGCGAGGCCATTGAAGACCACTCCTTCTTGTCCTGAAGACGTCAGTCTCCAAGAACTGCTTTTGACATCCGTCTGGTAGTAAATGTTGTTTTCAAAGACATACACCTGATGAGAAACATGTTTCATTCATCATGGGATATCAAATCTACTGCGTTCACCTACATTTAGTCAATGTTCCTGCTACGTAATAAGATCACGCTTATCATTACTTATACACACACACACACACACACACACACACACACACACACACACACACACACACACACACACACACACACACACACACACACACACACACACACACACACACACACACAGCATCTATCTCAAGGCCATCAGACTGTTAAACAGCCATCATTAACACAGAGAGGCTGCTGCCTACAAACCAGCATTGAAATCATTGGCCACTTTAATAAATGGATCACTATTCACTTTAGTAATGCCACTTTAATAATGTTTACATATCTTGCATTACTCATCTCATGTGTATATACTGTATTTTATACCATCTACTACATCTTAGCTATGCCGCTCTGTCATTGCTCATCCATATATTTAAATGTATTTCTTCTTATTCCATTCCTTTAATTCGATTTGTGTGTATTAGGTAGGTGTTGTGGAATTATTAGATTACATGTTAGATATTGCTACACTGTCAGAACTAGAAGCACAAGCTTTTCGCTACACTCACAATAACATCTGCTAACCATGTGTATGTGACCAATAACATTTGATTTGATTTAAAGTTCTACTCACACACGCTCAAGACGTTATTCAGTGAAGGAAGAATCAACAACACAGAAGAAGTATTGGACTTCCTATCCCCAGTTTTTAGCTTTTTTTCCCCTGTTGTATGTTAGAATTACCTTGAAAAGTTCCAAAAGAAATGTGATAAATTGTCCCCGGTGGAGGTCATAACACATGGCAAAGTGGTCATTTTTAACAATTTATCTTAGACAAATAGAGAAAATGTGTTTACATGATAGGAGACTGTGAGGAAATGTTGGTGTGAGGAGCTTAGATAAATGGATATGCAGAAGGCAGGCCATAAGTAACGAGGTCATGTGAAGTGATAACAGACAAATATGCAGAAAGAGCTAATGAATAATGAAACCTACTCTGTCATTACCAGAGCCAACGCACACTCACGCACCAGCGGACACAAATGGACACACACACACACACACACACACACAGCTGTAAGGGCTTTCTAAGGTTGCGTTTACACAGGCAGACAAATTCAGATATTTTTTTCCACTAATTGGTATTTTGACCAGTCACATCAGATCTTTTCAAATTAGACATTTTTCAGAGGATCTGATTGGTCAAAAGACAAATGAGTAAAAAAAAAGATCAGAATTGGGCTGCATTTGTAAGCAGCCTATTTAACTGATTACATGGGGGCCAGGTATAAATACTGCAGAAACTAGACAAATATGCTATCAAACGGTTAATTACTTGCCATGTCTACGCTTTACAAATAATGAACTGATTATACCATGCTTAATACTCCTTGGGTAGAGGGAATTACTCACAAAGAGAGATCTTGTAGCCAACAACATGTCTTAAAGCAACGGGTTGATTAGTAGTACTGTTGTTCGTTTTCCGTCTCGATAATTGGTTCCTTTTACAGCTTTTGTTTATGTATCTCTCATGTCAAAAACAACCCTTAATCAACATTCACCTTTGAGCAAACGGGGTCTGGAGAATGAACTATACATACCATTGTTACATAAGAGGTTTAAACATTGCCCATGCCTCTCCATGGCTTCCAGCGATTGAAAATGAGTCAAAGTAACGTATTTGGTTGGTAAAACACAACAAAAAACATTGTATTTCAGGGGCTCATGAAATACAATCATGTTCATGTTGATTTCACGTTTTGCAATAGACTTCAAAGATCTGATTTGAGATTGAGAGTCCTTCGCACCTGCTTTCAATTGTGTACTTTTTTTAAACTTATAGTATGAGGAAAGGTCAAACTATCTTATTCAAACACAAATGGCTATTTTGGCTTCAACACTACACACTATGGCTTTAAACCAACTCTGGCCTTGTGGTTAGAGTGTTCGCCCTGATGGGGGTTCGATCCACAGTCGAATCAAACTAAAACGTCTAGAAATGGAACCTGATACCTCTCTGCTTGACACTCAGCATTAAGGAGCTGGATTGTGGGTAATGCCATGCGATAGACTAGCATTTTGTCATCAAGCTGCCTCGTGCTACAGAATCAGGAGATTCTGCCCTATGGGCCGTTCTGGCTCGGACAAGGCTTGTCCAAGGCTTACATACATACTATATATGGCTTTCCAAAGGAGGAACGCCATTCACTGCTAGTTGTCTAACTGTGCGATGTCATCTTCCTGAGATCTACAGTAAAACACTCCTAGTGTCTTGCTCTACAAGTTTGTATGCTTGGTTGTGTTGTTGTGGGTATGGTATGGTCCCAGTGCAGACATGGTACACATACCCAACCAATTTGTGGGCAAGCTCCTACTCACCTCACCCCATTTCATCCGACTTTAACTACTTATCATAAATCTACTGCCATGCATGAGTAAAGGACATCAACTCAACGTGATTGAGTACACGGTGTGCAGTGTACACATCATAAACCCTACATTAGCATGAGTCATTTTCTTCAAGCTGACCCATAGGAATACTCACCAACTGTTGATCCCGAACGCCCCAAGAAGCAAACTGCAGGACCGAGTCCGACACCTCTGGAGGGTTCAGCTCCTGTACCTCCCTGGTTGAAAACCCAACATCATTATGCAGTCCCTCATGTACAAAATTTAGAAGGATTATTCAGATTATTAGCAGTAGATTTGAGGTATTGGTCTGCTTTCAGCTTTCGGGTCATAGCCACACCATGATTCCGAAGGCATTTAAAAGCCATCCAATCATTAGCCGAATCAGACCTTCTTGCTTTTGCCCACACAGCATTCTGTTTCGTTATTATTTCAGCTAGTTCATGTGTATTGTTTGATAGGGGAATGCTTGTTGCATACTGTACATCCTGGAATGTTTTGTGGAAGTAAGAAAAGACTAATTCAACATCAGGGATGAATTCAACTCTATTCCAGGCAATGTTTAAAACATCATGTAAAAAACCCTGACTATCAAACAGCTTACAGTTTCTTTCATGATGATACGTGGAGGTAATTTAGACATTTTACAATCCCTTACATAGACACCCGCACAGTGATATTATTTGTAAAGACACCAGAACCATTAAAACGATGAGGAGTATTGGTTAAAATAAGATCAATCAAAGACGATTTCAGAGGACCCTTTGCATTCAACCTTGTTACACTTTTGACAACCTGAGTAAGATTACAGGTGTTACATAAATTCTTGAGGTGATGAGAGTTGGACGTCAGGTCACCCATAAGCACAAATTCAGATTTGACATTGTGTGATAATAATTCAAAAATACAATCCAGAGAGCCAACAATAGCAGATGGGGGTTCTATAACAACAGGAGACAACCGGATTCAAGGATGCGCAGAGATTTACGGTATATTCAAAGACAGATATTCAAATTGCGTAGGCTTGGTAACAGAAGTCAGAATGGTCACAGAGAACTTGTCTTTTATGTATATAGCAACACCACCACCCTTAGATTTGTGATCTGTCCGAAAAACATTGTAACCATCAATGACAAAATCTTTGTCAGTGATAGATTTTTTAGAGATAGGTTTGAGGAAGCATAAGTATATCTGGGTCTGGGGGTTTTTATCCAGATATTTACAAAATCAAGTTTCGGAAGAAGACTTCTAACATTTATGTGCAGAAACTTCAGACCATTGTGACTTTTCAATTCAGATGGGGTAGAAATGTCAATTTCCTGACAGTAAAAGCAGCAACGTAATGACAAGCCTAGATTGGATTTTACAGCATTTGGATTTCCAGACCATACTAGAACCATAGTCCAGAGGACCCAGAGTCTTTAACACAACACATTTAAAACTATTCATACTGTCTAGTGACATGATTAAGTACATTTACATTTACATTTAAGTCATTTAGCAGACGCTCTTATCCAGAGCGACTTACAAATTGGTGCATTCACCTTATGATATCCAGTGGAACAACCACTTTACAATAGTGCATCTAAATCTTTTAAGGGGGGGGGGGGATAGAAGGATTACTTTATCCTATCCCAGGTATTCCTTAAGTAAGTACTGAAAGAACAATCCATGTAAATGCAAACATGCGGTTTCTCCCATGTCAAATGGGAAAAACATGCAGAGTTCTCCAGCGCAATAGCGGGACAAGGGTATGGTTTCTCCCAGGATGCACCCTGGGAAAAACACTCAAAGTTTTCCGCATTTAAGAGGCATCAGGCACTAAATGCATCCTCAGTGTAAGATTCAAGGGTAGACAATAGCAACAACATGTTCATTTGTAGCCGATCAATCAACGTGAGAAATAACTATAACACGTTTTCTAAGACTAATATAATAGGCCTATGAGGTTGCACACTAATCAGAAATAGGTCTAAGCTACAGTACATAAGCTACAATAAAATAACAATAAAGGCCAAGTAATAAAAATCTAAATTCATACAAGTTCCAGAGTAAAGGTCCACACAAGTCTACAGGCTAACGATAAAACGGTGTGTGTGTGTGTGTGTGTGTGTGTGTGTGTGTAAATGTGTGCTGGAGGTGAGCGAAGCACGGGGAAGAAGGGAGCAATTGGCGGGTGTACCTGTAACAGACAGGCGAGGAGCAGGCCTGGATAATCGGTAGCAGAGTCAGCAGACTGAAAGGTGAGGGCCAAGCAGTGCAGCATGTCACAGGAGTAGCCTATGTACAGCCTAGGTAACCCGCTTGGGAGAGGCTTGTTTCGGGAGGCAGGGTATGAGAGGAGGCTTTCAACCAGATAGGTGCATAGTGGAGGAGCTTTCAGCACTGGCACCGGAGTGGAGCAATTGATATCTGTTTGCTTTCTCCGATAAGAGAAAATATAGATTATCCTTTTTATAGCCAAGTAACTTGTTGACTATGTAAAAAAAATACTGTTGTATCTGGAAATGATTACAACAACAAAAACACTTGCAAACTAATAAACAGAAGCGCGCGAGACACCCGGGTTCAGCTGCCATCTTGGTAGGAAATTGCCTTCTGTTTACTATTAGTCTACTCAAATCTTGACAGGTGATACATACCTTGTATGCAGGTTGTATATCAAGTAGGATGCCAGGAAAGAGTACCGGTACACCTAAGGAGAAATCCATAGCAGAGAATGTGTTATCACCAGTACATAATCAGAAAAATGTGGTGTTGATGAAATATTAATAAAGCAAGATTTATTTTCCATTATAAATGTTTTGCACATTATCCAAATCTATAATTGTTTTTATTTGGCACTATGACCTAAATGGAAAGCTGGACAGAAAACCTTTGCATAACTTTAAGGCCATTAAAACTCAATCTACACTGAGTGTACACAACATTAGGAACACCTTTGTAATATTGAGTTGCACCTCCCTTTGGCCTCAGAACAGCCTCAATTTGTCAGCGCATGGACTCTACAAGGTGTCAAAAGTGTTCCACAAGGATGCTGGCCCATGTTGACTCCAATGTGTAAGGTTCTGCTTTTCTTTTCTTAGTCAACCTTGTGTTCTTTTTCTTTGTGTTCTTGAACGTAGCCCTGTCTTTCATTTTTGTTCATTGATTTCACCTGTGTTTGTTTCTCACCTGGTCTCATCAGCTCCCTATTTAGTTCAGTTCTTTCTGGTTGTGAGGTATTGTTTGTTTTTGACTACCTACCTGTGTTTGACCATTGCCTGCGACCACGATTCCTGCCTTCCGTGAAGGCTTAATAAACATCTGCTGCGCTCTGCGTGTGAATCTACACCTTTTTCTCCCTGAGTATTCATTACACAATGCTTCCCACAGTTGTGCCAACTTGCCTGGATGTCCTTTGGGTGGTGGACCCTTCTTGATACACACGGGAAACTGTTGAGTGTGAAAAACCCATCAGCGTTGGAGTTATTGACACACACAAACCGGTGCGCATGGCTCTTACTGCCATAGCCCGTTCAAACGTTTTGTCTTGCCCATTCACCCTCTGAATGGCACACATACACAATCCATGTCTCAACTTTCTCAAGGCTTAAAAATCCTTCTTTAACCTGTCTCCTCCCCTTCTTCTACACTGATAGAAGTGGATTTAACAAGAGACATCAATAAGGGATTATAGCTTTCACCTGGTGTTCTTAATGTTTTGGACTCTCAGTGTATATCCATTGTTTTTGATTGAAGACTGAGTCTGGACCATTCAGGAACATTCAACACCTCTTGGAATGCCAGTCTGGTGTGTCTTTGGCATTAAAATGGGTGTAATTGTTTAAGTTGTTAAAAATAAAAACTTCCCAGGGTTTATTAAAAAGACTACTGCAGGTTTTTCTGCCGTCAATAAGGGATCATAGCTGACATCAATGAGGGATCATAGTTTTCACCTGGTCAGCCTATGTCATGGAAAGAGCAGGTGTTCCTAATATTTTGTACACAGTGTATATCTATTAACACAGCTTTTAGTTGTCATCAGGTGAAGAGGGAATTGCTAAGTGGTGCTGTATGGGTAATCAGTGAGCTTATTTGCATAACAATATTACAGTAATCTCACCCTTGAGCATAGTGATAAATACAGTGGAGGCGCGCCACTCGTCTTAACCAGAGCTCAATTGCCCATGGAAATGGAGTCTGCTTGGCTGATTATACCAGTCACCCTGCATTCAGTCTTAATTTTGGTTCTCCTGTTTGAGTTGCCCGAGAAAATCTTCACCGAAAAATACATTGCATCGTCACTGGTCACTCATACTCACACTCAGAAGGCTGTCTTGTCTACTCTGACACCTTGATAGGAGACATTTAGGAATGTTTTTTTCATAAGATTGTCAACAGTCGACTAAAATGGCTATGAGGATTAGCCTCTCAGACTAACAAAGCCTCTTAACAGCTTTGATATGTTTCATGAGTGAAGGGTGGGAAGGGTGGGAAGGAGGGGTGAGATGTTTTGGTATTGATGTTTTGAATCTGTGAATCTGAGAGGTGGGTTAGGTGTGATGAATGTGAACGATTACATCAAGACGAAGAGGTGAATATGAGCTTTATGTGTGAAGGAATACTTAGATCTATATTTGACCCGGACTAATACTTTGCCAAGAAGCATGAGAACTCCTTCCATGTTCTAAATGTCGTTTTCACAAATGGAAGGACTGTGCAATGACATTTTCTCTGGGTGAGAATGCAAGATGATCTGAAAAAAATAGATAACACTTTACTTGACACCCCGCGTCACAAAATGTTAGGAAATTGTCCTAATCATGTCATAATATGTCATAACAGCTGACATAACTTGTCATAACATGGTAATAACACTGTGATGATGCATATATTTACACCTGTTGTGACATATATTGCGTTCTTTTAAGGCTGGTTATGACACCTACATAAGAGCGTCAAAACCCACATTTAGTTTCCTTTCATTTTAAAGTGTGTTTTTTTAAGTCCTATGTTGTTGTTGTAATTCATTATTTACAGTCATGTTTCTTTTTCATCATATTTTAAATAACTTGCAAAAAATACACTTTATGACAATGTCATGAAGCATTGTGACCATCCTGTGTCACTTTAATTGGACTAAGAAAATACACTTTATGACACTGCCAAGAAGCATTATGACCATCATAATCATATAAGCCAGATAGGTCTATCACATACATGCCCTTATGTTAGTCATCAGTCAAAAATAGGGTGTCTGAAATCTGCTCCTAAATTTTTCCCAGTCATCAGCAACAGCGCATTGGGGTAGGTGCATGTCTGACATAAATTTGTGTGTAATTACAATGATCATTTAATATGGTCAATTTCAGAAAATGTTATATACAGTGCATTCAGAAAGTATTCAGACCCATTGACCTTTTCCACATTTTGTTACGTTACAGCTTTATTCTAAAATGGATGAAATACATTTTTCCCGCATCAATCAAATCACAATACACCATAATGATAAAGCAAAAACAGGTTTTTCAACATTTTTGCAAATGTATTAAAAATCAAAAACTGAAATTGAGCTCAGGTGAATCCTGTTTCCATTGATCATCCTTGAGATGTTTCTAAAGCTTGATTAGAGTCCACCTGTCGTCAATTCAATTCATTGGACATTTACATTTTACA
This sequence comes from Salmo trutta, assembly GCF_901001165.1. Lineage (NCBI taxonomy): Eukaryota > Metazoa > Chordata > Actinopteri > Salmoniformes > Salmonidae > Salmo > Salmo trutta. Next base: position 8,430,532 of record NC_042980.1, read on the forward strand.
TTTAAGTCATTTAGCAGACGCTTTTTTCCAGAGCGACTTACAGATTGGTGCATTCACCTTATGATATCCAGTGGAACAACCACTTTACAATAGTGAATCTAAATCTTTTGGGGGGGGAGGGGGGGGGGGGTTAGAAGTATTACTTTATCCTGTCCCAGGTATTCCTTAAAGAGGTGGGGTTTCAGGTGTCTCCGGAAGGTGGTGATTGACTCCGCTGTCCTGGCGTCGTGAGGGAGCTTGTTCCACCATTGGGGTGCCAGAGCAGCGAACAGTTTTGGCTGGGCTGAGCAGGAACTGTGCTTCCTCAGAGGTAGGGAGGCGAGCAGGCCAGAGGTGGATGAACGCAGTGCCCTTGTTTGGGTGTAGGGCCTGATCAGAGCCTGAAGGTACGGAGGTGCCGTTCCCCTCACAGCTCCGTAGGCAAGCACCATGGACTTGTAGCGGATGCGAGCCTCAACTGGAAGCCAGTGGAGAGAGCGGAGGAGCGGGGTGACGTGAGAGAACTTGGGAAGGTTGAACACCAGACGGGCTGCGGCGTTCTGGATGAGTTGTAGGGGTTTAATGGCACAGGCAGGGAGCCCAGCCAACAGCGAGTTGCAGTAATCCAGACGGGAGATGACAAGTGCCTGGACTAGGACCTGCGCCGCTTCCTGTGTGAAGCAGGGTCGTACTCTGCGAATGTTGTAGAGCAGGAACCTACAGGATCGGGTCACCGCCTTGATGTTAGTGGAGAACGACAGGGTGTTGTCCAGGGTCACGCCAAGGTTCTTAGCACTCTGGGAGGAGGACACAAGGGAGTTGTCAACCGTGATGGTGAGATCATGGAACGGGCAGTCCTTCCCCGGGAGGAAGAGCAGCTCCGTCTTGCCGAGGTTCAGCTTGAGGTGGTGAGCCGTCATCCACACTGATATGTCTGCCAGACATGCAGAGATGCGATTCGCCACCTGGTTATCAGAAGGGGGAAAGGAGAAGATTAATTGTGTGTCATCTGCGTAGCAATGATAGGAGAGACCATGTGAGGATATGACCGAGCCAAGTGACTTGGTGTATAGTGAGAATAGGAGAGGGCCTAGAATAGAGCCCTGGGGGACACCAGTGGTGAGAGCACGTGGTGCGGAGACAGATTCTCGCCACGCCACCTGGTAGGAGCGACCTGTCAGGTAGGACGCAATCCAAGCGTGGGCCGCGCCGGAGATGCCCAGCTCGGAGAGGGTGGAGAGAAGGATCTGATGGTTCACAGTATCAAAGGCAGCAGATAGGTCTAGAAGGATGAGAGCAGAGGAGAGAGAGTTAGCTTTAGCAGTGCGGAGAGCCTCCGTGACACAGAGAAGAGCAGTCTCAGTTGAATGCCCAGTCTTGAAACCTGAATGATTAGGATCAAGAAGGTCATTCTGAGAGAGATAGCAGGAGAGCTGGCCAAGGACGGCACGTTCGAGAGTTTTGGAGAGAAAAGAAAGAAGGGATACTGGTCTGTAGTTGTTGATATCGGAGGGATCGAGTGTAGGTTTTTTCAGAAGGGGTGCAACTCTCGCTCTCTTGAAGACGGAAGGGACGTAGCCAGCGGTCAAGGATGAGTTGATGAGCGAGGTGAGGTAGGGGAGAAGGTCTCCGGAAATGGTCTGGAGAAGAGAGGAGGGGATAGGGTCGAGTGGGCAGGTTGTTGGGCGGCCGGCCGTCACAAGACGCGAGATTTCATCTGGAGAGAGAGGGGAGAAAGAGGTCAAAGCACAGGGTAGGGCAGTGTGAGCAGGACCAGCGGTGTCGTTTGGCTTAGCAAACGAGGATCGGATGTCATCAGCCTTCTTTTCAAAATGGTTGACGAAGTCATCCGCAGAGAGAGAGGAGGGGGGGGAGGATTCAGGAGGGAGGAGAAGGTAGCAAAGAGCTCCCTAGGGTTAGAGGCAGATGCTTGGAATTTAGAGTGGTAGAAAGTGGCTTTAGCAGCAGAGACAGAAGAGGAAAATGTAGAGAGCAGGGCGTGAAAGGATGCCAGGTTAGAAAGGCACACACCTGTCTATATATGGTCCCACAGTTGACAGTGCATGTCATAGCAAAACCCAAGCCATGAGGTCGAAATAATTGTCTGTAGAGCTCCGAGACAGGATTATGTCGAAGCACAGGTCTGGGGAAGGGCATAAAATAATGTCTGCAGAATTGAAGGTCCCCAAGAACACAGTGGCCTTCATCATTCTTAAATGGAAGAAGTTTGGAACCACCAAGGCTCTTCCTAGAGCTAGCCGCCCGGCCAAACTGAGCAATTGGGGGAGAAGGCCCTTGGTCAGGGAGATGACCAAGAACCCAATGGTCACTCTAACAGAGCTGCAGAGTTCCTCTGTGGAGAATCTTCCAGAAGGACAACCATCTCTGCAGCACTCCACCAATCAGGCCTTTGTGGTAGAGTGGCCAGACAGAAGCCAATACTCAGTAAAAGGCATATGACAGCCCGCTTGGAGTTTGCCAAAAGGCACCTAAAGGACTCTCAGACCATGATAAACAAGATTATCTGGTCTGATGAAGCCAAGATTGAACTCTTTGGCCTGAATGTCAATTGTCACATCTGTAGGAAACCTGGCACCATCCCTATGATGAAGCATGGTGGTGGCAGCATCATGCTTTGGGGATGTTTTCAGCGGCAGGGACTGGGAGACTAGTGAGGATCGAGGGAAAGATGAACAGAGCAAAGTACAGAGAGATACTTGATGAAAACCTGCTCCCGAGTGCTCAGGACCTCAGACTGGGGAGAAGGTTCACCTTCCAACAGGACAACAACCCTAAGCACACAGCCAAGACAACGCAGGAGTCGCTTCGGGACAAGTCCCTAAATGTCTTTGAGTTGCCTAGCCAGAGCCCGATTGAACATCTCTAGAGAGACCTGACAATAGCTGTGCAGTGACGCTCCCCATCCAACCTAACATGACTTGAGACGATCTGCAGAGAAGAATGGGAGAAACTCCCCAAATACAGGTGTCCCAAGTTTGTAGCGTCATACCCAAGAAGACTCGAAGCTGTAATCACTGCCAAAGGTGCTTCAACAAAGTACTGAGTAAAGGGTCTGAATACTTATGTAAATGTGATATTTTTTGTAAATGTGCAAAAATGTTTAAAAACCTGTTTTTACTTTATCATTATCGGGTATTGTCTGCAGATTGATGAGGAAGAAAAAACTGATGTAATCAATTTTAGAATAAAACTGTAACGTAACAAAATGTTGAAAAATTCAAGGGGTCTGAATACTTTCCAAATGCACTGTAACATAAACATATTGTTGACAAGTAGGCTATGGTTCAATGGAATGTTTTGCCTTGTGTGGGTCACAACGTCTACTGAAGGTGGCTCCTCTCCCTGTTCGGGCGGCGCTCGGCGGTCGTCGTCGCCGGCCTACTAGCTGCCACCCATCCCCTTTTCATTTTCGTTTGGTGTTGTCTGTCTTGTGTTATCACCTGTTTTGAGTTGAGTTCGTTAGTGGGGTATTTAGTCTAGCTTTCTAGGTTTAGGTTTGTGCGGGATTGTTTGTGTTTCCTGTCGTGGGGTTTTGGGGATTGTTTTTCCTCTCTTGTATTTTGTTGGAAGGACGTTTATCCTGGGCTGTGTCCCGACTCTGTTTAGGTGGATTTTTGTCCAGTTGGGTTTCCTTGTTCCCTGCCTAGTTATTGGCATTTTTGGACTTGGTAAAAAATAAACGTTCTACTACGTACCTTTGGTCTCCTGCGCCTGACTTCACCCCTCCCTCACTTCTAGTGCCTCTTGACAGAGTGGTAGGTTTTGTGTGTTTTGACACTCTTTTGCAGGTGTCAAAACAGCCACAAAATAATGCAATATACACTATTTATACAAAAGTATGTGGACATCCGTTCTGCTATTTCAGCCACACCCGTTGCTGACATGTGTATAGAATCGAGCACACAACCATGTAATCACCATAGACAAACATTGGCAGTAGAATGGCCTTAATGAAGATCTCAGTGACTTTAAGCGTGGCACTGTCATAGGATGCAACCTTTCCAACAAGTCAGTTCGTCAAATTTCTGCCCTGCTAGAGCTACCCCGGTCAACTGTAAGTGCTGTTATTGTGAAGTGGAAACATCTAGGATTAACAACGGCTCAGTCGCGAAGTGGTAGGCCACACAAGTTCAAAGAACGGGACCGCCAAGTGCTTAAGTGGGTAAAAATCGTATGTCCTCGGTTGAAAATTCAATACCGAGTTCCAGACTTTCTCTGGAAGCAGTATCAGCACAAGAATTGTTCATCGGAAGCTTCATGAAATGGGTTTCCATGACTGGACAGACGCGCACAAAGGGGGGACCAACTCCATATATAACAGGTTATGACAAGTTATGTCAGCTATTATGACATTGTTATGACCGTGTCATAACGTGTTCATGCGCTGGGTGTCAAGTAAAGGTAGTTATTTCCATTTAAGGCTCAATAAGCAATCCAATAGATATTCACACCTTACTGCTATTATTGCTAAATGTTTTTCATATGATTGGCAGGAAAACCTATACATTTAAACTTTGCCTTAATGATCACAAACTGACAATTAACAATATGCCTATTGAAACACACCTAAGGGAGCCATATGCATCACAGCATTAAATGCAGCATTAAATGCCAAAGGAAAGTAACTACTCTAAAGGTAAGTATTCAAGTCATGCAAAACATACATAACGATACCGAGCCACACATCTAAGAGAATATACATAATATTAAGATGGATGGCTACAACTAAAGCTGAGATCCAAGTATTCACTTCAGGATTTCGTACTCCCTGCTGCCATAACAGGCTATATTTAACAATTGGCACAAGCTAACATACAGAGCATAGAGGCTATTGGAGGCTTTTGCTGCTGCATAGCGGTAGCACTATTATGATAAATTGATAAGACAACTGGAGATGGTGGTACAGTGGCCATGCTATAACTCTCAATAGACTCAGGCTGTCAGTGTGATGATGATCACATCTGGTCACATCATCTCAGTAGAGATCAGTTCCAGTCTCCATCAAACCTGTTCTCGTTCACTCCCCAGCATGTGAGGGCAATGCTACTAGAATGGAGGTGATCAGGGCCACCAACAGCTATAATGTAGAACCATGTAAACATTGTACAACTTATCCAACTACTTGCACAGTGTGACTTGATACATCTGTAATAACAATTCATGTACAAAATTAATCTGCATGATTTTATGAGATGATGAATCATAGATACATTTATTCAGAAACATTTTGGTAAGGATTTTTGATTCCCGATTTACACAGATGAGGTAAAACATCGTGCCTTATATGTTTTCCGTTTGTGACGTACTTTCCCTAGTAAAATGTGTGCATTGATTAATATGCATCTTTCATGGTAGTCCACAATTTGTAAAAATGTGTACATTGATAAGTATATATGCTTCCTGGTAGTCCAAAATGAGACCCCTAACAGATTGTTCTGCTCAACAACCAACAATCTGATTTCAATGTTTCAACAGCAGACAAGCAAAGACAGGGACTTGACAAAGTACAATGCATATATGGTAAACATTTAGGACAGAATCATGACTTGAGATCCACTTGTGTAACTAGAGTATTTGCGGATAAACCAATGAATGACTTATGCATTTGTTGAGTTAAGCATGCACATCTGGAAGTAGGATTTTGTTCTGCCCTTAATATATTTTACATTAGTGTTGTACAGTGTACAAAACTTCAATGTTATATGTGCAGTTTAATACTCATGACATGTTCCAGCATCAAATACCCATGAATGAGTCAATTCTAAAACTACAGTCTCCTTGGTGACCTGAAAGAATAAAAAGCAATATCCACAGCCTTATTATTTTTATTTACAAAAAATGTTCTATGCTATATGTATTCCTACCTCTGTTCGGTCCTGTATGGCTGATGAACTAAATAATCCTTATTGTTTTTCTTTAAAGTTTGAATTAGACCATGCACAGTAAGTATGTTGTTGAGGGTTAGACTATATGGGTTGTACAACATTCTTCAAAGCATGAGAAGCAGGAGATAATAAACAATACAGAACATCTACTGTATATACTCTGTATTCTCTAGATATACAGTACCAGTCAAAAGTTTGGACACACCTACTCATTCCGGGGTTTTTTCTTTATTTTTACTATATTCTACATTGTAGAATAATAGTGAAGACCTCAAAACTATGAAATAATACATATGGAATCATGTATTAACCAAAAAAGTGTTAAACAAATCAAAGTATATTTATATTTGAGATTCTTCAAAATAGCCACAATTTGCCTTGATGATAGCTATGCACACTCTTGGCCTTGAATGAGTAGGTGTATCCAAACTTTTGACCGGTACTGTATATTTTCCAACAAACATCCATTGCTGTAAACCTTGCACTGTAGACCTTGATTTTAGATATTCTACCAGACTCAAATCTTGACAGGTTGTGATATTTGCAGTTTGTTCCTTTCTGGCATAAGTCAACAAATATTCTGCACCTGGTAATCTTTGGAAATTCTGTAATGCAATTCAGACAAGAGGTAACAAATGCCTTTCTCTATTCTGCAATGATAATGAGTTTTCAATCTTTAGAAACACACCTGAGAGCACATAGTCCCTTATCTCTGCAGCATGGATCGCGCGCCTCAACCATCATTATAATGCCGCACTGAGGCTTTAAAGGCACAATCTGTGATTTCAACAGTCTGACCCTTCCACTTTACCCCTTCAGGCAGGCACATGAACGGATAGGAGTAAACCAGTGCCCAGCAGATGCCACTCTGCCATCCTACACGCCTTTTGGGTGGTGGTACATATATATTTTTTGTATAAGGTTTTGTTGCTGTTGTTCTGAACACATTGCCGCAAGTCATCGCGGTGTCATCAAGTTAGCTACCCACTACCATGTCAGTTGGTTGCACCTGTTGGTGTACCCTGACTGGAGGTTGCACCTTTTTCCTACTCTGCTCTGTACTAAGATTGTGCATGCCCGGTATCCAAACATGCATACCTTGAGATGAGGTCACTGGTTGAGTGTGTGTAACTAGCCACCTAGTTTAAATGTCAACAGTACTGCCACCGCAGCATAACATTTGATTAACACTTGATAACACTCGATTTATATAATCATCATCAATAATCGGTCTGGAAGAAAGACAAAAAAGAACAACTGTCACGTCCTGACCAGCAGAGGGAGCAATTGTATTAGTTTTGGTCAGGACGTGGCAGGGGTTTTGTGTGTTAAGTGTTGTGTTGGTGATTGGACTCCCAATTGAAGGCAGGTGTGTTGAGTTGCCTTTGATTGGGAGTCCTATATAGTAGTGTGTGTTTTTCTTTGGGGTTGTGGGTAATTGTTTCTTGTTTAGTGTGGTTGCACCTGACAGGACTGTTGGCTGTCAGTTTCCTTGTTTTGTATAGTGTTCGTTCTAATTCAATTGAAGGATGAATACTAACTCTGCGGCATTTTGGTCCATTTCTGAAGACAGCTGTGACAACAACACTCGCTCTGACCCAACTCCATAATTTCCTCAGCCGGCAGCAGCAACACAGGTAGTCTAGACTCTAGCTAAGCACCATATATTAAAATATCCACAAGTCACTAGCCAGCCAGCCAGCCATACAGTATATATGTTGAGTTAGAAGATATTGAAAATTATACACTGCTCAAAAAAATAAAGGGAACACTTAAACAACACAATGTAACTCCAAGTCAAACACTTCTGTGAAATCAAACTGTCCACTTAGGAAGCAACACTGATTGACAATAAATTTCACATGCTGTTGTGCAAATGGAATAGACAACAGGTGGAAATTATAGGCAATTAGCAAGACACCCCCAATAAAGGAGTGGCTCTGCAGGTGGACACCACAGACCACTTCTCAGTTCCTATGCTTCCTGGCTGATGTTTTGGTCACTTTTGAATGCTGGCGGTGCTTTCACTCTAGTGGTAGCATGAGACGGAGTCTACAACCCACACAAGTGGCTCAGGTAGTGCAGCTCATCCAGGATGGCACATCAATGCGAGCTGTGGCAAGAAGGTTTGCTGTGTCTGTCAGCGTAGTGTCCAGAGCATGGAGGCGCTACCAGGAGACAGGCCAGTACATCAGGAGACGTGGAGGAGGCCGTAGGAGGGCAACAACCCAGCAGCAGGACCGCTACCTCCGCCTTTGTGCAAGGAGGAGCAGGAGGAGCACTGCCAGAGCCCTGCAAAATGACCTCCAGCAGGCCACAAATGTGCATGTGTCTGCTCAAACGGTCAGAAACAGACTCCATGAGGGTGGTATGAGGGCCCGAAGTCCACAGGTGGGGGTTGTGCTTACAGCCCAACACCGTGCAGGACGTTTGGCATTTGCCAGAAAACACCAAGATTGGCAAATTCGCCATTGGCGCCCTGTGCTCTTCACAGATGAAAGCAGGTTCACACTGAGCACGTGACAGACATAACAGAGTCTGGAGACGCCGTAGAGAACGTTCTGCTGCCTGCAACATCCTCCAGCATGACCGGTTTGGCGGTGGGTCAGTCGTGGTGTGGGGTGGCATTTCTATGGGGGGCCGCACAGCCCTCCATGTGCTCGCCAGAGGTAGCCTGACTGCCATTAGGTACCGAGATGAGATCCTCAGACCCCTTGTGAGACCATATGCTGGTGCGGTTGGCCCTGGGTTCCTCCTAATGCAAGACAATGCTAGACCTCATGTGGCTGGAGTGTGTCAGCAGTTCCTGCAAGAGGAAGGCATTGATGCTATGGACTTGCCCGCACGTTCCCCAGACCTGAATCCAATTGAGCACATCTGGGACATCATGTCTCGCTCCATCCACCAACGCCACGTTGCACCACAGACTGTCCAGGAGTTGGCGGATGCTTTAGTCCAGGTCTGGGAGGAGATCCCTAAGGAGACCATCCGCCACCTCATCAGGAGCATGCCCAGGCGTTGTAGGGAGGTCATACAGGCACGTGGAGGCCACACACTACTGAGCCTCATTTTGACCTGTTTTAAGGACATTACATCAAAGTTGGATCAGCCTGTAGTGTCGTTTTCCACTTTAATTTTGAATGTGACTCCAAATCCAGACCTCCATGGGTTGATAAATTGGATTTCCATTGATTATTTTTGTGTGATTTTGTTGTCAGCACATTCAACTATGTAAAGAAAAAAGTATTTAATAAGATTATTTCATTCATTCAGATCTAGGATGTGTTATTTCAGTGTTCCCTTTATTTTTTTGAGCAGTATATTATGAAGTTAATATTTAAGAGCAATGAAGATAAATCGCAATCAGTAAAAAAAGATTGCTAACTAACTAGCAGATTTACATTCATGTTCCACCCTCTCTTCCCATGTCAATCATGTCTTTATGAGGCACTGTAACTAACTTACTTACAATTTGTGATGAGCGAGTGTGCTGTAGCAGAAATAAATAGGTCTATGCTCAAAAATGTAAATGTCATGAATTTTGAGATAGGAATTATGGAAGTTTTAGTTTTTTTGTCCCTTTTTTTCACCTGTAGGGGATTAGGTTGGGTGAATGTAAACAATCTTACATTCAATATTGTTAGGCGTATGTCATTAACATTTCTACCAGAACCCTCTTGGCATTTTTAAAATAAACATTTGTGAAAGCTTGTTGTTTTAGTTTCTTCTTGTTTTAGATGTTCCTTGACAGACGTGACATTAAAAACACGGAAAAATATAACTTGTGTTTTCAGATAGAGTTTCAAGATACAAAGATAAGACAAGTCATGCTTCTACATTACGCTGTAATGAAATGTGCCTTTAGAAAGTGTTCACACCCCTTGACTTTTTCCACATTTTGTTGTAGTACAGCCTCAATTTAAAATGGATTAAATTGAGATTTTGTGTCACTGGTCTACACACAAAGCCCCTTTGTTATGGCAAGCCTAAATACGTTTAGGAATAAAAAGTTGCTTAACAAGTTAAATAAATTGCATGGACTCAATCTGTATGCAATAATAGTGTTGTCACGTCCTGACCAGTATAAGAGGTTATTTGTTATTGTAGTTTGTAGTTTGGTCAGGACGTGGCAGGGGTAAATGTAAATGGGTGTGTTTGTTTAGAGTGTTTCGGGGTTTGTTGGGCTATGTTCATATTTAAGAGGGGTGTTTGTTTAGAGTGTTTCGGGGTTTGTTGGGTTATGTTCTTGTTAGTCTATTTCTATGTTAGTTCTAGTATGTCTATTTCTATGTGGTGTTTGTTGGGTTGACCTTCAATTGGAAGCAGCTGCTCCTAGTTGCTTCTAATTGAAGGTCCTATTTAAGAGGGATGTTTTTTCTATGGGATTTTGTGGGTAGTTGTTCCTTGTATAGCTGTATGCCTTACAGGACTGTTTGTCGTCGTTGTCTTTTGTATACGTGTGTTTGTTTTGGTTTTCCTTCTTTCTGCCGAATAAAAGAAGATGATTATACACATTCCCGCTGCATTTTGGTCTAATCCATACGACACCCTGAACAAGTGTTTAACCTCTCTGGGGCATGTGGGACGAACTCGTCCCACCTACGTAACAGCCACTGAAATCCAGTGGCGCGATTTTTGAATCGTTAGAAATGCTATAACTTCAATTTCTCAAACATATGACTATTTTACAGCTATTTAAAGACAAGAATCTCGTTAATCTAACCCCACTGTCCGATTTCAAAAAGGCTTTACAACAAAAGCAAAACATTAGATTATGTCAGCAGAGTACCCAGCCAGAAAAAATCTGACACCCATTTTTCAAGCTAGCATATCATGTCACATAAACCCAAACCACAGCTAAATGCAGCACTAACCTTTTATGATCTTCATCAGATGACACACCTAGGACATTGTGTTATACAATACATGCATGTCTGTTCAATCAAGTTCATATTTATATCAAAAACCAGCTTTTTACATTAGCATGTGACGTTCAGAAAAAGCATAACCACCGCAAACTTCCGGTGAATTTACTAACAGTTTGCTAAATTACTCACGATAAACGTTCACAAAAAGCATAACAATTATTTTAAGAATTATAGATACATTACCCCTCTATGCACTCGATATGTCCGATTTTAAAATAGCTTTTCGGATGAAGCACATTTTGCAATAATCTAAGTACATAGCCCGGCATTACAGGGCTAGCTATTTAGATACCCACCCAGTTCAGCCTCCACCAAAATCACATTTCCTATAAGAAAAATGTTCTTACCTTGCTTGTTCTTCATCAGAATACACTGCCAGGACTTCTACTTCAATAACAAATGTTGGTTTGGTCCCAAATAATCCATCGTTATATTCCAACAGCGACGTTTTGTTCGTGAGTTCTAGACACTATCAGAATGCTTCCTCACGGTCCCGCGCATGGCGCGTTGGCTTGTCAAAAATGTCTAAATATTCCATTACCGTACTTCGAAGCATGTCAACCGCTGTTTAAAACCAATTTTTATGCCATTTATGTCGTAGAGAAGTGATAATATTCCGACCGGGAGTATGCATTGAGCCTAAACAGCCGAATAAAATTTCTCCTCAGAAGCGACTCATGCACGCGCATCATTGAAAGGTCCTCCGAGCATCCACTTACAAAAGGCGATAATATATTTCAACCTGAGGCTCCCTCGTAAACCTTCAGGGTTTTCGCGGGCTCTGAGAGCCTATTGGAGCCCTGGGAATTGTCACGTTACAGCTAAGATCCTTACTTTTCAATAAAAAGAGGTAAGACGCACGACTCCTTGTCAGACAGGGTACTTCCTGCTTGAAGCCTTGTCAGGTTTTTGCCTGCCATAGGAGTTCTGTTATACTCACAGACACCATTCAAACAGTTTTAGAAAATTCAGAGTGTTTTCTATCCAAACCTGAACAATAATATGCATATTCTAGCTTCTGAGTTGGTGTAGGAGGCAGTTAAAAATGGGAACATATTTTTTCCAAAATTCTCAATACTGCCCCCTATACCAAACAGGTTAACAAAAAAAAAAAAACGATTTAACTCGTCTCTGTACCCCACACATAAAATTGTCTTTAAGGTCCCACAGTCGAGCAGTGAATTTCGAACACATATTCAACCCAAAGAACAGGGAGGTTATTCAATGCATTGCAAAGAGCAGCACCTATTGGTAAATGGGTAAAAAAAAAAAAAGACATTGAATATCCCTTTGACCATGAAGTTAATAATTACACTTTGGATGGTGTATCAATACACCCACTCACAATAATGATGCAGGCGTCCTTCCTAACTCAGTTGACGGAGAGGAAGGAATTTCACCATGAGGCCAATGGTGACTTTAAAACATTTGCAGAGTTAAGCAAACTGAAGCAGGTTTTCCCATTTCTTTTCATCCTGAAAAACTCCCCAGTTTTTGCCAATGTCAAGTATACCCATACCATGATGCAGCCACCACCATGTTTGAAAATAAGGAGGCAGTTACACAGTGATGTGTTGTGTTGGATTAGCCCCAAACATAAGGTTTTGTATTTAGACCCAAAAGTGTTTTTGCAGTATTACTTTAGTGCCTTGTTGCATACATATGCATTTTATTCTGTATATTGGTATTCTTCTTTTCACTCTGTCATTTAGGTCATTAATGTGGAGTCACTACAATGTTGCTGATCCATCCTCAGTTTTCTCCCATCAAAGCCATTGAACTCTGTAGCTGTTTTAAAATTACCAATGGCCTCATGGTGACATAATGACAAGCAGTTTCCTTCCTGTCCTGCAGCTCAGTTCAGAAGGACGACTGCATCTTTGACGTATCTGGGTGGTTTATTACATCATCCACAGAATAATTATTAACTTGTTGTTATCATTACCCATCTACCAGTCACTGCCCTTCTTTATGATGCTCGCTGGTCTTCGTAGTTGAATCTGTGCTTGAAATGTAATACTTGACTGAGGGACATTACAGATGTATGTATGGGGGACATACATGTCAACCACTAATAATTCACAGAGTGAGTCCGTTTAACTTATGATTTGTTAAGCCACATTTTACTACTAAACTAGTTTAGGCTTATACTGTGTACCAAGAGTGATATAGTAACACAATCATTATCTTCTGTTTTAAAATCAGCTCAACATGGTAGTTATTAATCGAGCGGGCAGGCCTCGGCTTGAGCCTCGCACAAATGTATTTTCTAAGTGCCAATAGTGTCTGACAGACTTAAGCTCATCTTGAGTTCATGCCGATCTATGGCGGATGACGGAGCTTTGAATCGATACAAGGAATCACTGCAAACATCTAACAGCAAAGTATGCGTCACACTGTATTCATATTACCGTTTTAAATTTAACTTGAATTTGGACCAAATAATGTTTTTCTAGCCGTTTACCCACATCATTGAGCACTGGAAAGTAAAATGTTTATATTATTACAGCTCCTATAGAGCAAAGCATTCTGGGAACACTAGGCAATGAGAGCTCAAAATTGTACCTTGCATGGCTGTATCAATATTAACAAATAAAGGAATTAATGAATATAGCATAACAGCTGTCAGTCTAAACTTTCATTATATGTACTGTAACATTTCATTTAATCAGCCATACTGAATGTATTGACGCCCAGGGAATTGAGATATGCTGCAGCTTGAGATTAAACAGACAATACTTCAATAACAATATCGACAGCCCCCATTCATGCACTTGTCCAGCCTAATTCTTAAAGCTCAGTCAATCTATGTGAATGGCATGTATGTAATTACAGTAAGTGGATGTGGAAATCAGAGTGGCATGTGCTAGAATATCAGGACTAATTCTCCATATCAAGCGTCGGTATGTAAGTGCTCACAGCTGCTGGTGTTTGTATATTTCAATTGTAAAGCCTCACCGACAGACTCGGATATTGTAATTATAATACATTAGAGAACTGAAATGTTCATATTTGAAGTCTAAAGTGATGGTAATTGCCGTATTGCTGCCATCTTAAACTGGGATAATGTACTTTGTAGTTGTTGGGGTTTTAATTGTTCTTGAAAAAAATTGAGAGGCGGGGGCAATACAAAGGAGAGAGGGAGTATAACCCTACTAAAAGCAGCATTGCCCAATTTGTCGAAATGAAGTGACATGTTGTTAAAATATGTTCTTTGTTCTATAATTTACATCAGACTACCTCAACAAATAGAGAACACTAAGTTCTCACATCTCACCAGCAAAATGTTACATCTTGCCTGGAACTAAAACTTGTATAGCTCTTTAGAATCACGGTTGGTGACCACTCAGACAGTTTGTGAGACTCTGAAGTCTGAACATTGCCCAACAACTCCCCTGGGATTTATAAATAGGTCTGTGTCTACAAGTCTATTTGTTAGAAGCTCCTACGCTTGAGTGAGGTAGAACAAAAGTCAATCATACAACCACCCTTTCCCCAGGATGTCACCTTGAGGAGGAGAAAAAACAGCCTAATGGTTAGAAAGACAAGCCGGCAACCGGAGGGTTGCCAGTTCAAATCCCGTGTCTGACAGGAAAGTGAGCTGGCAATTGGAGGTTGCTGGTATCAAATCCTAGATGCCATTGCCTGCTGTTATGCCCTAGAGCAAGGCACTTAATCCCCACAACAACAGCTCCCCGGGTGCCGAGTGTGGCAGCTTTCCGCACCTCTCCAAAAAAACAGAGATGTTTTTCAGAGAGGTGGGTTTAAAAGCAGAAGTCAAATTTGAGATGGACCAATAATGTGATCTTAACTGTCAACACCTGAGCGTCCACAAAAAACAATATTTTGGGATTATCTCCTCACACTTTCCCTCAAAATACACCTTCCAGCCCTGTGCAAATACAATGTTAAACGGCAGTGCAAAACAGGAGCGCGTGGCTTGCCTATGACAGAAAGCCTTTTGTTTGTTTTGGGATCTTGCCTTTTTGGCGTAAGCCTCCGCCACCACGGGAAGGCAGGAAAACACAGACACCTTGAGCTTTCGCTAGACTCTGCTCTGTGTGCATCTCTACGGCTTAATCACTACACCTGACTGTGTAGCAGCACTCCGAAAACCCATCTTAAAGGCCCACTCTAATCTTTGCAGCCGGTTTTGATTATTTAAAATCATTAGACACCCATTGATTCCCTTCCCTGAGCTTTATATTAAACAAAATGGCAGGGATGCCGTTTTGTTGTTTTCCAATGAAGGAGTGGGCCTTTAAAGCTGCATGGCTGTTACGAGCGTGTCTAAATGGAACTTACGCAGCAGTGCATGTCAATCGTCTCATTACGGCACTGATAAGGCAGGAGGCATGTAAATGTTGATGCTTGCAACACCAATGTTGATTAAACCACTGTTAACAGTACTGGTGACTAATAAGAAAATTGGCTATTTTTAATGATTGAGAGGGATAGTTCCATCTAGTAAAAAATGTCAATAATTGAATGCTGTCAGGTCATATGGCAACACATTGACTGGCTAACCTCTCAGGCTAGTAAAAACACATGTTAAGTCTAGCATAACTCACACTTACATCAATGTGGCATCTATTTCTCAGTTCCATGTATCCATAAAAGCAAGCATAGGCTATTGCACGGCATATACAGTGCATTCGGAAAGTATTCAAACATTTTGTGACGTTACAGCCTTATTCTAAAATTGATTAAATAAATGTTTTTCCTCATCAATCTACACACAATAACCCATAATGACAAAGTGAAAACTCATTTTTTTTTATGTTTGCAAATGTATAAAAAAAACAAAACAGAAATACCTTATTTACAGGCATATCAGAGCAAAAACCAAGCCATGGCATGGAAGGAATTGTCCGTAGAGCTCCGAGACAGGATTGGTTCGGGGCAAAGATCTGTGGAAAGGTACCAAAAAATGTCTGCAGCATTGAAAATCCCCAAGAACATAGGGGCCTCCATCATTCATAAATGGAAGAAGTTTGGAACCACCAACACTCTTCCTAGAGCTGACCGCCCAGACAAACTGATCATTTGGGGGAGAAGGGCCTTAGTCAGGGAGGTGACCAAGAACCCGATGGTCACCCTGACTGAGCTCCAGAGTTCCTCTGTGGAGATGGGATAACCTTTCAGAAGGACAACCATCTCTGCAGCACTCCACCAATCAGGGCTTTATGGTAGAGTGGCCAGATGGAAGCACTCCTCAGTAAAAGGCACATGACAGGCCACTCTGATGAAACCAAGATTGAACTCTTTGGCCTGAATGCCAAGTATCAGGTCTAGAGGAAACCTGGCACCATTCTTACGGTAAAGCATGGTGGTGGCAGCATCATGCTGTGGGGATATTTTTCAGCGGCAAGGACTGAGAGACTAGTTAGGATCGAGGGAAAGATGTTTGGAGCAAAGTACAGAGAGATCCTTGATGAAGACCTGCTCCAGAGTGCTCAGGACCTCAGACTGAGGAGAAGATTCACCTTCCAACAAGACAACAACCCTAAGCACACAGCCAAGGCAATGCAGGAGTGGCTTTGGGACAAGTCTCTGAATGTCCTTGAGTAGCCCTGCCAAAGCCCAGATTTGAACCCGATCTAACATCTCTGGAGAAACCTGAAAATAGCTGTGCAGCGACGCTCCCCAACCAACCTCACAGATCTTGAGAGGATCTGCATAGAAGGGGAGAAACTCCCCAAATATGGGTATGCCAAGCTAGTAGCGTCATACCCAAGGAGACTCAAGGCTGTAATCTCTGCAAAAGGTGCTTCAACAAAGTACTGAGTAAAAGTGAATAATTATGGATATGTGATATTTCCGTTTATTTTATATATATATACACACTGCTCAAAAAAATAAAGGGAACACTAAAATTACACATCCTAGATTTGAATGAATGAAATAATCTTATTAAATACTTTTTCTTTACATAGTTGAATGTGCTGACAACAAAATCACAAAAATAATCAATGGAAATCCAATTTATCAACCCATGGAGGTCTGGATTTGAAGTCACACTCAAAATTAAAGTGGAAAACAACACTACAGGCTGATCCAACTTTGATGTAATGTCCTTAAAACAAGTCAAAATGAGGCTCAGTAGTGTGTGTGGCCTCCACGTGCCTGTATGACCTCCCTACAACGCCTGGGCATGCTCCTGATGAGGTGGCGGATGGTCTCCTGAGGGATCTCCTCCCAGACCTGGACTAAAGCATCCGCCAACTCCTGGACAGTCTGTGGTGCAACGTGACGTTGGTGGATGGAGCGAGACATGATGTCCCAGATGTGCTCAATTGGATTCAGGTCTGGGGAACGGGCGGGCCAGTCCATAGCATCAATGCCTTCCTCTTGCAGGAACTGCTGACACACTCCAGCCAAATGAGGTCTAGCCTTGTCTTGCATTAGGAGGAACCCAGGGCCAACCGCACCAGCATATGGTCTCACAAGGGGTCTGAGGATCTCATCTCGGTACCTAATGGCAGTCAGGCTACCTCTGGCGAGCACATGGAGGGCTGTGCGGCCCCCCAAAGAAATGCCACCCCACACCATGACTGACCCACCGCCAAACCGGTCATGCTGGAGGATGTTGCAGGCAGCAGAACGTTCTCCACGGTGTCTCCAGACTCTGTCACGTCTGTCACATGTGCTCAGTGTGAACCTGCTTTCATCTGTGAAGAGCACAGGGCGCCAGTGGCCGAATTTGCCAATCTTGGTGTTCTCTGGGAAATGCCAAACGTCCTGCACGGTGTTGGGCTGTAAGCACAACCCCCACCTGTGGACGTCGGGCCCTCATACCACCCTCATGGAGTCTGTTTCTGACCGTTTGAGCAGACACATGCACATTTGTGGCCTGCTGGAGGTCATTTTGCAGGGCTCTGGCAGTGCTCCTCCTGCTCCTCCTTGCACAAAGGCGGAGGTAGCGGTCCTGCTGCTGGGTTGTTGCCCTCCTACGGCCTCCTCCACGTCTCCTGGTGTACTGGCCTGTCTCCTGGTAGCGCCTCCATGCTCTGGACACTACGCTGACAAACACAGCAAACCTTCTTGCCACAGCTCGCATTGATGTGCCATCCTGGATGAGCTGCACTACCTGAGCCACTTGTGTGGGTTGTAGACTCCGTCTCATGCTACCACTAGAGTGAAAGCACCGCCAGCATTCAAAAGTGACCAAAACATCAGCCAGGAAGCATAAGAACTGAGAAGTGGTCTGTGGTTACCACCTGCCGAACCACTCCTTTATTGGGGGTGTCTTGCTAATTGCCTATAATTTCCACCTGTTGTCTATTCCATTTGCACAACAGCATGTGAAATTTATTGTCAATCAGTGTTTCTTTCTAAGTGGACAGTTTGATTTCACAGAAGTGTGATTGACTTGGAGTTACATTGTGTTGTTTAAGTGTTCCCTTTATTTTTTTGAGCAGTATATATATACAGTGGGGAAAAAAAGTATTTGATCCCCTGCTGATTTTGTACATTTGCCCACTTACAAAGAAATGATCAGTCTATAATTTTAATAGTAGGTTTATTTGAACAGTGAGAGACAGAATAACAACAACAAAATCCAGAAAAACGCATGTCAAAAATGTTATAAAATGATTTGCATTTTAATGAGGGAAATAAGTATTTGACCCCTCTTCAAAACATGACTTAGTACTTGGTGGCAAAACCCTTGTTGGCAATCACAGAGGTCAGACGTTTCTTGTAGTTGGCCACCAGGTTTGCACACATCTCAGGAGGGATTTTGTCCCACTCCTCTTTGCAGATCTTCTCCAAGTCATTAAGGTTTCGAGGCTGACGCTTTTGCAACTCGAACCTTCAGCTCCCTCCACAGATTTTCTATGGGATTAAGGTCTGGAGACTGGCTAGGCCACTCCAGGACCTTAATGTGCTTCTTCTTGAGCCACTCCTTTGTTGCCTTGGCCGTGTGTTTTGGGTCATTGTCATGCTGGAGTACCCATCCACGACCCATTTTCGATGCCCTAGCTGAGGGAAGGAGGTTCTCACCCAAGATTTGATGGTACATGGCCCTGTCCATCGTCCCTTTGATGCGGTGAAGTTGTCCTGTCCCCTTAGCAGAAAGACACCCCCAAAGCATAATGTTTCCACCTCCATGTTTGACGGTGGAGATGGTGTTCTTGGGGTCAGAGGCAGCATTCCTCCTCCTCCAAAAATGGCGAGTTGAGTTTATGTCAAAGAGCTCCATTTTGGTATCATCTGACCACAACACTTTCACCAGTTGTCCTCTGAGTCATTCAGATGTTCATTGGCAGACTTCAGACGGGCCTGTATATGTATTCTTGAGCAGGGGGACATTGCGGGCGCTGCAGGATTTTAGTCCTTCACGGCATAGTGTGTTACCAATTGTTTTCTTGGTGACTATGGTCCCAGCTGCCTTGAGATCATTGACAAGATCCTCCCGTGTAGTTCTGGGCTGATTCTTTCCCGTTCTCATGATCATTGCAACTCCACGAGGTGAGATCTTGCATGGAGCCCCAGGCCGAGGGATATTGACAGTTATTTTGTGTTTCTTCCATTTGCAAATAATCGCACCAAATGTTGTCACCTTCTCACCAAGCTGCTTGGCGATGGTCTTGTAGCCCATTCCAGCCTTGTGTAGGTCTACAATCTTGTCCCTGACATCCTTGGAGAGCTCTTTGGTCTTGGCCATGGTGGAGAGTTTGGAATCTGATTGATTGATTGCCTCTATGGACAGGTGTCTTTTTTACAGGTAACAAGCTGTGGTTAGGAGCCCTCCCTTTAAGAGTGTGCTCATAATCTCAGCACGTTACCTGTATAAAAGACACCTGGGAGCCAGAAATCTTTCTGATTGAGAGGGGGTCAAATAGTTATTTCCCTCATTAAAATGCAAATCAATTTATAACGTTTTTGACATGCGTTTTTCTGGAATGTTTGTTGTTATTCTGTCTCTCACTGGTCAAATAAACCTACCATTAAAAGTATAGACTGATCCTTTCTTTGTCAGTGGGCAAACGTACAAAATCAGCAGGGGATCAAATACTTTTTACCCCCACTATATATATATATATATATATATAGTGGGGGGAAAAAGTATATATATATATATATATATATATATATAAATAAATAAGTAAGTATATATATATATATATAAGTAAATATAAGTAAAATATATATAAGTAAAATATATATATATAAAAATAAAGATTTCTAAAAAACTGTTTTTGCTTTGTCATTATGAGGTATTGTGTGTAGATTGATGAAGAAAAAAGCAATTTAACCAATTTTAGAATAAGTCTGTAACGTACCAAGATGTGGAAAAAGTCCAGGAGTCTGAATACTTTCCGAATGCACTGTACCCTCATCAGATCTTTGTCCTCCTCTGCATTTTGAACAGGCTCTTAGCTACCCTACTAACCATCTTCTGGTGATTGGTTCTATCGTCCCACAAGGCTTGTGAGAATGCAGACTGCATTATACAAACCGGTATCTGAATCAAGATGACTGTTGTTGTGAGCCACTCTCATGTTCCCCGGTCTGCTATTAAACAAGATGAAAATTGGCTCCACACTGAAGTGCCTAAAAGGAATGGCTTTTATGCACACCAGCAAAATGAACGTGAGAGAGGAGCTATATAGGCAGCAGGAAAAGATTTGTGTGGAGCGCTGAAACCAAGTAGTGTTTTAATGGACACACTTTGAGAGCCATACACTATGTCTATGTATACTGACGGAATAAGAGCTCATATTTTTAATAGGTTTTGCTGTAAGGTCTTGCTTTTTGCAAGCAAGCTATTCAATTTCATCAGGGCATTCAGTTGATGAAATGTATAAATGACACTGGTTTTGAAGCTGTCACTGTTTATTGGGTATCCAATGTTTTTCAATTATAGGTTTGGAGACATTATGACTGTGGTCGGCTATGACACACAGTTCAAGCGAAATATCGGGAACTCAAAGTACGGCTGGTTATTCCATTAAAATACCTGCTTCATCATAAGGGGTCATGTTTGTGCGAAATACCCTTGATGCTGAGTTAGGGTTAGGTCATTACAGAGCCAGTAACAGATTGCATTCAGAAGATCAAAAACCATGTTGCTAGCGTTTCGTAGCCAATTCTTTGATGTTGTTTGCAACCAAACTAATGGATAAGGGGTCGTCTGAGTAGGAAGGTTTCTCCCGGATACAACCTATCTTTACCTTCGCTGGAGCCTCTTCCTATTATGAAAGAGAAAATCACTGAACACAAGAATGGGAAATGGTTTCTGATGGTTTCTGCAAATATGTGCTTTCTCTAAGTATTGCAAAGTATTCCCTATCATTGCATGTTGCTAATTATTCATCCAAGTAATACATTTCAATTGCACATCAAACAAATATAATTTGATTTGATATCTATCGAGCCCGTAGCCTATCGGCTTATGTTAAACGATAATTGCTTTCTCTTTGAACAACAGTTCTTTTTGTACAATGATGGAAAAAAATGTCTTGGATTGTTTACAACAAATTGCTTTGATGCGGATACAACTTTTGTCCTGAGGTTAATTAAAGGGTTGAATTTGAACGGATTGATATAAAAATACGATAATAAATTTACACCTCTCATTATTTTCCAAACTGTTAGAAACAGTTTTTCCACTATGCAGTCATACCACAAAGAAAAAGCACATTCGACTGACACCAAAGGCACCTTCAGTGGGCATTCCATTGGCCCACAAGTGCAAGAACTAACCATCCAGTGAACCAGAGCAAGCTATCCACTAACGCTGATGTTTTGTTGGTGCATGCCAACAAAGTTGAAGCAGAAACGTGATAAATATGAATAATTGTGGTATGGTTGTGTCATTTTTAGTTGATGGGTTGTGCTTGAGCATTCAGAGATGCATCAGTGGGGTACTAGCCAAATACAGTGTTTCCAATATTTATATAGACTCAAAAAGAGCTGAATAACGTAATGAGTTACAGTGTCTGTTTGGACCTACAGAAGCATACAATATGTCAGCAGGGAGTGAACTAGTAGTATTTACAAAACATTTCAACGTCACTATGAACCTAATAAGAGCAGACACAGGTAGGACATGAGGAGGAAGACAAGCCCTCCACCTTTTAATGCAGTTACTTTTCCACAGAGTTACGAGTCCAGAGAATTACCTTTCTGAACCAGAACATCACAGAATACGAACAAGAGGAAGGCCTCAAAACACAGCTAGTGAGACCACCGCAAATGACAAGGCCAAGGGTACCAATCTCACAGAAATGTCTCTTCAGGCACTCGCTGTCTTTATTGTTCTCATTCTCTGTGCATTTGTTGTGTCTAATATCTCTTTCTGAGAAATACTGAAGGATGCATTAAGGAAACCGGAGAGCAGAGAGACACACAGGCCCAACACCATTCATTCTCCAATGTCATTCTCATTAATGTTGGAAAATAACTTTTACTGTACCTCAGATTATTGTGTTGTTGTACATTTTCAATATCAACAAATGTTTGGCATGACAATAACCAAATGAGTTGGCTATACAGCACAAATAGATCTGGGCCCAGGCTACAAAGATGTGTGCCATTTTAAGATACTCTTCAGAAACGGCACATTAAAATCACTGACCTGTTTCACGTCATAGCCCAGAAGAACAAAGTTGAGATCTGGAGAAACTGCAAACTTGGAGGCCTTAAATGTTGCCTGGAAAGAAAGAGAAAAGAGTGGAAAGAGAATGACAGCTACTGTGACTGTTCATCTGCAGTTTACAGTCCATTCAAATTCTTTGTTTATAAGCGTGAAATATAATTATTTTTTGAATTAGCATGAACTACACATGTATTCAAATGCCACAAGAATGGCATAGTATTATCTTCTCCAACTTATTTAAAACATTGTCTAATTCCAGTCTGCAACATTTAGCAAATAAAACAAGATGGCAAGGTGTCACTGGAGGCAGCCACTTGACAAAGGGGACCTTAATAAGGTGAGCATGTCTCTCTAATGTGAGTTCTCTGGGAAGAGGAGTTGGTATGCACAGAGACGGTAAGTACTCACGAAAGTGGTGTTTTTTAGTAAGAGGCCTGTTTCGTTGCTCTGCGTGTTGGCTTTGAACACGTCACCGTCCCAGCTCCTGAAAATGATCTCCTCATCTGTCAGAGAGAGAGGAAAAGAGAGAGAGAGGGAGAGAGAGAGAGAGAGAGAGAGAAAGGGGGAAGAGAGAGAAAGAGATAGGACCCTGGGTTATAGGTTGTAAGGTGAATAAGTGAAGGGTTAAAGGTGAAGCCAAGGCTGAGACCAAGGGTTATGGTTAATGCCTGGGTTTGTTTATGTTTTTATACTGGAGAACCTTGCTCATGAACTGCCTTGAGGTGCTTAACAATGGTTTGCTACATCCAATCTAGTTACTTCATTCATTCAACTTGGCCCACTGCCAGTAAATTAGAGATGTCACAATGAATGGCTAGGAGTTCCAGTGCTCATACACAATTACGGGCATGGTGCCAAATATGTGTTTTTAAGCATAGCCACTTGTCTCAGGTATCCTGTATAATGACATCCCATGTGAGACATCCCTTGTATGAAGCACCAAATATGACTTATCATTGCAATGACAAATTACAACTGCAGGAAGAGGTCCACCCTGAAGAATTGAGACACTCAACATGCACAATAATCTACCGACTCACTTAGAGAGTAGCAGTGACAACTTGGCTCAGTATTATTACACATCAACAGGAACAAATATAATGGGAGTTTCGGCCAATATCTCTCATCTCTGGCCAATTTTACAATCTGGGGAGTCCAGGACTTCATTAATGCTTTTGACAGACCAATATCATTACAAAGCCCTCATCTCATATACAGTAATTGTCATTGAATGAGTTCTAAGGCGTCAACCTTGGGCCGGTGGGCTATAAAACAGAGATGACTCAGAATACATTAAATCACAATGACAGGCAAGTAAACATAAAAGAGTGATGGATGGTTGACTTATGATCAATAGGAGAAAGAGGGTACAAGAGAAGAGAGGGGACCAGAATGTTATTAAGTTAGATTTTTAGATGACACTCCTTCTAAGAGTACTTTATAAGAATGTATAAAAATGTCATTGTGATTCATAGTTGGTTTGCAGTAAGTGACATTGTGCAGTAGCATGCGGAATCAACTGTAGCCTACAAAACTGTAAATATTGTGACACACAGTTAGCTTGGAGTCTTGAATCAACCTGTGGTTGGCTGGTATTTATATATTGCATTTGTGCAACATTTGTGCTGTACAGATCATATGCAGACCATATGGAGTGCCCTTTCAATGCAATGTGTTCAATGCCATTTTCATCTGTACATGTTTTACTGATACTTTTCACCCCAAAAATGTTTGTTTGGTATTTTCCTTTGTGACGCAGTATAAAAAAAATACTTTGTCAAATTTGTCAGACAATCCACATGTTATGGAAGCCTGTGATAAAGCACAGAGGATTTGTGTTTATGCTTTGTATGCTCTGCTCAGAAACTGTGTTGTACCATCAAGGCAACCGTCACATCCACTTGCCATCTGCCAGTGTGTTGACAAAATACGTTTCATCCAGAACTTTATGAATAGTGTCCTTATGTGAAAGCAATTTGACAAAGTATTTTTTATACTGTGTTACAAAGGAAATGTCCACACTATGAGGTTGGAATAATGCTGTGAAATTGTGAATAACATTAATGCCCTTTAAGTGTAAGAGCTGTTTGACAAGACCGCCTGAAACCTTTGCCTGTTTTGGTGTGATGGAGTTTTGGACTGTTTGGTGACATCACCAGGCGGTAAATTAGTTAATAGACCAATAAGAAAGAGAGTTCCAAACAGTGCCAAAAACAGCTAGTTTTCAGTTTCCCCCTCCCCACTCAGACCACTCCCAGACAGTCCAAGGAAAATTCTTGCTTGAGAAAAATGCTAGGTTTTGTTTCTTTTTGACAATTTTATTTGAAAACAATCCAATTGGTGACAGATTTTAATGTGAATAGTCAAAAATCCACATTTAAAAAATATGCGTTTTTTTCCCACCGGTGGTATGTTTCCACCAAACGGACTTGTTGCGGATAAAATCAGTGCGTGATGACGTAGTGCACACAAATTCTACTTTTTCACTTAAGTTTTGATGTACCAAATAAAAATCTAAAGTTCAATGTGTTCCCATCGTACTTTCAACTCTACCGATAGTTTTGTCACATTAACTGTGGTGTTAAATAACAAATGTCTTCGCATGTGCGCTCTAGCCAACAGCTCTCAGATACAGTGCAGGTAGGCTGTGCGGGCCAGCTGTGTGAGTAGGCCAGTCTACATGATGAGATTATTAAGGATAAGGGCAAGAATATGTTTATTTTTCAAATGGCAGTCAAGCATCGATCATCATGTCATCAGAATAAGACCACCAATATTTATTGAAAAGGAGCATCAAGATCACTGTGCACTTTCACCACCCTGTGAAGTTCATCAAAATGTATTTAATCTGTAGCTCGTAATGGACGGACCACACAGACCATATCGTCATGTGACTAAGTTTACTTCGATATGACTATATCAATATTTGCGTATAAAGGCATTTCCACCGCCATTTCTCGCGGCAGGTAGCCTAGTGGTTAGAGTGTTGGACTAGTAACCGAAAGGTTGCAAGATTGAATCCCTGAGCCGACAAGGTAAAAATCTGTTGGTCTGCCCCTGAACATGGCAGTTAACCCACTGTTCCTAGGCCGTCATTGAAAATAAGAATTTGTTCTTAGCTGACTTGCCTAGTTAAATAAAGGTAAAATATATATCTATTTTTTTAATGATCAATTTCACTGTCACAATAAGATCCCACCATGTCAAACGAACAAGTTATCTGTTGGCTTTTATAAAATTGCTCCTGTTTCCATCACAGATGCTGTGTTTTTTTTTTATACGCTATGACTTTATACGGTATAATTGTTACTCAGAAATGATTTGATATTGACATAGAAACGGCTGGATAGGACCTTTAAGAATATCAGTGAAGTAATTAGCAGTACTTCAGGGGTTTGCACTCAGGCAGTTGTGAGGAGCGCTCTTTGAAATTGAAGCATGAATAGTGAGGCCCCATCTTTCAGGAGTGGAAAATAGAGCATGACTGTAAGGAGACAGCAGCATGTCCTAGCCTGTCAGAAGACTGAGATGCTGAGTGAAGTGACAAGCTGACAGCACCAATACAGACAAGCCAAACTCAAATTCTTAGACAGAGAGACTAAGAAGGGGAGGAGTGCCTTGTCATGAAAGGTGCTATTTGTGATGCTTTATTCATGATATTTTGAAAAGACTCTCCTTCAGATAATGTGGATGAAAGGATACAGTGATTTGAGAGTGTTATAAATTGGTCTGACCCCTTCATATCTGCAACACCGCTTCTGACACTAGCCACAGCCTGACAGTGCTAAAATACATTCTTCGCTTCACATACTGTAAACACAAACAAGTGAAAGCAGCAGTGATTTGCAAGCTTCAACTTAACGCATTAAATCCCTCTCTGATCTTCCGGATCTTGAGTTGTTAATGGTTGCAGATGGTACACCCCATACCGTTCTGGCTCCGGAGGAGTGAATGTATGAGGAGGGAACGATTCATTACCAAGAATGCTGGCTCCCAACGGAGCAAGAATTCCCACAGATTACAGTAATGTATTCTATCATTGTTCTCTGCTGGTGATATGA
Organism: Salmo trutta; assembly: GCF_901001165.1. NCBI lineage: Eukaryota > Metazoa > Chordata > Actinopteri > Salmoniformes > Salmonidae > Salmo > Salmo trutta. Next base: position 8,457,011 of record NC_042980.1, read on the forward strand.
TTAATTTACACTCCACTGTTGGTATTTAAACAGTGATTGTATCAATGTTACCTTCTCATGCATCCTCTTTCAAGGCTTGTATTTGTCTTTAAGGCTCCGATAGGGCTTGAAATTAGTTTGTTTCAGTATAATGTTCAAATTTGTGTAATACACTTTATTTCATTTCACGTGTTTGCTTATCTGCTGCAGTAGGTTAGCTATTTCATGCCCATGTGGAGAAGATTAACCACTTCCGGCCTCTCTGAATTAAATGTCCATTAACGCATTCCTTAACAACATGAATATGTAATATCAGACAAACAGCAGCAGTGATGGTAGTTTGGTACCTTTAAAGGCTTCGGAATATGCCAGCACAATTCATCCTAATGGCAGAACAATGTTCCTCAGAGATATACAGTATGTCGTTTCCATTGAAATTCTAATTCAGATTTTGAATGGTATGCTGATGAACAAACACCACCAGAGACAATTGGCAGAAACAAATGTACTTTGTCAGCTTAGAACGCATACAAAAACCTTCAAAGGACACAATTCTTTGAGAGCGTTTGATGCCTGTGCCATTTCTCTTTGAAAGCTTTTTGATGTTTACTTTTGGGCTTTGTTCTGTGTTGAAACTAAAGAGCAGATGGGTGATGTTTACGAATCTTGATTTAGCAAGAGACACAAGTCTCCAGCAGATACCACACAGATTCTACGAAATATGATGTGTTCAGTCAGTAGAGGAGACTAAATTCGAGGAGCAACAGGTCCCAATAATGGCTGCTCAGCATTCATAGCAAATGGAAACAAAATACATTTGAGACAGATACAATGTTATTACAGCTATGAGCAACATTAGATATGTAGAGTTATGAATATACTGCATAAACATACCATTGATCCACTTAGCATCAGGGTCATGCACCTGGAACTCTCGTTGAAAGAGGTCATCCAGTGTCAATTGGGTGCCTAAAGACTTCGCGCCGTCATCTGTGAAGAAATGACACAAAGTCTTCAAATAGACATAGAGAACACTTTTACTCACAATTGACAGTTAGCTGAGGCCATTCCCAGAATGTTGGGCAATCAATCGCAGTGCTCCGATGGATAGAAACTGTCATCATTCACATTTAAATCACATGAAAGCCAGTGAGGGCTGTGGCAAAAACAGAGAGTTTTCTTTAAAAAAAACAAATGTTTAAATTGCTAAATAATTGAACAGTGCACCAGGATTTTTCTAAACCGGGATTATACTTTTGCTACATTGCTTGCTTGCTAGCTCAGCTGATTAGCTGACCACCAAACATTGCTATCGCTAGCTAGCTAGCTAGATAGCCACTTAATATAACTATTTTTCTTAAAACGTAAGTTAGCTAGATAATTTATCAATGTTTTGTCACATCAGGATATGATTTGAGAGCACTAGTTTGCTCCAAAAGTGGTTATAGCTTTGACTGCACGCTGACAGTGAATTCAGAGCCATTCAGTAGTGTGTCCATCCACTCTGCCCAGAGTGGGTGAAAACGCGCTTTGGTGATGCCATTTCACTTCCTTACGTTATAAAATACATTTTACCAAGACAAATACGATAATTCATGTTCTGAATCGTTCAGTGGGGTCTTTCTCTAACATACTGTATCTTTACCATTATATCAAAAAAGTCGGATTTCGAAACGTAATACATCCAATAATGAGCACCGAGCTCTGTTGACATAGCGGTGCAGGTTTATCATAACTTTTGAGGTTGCCATCTTGAAAGTTGTTTCCGCGGGTTGCGAAAAGCCAAATTAGCATGACATGAGCTGAATTAAATGTTAAAAGGCTTTGAAAATAAAAAGCTTGGTATATACTCAGTCGGTTGACATTTATGTGAGAAATCTTCAAAAAATAACAGGAATTTTTTATATATATGAAAAGCGTACATTAACATATGAAAATACTACATGTCATGTCTCAAAATCGATATCCATTTTACCTCTATAATTGTTTTATGTCCTGCGGATTCGAGAAGAAACATGACGAGTTCAACGGGAAAGTGAGCCTATCAGGTAGTGCATTAGCCTTCATTCCTGCACAGAATCAAGCCTAGCTGACACAATTAAATGTTCTTGATTTTTTACCTCTATTTTTCTCTTGATTTAGTCACTGTAAATTTGTCCATCCTACAAGTGTAAAAACTCCAATAACCAGTGGTGGAAAAAGTACCCAATTGTCATACCTGAGTAAAAATAAAGATACCTTAATATAAAATGACTCAAGTAAAAGTGAAAGTCACCCAGTAAAATACTACAAGTATTTGATTTAAATATACTTAAGTATCAAAAGTAAATGTAATTGTAAAAATGTACTTTAGTATCAAAAGTAAAATTCCAAACCAGATGGCACAATTGTTAGTAATTTTTTAATTTGGCACACTCCAACATTCAGACATCATTCAGAAACAGAGCATTTGTGTTTAATGAATCCGCAAGACGAGAGGTAGTATTTGTATCTATTATGGACCCCCATTAGCTGCTGCCAAAGCAGCAGCTACTCTTCCTGGGGTCCAGCAAAATTAAGGCAGTTTATACAATTTTAAAACATTACAATACATTCACAGATTTCACAACACACTGTCTGCCCTCAGGCCCCTACTCCACCACTACTACATATCTACAGTACTAAATCCATGTGTATGTATAGTGTGTGTGTGTGTGTGTGTGTGTGTGTGTGCCAATGTTTGTGTTGCTTCACAGTCCCTGCTGTTCCATAAAGTGTTTTTTTCTGGGGTTTTTTTAAATACATTTTACTGCTTGCGTAAGTTACTTGATGTGGAATAGAGTTCCATGTAGTCATGGCTCTATGTAGTACAGTGTGCCTCCCATAGTCTGTTCTGGACTTGGGGACTGTGAAGAGACCTCTTGTGGCATGTCTTGTGGGGTATGCATGGGTGTCCGAGCTGTGTGCCAGTAGTTTAGATAGACAGCTCGGTGCATTTAACATGTCAATACCGCTCATAAATAAAAGTAGTGATGAAGTCAATCTCTCCTCCACTTTCAACCAGGAGAGATTGACATGCATATTATTAAAATTAGTTCTCTGTATACATCCAAGGGCCAGCCGTGCTGCCCTGTTCTGAGCAAATTGCAATTTTCCTAAGTCCTTTTTTGTGGCACCTGACCACACGACTGAACAGTAGTCAAGGTGTGACAAAACTAGGGCCTGTAGGACCTGCCTTGTTGATAGTGTTGTTAAGAAGGCAGAGCATCACTTAATTATAGACTGACTTCTCCCCAGCTTAGCAACTACTGCATCAATATGTTTTGACCATGACAGTTCACTATCTAGTGTCACTCAATGCAGTTTAGTCATCTCAACTTGCTCAATTTCCACATTATTTATTACAAGATTTAGTTGAGGTTTAGGGTTTAGTGAGTGTTTTGTTCCAAATACAATGCTTTTAGTTTAGAAATATTTGGGGCTAACTAGTAGAGATGACCAGGGATGACCAAGGGATGACCAGGGATGACCAAGTGAGATGACCAAGTGCCTGAATTTGACCATTTTTCTCCTGCTAAGCATTCAATATGTAACGAGTACTTTTGGCTGTCAGGGAAAATGTAAGGCGTAAAAAGTCCATCATTTTCTTTTAGAATGTAGTGAAGTAAAAGTTGTCAATAATATAAATCCCTGCAACAGATCCAATTCTATTTTGGCTTATGGCCAGATCCAGGGGCGCAACTTTGACTGGGGACATGTCCTCCCCCACATTCTGAAATTGCATTTTTGCAATGTGCATTTTTTGCAATGTGATACAAAATGAGGCAGCGGTGTACTTTAGGACCATCAGAGCGGTCGGGTAGGCTGTTTGTCCGACTGGATAAAAAAATATAAATTATTATTTTAGAACTGGGACCTCTCCCAAAAATTGTCTAAATTGTCAATGAACTTCAAATTGATAGAGGAACCATAGGATTTAAGCCAGTATTGTAGGCAGAGGAGACAACTAAAGTGTTCCATTCCGTGACCTATTGTTGGTATAGGCCCGGAAATGAGAACCCGATTGTCTGTCTCCTTTAGCCTGTCTATGAAAACTTTGAAGTCATTTTTTAATTGCTACAATTTATGAAGATTTATATTGTTTGTACCATCATGAATGACTACTGTGTGAGCATTCAGGTGCTTCTGCATCACAATAGGGACCTGGTGATCTATGTCACAAACATGGGATCCAGGGAAGCAGTGTGTCTTGCTTCCGGGACCACCACATCCCTAACTATGGACAAGGAGAGGGTCGCTGCGAGCCTGTTGGACGTCGGAGGGCCCCGGTGAAGTCAGGGGGCTCAGAGCTGTAAAACGGTTAGAGAGCCGCAGGTCTGGACGAGAGGACAGAGGAAGAATACATTGGAATGGTGTAGAGCAAGACGCAGTAGTCCTCCGGTTCTCATTGGTTGGATATGTTAATTAGTATTGGTCCAAAGTGGTATCATCCATAACTACTGCATAGGAGCGCAATCTCATAGCGCACCCTTGACTATCCCCTTGGTCATTTATGCTAGCCTGCTAACGTTAGCTCCAGGAGACAGTAAAATTCAGCCAAACGCGGTGTGTTAAGAACAGCACTAACACTGGGTTCCGAAATAAACAAAATTTGATTCAATCACATGAAGGACAAAACACTCTGTACAGAAAATGATTAGACTATACTGTACATGTAAATCAGTTGACATAAATTACTGGGTAAACAATATGAAAAGTATTAGACTATACATGTACAGTACATCAGCTCAAATAAGTTGCTGGGTAAAAAATATGCCAAGGAATATGCCAAGCAGTCAAATGCTGTTGGTATTGACCCCACAACTGGTGTCTGGGGTACTTGCTCATTAAGGGCCGGTTTCCCAGGCACAGATTAAACCTATAAAATTGCCAGTGTAGAATTCCCCTACAATAACCCATGTACTGTATAGCCTACAATATGTATTCCATTTTACTCACACTTAATAGACAATTAAGACATTTTCATTTGTTTGGTGACAACAATAACACAGACAAGACAAATTGGAGGCTATAACATGGGACACAACATTACAGTAACATCTAGATCAGTACATTAGCTATATTGTCACAAGTGGGATACTTCATTTATTTTGTTAGAAATTTAGATCACATGTAGGACTATGTAGTTAGATTGTAAGGATGTACGGATAAATATGTATTTAAGCTCTAAATAGTCATCCACCTAAAACATGCATTGATAATAACCAATGATAGGTTGCGGCATCAACCATATACTGTATGAGCATGTAGTGCCTTTTGCTTCCAAAAGAAACATAAGGTTGTCTTCCACAATTCTTTGGTTCCGACTTCAAGTTGCAGTTTGTGAGGAGCAACTGCCGAAATTTTAACCGACTGCAGTTGAAAGTGCATGACCTTTGATCACATGGTTGTGGTAAAGGTCATGCAGTTAACATGTAGTCACAAGTCAGATTTTTTTTTTTACCCAAAATGCAACACACTTTGAAAAGCGGTGACCAACGTTGTTCAAAGTCTTGACAAAAGTTATACGCTCGAATGCGCCCATTGTCTCTGAAAATGGTCATCATCCCAGAGTGAATAACCTCCATTTGCTTAATAGAAAGGCAATGGAGTGTTGAACTTTTAACTTACTGTAGATCTCATTCCTTTCAATAGGGATTAAATGAAAGATGTTAGTTTTAAATTGTAAGACTAAATTCTAAGCAGGTAGCTCGTCGTCTGTTTTTGAAAAGCTGCATTTATTGAGAATGGTGAAAAGTTAGAACCAAGGTCTTCTTTTGAAATGATTTGAATCAGGTTTTGAGATTATATGTAAAAGAAAATAACTCCAGGAATTTACTTTTGGAAAGAAGAACGATGGCCAGTCCAATGAGTGACAGTATGACCACGATGACCAGCAGAGAGATGGCGATACCTTTCCAGTTCCTGTCTGGCCCAAAATCCGGCACATCCTTCAGAGAGACAGAGATAGAGAGAGGGAGGAAGAGAGAGACAAAAGGTTAATATTCATAAAGAATTTGTTGCAAGTTGAAGGTAGAAGTGGAAACAAACAAAAAAACATCTCCCAACCGGACAGTCGGTCCATGACGCCAGAGATGCCGGAGACAAAGAGGCGAAGCGAGAGGATTTACTCTGCCCAAAATTCAGTCTGTGTGAGATAAGCCCTTTTTTTGTATGGAGGTCTATGAGAGAGTGTGAAATTACGTGAGACTTATTTGATCAAATAGAAGTTTTGCAATATTTAGGCTGTTACAAATGTACTGATATAAATGGATGCACATGGCATTCTGGAAAACTTTGAGATTACACTGAACAAAAATATAAACACAACATGTAAAGTGTTGGTCCCAGTTCAATGAGCTGAAATAAAAGATCCCAGAAATGTTCCATACGCACAAAAAGGTTATTTCTCTCAACATTTGTGAGCATTTATCCTTTGTCAAGATAATCAATCAATGACATGTATTTATGAAGCCCTTTTTACATCAGCAGATGTCACAAAGTGCTATACAGAAACCCAGCCTTAAAGCCCAAAGAGCAAAGCAATAGAAATGTAGAAGCACGGTGGCTAGGAAAAACTCTAGAAAGGCAGGAACCTAGGGAGAAACCTAGAGAAGAACCAGGCTCTGAGGGGTGGCCAGTCCTCTTCTGGCTGTGCCGGCTAGAGATTATAAGAGTACATGGCCATTAAGGCCAGATTGTTCTTCAAGATGTTCAAACGTTCATAGATGACCAGCAGGGTCAATTAATAATCACAGTGATTGTAGATGGGGCAACAGGTCAGCACCTCAGGAGTAAATGTCAGTTGGCTTTCAGAGTTTGAGACAGCAGGAGTGTTAGAGAGAGAGAGAGAGAGAGAGAGTCAAAAACAGCTGGTCTGGGACAGGGTAGCACGTCCGATGAGCAGGTCAAGGTTCCATAGCCACAGGAAAAATAGCAAAAACTGGATCAGCAGCACAACCAGGTGGACGGGATGGAGTTGTCAGGCCAGGTAGTCCTGAGGCGAGGTCCCAGGGCTCAGGCCCTCAGGGAGGGGAGACAGAGGGAGAGAGGAAAATTAAAGGGAGCAGACCTAAGATCACACATGACACCAGATAAGACAGGATAATTACACCAGATAGGGCGGACTGACCCTAGCCCCCCGGCACATAGTCTCCAGTATCTATGCTGCAATAATCTGAGACAGGTGGGGTTGGGGGACAATGTGGCTCTGTCTGATGATACCCCTCGGACAAGGCCGACCAATCAGGACATAACCCCACCCACGTTGCCAAAGCAAAGCCCCCATACAACTAGAGGGATATCAACAGACCACCAACGTACTACCTTGAGGCTGAGTATAGCAGATCCCCCCCCACCGCACTAGCCCGAAGGGGCAGAAAACTGGGCAGGAAGATCATGTCAGTGACTCAACCCGCTAAAGTCGAGTATAGTGGGGGGAAAAGCCTGACACGACTTGACGTACCCCTCTTTGGGACAGCAGGGGAGAGCACTATTAAGCCAGTGACTCAACCCCCATAATAGGGTCAGAGGCAGAGAATACCAGTGGAGAGAGAGGAGCCAGCCAGGCAGAGACAGCAAGGGCGGTTCGTCACTCCAGTGCCTTGCCGTTCACCTTCGCACGACTGGGCCACACTACACTTAATCACTCTTCTTTACTGAAGAGATTAATCTTCAGTAAAGACTAAAATGTTGAGAACGAGTCTGTGTTTCTCACATGGATAGGCAGGCTATTCCAAAAAATGTAGCTCTATAGGAGAAACCCCTGCCTCCAGCTGTTTGCTTAGAAATTCTAGGGACAATAAGGCCTGTATCTTGTGACAATACCATACATGTAGGTATGTATTGCAGGACCAAATCAGAGAGATAGGTAGGAGCAAGTCCATATAATGCTTCGTAGGTGTAACAGTACTGTTCTTGCGTTGTGTACAATCAATCATCGACACAAACTCCAACTTGTAACACCAGTCATGGAGCTTTCTTCTGATAGGAACAGCACAAAATTGCACGTCATGCAATGCACGGCTCACCATCCAACTCTGCACTCACGCACTGTACAAAATATACAACCCCCCCACCAGACACAGTAAGATGCTAGCTAGTATTAGCTGGAATTCTCTACAACAAAATGCACAACCAATATTCACCAAAAAACGCTGCATCTTATGTGTGATGTTCGAATAATATTTACAAACAAAATGATATAAATTGTACATTTAATCATCACTTTGGAGTATAAAAATCACTTTTGACGTACAGTGCGTTGCAACCAACAACTTACCGCTGGTTTGGTGCTTGTTCACTGGGACGATTTTAACTGAAACATCCTCCCTCGTAAGCAAGCTACGCAAACCAGCCAATAAGATGCCATGTTGAGTAGGTGAAGGCAAGACAAAACTAAAACCAAAAACCCATTGGCTTAACAATAAAGTGACAAAGTAGACAGTATCCTCCCAACGGTCAGCGAGCTTCCGCTTTCCTCGCTCCCCCTTGTTAGCCAGCAACACTCGATCCCCAATCTCCACTGGTGCTTCTCTGACTCTTCTGTCATAAAGGTCAGCATGCCTCTTCAAGTGCTTCGCTGCAGATGCCTGTGCTGTATTCATGGCTTCTTTCAGATCTCTCCTCAAAGACTGAACAAACTGGTCATAGTCGACAACTTCTGGGTTCTCTTTAACCTGTTAGGGTATAGGGGGCAGTATTGAGAATTTTTGAAAAAATATGTGCCCATTTTTAACTGCCTATTACACCAACTCAGAAGCTAGAATATGCATATTATTGTTCAGGTTTGGATAGAAAACACCCTAAAGTTTCAAAAACTGTTTGAATGGTGTCTGTGAGTATAACAGAACTCATTTGGCAGGCAAAACCCTGAGACAGATTCTGACAGGAAGTGGATACCTGATGTGTTGAATTGACTTTAAGCCTATACCATTGAAAAACAAAGGGAAGGAGGAATATTTTGGCACTTCCTATTGCTTCCACAAGATGTCCCCAGCCTTTACAAAGTGTTTTGAGTGTTCTACAGTGAGATCTGACTGAAGAAGAGCGTTGGAACGGCGATGGCCCATTAGACACCTGGCGCGCGATTTGATGGTGGGTACTCTCATTCCGAAACGTTTTAAAAGAGAACCCAATGGTCCGCCTTGAATTTTATTCATGTTCTGGTTAAAAAAGGCCCTAATGATTTATGCGATACAACGTTTGACATGTTTGAACGAACGAAAATATATTTTTTCCGTTCTTGAAGTGAAGTGAAGTCCGGCTGGCTTAGATCATGTGCTACAACACGGAGGTTTTTGGACATAAATGATGAGCTTTTTTGAACAAAACTACATTCGTTATGGACCTGGGATTCTTTGGAAGTGACATCTGATGAAGAGAATCAAAGGTAATGGATTATTTACATAGTATTTTCGATTTTAGATCTCTCCAACATGGCGGTTAGTCTGTATCGCAATGCGTATTTTTCTGGCGCAGTGCTCAGATTATTGCAAAGTGTGATTCCCCAGTAAGGTTAATTTTAAATCTGGCAAGTCCATTGCGTTCAAGAGATGTAAATCTATAATTCTTTGAATGACAATATAATATTTTACCAATGTTTTCTAATATTAATTAATTATTTTGTTGTCATGACTTGACTGCCGGTATTGGAGGGAAACGATTTCCTGAACATCAACGCCATAGTAAAACACTGTTTTTAGATATAAATATGAACTTGATAGAACTAAAAATGCATGCATTGTCTAACATAATGTCCTAGGAGTGTCATCTGATGGAGATTGTAAAAGGTTAGTCCATAATTTTAGCTGATTTTATGGTTTTGGTGACGCCTGTCTTTGAATCGACAATACACTACACACAGCTATTGTCAATGTACTCTCCTAACATAACCTAACTTTATGCTTTCCCCGTAAAACCTTTTTGAAATCGGTAAACGTGGTTAGATTAAGAAGATGTTTATCTTTCAAAGGCTGTAAGTTAGTTGTATGTTTGAGAAATTTGAATTTTGACATTTATTTGGTTTCAAATTTGCCGCTCTTGAAATGCACCTGCTGTTAATAGGGTGCGCCACGGGTGGCACGCTAACGTCCCACATAGCCCCAAGAAGATAACAGAGCCAAAGACTATGTCAACAGGCAGTCTTGGCGTCCTCCCAAACATTAGCAGGAAAGGCGCAAAGCCTGTGGTCTCGTGGATGGTACAATTGTACGCAAACGTGAGGGACTTCAGCGCCTGAGGCCATCTGTGCTTTGCTCTTGTCGGCAGGGCCCGGATCATGTTTCCCAACGTCCTATTCATCCTTTCACAGGACCCGTTCCCCATCGGATGGTACGGTGTGGTGTGAGACTTCTGAACACCTGCAACACTCAACAGTTCGGCTATTAAAGCGCTCTCAAAGTTGGCTTCCTGGTCTGAGTGTATACGTCGAGGCATCCCGTAGACACAGAAATATTTGTTCCACAACTGATGAGCTACTGACTTAGCAGACTGGTTCGGACACAAGAAGGCATGAGCCAATTTGGTAAAGTGATCAGTAACAACGAGCACATCCAAGGACTTGTTTGAAGAATCTTCTGCAGACCAAAAGTCTATGCACACTAGTTCAAGGGGCTCAGTTGTTATTATGCTCTCAAGAGGAGCTCTTGCTTCCGGATCAGGAGTCTTGCTCACAATGCTTCTCCTGCAGCACTTCACATATGCTTTTACCTCCCTCTCAGGCCATGCCAGAAGAACCTCTGTCTTGTCAGGTAGACTGTTCTCTGTTGGCCCTAGTGGCCAGCTTCATCATGGAGGCTGGAACCACATACAGATACGTTTTCCTCTTTGTAACCACATTCTTCGAAACACGATACAGTACACCCATCTTCATGGTCAACTTGTCCCAACTTCTGAGAAGACACAAAACCTCAACACTCTCATGGGCACACTCTCTCCGGGATGGTCTTCTCCCCCTCTCCACAAAGAAGATCACTCTGCTGATCACGTTGTCATCACGCTGCTAACTCATCAGTAGGTCGTGTGGCAGAACATCGACATTGGTCTGCTCTGATGGCATAACAGCCTGTGGAAGCTATGGCAACAGCAGTGCATGTGAGCCCACTTCACCCACCCAGCACCTGTGTGAATGAAGAACAGCTGCAACTTCATGTCTTGATAAAGCACCAGATGGGGGGTCAACAGTAGCCTTACAGCTAATGAACAATTCGTTGGAGTCAGAGGCTTTGTCAAAGGGGTGGCTGGACCAGCGAAACACATATTGCACTCTGTTTGTGCGCACAGCGTTAGCCTCAGCTAGTAAGGTCTCGTGCGGGACCCTTGTCAGGCGATGGAGTGCACTGGGTCGTACGAAGGGCTCTCTACTCAAAGCATCTGCAACAACATTTATTTTTCCAGGGATGTACTTGATGTCAAACTCGTACGGTGCCAGCTTGGCGACCCATCTCTATTCACAAGCATCAAGCTTTGCTTTGGTCAGAATGTATGTCAAGGGATTATTATCCGTCCATACCGTGAACTGCTGTCCCCGTAGCCAGTGGTAGAACTTGTCACAGATAGCCCATTTCATGGCAAAGAACTCGAGCCTGTGCGCAGGATACCTCGACTGCGCATAACTGAGGGACTTGCTCGCGAAGGCTATAGTTCTTACTGTAGCTCCCTGTTCCTGCACCTGGGACAGCACAGCACCTAAGCCGTTGCTGGACGCATCCACCCAGAGTAGAAAGGGTTTGTCGAAGTTGGGGTGGGCCAACAAAACCTGGTCCAGTAAGGCTTGCTTTAGCTGGAATAAGGCCTGTCTGCATTCTGTTGTCCAGTCGGCAGCCGTCAATTTCCTGACAGGTGAGCGTCACTTCTTTTTCCAGCATGGAGCCTTGTGTCCAGTAGTCAATCCAAAAAGAGGCTTTGCGATGGTCGAGCAACCTTCAATGAACTGTTGATAATACACCACCATCCCAAGGAATGACCTCAATTTCTTCTGAGATGGAATGTCAGTGCCATCTTCCATCAGATCAGCTTCTGTTACTCCTGTAATGGCCCTAACCTTCTCAGGGTCTGTAGCTATGAGCTGGATGAGTTTCTTCTTACCAGCAGGAGACACTTGACAGGAGTCGACATCAATATCAGTCAAACCTAAGTCACGTAAGACCTCAGGACTGCTTGAACTGTCATGTCCGTCAGTATCGTGAAGTTGGCTGGAACCGTCATCAGTCAGTGTCAAGTCATCTTGGCAGTCAGTGAGTATATCAGCCGTTCTCTGCACTTGCTGCTGTAAAGCTGCTGATGAATCGTCATTCACACACGAACAGTCAAAGTCCTCTAGAGCCATGCAAGGAAAGACATCGGCTAGGGTGGCATTTCGTCTCAATGTCACCGTCTTCTGAGAAGGGTTTATCAATCTAACAGGGAGCCACCCATCCCCCCGCAATAGAGCTACTGTCCTCCCTACCAGGATTGACCTTGGTGTTGACCTTGAACTGCTGGGCTCAATGAGAACAGCACTGCCCGCTGATAGATTCTGAGTGTTTCGTAGTCTGCCCCAGACTAAGTGCTCCTGCATAGGCTCTAGAGTCACAGCCCCTTTCAGTCTCACAGTTCCAACTTTGTCAGGTACTTCACTGTCTCTCCATCTCTCCACATTAGCCATCGTGTTGATTAGCTTGCTCTCCTCACCCCCGTCACACACAGGAGTATAAACCCTCTTCCAGAGATCTCCATTAGTCTTCAGGTGGCGAATCAAGTGCTTTAGGATATTGCTGCCCAAGATGAGGTCATCACTCTGGCCTTCAACCACCAGTGTAGGCACGGCAACTCTACAGCCGTACACCTCCATCTCCAGCTCACATACTCCCAAAGGCCTCGTCTTCAACCCACCACAACCAACCAAGACTACCTCTGTAGGACTCAATGATAGACTTTTCAACACTCCTGCATGCAATAGTTCAGGTAAGACCCTAGAGCTCAAGGTACAAGCCATGGACCCACTGTCAAGCATAGCTCTCACTTCTACTTCTCCTCCAATTAACACCTTGGCATAAAATAAATCATCATATGGGGAAAGTCTCTGTGTGTTCTGCATTATGATACTCTTCTCAGTCTCCATTTCGTCACAAACACTTTTATATACAGACTCCAAATCAACAGCTCTCACCGATGGGGACTCTACAAAAGGCCCAACACTCTCCCCTTCTACATGCAGGCCTACTAGTTTCCCGGGAGCTGAGCAGTGATTACTGTAGGGACTCCACCAGCTGTGCTCAGAGCTGCGGCCTTGGGGCACTGAGAGCGTGCGTGGCCAGCTACATGACAAAGAAAGCAGAGGTGATTGGCCCTGCAGTGAAAGTAAGTATCATGTCCAGCATCCCACACGTCACATGGCTCATTAGACTTCAATTTGCTCCTATTCCCTTTTTGGAACTTACGGTCAGACTGTTGTGGCCTCTGCTCCAGCACACGCTCCAGCATTGCAAGGATACGTTCCATCGGCTCAGCTGAGCCCTGAATACTCTGGGCTGGGGAAGGCAACGCATTAGGTACTTCCATGTGGGGCCTCACAGCAGGCATGGTGATTGGCATGACAGCACCAACTTCCTGCTTCATTGTTGCGATGGCTGGGGTCACCTTAGATAAGTGAGAGTACCTCTGCTCCCTCCTGTATTCATCCAACCTCTCATGAACATCTGCAGCGGTCCACTGCTGTAATGGCTTGCACTTAAAGATAAGCGACAGTTCAGCGTTAGGGCAATGTCTGATGAACATGACTGTGAGCTCACGAGATGGGTCTTCAACACTTTTTTTCTGTCTCTTTGGACAATCTTCAGCAACCTCCATAGCCCTGTTCAGCCTGAGCCAATAGTCGAATGGTTGTTCATCAGTCAGAGGTAATGTGGCATAAAAGTCAGCGAGGGGCATGCTTGAAAAAGCAGTGTCACTAAAATGTTGTTTCAGTATGTCAAAGATGGGACTCGGGCATTTAGATAAATCAATGGAGGGATTGCTGCGTATGCCCACTTTAACAACATCACGGGCCCTTCCCATAAGCCTACCCATAACCTCATCTGCTTGGTCCATCATAGATACGCCCCTCTTACGCATGTATACCATGACCATATCCTCCCACTCATGCACTGTGCACTTTTCAGAGCCATCCCCCCGAAAGTACACCGGTTCCCTGATATCAGACTTCAATACCAGGTTCAGGCCTGACACATCCATACCCCTAGAGCTGCATGCATTCCCCTTAACATTGTCCCCAACATGTCCAACAATTGCTTTTGACTCCAAACAGGAGGCAATGTTCTCCCCAATGGAATGACCAATCTGCTGTACTATGTCTGCTATGAAATCCATGGAGACCTCCCCACTTCCTGTATTCGGCAAAACCCTTTCATACACATCCTTGGGCGTTTCCATGGGTAAACTATCATCAAAACCCCCCAAACCCTCCAGTGTAGGCATAGGTGTAGTAGCAACTGGAATTTTGACTGAACCCCTACCAACAAATGGTGACAGATTAAATGTCAGGAAACCCCTACTACTCCCAACACCTTCCATCTTAACAATGGGAAATCAACACACTAATGAAAATGGAAATGAAAAAAAAATATGATATATATTTTTTTTAACCTCAAGTCAAAATCTAACCTATATCTAGTACACTGGTAAAACTCACCCTACTTATATCAGATATACGTTAGAATTGCAAATAAACAAGTAACACAAAAGTTATATCGTTTATCCGTGAAGAGAAAGTCTCAACCAGAGAAATCATCCATTTCGACAGTACATTGCAGTAGCACCCTCTTGTGGCGAAATGCGATATTGCCATAAACTGCACCAGCAACGTCTTATCTGATTCTTCAACGGCAACCACAGCGAAGTTCTGAGATGGAAATCAGCGAAGGATGATCCGATCCAGAAGAACAGTCACGGCACCACTGTAACAGTACTCTTCTTGCGTTGTGTACAATCAATCATCAACACGAACTCCAACTTGTAACACCAGTCGTGGAGCTTTATTCTGATAGGAACAGCACAAAATTGCACATCATGCAATGCACGGCTCCCCATCCAACTCTGCACTCACGCACTGTACAAAATATACAACCCCCCCACCAGACACAGTAAGTTGCTAGCTAGTATTAGCTGGAATTCTCTACAACAAAATGCACAACCAATATTCACCAAAAAAAGCTGCATCTTATGTGTGATGTTCGAATAACATTTACAAACAAAATTATATAAATTGTACATTTAAATCATCACTTGGGAGTATAAAAATCACTTTTGACGTACAGTGCTTTGCAACCAACAACTTACCGCTGGTTTGGTGCTTGTTCACTGGGACGATTTTAACTGAAACATCCTCCCTCGTAAGCTACGCAAACCAGCCAATAAGATTCCATGTTGAGTAGGTGAAGTCAAGACAAAACTAGAACCAAAAACCCATTGGCTTAACAATAAAGTGGCAAGGGGAATCACCAATATAACCCTGTTACATAGGTTAGCAGTAAAATCTTGAAATCAGTTCTAGCCTTAACAGGAGCCAGAGGCTAGCACTGGAGTAATATTATTGAATTGTTTTGTTCTAGTCAAGATTCTAGTAGCCGTATTTAGCACTAACTGACGTTTATTTTGTTTTTTATCCGGGTAGAGTAGAGCGTTGTAGTAGTCTAATCTAGAAGTGACAAAAGCATGGATTAGCTTTCTGCATCAATTTTGGACAAAACGTTTCAGATTTCTGCAATCTTACGAAGATGGAACAAAGCTGCGCTTTAAATATTCTTGATATGTTCATTAAAAGACAGATCAGGGCCCAGAGTAACGCTGAGGTCCTTCACTGTTTTATTTGAGATGACTGTGCAACCATCAAGATTAATTATCAGATCAAACAGCATATATCTTTGTTTCTTGGGACCAAGAACTAATATCTCTGTTTTGTCCGAGTTCAAAAGTAAAACATTTGCTGCCATCTACTTCGTTATGTCTGAAACACAGGCTTCCAGCGTAGGAAATTTTGGGGCTTCACCACGTTTCATCAAAATGTACAGCTGTTTGTTGTCCACATAGCAGTGAAAATTGCCATTGTGTTTCTGAATGACATCACCAAGAGTTACTGTAGAATATATAGTGAAAACAATAGTGGTCCTAAAATGGAACCTTGAGGAACACCGAAACTTACCATTGATTTGTCAGAGGACAAACCATCCACAGAGACAAACTGATATTTTTTTGACAGAAAAGATCTAAACCAGGCAAGAAATTGTCCGTGTAGACCAATTTGGGTTTCCAATCTCTCCAAAAGAATGTGATGATTGATGGTGTCAAAAGCCATACTAAATTCTAGGAGCACAAGGACAGATACACAGGCTTGGTCTGATGCCATTAATGGTTAATGTACCACCTTCACAAGTGGGGTCTCAAAACTATGATGGGGTCTAAAACCAGTCTGGAGCTTTACTTATACATTATTTGTCTTCAGGAAGGCGTTTCAGGGAAACGTTTGAGAGGAATGGGAGATTCGATATAGGCCGATAGTTTTTTAAAATGTAAATAGGCACAGACACAGTCTCAATGGGGAAAGCTAGTGGTACACTCCACTAAGCTGGCAGGCTGGCTAACAGCCTGCTGCCTGCCCTGCACCCTCTCTCATTGTGGAGCAAGAGGAGTTAGAGCCCTGTCTATGTTGATAGATAAGATGAGAGCACCCCTTCAGCTTGGATGGAGTCCGTCACTCCTCAGCAGGCCAGCCTTGTTCCTGTTTGTGCGGGAGTCCTAGAAACAGGGCCAGTTATCTAAAAATTCTATTTTTTGGGAGTGGCAGAAAACAGTTTTCAACGGGCGATTGAGTTGTGTGAGTCTGCTATAGAGCTCATCACTCCCCATAACTGCGAGGGGGCCAGAGACAATTTCTCGATACCAACTCATCTTTCTAGCTAAGTTAAACGCTGAAGTGATGTTGCTCTTGGTGACCTCTGACTGTTTCATTCTAACATCATTGGTGCTGACGTGCTGACAATATCCCTACACCATCTACACTCGCCAGTTTTAGCTTCAGTCAGTACCATCTTCAGATTAGCCTTTATGTCAGTAGCTCTGCCCCCTGGTAAACTATGTAGAATCGCTGGATGATTCTTTTTAAGTCTAAAATTGCGGGTAATGACATTTCCAATGACTAGGGTTTTCAATTTGTCAGAGCTAATGGTGGGAGGCTTCGATGGCTCAGACCCCGTAACGGGTGAGGAGAGACCTGAGAAAGCTTGGGCTCTGACTCCGACTCGTTACTTAGTGGGGAAAACAGGTTGAAAGTTTTTAATCGGCTGAATGAGCAACACCGGTTGAGCATGCAGACAGCATTTCTCTCCAGAAGCCACGAGAAAATTGCGGGGACTGGGCAGGGGGATTAACACTACTACCTGTATTGACTTTTGGCACAGATGCTGTATCCTTTCCTACACATAAATTGCTCTTGCCTAACGATTACGTCTGAAGCCGAGCTTGCACCGTGGCTATCCTTACCATAAGGCGATAGTTCTCCTGTATATTATGAGTACAGCGACTGCAATAACAAGGCATAATTTTACTTAGCTTTTTTCGGGCCGGAGGAGGTCCTGCAGATCTATGTGCAGATAAAGCACCCTGGGTGAAAAACTTTAATGAAAAACGTTGTGTGAGGACAAAACTAATGCGTTGGTAAACTTAATAAATACAGAGTTTGATTAAATAGTTATAAACAGTAAAAAGTGAAAAAGTTGTACAGGTAGCAACAAACAGAACAGCAGTATGGAAACAAGGCGGAAGTGCGTTGCGTCACCAGTCATGTGATGAACAGAGGGAGAGCAGATCGTGGCCAATCCTTTGAGTATGGGAGTTGGACCTGAGCATCCACCTGACAGGTGTGGCATATCAAGAAGCTGATTAAACAGCACGATCATTACACATGTGCACCTTGTGCTGGGGACAATAAAAGGCCACTCTAAAATGTGCAGTTTTGTCACACAACACAATGCCACAGATGTCTCAAGTTGAGGGAGTGTGCAATTGGCATGCTGACTGCAGAAATGTTCAACAGGGCTGTTGCCAGAGAATTAAATGTTCATGTCGCTTCCATAAGCCGCCTCCGACATTTTCTTAGAGAATTTGGTAGCACGTCCAACCCGCCTCACAACCGCAGACCATGTGTAACCATGCCAGCCCATGACCTCCAAATCCAGCTGCTTCACCTGCAGGATCGTCTGAGACAAGCCTCCCGGGCAGCTTATGAAACTGTGGGTTTGCACAATTGAAGAATATCTGCAGAAACCGTCGCAGGAAAGCTCATTTGCGTGCTTGCCATCCTCAACAGGGTCTTGACCTGACTGCAGTTCAGGCAAATGCTCACATTCGATGGCCATCCGTGAAGTGTTCTCTTCACGGATGAATACCGGTTTTAACTGTACCGGGCAGATGGCGTTGTGTATGTTGGGCGTTGTGTGGGCAAGCAGATTGCTGATCTCAACTTTGTGAACAGAGTGCCCCATGGTTGCAGTGGGGTTATGGTATGGGCAGGCATAAGCTACAGACAAAGAACACAATTCCTTTTTATCTAAGGCAATTTGAATGCACAGAGATACCGTGACGAGATCCTGAGGCCCATTGTCGTGGCATTCATCCGTTGCCATCACCTCATGTTTCTTCATGATAATGCACAGCCCCATGTCGCAAGGATCTGTACA
Source organism: Salmo trutta (assembly GCF_901001165.1). Classification (NCBI taxonomy): domain Eukaryota; kingdom Metazoa; phylum Chordata; class Actinopteri; order Salmoniformes; family Salmonidae; genus Salmo; species Salmo trutta. Next base: position 8,475,721 of record NC_042980.1, read on the forward strand.
CAACTCCTGGAAGCTGAAAATGTCCCAGTTCTTCCATGGCATGCTTACTCAACAGACATGTCACCCATTTAGCATGTTTGGAATGCTCTGGATCGTCGTGTACGACAGTTCACACCAATATCCAGCAACTTCGCACCGCCATTGAAGAGGAGTGGGACAACATTCCACAATCAAAAGCCTGATCAACTCTTTGTGAAGGAGATGTGTCATGCTGCGTGAGGCAAATGTTGGTCAGACTAAATACTGACATGTTTTCTGATCCATGCCAATACTTTTTTTTAAATTACTGTATCTGTGACCAACAGATACAGTTGAAGTTGGAAGTTTACATACACCTTAGCCAAATACATTCAATCTCAGTTTTTCACAAATCCTGACATTTAATCCTAGTAAAAATTCCCTGTCTTAGGTCATTTAGGATCACCACTTTATTTTAAGAATGTGAAATGTCAGAATAATATTAGAGAGAATGATTTATTTCAGATTTGATTTCTTTCATCACATTCCCAGTGTGTCAGAAGTTTACATACACTCAATTAGTATTTGGTAGCAAAGCCTTTAAATTGTTTAACATGGGTCAAACGTTTCGGGTAACCTTCCATAAGCTTCCCATAATAAATTGGGTGAATTTTTGGGCCATTCCTCCTGACAGAGCTGGTGTAACTGAGTCAGGTTTGTAGGCCTCCATGCTCGCACACGCTTTTTCAGTTCTGCCCACAAACCTTCTATAGGATTGTAGTCAGGGCTTTGTGATGGCCACTCCAATACCTTGACTTTGTTGTCCTTAAGCCATTTTGCCACAACTTTGGAAGTATCCTTGGGGTTATTGTCCATTTCAAAGACCTATTTGCGACTCAGCTTTAACTTCCTGTCTGATGTCTTGAGATGTTGCTTCAATATATCCACATAATTTTCCTACCTCATGATGCCATCTATTTTGTGAAGTGCACCAGTCCCTCCTGCAGCAAAGGACCCCACAACATGATGCTGCCACCCCCGTGCTTCACGTTTGGGATGGGGTTCTTCGGCTTGCAAGCCCCCTCTTTTTCCTCCAAACATAACGATGGTCATTATGGCCAAACAGTTCTATTTTTGTTTCATCAGACCAGAGGACATTTCTCCAAAAAGTACGATCTTTGTCCCCATGTGCATTTGCAAACCGTAGTCTGGCTTTTTTATGGCGGTTTTGGAGCAGTGGCTTCTTCCTTGCTGAGCGGCCTTTCAGGTTATGTCGATATAGGACTTGTTTTACTGTGGATATGGATAATTTTGTACCTGTTTCCTCCAGCATCTTCACAAGATCCTTTGCTGTTGTTCTGGGATTGATTTGCACTTTTCGCACCAAAGTATGTTCATCTCTAGGAGACTGAACGCGTCTCCTTCCTGAGCGGTATGACGGCTGCGTGGTCCCATACTTGCGTACTATTGTTTGTACAGACGAATGTGGTACCTTCAAGCACTTGTGGAAGTTGCTCCCAAGGCATGAACCAGACTTGTGGAGGTCTTGGCTGATTTTTCCAATGTTGTCAAGCAAAGAGGCACTGAGTTTGAATGTAGGCCTTGAAATACATCCACAGATACACCTCCAATTGACTCAAATGATGTCAATTAGCCTGTCAGAAGCTTCTAGAGCCATGACATAATTTTCTGGAATTTTCCAAGCTGTTTAAAGGCACAGTCATCTTAGTGTATGTAAACTTCTGACCCACTGGATTTGTGATATAGTGAATTATAAGTGAAATAATCTGTCTGTAAACAATTGTTGGAAAAATGACTTGTCATGCACAAAGTAGATGTCCTAACCGACTTGCCAAAACTATAGTTTGTTAACAAGAAATTTATGGAGTGGTTGAAAAACGAGTTTTAATGACTCCAACCTAAGTGTATGTAAACTTCCGACTTCAACTGTACATATCTTTATTCCCAGTCATGTGCAATCCATGGATTAGGGCTTAATGAATGTATTTCAATTGACTGATTTCCTTATATGAACTGTAACTCAGTAAAACCTTTGAAATTGTTCCATGTTGCATTCATATTTTTGTTCTATGAAGTTGTACCTGTGGTTCGCACGTGTATATGCCCTCTCATTGGTTAGAATGGTCCCACCTGATCTCGACTGCCAATCATTGAGGAAATCTGTTTCCATTGTTTGAGTGGTCACTCTGCAATCTTGTCAATATAAGAGACAATCTTTGATGACGGGAAAATAGTACAGCCCACTAGGCAAGGTCACAAAGCACAGGTTTGATAACCCGCAATGTCGTTTTCCAGGTGGAAATTTCTAAAATATTGCAAGAACAGTGCATTCGTTAAGTATTACATTTTTCCACATTTTGCTACGTTACAGCCTTATTCTAAAATGGATTCAAAACAAAATTGGCCTCATCAATCTACACACAATACCCGATAATGACAAAGCGGAAACAGGTTTTGAGAAATGTTTTCAAATGTATTAAAAATAAATACAGAAATAGCTTATTTACATAAGTATTCAGACCCTGTGCAATGAGACTCGAAATTTAGCTCAAGTGCATCCGGTTTCCATTGATCATCCTTGAGATGTTGATACAACTTGATTGGAGTCCACCTGTGGTAAATTCAATTGATTGGACATGATTTGGAAAGGCACACAGCTGTCTATATAAGGTCCCACAGTTGACAATGCATGTCAGAGCAAACACTAAGCCATGAGGTCGAAGGAATTTTCCGTAGAGCTCCGAGACAGGATTGTGCCGAGGCACAGATTTGGGGAAGGGTACCAAAAAACGTCTGCAGCACTGAAGGTCCCCAAGAGCACAGTGGTCTCCATCATTCTTAAATGGAAGAAGTTTGGAACCACCAAGACTCTTCCTAGAGCTGGCCGCCTGGCCAAACTGACCAATCGGGGGAGAAGGGCCTTGGTCAGGGAGGTGACCAAGAACCTGATGGTCACTCTGACAGAGCTCCAGAGTTCCTCTGTGGAGATGGGAGAACCTTCTAGAAGGACAACCATCTCTGCAGCACTCCACCAATCAGTCCTTTGTGGTAGAGCGGCCAGGAAGCCACTCCTCAGTAAAAGGCATATGACTGCCCACTTGGAATTTTCCAAAAGGCACGTAAAGATTCTCTGGTCTAATGAAACCAAGATTTAACTCTTTGACCTGAATGCCAAGAGTCATGTTTTGAGGAAACCTGGCATCATACCTACAGTGAAGCATGGGAAAGATCAAGGGAAAGATGAAGATGAAATCCTGCACCAGAGCACTCAGGACCTCAGACTGGGGCAAAGGTTCACCTTCCAACAGGACAACTACCCTAAGCACACTGCCAAGGAGTGGCTTCGGGACAAGTCTCTGAATATCCTTGAGTAGCCCAGTCAGTGCCCGGACTTGAACCCGACCGAACATCTCTGGAGAGACCTGAAAATAGCTGTGCAACGACACTCCCCATCCAACCTGATAGTGCTTGAGAGGATCTGCAGAGAGGAATGGTAGAAACTCCCCAAATACAGGTGTGCCAAGCTTGTAGCGTCATACCCAAGACTCGAGGTTGTCGTCGCTGCCAGAGGTCCTTCAACAAAGTACTGAGCAAATGTGATATCAGTTTTTTTATTGTAATAAATAAACATTTCTAAAAACATGTTCTTACTTTCTCATTATGGAGTAAGGTGTGTAGATTGATGAGGGGGGAAAATGTATTCAATCCATTTTAGAATAAGGCTGTAACATAACGAAATGTGGGAAAAGTCAACGGGTCTTAAAACTTTCCGAATGCACTGTATGTCATTCATGATGTAAAAGGTTTAATTGATTATTCTGAAAGAAATACTGAGATGTGCTAGGTTATTATTATCCATGCACACCTTCATCCCTTTGGGGATGTATTTGTAATGCAAAATAGGTAGGTGGAATTTTATACCTGGGAGGAAAATGTAAATGATTATCTAACGAAAAAGAAGATACTTTTCATTGTAAGCTAACTTGAACCATCGTATTATGTGCTGCAAGTCATCCAAATCAATCCACTACCACGGTAATGGGCTTGTCTATCAAATGTCTTTATAATTTTTATCACGCAAGGTCGTATGGAATGCAATTATGACAGTCCAATATCTTTCCATTTTACAAAGAAATGTATTCATACAGTTCCATATATTTAGTGTCATACCACATAATGTGAAAGTAAAATAATCAGGCATACAAAGGTACTGTAAGTAAGAATTGATTAACAGAATTTCAGAGACTGGTGAGCATTGTGACCTTGGACACTGACAAAGCGACCAACACACTTTTTAATTAAAAGGTAATCCGTTGTTATCCACCAGGTTTATCTTCTTCCAAGTCCTTTTACATGTGCTTGTTCGTATGGAGTTAGAGTACCAGCCATCTAGTTTAGCATCTCTGATGATATAGTACCTCCTAATGTGTCCTGTCTCTGCAAGTACCTTTCACAGATCTGTCACAAATCAGAGGACATGAGGACAGTCGTATACCAACCCATCCTTCTCAACACCATCCTACCTTGCGGTAGCTCCAGACTGGGTGACATCTAAACAGATGGCTCCATTAACAGCTCACTTTAATGAACCACCAGCACCTCCATTCACTAGCAGTTAACTTCCAAAGACAAAACAGTTGGTGGTATCAATGCAACGGGAATATCAATATGAATATACTTTCATATTAGTACATACAGTAATTTTGCTTTATTTGAACTAACGATAGCTAGCTACCAAGTGGCTGGAGCAGTTTTCCCATTAGTGAACGATGCGTAACATCATGTTTGCTTGCTAGCTAACCAACAATGTCAAAGAATGCTGCTATCAAGCCAATCTACTACACGACACTACTGAATGAAATATATGAAACTGACCATGACTAGATTGAATCGAATTTCAATAATGCAATAATACCTGTATACGGTCAATCACTGATATTGATTCTTTGCATTTAGATTAACAGTCAGATTAACTGAGTTTACCCTTTCCCCATCCCTTCTCAGTGACGGTGATGTAATCATGTGAAGTGCTGATTATATAGTAAATGTTTCACAGTTAGCATACAGTATATTTTATTTTACTGGTGTTCTAAGCAATCTAAAGGTTGATGACGTGATCTTTCTCTCCCCCAATGTGATATTTTTCATTTTGTTTCAAAAAAATACATTTGGTATAAGCGTTGCTGGCTTCATTAAAAACTGTGACTCTGGTGGTTTTTGGATGTCCTTGGTCTTGTTTATTTGTTCGAGGGCTTATGCATGTAAACAAATCAAATTGTATTTGTCACATGCACCGAATACTTACAAGCCCTTAACCAACAATGCAGTTCAAGAAATAGACTCTAGAAAATATTTACTAAATAAACTAAAGTAAAAAATGTAATAAAAAGTAACACAATAAATTAACAATAACGAGGCTAAATACAGGGGAAACATGAGGCCAACTTTACCATATTATCCTGAAGGCATACTTACATAATTACACACCCAGTCTCCTTGTACAGGCCCTTACATTGTGTTAATGATATCTCTCAACTTTAAACAATGCAAAATTTGAATACAAAATCATGTGTTTAGCTTCTTTCTATTCTGTGGCTGCATGAAATAGCAAACAACATGAATTCAGTGATGACATTTGTTTCCTTCATATTTGTGGCTCCCTAATGAAACAGTAAAATCCATTATATATCCGCCAAGATATAACTGCCAAAGGGGGTGGAATTGCAATCTACTGCAGAGACAGCCTGCAGAGTTCTGTCATGCTATCCAGGTCTGTGCCCAAACAGTTCGAGCTTCTACTTTTAAAAATCCACCTTTCCAGAAATAAGTCTCTCACTGTTGCCGCTTGTTACAGACCCCCCTCAGCCCCCAGCTGTGCCCTGGACACCATGTGTGAATTACTTGCCCCCCATTTATCTTCAGAGTATGTACTGTTTGGGGACCTAAACTGGGACATGCTTAACACCCCGGCCATCCTACAATCTAAGCTTCATGCCCTCAATCTCACACAAATGATCAATGAACCTACCAGGTACAACCCCAAAGCCGTAAACACGGTCACCCTCATAGAGATCATCCTAACCAACTTTCCCTCTAAATACACTTCTGCTGTTTTCAACCAAGATCTCAGTGATCCCTGCCTCATTGCCTGCATCCGCAATGGGTCAGCGGTCAAACGATCTCCACTCATCACTGTCAAACGCTCCCTGAAACAGTTCAGCGAGCAGGCCTTTCTAATCGACCTGGCCCGGGTATCCTGGAAGGATATTGACCTCATCCCGTCAGTAGAGGATTCCTGATTATTCTTTAAAAATGCCTTCCTCACCATCTTAAATAAGCATGCCCCATTCAAGAAATTTAGAACCAGGAACAGATATAGCCCTTGGTTCTCTCCAGACCTGACTGCCGTTGACCAGCACAAAAACATCCTGTGGCGTTCTGCATTAGCATTGAACAGCCCCCGTGATATGCAACTTTTCAGGGAAGTTAGGAACCAATATACACAGGCAGTTAGAAAAGCCAAGGCTAGCTTTTTCAAGCAGAAATTTGCTTCCTGCAACACAAACTCAAAAAAGTTCTGGGACACTGTAAAGTCCATGGAGAATAAGAGTACCTCCTCCCAGCTGCCCACTGCACTGAGGATAGGAAACTCTGTCACCACCGATAAATCCACTATAATTGAGAACTTCAATAAACATTTTTATACGGCTGGCCATGCTTTCCACCTGGCTACCCCTACCCCGGTCAACAGCACTGCACCCCCCACAGCAACTCGCCCAAGCCTTCCCCATTTCTCCTTCTCCCAAATCCAGTCAGCTGATGTTCTGAAAGAGCTGCAAAATCTGGACCCCTACAAATCATCCGGACTAGACAATCTGGACCCTTTTTTTCTAAAATTATCTGCCGAAATTATTGCAACCCCTATTACTAGCCTATTCAACCTCTCTTTCGTGTCGTCTGAGATTCCCAAAGATTGGAAAGCAGCCGCGGTCATCCCCCTCTTCAAAGGGGGGGACACTCTTGACCCAAACTGCTACAGACCTATATCTATCCTACCCTGCCTTTCTAAGGTCTTCGAAAGCCAAGTTAACAAACAGATTAACGACCATTTCGAATCCCACCATACGTTCTCGGCTATGCAATCTGGTTTCAGAGCTGGTCATGGGTGCACCTCAGCCACGCTCAAGGTCCTAAACGATATCTTAACCGCCATCGATAAGAAACAATACTGTGCAGCCGTATTCATTGACCTGGCCAAGGCTTTCGACTCTGTCAATCACCACATCCTTATCGGCAGACTCAACAGCCTTGGTTTCTCAAATGATTGCCTCGCCTGGTTCAACAACTACTTCTCCAATAGAGTTCAGTGTGTCAAATCGGAGGGCCTGTTGTCCGGGCCTTTGGCAGTCTCTATGGGGGTGCCACAGGGTTAAATTCTTGGGCCGACTCTCTTCTCTGTATACATCAATGATGTCGCTCTTTCTGCTGGTGAGTCTCTGATCCACCTCTACGCAGATGACGCCATTCTGTATACTTCTGGCCCTTCTTTGGACACTGTGATAACCACCCTCCAGACGAGCTTCAATGCCATACAACTCTCCTTCCATAGCCTCCAACTGCTCTATAATACAAGTAAAACTAAATCCATGCTCTTCAACCGATCGCTGCCTGCACCTCCCCGCCCGTCCAGCATCACTACTCTGGACGGTTCTGACTTAGAATATGTGGACAACTACAAATACCTAGGTGTCCGGTTAGACTGTAAACTCTCTTTCCAGACTCACATCAAACATCTCCAATGCAAAGTTAAATCTAGAATTGGCTTCCTATTTCGCAACAAAGCATCCTTCACTCATGCTGCCAAACATACCCTCGTAAAACTGACCATCCTACCGATCCTCGACTTCGGTGATGTCATTTACGAAATAGCCTCCAACACCCTACTCAACAAATTGGATGCAGTCTATCACAGTGCCATCCGTTTTGTCACTAAAGCCCCATATACTACCCACCACTGCGACCTGTACGCTCTCGTTGGCTGGCCCTCGCTTCATACTCGTCGACAAACCCACTGGCTTCAGGTCATCTACAAGACCCTGCTAGGTAAAGTCCCACCTTATCTCAGCTCGCTGGTCACCATAGCAGCACCAACCCGTAGCACGCCCTCCAGCAGGTATATCTCACTGGTCACCCCCAACGAACTACAAAAATCACTGAAACTGGAGACACTTATCTCCCTCACTAGCTTTAAGCACCAGCTGTCAGAGCAGCTCACAGATCACTGCACCTGTACATAGCCCATCTATAAATAGCCCAAGCAACTACCTCCTCCCCTACTGTATTTATTTTATTTATCTTGCTCCTTTGCACCCCAGTATTTTTACTTTGCACATTCATCTACTGCCCATTCATCTACTGCAAATCTACCATTCCAGTGTTTTAATTGCTATATTGTATTTACTTCGCCCCCATGGCCTATTTATTGCCCTACCTCCCTTATCTCACCTCATTTGCTCACATTGTATATAGACTTGTTTTTCTACTGTATTAATGACTGTATGTTTGTTTACTCCATGTGTAGCTCTGTGTTGTTGTATGTGTCGAACTGCTTTGCTTTATCTTGGCCAGGTCACAGTTGTAAATGAAAACCTGTTCTCAACTTGCCTACCTGGTTAAATAAAGGTGAAATAAATAAATACAATCTTGACAAACCATTACTGTATGGACCTTGCTTTGTGCACGGGTGCATTGTCATGCTGAAACAAAAAAGGGCCTTCCCCAACTGTTGCTTCAGCACTCGGCGGTTCTGTTCTGTGAGCTTGTGTGGCCTACCACTTCGCGACTGAGCTGTTGTTGCTCCTAGACGTTTCCTCTTCACAATAACAGTACTTACAGTTCAACAGGGCAGCTCCAGCAGAGCAGAAATGTGTCAAACTGACTTGTTGGAAAGGTGGCATCCTATGACGGTGCCATGTTGAAAGTCACTGAGCTCTTCAGTAAGGCAATTCTACTGCCAAGGTTTGTCTATAGAGATTGCATGGCTGTGTGCTTGATTTTATACACCTGTCAGCAACGGCTGTGGCTGAAATAGCCGAATCCACTACTTTGAAAGGGTGTCCACATACTTTTGTATATATAGTGTAGGTGAGTCGGGGTTTGTACACATGACAAATTGCATCATTTATACAGAACCTGCAGGGGCCATGATCGATATTGAACTAAATCATCTGCAGGTGTCTTTTGACAGAGCAGGTGCATAATAGGCAGAATCTACCACACACCCAGAGCTGATTAGTGAAGGTGCTCGAGGCAAAAGGCAAAACTGGAGAAACAGGAAAAAGTCTCCGCACACTTCCAGTCAGATGCATCTTTCTTTAATTGTGGCTGAGCTTTCGGGTCCGTCGACCTTCATCAGAGCAGGTGCAGCATTGCGAAGTACCTACTGTTTAGCTTGCCTTGTAACGTGTACATGTTGAGATTCATGCCATGATTTGTATGCCACCGAGATGACATTTTGTTGATTGGTCAAAATGATACACTATTAATACGAAGTATGCAGACACCCCTTCAAATTAGTGGATTTGGCTATTTCAGCCACACCCGTTGCTGACAGGTGTATAAAACCGAGCACACAGCTATGCAATCTCCATAGACAAACATTACTGAAGAGCTGAGTGACTTATAATATGGCACCGTCATAGCATGCCACATTTCTAACAAGTCAGTTTGTCAAATTTCTGCCCTGCTGGAACTGCCCCGGTCAACGCAATGCCAAGCATCAACTGGAGTGGTGTAAAGCTCGTCTCCATTGTGGAAACACGTTCTCTGGAGTGATGAATCACGCTTCACCATCTGGCAGTCCATCGGACTAATCTGGGTTTTAGTGGATGCCAGGAGAATGCTACCTGCCCCAATGCTTAGGGTAGACTTTAAAGTTTGGTGGAGGAAGAATAATGGTCTGGGGAGGTTTTTCATGTTTCGGGCTGGGCCCCTTAGTTCCAGTGAAGGGAAATCTTAATGTCACAGCATACAATGACATTCTAGATGATTCTGTGCTTCCAACTTTGTGGCAACCGTTTGGGGAAGGCCCTTTCCTGTTTCAGCATGACAATGCCCCCGTGCACAAAGCAAGGTCAAAAAAGAAATGATCGGTGTGGAAGAACTTGACTAGCCTGACCTCAACCCTATCAAACACCTTTGGGATGAATTGGAATGCCTACTGTGAACCAGGCCTAATTGCCCAATAGCAGTGCCCGACCTCACAAATGCTCTTGTGGCTGAATGGAAGCAAGTCCCCGCAACAATGTTCCAACATCTAGTGGAAAACCTTCCTAGAAGAGTGGAGGCTGTTATAGCAGCATAGGGGGGACCAACTCCATATCAATGCCCATGATTTTGGAATGAGATTTTTGACGAGCAGGTGTTTACATACTTTCGGTCATGTAGTGTATTTGATTCAAAGCTTTCACTATCCCAGACATAACATAACACCATGAAGGTTAAAGAGACTGGACATGCTATGACAGGCTAGGTAAACAACAGTAATACTCAGGCAGTAATTGAGGAAAGAAGACAGAGGATTTTTAGGTGAAACTTTAATCACTTTGAGGGGAGAAATGTAATCTCCTTATCCTATTGTCTACACCCACTAAGCGGTTTGCCCTTGCTCCTTAATGCAACGGTACGAGAGAAGAGAGAGAAAGTCAAGTGTGTGCGTGCGTGCATGTGTGCGCACATTTGGGTATCTTCTACTGGTCTTTCTGTGCCTGATAAAAAGGTTAAAGTGTCCCTTTTTTGCTGCTGCCCACAGTATACTGCTGTCATGTTGAGGAATGACTCTCTCAGTCTCCCAAAAACATTATGCCAAGCCCTGCTCTCTGTGTTTGTCAGCACTGGGCTGGAGAGCTCCTTGCATAGAGGGCAATTTCATTCACACTAAAGATAGCATAATAGGGCTATTTAACAGAATGTGCTAGCAGGAATGTTCAGGAAGTAAAATCTTAACAGGTGTGTGATAAGAACATGCTTGCGACGATGAAGTCTGTAACCATTTTATGACTCCCGTTGCCTCTTACAGTGCAGTATTTTTCAAAAACTGTATCAGATTGAACCATTATAAAAAATATTAGCTAGATAGATCCAGATTGGATATTTATTGTCATACAGCAGCAGAGACAATAAACAAAATACAATACAAAAATGCCATTATTACTCAGGGCTCTATTTTAACAAATCTAACGCAATGGTAAATATAAGCGCAGGTGGTAGCACATCTGAAGGATATCAAGGATCTGGAAAGATTATGTATGGAGGACTGGTCTAAGATCCCTCCCAATGTGTTCTAATATCTCATAAAAACATTTCAGAAAAAGACCGCATTATTCTCACAAGGAGAGGGTGCTGGACTACTGAAAACAGTGGTGCCAAACATTTTGTAGAGCATCTACAGATGGAAAATCCAGACCATCCAAATAAAGTGTGACCAAATCTCTTACTCTGAGCAATTTTATTAGTATAAAATAAATTATGTTATACAAAACATTAGGAACACCTGTCCTTACTGTTGGTCATACTGTTGCATATCTACTGTAACTGTGCAGGGGTCAATATTTTGTGGGGACTTAGGTGGATGCATATGTAGGTAGATGATGAGTATGTGGAATGCATAATACTAATAAATATACCAGGGGCTAAATTTGAGTGATAATAAATCAAACGGATTGATTGAGGACCGCTTGACATTTCCGTCATATAAAAGCAGATGTGAATGCTGTGTGCCAGTAGCTATTCAGGACACCACATATTCAACCGAAGGGCAACTGCAGGAGGAGATGTCTTTCGTTTTCGAGATGATTGGTCCCTGGAGAGGGAAGAGCTAGATTTGACATATTGTGTATATTTATTTATTCTGAACACATTTCTGTTTGTTGTCAGTGTCAATTCTTGCACGTAAAAAAAGACTTACTTTTGAGTTCGCTAGCTGGACATGCAAAGACTGCCAATGTGTACCATCTCTGCTAATCATGTCTGCCAATCACGTTCTCAGTAGCTAAGTGAGTAAACACAGCTGGTGACAGCTCGAAGGAGATCTCTGTCCGACAAACTGCTATCAGGTAAAGTGTTATACCATCAATGCAAGCCGCAAAATGACTATCAACCTAGGATGCTTCAACGTTGGTTAAGTAGCTAGCTAGCTAGTTAGCTACAATAAGTAGACCTGCTGCTAGCTAGCAGGAACAGATTGCCTTATAACTAGCATGTCATATAGGTACAGGGAGCTTTAGCTATCAGTTTATTCCAAGTAATCGTTTAAGAATGCAAAAAGTTATAGAACAAGTAGTGTAAAGGTAATACAATACAGTCATCAGGGCAGGACCCATTAATTTCATTCATACTGACACATGCTACATTATCCCTGTCAATAGTTGGAGTGGGATGATTGCAGAGAACTCTGCTTCTATCCTAGTAGCCTAGTTATGTTGTCATTATTTAGACTGCCAGGATGTTCATTTGTAGCTCATAAACTAAAATGTAATGTAAATGTAATAAACTACAATCCTTTGCTGTTATATTTTTTATTCATTCTTGTCTCTCACTTTTGTCTCCCTTGATCTATTCAGCTCTCCATGTGTCCTGCTACCAGAGATATCAACCATGTGCTATTCACCAAGCATGAATTGATTCACTCACCTGTGAGGAGACTACAGGTCAGCGTTCAACACCATAGTCCCCTCCAAGATCGTCACCAAGCTCGGGATCCTGGGACTGAATACCTCCCTCTACAACTGGATCATGGACTTTCTGACGGGCCGGCCCCAGGTGGTGTGGGTGGGCAACAACACCTCCGCCAAACTGACCCTCAACCCCAGGGGTGCGTGCTTAGTCCTTTCTGTCACCCACGTACTCCCTGTCACCCACGACTGTGTGGCCACGCATGACTTCAAGTTTGCTGACGACACGACGTTGGTAGGCTTGATCGCTGACATTGATGAGACAGCATACAGTGAGGAGGTCAGAGGCTTAGCATTGTGGTGACAGAACAACAACCTCTCCCTCAATGCCAGTAAGACCAAGGAGCTGATCGTAGACTATAGGAGATAGATGGAACAGCACGCCCCCATCCACATTGTTGAGGCTGTAACAGAGCGGGTCGAAAGCTTCAAGTTCCTTGGCATCTACAGCACTAAGGACTTAACATGGTCCATATTAGGGCTGTTGCGGTGACCGTGTTACCACCACACCAACGGTCACGAGTCATGAAGGCAGTCAAATTCCACATGACCGTTTAGTCATGGTAATTGGCCTTTTCCAAGCTCTGATGCTGCTGATGGTCATTAGTAGCCTACCAAACTTGCTAACTGCCTGGTACTCAGCACTTTATTGTCCCTCTAATCACTCTGACATTAATGCAAATATATTCAAAAATCAAACACTTGAGAGCCCATGAGCTCATGTTGCACAACATTTCAATAGGCTATGCAATTGCGAGAGAAAACAGAGTGATGCCTCTACTGAAAAGAGGAGGATCAGCTTTCTATAGGCTAGGCCTACTTGTCACGTCCTGACCATTGAGTGCTCTTATTTTCTATGGTAGAGTAGGTCAGGGTGTGACTGGGGGGTTTATCTAGTTTCTTTTTTCTATGTTGTGTTCTAGTTTCTTTTTTTATGTTGGGGTTTTTGTATGATTCCCAATTAGAGGCAGCTGGTCATCGTTGTCTCTAATTGGGGATCATATTTAAGTAGTTGTTTTTCCCACGTGTTTGTGGGAGATTATTTTGAGTTAGTGCATGTTGCACCTCTTTCGTCACGGTTTGTGGTTTGTCTATAGTTTATTGTTTGTTTGGCTAAGTTTCACAATATAATAAAGATGTGGAACGATACTCACGCTGCGCCTTGGTCCGTTCCTACACACACTCGTGACACTACTATATTTTATTTTTCAACTTTCCTAATATTAAGCACATTGCTTATATTTACAACAGGAGTATAGCCAACCTGGCATGAAAATAAACCACTGGGGAAAGCGTCCTCCATTCACTATTTAAGTGCATTGATGACATTTATTTTTTCCCGCTGTCCCTGTTTCGATACAGGTGCATGATAATGATCCATTCTAAATCAAAACAAATTTCACACATATATTATTTAGTACAGTATATGTAAGACAAGATTAAATTGTCTGATGGGTGACAATATTAGCCTATCACTTGTGAATTATATATTATCACTTGTGAATGATGCCCAGCATAAGAAGCAATTACTTTTTTTGCAACTTTTTCTAATCATAGTCGCACACCTCATGTAGCCTAGCCCATAGATCTATATGTTTTAATAAGGTTTGTATCACAACTAAAGTTGCCAAATAAATACTTAAAATTAAGCACATTAATACGCCTTTACAAAGGGTGTAGAGCCTAACTGACATACATAAGAGGCATGTGAGTTTCAAGTTTGGGGAAGATAATTTCCACCATAAAAATGCACCATTATAATAAAAGCAATAAATGCACAATCGCATTTGTGGTCACTTTTGATAATGGTGTTTTCCCACTAATGGAACATTTGTCCTTAAAGCCTACTACAGTGTGCACATTGCTGCACTTCTAATGGGAAGAAATAGCCTAATAGTTTATCAACATTTTAATCTAAAAGTTCTGATCTGTTGCGTCAGCCTCATTGTATAAAAAAGTTTTTTTTATGCTTGTGATAGTATTATTTTGGGATCTATCGCATCCCACAACCATCCCAGACTATGTTTGGAATATTTTTTTCCTCACACAGAATAGAATCGGTCAACTTTTGTACTATGGGGGATAGTAGATTGACGTAGACTAGTGCTTTTGCTGTTCGTTAGGCCTACTCATCTTGTTGGCTGCCGAAAAGTAAATGTGGACATTCTTCGAATATCTTCAATATGCACCTCGGAATTGGATAAGGACGGGCATAGTTGCGTCCCGATGTTTCGGTCTTGAAATCAAATCAAACTTTATTTATCACATGCGCCGAATACAACAAGTGTAGACCTTACCATGCAATTCTTACTTACAAGCCCTTAACCAACAGTGCAGTTCAAGAAGATTTAAGAAAATATTTACCAAATAAACAAAAGTAAAAAATTATAAAAGTAACACAATAACGTAACAATAACGAGGCTTTATATACAGGGGGTACCGAGTCTGTGTAATTTGTACATGTAGGTAGGGGTGAAGTGACTATGCATAGATAATAAACAGTGAGTAGCCTGTGAGAAAGACTCGATCACATGATGGAGAGCCATGTGAGTGAGATGAGTGAGATGAGAGGTGCTTCAGAGCAGGCAGCATTTAGGGAGAAGGGCTGCAAAAGGCATGGATTTTTTGGGGGGTGCATTATGGCCACACAAAGGGGATGCCGCCGGGAAATTTGAGGCATTATCAAGTGCTTCTCAAATTGTGAATGAGAGACTGACAAAGTGTGTATAGCCTGCGCAAAAAAACCCAAAGCAGAGCTCATGCCTTTCAAGTTACTTTTTTCAAATCATCATTTGGGTTGCATCATGAAGCCTTACAATGAATTAAAAATCAAAACATATAGCCCAACGTTTGTAGTACAAATAAAGTTACATTAATAACTCTAAATTAAGCATAAAGGAGTGCCTATTTTTTTGTTAACCGCTCAACATGGATTACATGGATTTATTTGACTTTTTATAATGTAGATTGTCCAAATGTCAGCTTCATGTGTAGAAGCCAGGAGATGCTAAACGTGTTTCTGTTAATAAACGGTTAACCTCTACAGGACCGGGACGGTTGAGCTAATGCGCGCTAATGTTATTAGCATGACAGTTGTAAGTAACAGCAAACTTTCCAGGACATAGACAGCTTAAATTCTTGTTAATCTAACTGCACTGTCCAATTTACAGTTGCTATTATTCAGCGCATGTAATGAATAACATTTGATTTGATAAACTCGTGGATACCATTTTAATGACTTTGCGTCCAGTATGAAGGAAGTTAGACTTCCAGTCATTACGCTAACACTAGTTACCAATTGCCTTAATGCTAGTTGGCAAATTCCTTCAAATTGAACACAGAGACATAAAAATGGTATCGACAAAATATTCCTTGACAAAATCCCGAACTATCCCTTTAAACCACCTCAAATTATTCAAATTTACTGAAAATTAAGTACATGAAATTCAAACATTAATTTCCCAACTGCTTTTTCTATAATCCTGCAGGTTTTCACCATTCTCAATGAGATCCAAACGTATTTCTCAATGCATCAAACATTATGCATGCATCATGTTATTTGGCAGCAGCTGCTAACAACTGGGATCTCACAGTCTGGTTTAGAATCTTATTGTAGAGCACATTGTACAAATTTAGCCCAACTGTTTTTAGAGAAGATTGTATTGGAAGGTCGAGTATACTGTATGTGTAGGCTATGCCGTATGTGTTATCTAGTATGCATGTACTGTAGCTGTGCTGTAGTTTTTAAACCTTCATTTTTTTTAGCATACATGACACAAATCTTTCTATCTCCATGATTTTATTTAGGTTTCCATGCAAATATTATTTAATGTTATTTTTATCCTGCAAATAGAAAGTTAATTGAAATTAGACATACAGTATAATCTTGAAATAGTTTAATTCACTGGCAGAGATTAATGAAACGCACACAAATAAAATGGGTCAAGGTTTGTTCATTTTGAACATTAGTAAAGGTATCATTTATTGTGGTCACTGAATAGCTAGCAGGCAAATTGACACAGTAGCATTAGCTAGCTAGGCTAGTCAGCTTTCAGAAAATTGGCTAAATGGTCAACAGAGTTAGCTCTTCAAGACAGTTCTAATTGTATGCTGCATATCTCAAGTGCACTCAAACAGATATTGATCTTATTTTAGTCTTTTAGATGTTATCCTCTTCATCACATACAGCAGCTCACGACTTCATGTCAGCCTGTGTTTACATCTTAGATAGAAGCAGGCCATTTGGCTAACTTCTTCACGACGTGTATGTATAGGAGTTCTGATTGGTTCTAAGTTCAGCAGTTCTGCAAAGTTGTCTGAGCAGACAGAGTGTTAGGAATAATTTTTTTCTGAGAAAATGTGCAAGGTAAAGAACAAGCCCGCACATTGTTAAAGCGCCCAATTCATCGCTTTATTGACAACGTTTCAATCCGAAATGGATCTTTGTTAGGTCAAACAAACAAACTGAGTGCTCACATCCCAAAGTATACACATTTCACCTCACATGACCATTACGCACATGGCGCATGGTGGGTGCAAAAACAGTTTGTGTTGCTATAATAATTTGATATCAATGAGATGGGCACATGTAGCAGTTAAATAAAATAATATTCAGCACCAGTAAGAAGTTTGGACACACCTACTCATTCAAGGGTTTTTCTTTTTTTTACTATTTTGTACATTGTACAATAATAGTGAAGACATCAAAACTATGAAATAACACATATGGAATCATAAAATAACCAAAAAAGTGTTAAAAAAATACATTTCATATTTGAGATTCTCCAAAGTAGCCACCCAAAGATGACAGCTTTACACACTCTTGGCATTCTCTCAACCAGCTTCAACTGGAATGCTTTTCCAACAGTCTTGAAGGAGTTCCCACATATGCTGAGCACTTGTTGGCTTATTGGTATCATTTAGTAGTGGTATCTTTGCAGCACATTCGACCATGAGGGCCTGATTCACACAGTCTCTTCTGAACAGTTGATGTTGAGATGTGTCTGTTACTTGAACTCTGTGAAGCATTTATTTGGGCTGCAATTTCTGAGGTTGGTAACTCTAATGAACTTATCCTCTGCAGCAGAGGTAACTCTAGATCTTCCTATTTTACCAAATAGGGCTATCTTCTGAATACCACCACTACATTGTCACAACACAACTGATTGGCTCAAATGCATGAACTTCTTCGGGATCGGTGTCCCTTCCACGGGACGGTTGAGCTAACGTAGGCTAATGCGATTAGCATGAGGTTGTATCAAGAACATTTCCCCAGGACATATATATATCTGATATTGGCAGAAAGCTTAAATTCTTGTTAATCTGCATTGTCTGCATTGTCCAATTTACAGTAGCAATTACAGTGAAAGAATACCATGCTATTGTTTGAGGAGAGTGCACAATTTTGAACATAAAAAGTTCTTAATAAACAAATTAGGCACATATGGGCAGTCTTGATACAAAATGTTGAACAGAAATGCAATGGTTCATTGGATCAGTCTAAAACGTTGCACATACACTGCTGCCATATAGTGGCCAAAAAATTGCATCTAGGCTGGAATAAGTCATTATGGCCCTTGTCTTACATTTCAAAGATAATTGTACAAAAAAATACAAAAGAACAGTTGGTTCTTTCTTTGTATTATCTTTGACCAGATCTATTGTGTTATATTCTCCTACATTCCTTTCACATTTACACAAACATCAAAGCGTTTCCTTTCTAATGGTACCAAGAATATGCATATCCTTGCTTCAGGGCCTGAGCTACAGGCAGTTAGATTTGGGTATGTCATTTTAGACGAAAATTTTAAAAAGGGGTGGATCCTTAAGAGTATTTATTAAGAATTAAAGAAATTCTACAAATTTAACATTGCACAACTGTTAATTGAAATGCATGACTACCTCATGAAAATGGTTGACAGAATGCCAAGAGTTTGCAAAGCTGTCATCAAGGCAAAGGGTGGCTACTATGAAGAATCTCAAATATAAAATATATTTTGATTTGTTTAACACTTTTTTGGTTACTACATGATGTCTTCACTATTATTATACAGTGTAGAAAATCGTAAACAAAGAAACCCTGGAATGAGTAGGTGTCTC